>NC_143020.1:80065749-80814499 GCF_055824585.1 Amblyomma mixtum | reverse complement strand
TTCAAAACTAATGCAGCGCTTAAAAAGTGTAATGCGGATCAACTAACTCTGGTCATGATTCTCTCCAGGCGTGTAATCGCCATTTTCTTTTTGTAAACCTAACGGCGCTCACGCGTTCAGCAGCAGTAATGTTGCAACCAATGGAGGGAGTTGCATAATTCTAGAGCAAGCAAGCGTCTTCTTGAACTGAGAATGCCGCAACGGTTTGACACCGGGGCAATGAAAGGCTCAACTGCTCAACAACAGCAGCATTATGCGGCAGTGCGCATCGCCAAAGATAAGAGATCGCGTCTCCAAAGCTGGCGAAGGAACAAAAGCCGGTGAACGCCTCTCTCAACACCTGGCCAAAACCCATCCGAGAACTGGGGCTCTCAATGACCCGGCCTAGAATGTAGGACCAACATCATTTGAAAAGTGAGTATATAAACGGCCTCCCCGAGCTACTGTTTTAAGCATTCTTAGAACCACAAAGAGGGTAGCCAATATTCGTGCTTTGCAGGTGCCCTCTACACCGCACGCAGGAATCAAATGTGGTTCCACATCGTAGCTAAGTCCTGTACCTCGAGCTCAAACACGACGTGTAGCGGTTCTGAGAAACTCTCCAGTGTTTACAAGGAGTTACGCCGGCGTGGAACTTGTTCCGCGTCGCTCGGGGAGCAGTGGCAGTATTGTGCAAACACAACGCTGTAGGGCCAAGCCCTCTGGGAGGCTTCCTTAGTCCTCTCGAAGCGCGGTGACAATACCATTGCGTGGGTAGATGTGGATATAAACTCTCTAATCTCTTGCCGAGCTACTGTCTTGGTAAGTTGCGTTTCTTAGGAATTGCGTTTCCTAGAACATTGGCCCGGAGAATTACTTTCATGGAAAATACGTTGACGTTAAAAGCTGTCCGGCGGTTCTAACGCTTCCGACTGAATCTGCACTAGTACAGCTAAACGGATCACCTCACCCGACCTGCTGCACCCCCGGGGCTGACGGGCTGTGGTTCGGGGATAATTGGTTACAAATCCCGAGATTCGCACTTTTGTCTACACCGCGCCTGCACCCGGCAGTCGCATTGGAAAACACTGCGAACTGTGAATGTCCGAAATATCCCGCTGTTCAGACTTTGACTGCGGCGTAGACCATGCCTGCAGCTGCACTTGCCGAGCGAAGACCAGACAGGGAACTGAGTCCCTACCTTCTGACCAAGCAGTTAACAGTGAAGAAAAGGTTAAGGGGGTGGCCTAGTCCGTATGCATATTGTCACCTAGCATTGCCAGGTGGCACATAGATGACGACGACGAAGTAGGGCTCGCGCCGTGTGGAATCTGTCGCCTTTGCTGCCCCAGCTTGCGTTCAGGAACTCTTAGCCTACAAACGAAGAAATAAGTCGGAGCTGCAGTCATGAAGGAGAGAAAGTGCCGTCTAGTAACAGTGAATGTGAAAGTTCCGATAATGATGTAGCTGAAGCGGGTACTGCAAAGGAAGAATGGCACATTGCTCATATGTACCCGAAAGTTGAATCGAATTTTCGCTGCTGACCGAAGCCAGAAAGTCTTTGATAAAGTTGATTCAGAGGACGGCGAAAAAGAGACAGAGCCCGCTAAAAGACGTAAAAACAAAGGCAGAGGCCACACGTGTCTTAATCTACCGTCCTTGTCTCTGTTTCTTTCGCGCCGTGCTCAGAATCAACTTTAGGTATGAAGTAAACCTGACCAAATCAAAGCACTACTTCAAGGCTTTGACGCTGAGAAATTCGGTTGTTCGTGGAAAACATGAAAACCATCAAAGAAAACCACTGTGACAACTGCACTGAAAAGACCCAACTAAAGGAAGTAATTCAGGAAGCAGAATTGTGTCGATGCAAGCGAAATGAGTCTGGAAAGACTCCTCTGCCTTCCTTAGCATACTGTAGACATCGCGAGTCTGAAAACCGGAAAAGTAAGAAGAGAACGAAAGGCACGCAGCATACAGCTCTGGAAGTAGGAAAAATGACTGAACCAGAGAATAATGCAGTACGTGATGGGCCTGAGGATTGAAGTAAAATCGAACAAGGCGAGGAAGAAACTGAAAAGATGGCGATTCGGGTGCAACGCCTCCGCTGAGCCTTGCGTCAAAATTTACGAACACTGCAGCATTGTGAAGGAAAACGTTTAAATAGAAAAGGAATGAATTGGAAACAGAGTGAAAACGGTGCAGCCAAGCTCTGAATGTGGGTTCGAAAAGTGAGTGTTATCGTGACGCTAGTCTAACTGCTGAATAAGTTGGGGATGCAGTACTTCTCATAGAATGGCCTGCACGCCCAGAGGCTTCTAGCAAAGTTAGGATACCCAAAGGATGGAAACGTAAGCAGAAAGAAAACAGAACTTGCCATCATGAAACAAAGGCTAAGAATCGAAGCCATGACGGACATAGAAGCGCTAGTACTCTGTGCAAAGATCCAAAGACTGTTAAGCTGACCTCAGAAGTAAGTGCGAAATAACACCCTGTGATCTGTGATTCTCGGTTGGAAAATTTCGCCATTGTGTTCCAAATCGCGCAATGTTTCTACGGTATGTAGGTACACTGACGACGTCTTGTTGCATCTCCTTGAGGCTGATTATACGGAGATATATATTTTGCCATTTTTCATGATAACGGGCTGTATTCCAAAGGAAGGCAGGCGTAGAAGGGGGCGACAGAAAGTCATATAGGCAGATTAGATTGCGAAGTTTGCAGAAAGGAGGTGGTCGCCGCTGGCACAGAACCGAGTCAATTGGAGAGAAATGAGAGATTCCTTTGAACTGCAGTGGGCGCTGTTAGCCCTCCTCCCCATGAGTAAACGACATTTACCGCCCGCGCCCATCCCGAATCACAGATTCGTTGCTTGAAGAAAACGCTAGTGCATGACGACTGTGGTTCAAAACCACTGACGCCCAGCCGACAGACCAGCAAAGGAGCGTGCGCCAGTCATGCGGACGGCCACTTCCATGATCCCCCTGTCGACAGCCTGTCACAGTGCCTGGAGAGTAATTTGTAGTTCTTTGTTTGCAGTCTTGTACACGTTAGAGAAAATAAGTGACCGATCACGATTACTCTATCTGAAATGTTACGACTACAGTCGCCAATTATAGCCCCCAGAAAAGTAATTTATTGATTGCTTAAGAAAAAGTAATTAATTACTATTTCGTCATTTTGTTTCAAACTTTTATTGTCATCACAAAAATCTACTCAGACAACAGCGAACTACTGCGGCTTTCTTGATATTTCATTACATGTTAAGTTTCAAAAGAAATTGGTTTTCGAAGTAGTCGCTAATTTTCCCACATTTCCTTGTCAAAAGATCGCCACCTACAATAACTGTCCCTCATCGTACCCAGGCAGCGCAGAAAATCGGCCCAATATTGAAAATGGATGGTTTCACTCTGATCTTCTGTCGGCCGGCATTTCGAATATGGGGTCAATTACCTGCGCTGCTTGGGTAGGCGCCAAAGTGAGGACTGGTGTTATGTTGTATGAACGCCTTTCGCACCGGCAGTTGAGCAGTACTTCGATGCTAGCTTTCTAGTTCTTTTTCATGCACCGTGCTTCATTGTCACTGCATACGTTGTGAGGAAGCCTGTGAGTTGGCTGCACTGGCATGTTAACTGCGGCGCCATCTGACAGAACAAGGGTTCCCTAAACGTAGGTCATGTGATGTTTCTCGAGATGAGAACTTCAATAACGACCGTAGAAGAAGGCGGTGACCCGGTTGTGGTTCGTTCGTGACCTTATGCGATGCTTCCTCGCAACCGGTCCGTTGTCTATCAGTCACGAAGGAAACATCCCCCTTGCACCAGCACTTGCCGCGAGGTTGATATTTTTAAGTATGTACCGTTACTACAGGTTTTTCTAGGAAAACTAGCTGATTACCAGCAGTCAATAAAAGATTAAAGTAATCGAATTTCTCAAAGCATGACCATTTCAAAACGAATGTGAAAAGTTACAAAATTCCAAAAATGTAATTGATTACAATTAATCGGTTACTCGTAACCTGTTTAGTACCACTTTGCCTTTCTCTGCATTAGTGCACTGTTGTTTTGAGACATCTTCCTGTGTTGCAGCCTCTCTAGGTGTTGCTTTGCATATGTTGAACTGTTTTGCAGAATAATTTTCGAATACTGCTGTGTAGGTACCTTTAATTGTTGAGAGTCATTAATTGTTCGGCGGACCTGTGACTACTATAAATTAATTCTCTGCCATGCGAACTGCTATAGCTGGACACTAAATGGCCACGCCTCATGGTCACTTGGTAGCGAGGTTCCGGCGGAGCTGGTTCCACAAATTTTATAGCCTCTGCTGTGAGACCGGAACAGCTACCCCTCACACGCTCTAAAGGTTTTATACAAGCAATATCCATGTGCATGTGAAAGTCGTCTAAGGCAGCTTTGCTTGAAATCCTTTTTCCTCCCTTGATAACAGGAGGACAAATACTTCGAAACACTGTTGCGGCTAGAACTCACACTGGATGGGTCCCGTCGTAATTGCCTGGCGCTCAAGTCTCTTAATTTGCGGTCTCGCGATGATATGTATGTTAATGTGTAATTCCACCTCGGTTACTTTTCGTAATATAGTTTCAAACAACGAACCCGCTGCTATGTGTCATGAACATTCATACCAGTTTCCAACACAAGTACCCTCGTTCTCCTTTTGGCCAGCTTTGAGTGGAATGGGACTCTACAATACATGACAAAGCAAATAATAAAACGACGGTTGTAAAGGAAAGTAGATGCCTCTGATGAGATCGCATCCGTTTGAGTACCTTTACGTTTCACTAGGGATTGACATTCAAGTACGCGTTGCCAAAATATCGCACAAGCTTGCCTGTCTTCTCCAGCTTATCTAATTGTACGATCCAAGAGCAGAAAAAGAGCAAACGAACAAAGCAATACATCGAACAAAGGTTTATTTTGGAATACATCTGTGCCATATTTGCATAAGCCGCCGAAATCATTGTCTTGAAAAGTCAAGCGTGAGTAAGTAATATGAACAATTGAACAATACAAACTCTCTAAAGCAGTTCATGAAATGCACGATCCAACAACTACCATAATTCCAGCATGCTCATTGCCTTATGTGTGCCTCCGTTCTGCTTTGCTACGCTAAGCATTGAGTCCATGTAGGGTGCTTTCCAGAATTCACCCTTCGTATGCTGAGACTAACAGATAGGCCCCGGAAACAGACATTGCAGAAGTTATTGATAGTGTGGAAAATTACAGGCTTAAGTTTGAAAGTAAAAAAAGGGCACCAGTGATCGATTAATAAAACCTGCGTTTTAGGTTTCAGTTGAAATCATAAGAAGAAACCTTACTCGGGGACTGCAGGCAACACGCAGAATCGTTATCTGCGCTTTCTTCGAGTGACCGAGAGCAAACCAATAGAAGGCAGCAATCTGTTGAAGGGATTGAGAGAATCAGCAATTTTGCTGTCGTGGTTGTTAACGGCGGGCACAAGAGGGAAGCAATTGGAGAGTACTACAAAACATATTCTCCTGCAGTGCGCTTAACGAGTCTCGTAAGCAATACAATGCCGATGATTCGGGGATGTCGGTGACATTTTTACTTCAAGCCAGCAGGCAACCGAGAACTTGAATCACGAGTTTTTGTCGTCTGCATTCTCGAAGTTCAATAAACTAATAAACCAAACCAATTTTAAACAAATGCACTCAGGGTGAGCACAAGGAAAGCGCAGTGAAGCAATTTTTCTTGGCGAGTCAAGCGCACTCAGCCTCGAAAAATGGTAATTACATAGCGGTGGCCGTCGCAAAAATTCTCCAGAAACATGCCCTGTTTTTAATTCTTAGTAATAAGAACAGCAGAAAATGTTCGAGTGTTTCCTTATTCGCTTGAGAAACAGGAGGCGCGCTCGTGAACCACGAAGCCTATTTTAGCCCCCCAGAGAAGCAACAGCTTGCGTACAGGCTAAGCAGATGAGGGTTTTCCTATATATAGCTAGATAAAACCCTGTGAACTTGCAAGCGATGACGATGAAATGGCCCCGCCGCGGTGGCTCAGTAATTACGGCGCTCGGCTGCTGACCCGAAATACGGGTTCGATACCGGCTGCGGCGACCGAATTTCGATGAAGGCGAAATTCTAGAGGTCTGTGTGCTGTGCGATGTCAGTGCACGTTAAAGAACCCTCGGTGGTCGGAATTCTTAAAGCCCTCCACTATGGCGTCCCTCATAGTCTGGGTTGCTTTGGGTCGACAAACCCCAATAAACCAAACCTTGAAGGCGATGACCATAAGTGAATGTTCCTTTTTTAATTCTGCTGTTAATCAATGAGAAGTTGATTGGTTTATTCGTTTATTGGTTATAAATTGTTCAATTCCTTCAGCGAAGAGACTAACATTACCCTGTGCTCCTCAGTTTCGATTACTGTTGGCTTCCTTCGTTTGCATGTGATAACGAGCCCCTCATTGCACTTCTCTTGCCTGTCTTGTCTGCACTTCTCTTGCCTCTCAGTGCACGTTAAAGAACCCCAGGTGGTCGAAATTTCCGGAGCCCTCCACTACGGCGTCTCTCATAGCCAGATTCGCTTTGGGACGTTAAACACCCAACACCAATAAATCATAAACCACAATTGTTGGGTATGTGAGCGAAATATGTACAGAATTCATATGGTGCAACTCACGTGGGGAAGAGATTTATTATTATTTCCTTGGTTCATAGTCGACTGCTAAAATAATGTTAATAGTACTAGCCTCAGGTTCAAATGAAGTAATTTCCTGGCGTGGCCAAGAATCTACTAGACCCATATCACTCTTTTCGCTTCTTTTCAATAATATCGGCATACCAATGCCTGACGCAAGGCTCTGCGCAGCCCATTATTGCGCCTGTTTCTTTAGGGAAGCGGAAGCTGAACCGCTTTAATCTCCCGGCAAGGAATGAATATCGCGGGTTTCTTCCGCGTGAATTTCCGGTCACTTAATGCCTGCTCATTCAACGCATTACCCGAAAAGTCAGAGCGTGGTTAGCACGCTAGTTAGCAATTAATTCATAAACGAAGACCTCACTGGAATAAAAGTTGTCATGTTTTTTGTTTTTTTAAGAAGCAAATATTTATACAGTGCTTAACATTCTCATTAATTTGTTGAATGTAATTAGTATGAATTCAAAAATAAGCTACAGAACTGTATGCGTTTTGGGTCACAGAAAGCAATTGCATGCTTTTGACTGATCTGACACCCATTTAGTAAAACCCTAAAACGGATAACGAGCAACAAGAGATGACGAACCGACAGAACAAACACTAACCGGTGAAATTTTTCTGAAAGCCTCCCATGAGCAATGCCTCAATTGAGGACAGCAATGCGGTAAACAATGCAACCACACCAAACTCACTAAGACGAACCACAGCTTCAGTAATAATTAACAGCCTCAACGCGGCTTCCATTTGTGGAAAATATAATCGGCTGTGGGATGATACGTGGATTTACTCCTAAAACGTTGATTTTTATGCTTCGAGAACTTTTCCGCCTGTCATATTTATGGCCCGCCTAATAACTTGTGCATAACTTGTGCAAATTCTTTCAGTGTCAAAAAACAAAACGACGCCTAGAAAATCCTTATTAAAATTCAGAGCAAAATATCAACTATTCATGACTGTTTGCAAGCAACGAGGAACCCCCTCGCTATTCGTGCAGTACTCTACGTGCCTACGTTAGCACTAACATCTACCGGCCTTCATAGAACGGTTTGCGAAACTCTTCTGTAAATCCCACTAGTATTTTCATCCCCGGCTACAGGCAGTACCAGTTATTTTAGTGGTGAAAGTCGTCTGCAAAAGTGTCATTAGATAGCGATGCCCTAAAGTGTGGGTCAGATGCATGCCGGCTGTGTAAAGATGTTTGAGGATGCTTACACCGCCAATTATGCCACATGCGCAGAAACTCTCTTTACTTCCTGTTTCCAAAAAATAAAACCAGTTGGAGTTCAGCGCCCGTCCTGTCCTTGTCTTCTGTGTGCTCGTCTTTTTTAGCGCTGTGGAACTTTTTCATTACTGAACATACACAAGGAAAACAAGCCAACAAAACGAGTCTTTCAGTGTGACGTATGCTGCCTGCTAAGATTAAAGCCCCCCCCCCCCTCTGCCAACTTCGATTCCATATGCTCTCCAGCTCATCCATGGTATGCAAAGCACGTAGCTGGTCTAGACTGCCACATCTGCCTTAATTAGTTTTTTTTTTTTGTTCAGACAAGCAAATCCGTACATAACGAGCGCTCGTTTAGACCGTCAAGTGCTAGCATATGTCACACTTGCGAGCAATAGCTCATTTGTTTTTACGCAACCTTGAGCATTGGAATACTGAAATACCTCAGGAAGCGGGCTGGACAACTCTTAACGTCGCTCACATGCCGTGCCCTCGAGATACATATTTCGCACTCACTCCAGGAACGGAAGGCATTTGTAGTTTAACGCGTTCCATTCCTTGCTGAGTGCAGAGGAGTTTTTTCTTTTTAGAGCGTTTAACATATCCAAAATTATCGTTGAAAAGGCACTGCGCCAAAATGTGCGGCAATGCAGAAATGCTGTAAAATATCACGGCTTCTTGTGTTGACCGCAAAATTGGACGTAACATGTAAGCTCCACCCTAAGGGTACGATGGGATAGCCCTAATGGGCCAATGACATATGCTGAATCGGTCATTCAGTTCAATCATAGATCCCTGGGAGTCCTTATACCCCTCCTGCCGCAGTTCTGCAGCAGTTAAGCGAAGGGTTTGTGACACCAATGTTGCTCTTCCCTAGCAACCTGCCGCAACGAATCATCAATTCAGCTCCCGCCTTTCAGGGCAGGCAGTTCGCTCACAATCTGGTGACAGGCGGCCCACCTGTCACATAGGTTGCTGCTCTCTGTGCATTTTTAGCTCGCAGCCAGCGACACCGACGGCGACACCATCTTCTCTGCGACACGCCGTCCTTAACGCTATGACGTTAAAATCGATCCCTTATACAATCAAGGTGCACCGACACTGCTGTCACCGGCAGAGAGTACCTGGAGAGAGAGATTGCGCGCCAAATAATGTATTCATTATAAATTTCTGATTACACATAAAAACTACGAGAGCGTGCCTTCGTTCACTGAAGCAGAGCACATACTACAACGAACACTGAAAATAAGGCTAGGTTTCGCTTATAGGGTTTAACGTCACAAACCAACTGAAGCTATGAGGGACGCCGCAGGGGGGGGCTCCGGAAATTTCGACCCCCTGGGGTTCATTAACGTGCGCTGACATCGTGCAGTAGACAGGCCTCTAGCATTTCGTCTCCACCGAAGTGTGACCGCTGCAACTGGGACCGAACCCGCGTCTTTCGGGTCAGCAACCGAGCAAGAAGTTACGCTGACGCATTACAAAAACAAAACAGCTACAAGCCTAACCCTAGCTGCTAGCAGAAATTTGTGCAAAAGCATTACGCAATACAAAATAGCACCCGCTTCGAATACTGATTCTGCGAATTGGAATCAGCATCTTTTGAGGCAAGCATTGCACACCTTGTATGGATGAAGTGTACGGGTAACAAGAGATGAAGGCTTGTCTAGAGGCGCTTCACCTCGAGAGTTTTCGATTATTTTGGCTATTGCACGGTTGGGAAAGCCGCCAGATAAGGTGAAAGAACATAGGTCGGCGATCTACCGCGAATGTCAGCGGTTTTCAAGTGGAGGCAATATGCTCTTGCGCAATCAGGCATTGCGCGAGTGCACTGTTATGAGCACCCACCATCTACTGTTTTCCGCGCACATCGCAATAGACGGGAGCACAATGAAACGCCCGTCAGGCGTACAAGAATTTTTCGTCGATCAGCATTGCAAGTGTTCTCATTGCCTAGGACCGTTCCATCAACGCTATCTCGCATAGTCGCTGTTTTATTTGTTTTTTTCGTATTGCACAACCAGATATATTTCGTACTACACTGAACGCAAGTGTCACAAGCATTCTAGAAGCTAGCACGTTTGCGATTCCGTTCCATATGGTGCGCTGGCTGTGTTGCGAACTGTCATAAAATGTGGCCTCTTATGGGTGCACTGAACTGTGCTGTGTTCAGTGGCAGCCCGAAACTGTTTTTTGAAGGCGCAGGTAACGTATGGCGAGACCTAACCTTTAAGACATGGAGACGCTGCATTTCATCTCCTTGGTTTTATCAGCAAACACCAGACTCAAGAATAGTCAGTGATGTTGAAGGATCACAGGCCAGCCGGTAAAACTGCTGCCTTTATTCCTCCGATGTTTTGCGCAACCGAACAGAATTGAACGAAAATAATGATGAAATCGTGCATGCAGCCAGCAGAAAGGTGATGTATATTGCGCTCACAGTCGCCTCGCAAGGAGTAGAGGGGAAAGAATCGTTATTTCACGCGTCACTTCTAATTGTGATTACTCCCGCACTTGAAATGTAAGCATAGCCACGTTTTTTTTACTTAAAGTGATTTCAGGGTTAGCTCAAAGAACGCTCGCGTTCACACTTTTGACAAAAAGGTAACAATAAAAAAGATGTCGAACAGGCACGACACCCTAAGGAAACCGACGCCATACAACACTCACTTCCCGCAAAGCGCAGTTCTCCCTGACCGCAGGACACAAGAGAAGCTTGCGTTGCTATTTTGTGTTCATGTGCGCAGTACAGGATTGTATGAGCGCATTTTTCGTAGTTACCTTACATTCTTGTTCTGCAAGCTCACAACATTTGATTCACTTGATCAGGGCTAGAGATGAGCGTGTCAAAACGCGAGGAACATTCCCGGTTGTTGAAATGCAGGAATGTAGAATTTACAGGCCCTGCAGGAAATGAGTTCAGTACAATTGGGACCAAAAAGTTACGAAGGGTTGGATTTGGGTGAGCGGTGATCACTTGAGAAACAGGGTATCTTTTATTTAAGACGGGTTGGGACATCCGAGGCCAACATATGCGAAAAGAAATATGTGCAGTGCCATCATGCATACAAAAAAGGCAATATAATCACCAGTTCTTATCAACACAAACTAATACCCAGAAATTCACGTTGGCCAGTGATGTTGCGTTTCTTGAGCTATTCGGGTACAGACATAATGCTTCTCTCCTTCTCGTCAAATTGTGCAATTGAAAATAGAATTCACACGGACGTCTAATTATATACAGTGTTAAAATTATAAGCTGTTGATTTCTTCAAATTGAGTTTTGCGTCAATCTTCCATGGCTATATTTGCGGTCGGTACACGTCTGTCAGCACACAACTAGGCATCTATTCGGTTCGTCTATCTGGTGGTGATATATTTCTCCGAATGTGTTCAGCGGTGACGACACGAATGCAACGATGATATAGAAACACGTACGGTCGTCCTCTTCCGGTGTGGTAACGTCACTTCTTTTCCTGGCGTTTTCAAGTCCGACGAAGATTTTATTTTCCCCTGAGGCTGCTAGTGCTCTCGCATTAATAATACTCTAAGAAAAGCCAGCTGTATGAATAAAAGTACTATGCAAAAACTGTCAGTAGATCCGTGCCTGTCAGTGCATTCTAGTGCCTTTGTCGCAGAAAACCGGATCTCAATAAGCATCTTTTTTTATCGTGTTCAAATTGTGGAGCGAATTTTGTGATATTGAACAGGTAATAATGAAGGCTTGAATGATAGGCGACTG
The DNA here is from genome assembly GCF_055824585.1 of Amblyomma mixtum. Taxonomy (NCBI): domain Eukaryota; kingdom Metazoa; phylum Arthropoda; class Arachnida; order Ixodida; family Ixodidae; genus Amblyomma; species Amblyomma mixtum. The sequence continues at coordinate 80,802,883 of NC_143020.1, read as the reverse complement.
TACCGTTCCTCTCTTACTATCTCTCAAGTAGTGCTCTCTTGTACTTTTCATGTGTACCGCTCATAGGCGCCGGGCTTTTCACTGAATCTGGGCATTATAGTGTTGGTTCATGCTAGGGTAGTTGTTTAAATTCGTGACACGTGACGAAAATAACGTCGATGCCCGATGCAATCGATGGTGATGGTAACATTAATTGCGCGAATATTTCAAAGAATTTCAATATTTTTTTTCTACGAAAGAACGCGGGAACTGGGTGGCCAGAGGAATTCCTTTTATAAAAATATTATTTGGCTGTGAAACAGGGCACAAGCGTAGCCAAGGAAGACTAGAAGAATCCTGCCACTATTTAACTGTATTGAACTTAAGTTTCTCTAAAACAGTTTATGGCGTATTTTGGGGAGATAATCCGAAATTTGCGCCTGTAAATCGGGGGTCTGATTCAAAGCCTTAAGAATGAATTCACAGTCTTGCCAGTGCCTCCCCGCTTAAAAACCTTAGTGATACATAGATACCGGAAATTCGCTGTTGGATTTTACTTCTGTGTTTATTTAATACATATGCTTATTCCTGACCTTCGTTTATGCCTTTAGAATTACCGCTGCGCTTTTCACGGCACTTATATAATCATCTCAACTTCAACCGCATGTACGGAAAAACTCATTTATTTACTCATCTGCATTACGAAGAGCAATTAAGCTCGGCAATGATCTCCTTGAGACCATAACGGCTCTTTCCGATCGCCTAGAATTTAAAAGCACCTATGTTTGCATTTATCGCATTACCATCGTTCTAAATATTGCAATACGCTTTCAGTTGCTCTACATGCTGTCTTATATATACCACTGTTTGAGGTGCATCTGGTTCTCACTTTTTCATATATTCGCTTGTTATTTTTTGTTTGTATTTTCAATTTTGTGTTCGATTTACGCTTTTTCTTTGACATGTCCCCTTATCCGAAGCTGTTCAGGGCGTGTAAGGTAAAAATAAATAAAGAAACAAATATTTTAGCCAAATACGCGCAGTCGCATTGATTCAAAAGCATTGTGAATGTAAGAGAAGACAGTAAGTTTATAAGATGAGGATTTAAAAAAATCTATCATTTTCTGCGTCAGATTAGAGAACAATGGGCGTAAAAAATGTAACAGAGTGATTAAGCATTGCGTTTGGAAAAACTTCCAGGTTACCGAAGCAATTCACTTTGTCAGAGCTGCATCCGCGCTAGAGCGGATTTTGCGGCTGATATTTGGTGGCCTTGCATTGCATGTTTTGCTCAGCTGTTGCTCATAAGTTACGAGCAATTCTCTTTCTGGGAGCACCGAACAAATGTGTGTCACTGCTCACTTAAAATTCCTTATCAAATGATGTGAAATGGTTTTTTTTTTAAATGCAGCCACTCTCGGCGCTTCTTGATGATGGTAATAAACACCTTTATATTTACATTACCTATAAATAAATATTTTGGCTTCTTCAGTGGTTTGTTAATAGCTCGGCGTAGCTGATTATTGGTGGTTGTCCTCGTTCTAATAAATAACGGAGGTCGCTGAATGTGACAAGTTATAATATATCTTTTCTTAAAAGCAATACCATGCGCTTCCGCAGGCGTAGCGACAAGAATACACCCAAAAACCGTATAATACGCTATGCAAGCCGCCTACATGATATCACGCTGGTAGCTGCAAGCGAAACGTTTATTACTGAATCCCTTTGCCGAGTGCAAACTTTACAAAGTGACTACTCGCAGAAACGATTTTTTCTTGTGGTTCTTGAATGTTGTCTTGGAAGGGCACGTTGGTGGCTGTCCCCGACTTGAAGTCATCAGATTGTCGTAGACATCAAGCGAAAACAATGTCCGCGACCGGACTTCCCACTAAGAACAACTGGGTACTGCACAGCTTTCAAGTCATATGAAAACTGGTTGTCCGGCTTTCATATGACTGTCTTTACATGGCTGTCTGCTTTATGTGGCTGTCTGGCTTTCTGTCTAATCTGCCCGGCTTTAAGGCAGTGAAGTGGCGCCACACGACGACCTACCGGCAAGCGAGTTTGCCGGGGCAGAAAATGGATAAACATTTGATTCACTCCTGGGCTCCGCCCCAGCCACCGCGCATGCGCACTTGGCGTGCGGCCGGTAAACCGGTATACGTCTGCGCTAGTACCTCTCCGTTATGTTAGAAAAGTCTATTATGTCCGATAAGGGATGGAACAACACGTGTCTTCAATTTGCAAGAGTAGGTCATCATTTTCATTGCGAAAGCAATACTACTCGCACTTTCAAGCCTTCGCTTGACCCGGCCGCAGTTACGTTTGACCTTTAGCGGAGTGAATATGGGCGACCAACTCGCTCCTGCAGATAGCCCGGCTGCAGTTACGCCGTGCCGCTCACCTGTGGCACTACTGCCGCTGTGACGTCATACCAGTTGTAGATTATGGGCGACCAACTCGCTCCTTCAGAGAGCCCGGCCGCAGTTACGGTGTGTGTTTGCCGCGTTGCGCACCTGTGGCGCTACTGCCGCTGTGACGTCATACCTGCTGTAGATTATGTTTTCTTTCTCTCAGCAGCAACAACATCAAAAAGAAAATATAAAAAATTACCCAAGACGCTTTGAGTCGTCGCGCAGCGGCGGCCGGTAGCCACGCGTGCCCTGTAGACGCGGCGCACTGCGTTCCTTCAGTTGGAGGCGCTGCGCTTTTGCTTTCGCAACCTACCAGGCTTAACCAAAGCTAAACCCCGCCAATTTTTTCTGCACCGCAAACTGACAAAAAGGCCATTATGTTCTGTTCTCTAAGCGTAGAATGAGGAACAACAAAGTGAAGCGCAAATCACTTACTGGTACTCCGATTGAACAGAAAGACTTCTCTTTAATCGTGGGGCGTTAGAAAGTGAGCGAGTGGGTGAGCTAATGTACGGGCAGACAGGAAGAACAATACGAAAAAAATAGTTCGGACAATATGGGAAAAAAATTAGCAAAAACCTATCAATGGCCTCAGCACTGCCTGTCCTCCGCCAGTCTCGAAAGACTGCTTCCCTCGTCTTATCTTCTGGAGTTGCTCGGTGCTAGGAAGAGGAGGAGGAGGAAGAGGAAAGGCAGTTGAAGTAGGAGAAACTGCAGCCAAAAAAAGGAGACAACAAAGCAGCAAAAAGATCTAAGGTTGGTTCACAGTGCAAGGGAATTCAGTGCGCATAAGGTGTGAGTAACCGGAAAGCTTGAAGCGCAACAAAATGTACATTCTGCAGTAGCCGAGTAATATCAGCTTATTCACAGGTTCATTTCGTCGGCGTTGATGAATGTTAGAGCCTTGGTTAAAAAATTTCACACCTCTTGGCTAGAAGAGAGCCGAAACGGCGCTGAAAACGTCGAGCGAAAAAGCTCAACAAACACTCATTCGCAAAATGAAACTATTTTAGCCTCTCAGAAAATCCCCTCTTAACAATGCCTTCTTGAACTGAAGGATGTTTATTTTATTGCAGATAAGTGCTGCAGCACGTGGCCGACAGAAGCAGAACAAGTAATTGGCCCATTATTGCAAATTAATGGTATCACTCCGGTATTTTTTAGGAGGGGCCTTTGCCGATACGTTTCCAATACTGGGCAGACTGCCTGTGCTGCTTGTGGAGATTACGGCCCTAGGCTTCGATGTTAGCTTTCCCTTCGCCGCACCATAAAAGAGGTCTACCTCGAGCTCCGCCTCGACAAACGCCTTTACCCTCCCCCTCATCCATCACTCACAGTGCTGGAGGCTCGCCTTCTTCGGCACGTTCAAATGAATGCAATCATCACCCCGTCTCGCCTCTTTCTCTACTGCTATCGATCGGACCCTTCCTGTCCCAACTGCCCCTGTATCTATGCGGACCTTGCCCATTGCCTCTTCTATTGCCCGGTTGCTCAGCAGTCGGGTTCCTACCCCCCACCTTCTTTATCCATCACCACCTGGCTCGACTGGCTTGGCGCTGAAGGGGAGGAAGAACAGCGACTTCTGGTCGCCCAGGCGGTTGATATGCTCGGCCTGTAAATTTTGGCCGAATAAACGTCTTCTACTACTACTAGCTTTATATAATGCAGCACAAAGCAAGCCAAGCTCTTCACAGTTCTTAAGGAAAGAAAATGAGAGAGGCTCACTCCGGTTGTGAAAAGGCATTATAAAACTGTAGATTTCATCATAACGAACGAATATACTTCCTGCTTCGCTTCTAGATTCAGAGCAATGTAAAGCACTGCTTAAAAGTACTGAACGTAATTAATTTCCTCGACTGGCACACTTATTTGCATCTTTTTTCATCCGGAGAGCGCACTTCCGGGAATGTCACTTATGTTCTTCTCTTAATTCCGGCAATCCGAGCCCTCCAATTACTTAGTACCGACTGAATCTCACGTTAAGGGTGGTGAAGAAAAAGAAATACTTCTACTTCTGAGCATAAGTAATCAACCAACATTCCCAGAAAAAAATACCGGTAACATTTCCATTACGGGATTCCCTGGGCGGCTCGCTGTGTAAGAGTCGTGTAATCTTTTTCGCCAGTCCGGCTTCAGCTTTATATGAGGCGTTTTTTTTTCTGCGAACGCCTAGAGACGAATCCCAAGTGGCCGCATGCTTCAGAGAGAAAAGCATCTCATCTTTACAAAGAAAGCTTTGCATGGTCCGTATTATTACTACAGTGTATTTCATGATAGATGGTTTTTTTTACTGCCGTTCACAAAACTCCGCGCACAAAGCTCTTTTCATTAATTTATGCTTCCTCTCTATCTCTCTAGTCTTTGGGAAAGGCTCTTGCAGTGACATAAAGCTGATCCCTACTACTTGGTTAGCAGTGCATAGCTTGCTTTTGAGTGGTCCTGAATACAGACTTGTGAGCTGAGGCGCCTTCCCGTTTGTCGATCCAGTAATGCCGTTCCGGGATTGTTACGGGGCCCGGGCTGCTTCAAGTGAAATGTGTTTCACTTTTTTTTTGCCCGGGCCTACTTACATCGTGCCGATGTAAGTAAAGACAACTTGAATTGATTTGATTTTCTATTAATTTTTCTTACTTCTCTCCGGCGCTCTTACTTGAATCTCAAGCTTTATAGGGAAAACAACGCGCTTTGCAATGCAGGTTTCAACAAGCGGGGCATTCAATGACCGCAATCCACTAGCTCTGGGAATCCCGCCGGCTCCAGAAGATGGCGTCTGTTGTGAAGAAGACGAATATCATCTGAATAAAAAGTGAAGAAAATATAATGCCTCAAACTGGCTGCATTTGTGGTTTTCAATCAATACATAAATCAGTCAATTGGTAAGCCTTTTTCTCCTTTGCTGCTTGGCACTAGTTCCCCTGCTGTATTCTCCAAGTGGTAGGGAACTGCTGCTTAATTTTCAATTAAAAGTTATTTGTGGCGTTTGAAGTATTCAGGAAACCGCTTCTGAAGTTGGCAGAAAGTAATAAAACTGACGCCGTTCACACTAAGCTTATGGTGGTTCGAGGCCGACGAAAATATCACACGTGCAGTTTTTCACCTGTTCAGGTATCAGCAAAACCTCGCGTTACTTAAGTGGCTTTAACCAACTGCTTACGAATCCACGACACACTAATTTTGCAACCAGAGACGGTACAGGCCATTTTATAAGCAGCCAAAATCTGCCATCAGATGAGAGAGCTAATTCAAGCCCATCGCACATTTGCGTAAAGTCGAATACCCATGCCATATTCGAGACGCAAACTCTCTGCACACAAAGCGTCGATTTAAGCTGCTAAGGATGTACGATGTTTCAAGGCTTTTACTTAAACTCAAGAGGCTCTTGTAAGCATTGCAGGTAGGTACATCATTAAACGCAGCATAGAACCTTTATTGCGTACTAAGAAGTCTTTTTTTTTTTATTCAAGCGCAGATGACATTCTGACGGTAAGAAAATCATTGCAATAAGACACCCGTACTTCTAAATCAAGTCAGAACAAATTTTAGTGTTAAGCGCTATTCTGAAGTCAAGAACGACATCATGAAGAACGTACAAAGTGTAATTTGCAGATATCTCACCCAAGACATGCGTGAATTCCGTTTCATGTCATGTGATAAAAAGAACTACTCCAAGCGCAGTCGCTACAAGCATGACACTTTGCGCTCAACTTCCTCATGACCAAGACCTTACAGCCAGGAACATAACGAGGTTTCAATTTACCAACACGAACAAGAAGCCATTCTCTATCTCAACTGCGCTGCGTCATACAGTGTGTTCACTGGCAGGGAGTTTTATTTGCAGAGGCAGAGTGCACACGATTCTGCGCGATCCGCACTTCCATGCACAACTCAGTCATCTTTCTGCTTTGCTGCTGTTAATAGGGCAAAGCCGGTTGATAGCTCATAAAACTTAGCGTCTGTATCTCACCAAATTTGGCCATAGGGCAGCAAAATGACTCTTTATAGGTTTTCGTGCACAGATATCGAGAACTGAAGTTCGTTTTCATTGCTGAAAAGTTATTCCCACTGTTTTATGATACGTATAACACATTAAATTTTTCTTGCAGTTTCCTAATCTTCTATGTCCCTAGTGCACGCTTCCTCGGGGAATGAGCTGTAACGCTAAGCATGCTAAATGGCCAGCATGCATAGCATGTTACAGCAACTATGTCCAAGTTACCACATTTCTAGAGAAATCCGGCGAACACTCAAAGCTTTGAGTGGACACGTTCCTGTCGTTGTCATAAATCCCCCCCCCCCTCCATAAGGGGGCCGACGCGACCGCGCGAGAGGTCGAAAGACTCTGCACATTTTATAGCCTACTTTCGGGCTCTTCATACATGCTAGGATTACGGTGCAAACAAAAAATCCAAAACATTAATAAATGTCAATTTAAATGGCGAATATCCGAAATCCCTTGCACCCAATGAGTTTAGTAGGTTCTAGAAATCGCTGACGGCGACCGCCGGCCAGCCGTAACGTCGGCAGCGCACTCACTGGGCTTTCATTCCTGTCACACTATATCGGCTAGAAAAAGTGGGCACGCGGGTCTGGTCATTAAAGCGCCAGCTACATGGTCTGTTCTGAAAGTAGTAGGACTGGTTTTTTCCTGGGCGAACGGGCGGACGAGAGGTGGTCTGCGCGTGCAGGATCGTTGAAGGGGGATATTGGGAATGCTGGGGAAAATCGGCAGTCGGCTCTCGGCCGTTAAAAAGAGGAGGTCGCTTGTACTGTGAACCATTGTCGAAACGTCTCGTCACGCAGAATCGTCGAGCGTTTACTGCATCAGCGATACGCGATGAAATTTTGAGTAAATCTTGGTAAAACGGGCAAAGAGACTCACAACATGATTAAGGAGGCCTACGGTGACGCTTCCATGGGTAGATCAGGTGTTTTTGATAGGCACAAGCTTTTCCGAGAAGGTAAGCAAAGAGTGCAGGAAGACGACCGCTTCAGACGCCCTTCGACCAGCAAGACCAACGAAAATGTGTAGCGAGGGAAACATTTACTTAACAGTGATCTATCAGAATGATTGCTGATGACTTGAGCATTCCTCAAACCCAAGTTTTTGGGATCGTGAAAGAAAACTTACCCATGAGGAAAGCGTGCGTGAAGTTGGTGCCGGGAGTGTTGTCAGAGGAGGAAAAGGCCAACCGGTAGGATCTTCTTCGTCATCTGAATGAGGACCCCGATTTTTTGTCCCGCACAAGGCGGCAACGCTGTCTCAGCCCCCCTACAACCTCGACTTGGCCCTGCCAGACTTTTTTCTGTTCCCGAGAATAAAATCGACGCTCGAGGGGAAACATCACGGATCGGTAGAGGTGGTTCAACAGGCCGTGACGAGGGAGCTAAACAGCATTCCGGTCCAGGCGTTCCTGGAGGCGTACGAAAATTGTAAAACTCATTAGCAGCAGTGAGTAGGTGCGGAAGGGTGCTACCTTGAAAAATTGTCATCGTTTGTACTATTCTCTTGAATAAATTTTGTTTAAAAAAATGAGTCCTACTACTTTCAGAACAGACTATGTATATACACATATAAGACTCAATTCCACTGCACGTGCGGGGGATTTACCGGCTACCGGCCAGCCTCTTCGTTGGTGGTGGCAAGTTGGCTCTGTTCGCTGTGTTGCGTCATCTCCTCCGACACGGCGCGCAGGTCAGAAGTACAAGTTGATTAATTTCACTCTTCCTTAGGTACAGCCACTATGAGGAGTAATTTCGTCCAGTTCTAGCTACGCGGTGATTTTATTTAGGCAGGAGAAAACGGGAGACACCTGTCGAGCATTGTACGCCGGCACCAACGCTTTTCAAGAGCGTTTGCTCTTACTACATGCGGTTGTCAAGGACGCGTCTGTATGAGGGTCAAATTGAACAACACAGTTACCGTAGTATATCATACCACCAGTGGGCGCGTAGTGAAAGTATAGTGGCCATAGAAGTTTGGCCCCTGCAACCATTATTTGGATAAAACTTTTGGGACGCCCGTTTGACGCAGAGTGTTCGAAGTGGCGTCAAATGACTCTGAATGTTCCTTAGGCTAAAATTACTAGTTGAGATGAAGCCTAAAGTGTCTTTGGGATTGGCAACGACGACCTTCCCTCCCCCAAACTGTGCATTTGAGGACCTTCAGACGGCCATTACGACCGAACCGTTTGTCGAAGGGGGTTCCGGAAGGTGTCAAACGATTCGTCCTGTTGTGATGCGCGCTTTTATAAAATTTTGGAATTCATATAACGAGGAAATATAATGGAAATAGCGAATGTGGCTGTAAATCGCAATAGTAGAGCAAAATTCATAAGGTAGATGTAACGACTTTGAATTATTTCTGGTAAACAGAAATGTGTTGGACGTTCTTAAAGCCGAGCGTTGGGGATGCTCTTGCGAAGGAAAAAAACGTTGAAATGAACAAAACAGAACGAAAGTAAAGACAAATGCTTAATTACAGGAAATAAAAATAATTAACTACAAGCTATGTGTGTTCCAGTGGCAGTGAATTTTATGCAGATGTTTCTTTTTTTAAACATTGGCGCAAGGCAATAGCAAAGTTGAAGAACTCACGATACGCCTATTTCAGAGCCTCCCGCACTACGCCAGCTGGCGTAAATGCTCTCCTACTCTGGCTATCAAATGTGTAGGCACGCATTAGGGCATGTTTTTGAGCATTGCATTCTTAGGCAGTGTCCCAATCGCATGCTACGTATGTCAAACCCGCCGCATGCCTTCGGACTCTCACTTTCCGGCCAAGTGCTGCGTCTGAGAGGTGTTTCGAAACGATTGGGAACGCCTCACGAACACACTTCCCACTCGATGACGGTAAATATTGCACGAAGCGAAAGGATAGGGGAAAGAAAAAATGAATTCGCAATGTTTCGCTTCAACATTTTGAACGCGACCTTAGTTCCAAGTATACATCTGTTACCGCCGCTTAATACTTTGATCTGTGCAAGTAGAGACCCGAGCTGAGCTCACTCTATGAGTACCTTGGGTGGCCGAACATGCCAAATATACTTACCGTAGGAATGTAACGTAGGGATGAATATTGCACAGTACTTGTTTATAGGCGCAATAGCATATTCTTGATGGAGAACTGTATATGAGGGGAAGAAGAGCATAGCTTTCGCCTACAATTGTTTGCGAAAGAAGTAAAAGTGCTTTGCAGAGAAAGCTTTGGTAGCGTTTTGTTTACCCGCGCAAGTACACATCTGCGTGAGTTTAATGCGCGAATTCGTCTGATGTCGTCTGACTCTCACAGAAACGGCGGCAAAATACGTCACTAGCACATGTTCGAAAACATTTTTGTTTCCTTTAGTCATATTTTCCTCGTGATCGTTGACCCTGTTGATTTTTTTCGCAAACTTTATTCTCTCAGGGAAGTGCTGCCAATTACATTTTAGGCAGCACCTCAACATCGTGATCACAATGGCATTGCGAGTTTTTCTGAAGGGAAAGGCGGACAAGAAAGAACACACTAATATTTCATACAGAAAATTGTTGGTAAGAGACGTAGATGCACGTGTCTGCCATTTCGGAAAGCATAGGTTGCAATTTTTCTCTGTCGTATTTAAGCAAACTGACAGAAAAACTATTACGTGTTGTTCAGTCTATGGTTTCCTTTCTTGGGGTTTAACGTCCCAAAGCGACTCAGGCTATGAGCGACGCCGTAGTGGAGGGCTCCGGAAATTTCGACCACCTGGGGATCTTTAACGTGCACTGACATCGCACAGTGTGGGCAGTATGGTAAACAACAAAGCGAGCACCAAGTCACTTACTCGGAGAGTTCTTGAAAAAAGAAAATGTGCTGTGTATTCCGCTTCCTTGAAAGGGAAATGGCTGAATGAGTAGATGAGTGGAACGGAAGAACATTGCGGGGAAAAATTCATTTAGTGAGAAATTAATGATGGACCCAGCGCCCTCTCCTCTCCGGAATAACGTCACATACCAGGACTGATACTTGCAAAAGCTTAGTTTCCGTCGTCTTATTTTCTTCTGGACTTGTTAATTCCTAGAAGAGGCTAAAGCCAAAAAGGGAGAGGAAAAAAAAGAAGCTGAGGCAGATCTCAGGCAGGGCTCAGGCAGATCTAGAATTCCAGAATGCTAGGGCACTGAGGGCGCACAGGGTGAGAGTGATGGAAGATGCTCGGATCTCATGATAATGGGCCTTCTCCAGCAGTCGATCCATGGCAGCAATATCACAGGTTATTTTTTTTCGCTCCTGATGGTCGTTAAGGCTGCGGTTAAAATTACTTGCACCACCCAACTGGACGAGAGCCGAAACGGAGCTCGCAGCTTTGAAAGAAAAAGGTTAACAAGCATTGCTGTACAACATGAAATTCTTTTCGCATCTGAGAAGCACCTAAATCAAGAACTTCTTGTCTTGTGGTCTGTCTATTCTAGTACAGGTAAGTGCTACAGCACGTCGCCAAGATTGCGGCTCAAGGCTTCGATGTTGGTTTCATAACACTGCAACATAAGGCAAACGAAGCTCTTTAAAGATCATGAAACTAAAATTCTAGTGGCACATAATTGCAACATGAGGTAGCAATTCATTAATATTGTCAACTGCTGATTCCTATGCCGGATTTGACTCCACTTCCGGTCTGGTGACGTCACTTCTCTCCAGCCAATGGAAGTGGCCTGGCCGTGCAGCTGATTGGCTAATTTTATGACTGACGACGCATATTGGCCCATATGGTGCCTTGATGCAATGGGAATAAAAGACGTTGCTCAGGATGTGAAACGGCATAAGGGATTTAGAGTTTAGAATTTAGAATCTATAATGAATAGATTTCGGAACTCTTTATCTTCTTCGCACAGTTTACGCATACAGTTCTGCGTAGAGTTATACATACAATTTACTCAGTAAATTTCCAGACATGCTGATTATGCTTTTCTCTTAAAGCCAAATATCGGAACCAGCCACTCAGTACGGACTGAATCTTATGCTACGGTTAGTGACGAAACAGAAATTCTTCTTCCGAGCTTAACAAATTTACAGTCCCAGACGAGATTACGGAATTATTTCCACGAGATAACTCCCCACACGGCACAATCCGTAAGAGATACGTCTATTCTTTTCGCCGTGTCCCGTATCGGATTTTCTTACGCTAATTAGTATTTTTTAAATTCCTAGAGACGAACCGTACGTCGCCTCATGCCGAAATACCCCGCATCTCTGCAAGAAACTCTTCTGATGTTCTGTAGTATTTGTGCACAGCACTTCATGATACGTTTTTTTTTTTTATTTTGGGTGGTACAACTCCCAGCACAAAAGCCTGCTTATCGAAATAATGGTTTATCTCTCCCTTTCAACTCCTTCTGTAATACTCTTGCAGCAAATGAAAGGAGATCCCCGCTGCATGCTTAAAAGTGAATGGCATGTACACAATTAGGATGGGCTACACCCGTAAGCTGAGGTGCCTTACCGCTTGTCTCTGCAGAAATTCCTTTCAAATAAATACTTCCGCTCTTAATTTGTGCGCTTTCTTTTCGGAACTACCTTTTCCGTCGCACCCGCAATTCCAATACTGGAAAAGCTGGCGTCGGTCACCTTCGGGTGAGATCTGCCATGGTGTTTTATTGCAGCTCCGCTGTACGTGCTTTCGTACTCTTGCGCCCAAAAATAAATGCAAGGCGGGCTGTACGCTGGGTCCGTTTCTGTCTTCCGTCTGCTTCTAAGCCCACAAGCTCCAGTTTGTAGCTTTCCCAAAAGAGGGTTTTATGTTGGTCATCCGTACACCTGATTCCCTATTGCTGTCGCTAGCAGAAAGATGTCTAGAGCGATGCATTAGAGTCCCTGGGAAAGCTTAGCGTAGAAAAATTCAGGGGGCACTTTGGTTGTCTAAAGTGCGTAGAGGCGAAAGCGTTTTCCGCACCACTTTGACTGCTTCTGTGGCACAGGTGGCGTCACATGTAATTGAGTACTAATTACTAAGTGACGACAAATCACTAATTAATGGTTAATTACGAATTTGTGCCTGAATACTAATTAACTGCTAATTAATGACGCTTAAGCTTCGCCTTTAGGAGTGGAACGCGACAGCGTGTTGTAGCGTTGCCCAGGGAATCTGCGGAACGCCACCACCCGTTCGGCGCGATGCCTTGCCCCTTGAACGCAACGCTTTTTGCGGAAAGGAAATGGCGCAGCAATTCTCTGTCATCTCGGTGGACACCTGAACCGCACCGTAGAAGAAGGGAGGAAGTGGGAGTGGAAGAAGAATGACAAAGATGGCCCGTAATGAAGAAAATGAAAATTGCATTTGAGGAAAGGAAATTACGCAGTAACTGTCTCACATATCTTGATGGACACCCGTCAAAATTCAGGGGGGCACTTTTTTGACCTAAAGTGTGGTCACTGATGTGTGGTTAAGATGTTAAGCTTCGCCTCTAAGAGTGGAACGCGACAGCGTCTTGCGACGTTTCCAGGAGTCCATAGAACGCCATTACCCATTCGGTTCTACGCCTCGCTCGTAGGTAAATTGGTTTTTGAGGAAAGTAAATGTATCTGTCTCTCATACCTCGGTGGACACCTAAACCTCGCCGGAAGGGAAGAGGATGGGAGTGAGCGAAGACACCGTATTCACTAGACGTGCCTTTGTTCATTCCAAACCATCGAGCTGGCATGGCGGAGTGGATAGCATGCTCGTCTCGCACTCCGAAGACCGGGGTTCGATTCCCGAGCTCGACCAATTTCTTACTAGGTTTTATTTATTTATATGGCGTGACTAGAAAAGTTAATTAGGCTAATTGGGTAATTAAGCAATTAACTAAGCTCAGTCCCACTTACTTGGAGCATCACTATACGATCCCTTCAATTGGTTGCCTGGTTACTAGCGAAAGTACAATTGGCCCCGTTTGAAATTCACGCACTGTGACGTCACGACTGTTTCGACCAACTGAAAAGCGTGACATTTCTGTCGACAACTGCTGCTTACAACGATGAGACATTAAAGGCTTTACCCTTAATACTGTGCCCTCGATTTATGTCAAAGCATGCAGCGAAAAACCAAATGGTACTGAACATTTCCTGTATTTTCTTCTTTCTGCTGCATTTTCTACTTTACGTCCATTCTTTTTCCCCTCTGCAATTCCGGATTTATGCGCAAAGCAGCTTGTACTTTCCTCAATCGCGCAAGGCCTAAGAGAGAGAGAGAGAGAGAAAACTTTATTTACAAAGGAATTCGGGGCACGCCCCAGGGTCCCCGCACGACCCCACTGCACTCAAGTGTTTATGTTCCTGAGGTCCATAACACTGGCAGCACGGCCGGTGGCGATGGTCTGCACGGCCGGGTCCTCCGAATGCAGCAGGGTCTCCCAGTCCTCCCAGGTCTTGAGGTTCTCTAGGTCCCGCGGGGGAGGGTCCGCCGGGCAGAGGGAAAGGATGTGGAGGGAAGAAGCGAAGGGTTCTGGGCATAGGGCGCAAGCAGGAGTGGGGAAGGAGGGATGATAGTGGGTTAGGGTAAGGGGCGACGGGAGAGTATGTGTTTGTAATCTGCGCCAGAGTGTTGCGTGTCTGTTATCTAGGGAGGGGTGGGGCGGGGGGTAGAGCTGGCGAGAGGTTCTGTATGCCTGGGTCAGCTCACTGAATGAGTGCATGCGATCCTTCGTGAATCCCCGATCCGAGGCCACCTGAGCCCGGTTTAAAGAACCTCGGGCTAAAAGGTTGGGGGCCTCGTTTCCGGGATTCCCGGAGTGCGCAGGCACCCATATCAGCTCCACTTGGCGGGGCGGGGGTGCATCGGGCGAGTCCAGTATGCCAAAAGCAGGGACATGAACTCGGCCTCGAGCAAAATTTAGAATCGCAGTTTTAGAGTCAGTTAAAATATACCGAGCTTCCGTGCGGGTTATAGCAAGTGCAATGGCGGCTTCCTCTGCAGCCTCTGGGGACGTATCTGGAGGGAGAGGTAGTGTGAGGAGGGTGGATGAAGAGGAGACCACCGCAGCTGCTGTCGCTTCATCACCCGTGCAGGCAGCGTCCACCCATACGGCGTCCGGCTGGGGGCCGTACGCTCGATGGAGTGCCTTCGCACGGGCTCTGCGGCGCTGCTCATGGTGGGACGGGTGCATATTCCTCGGGAGCGGCCTGATGAGAAGCTCTCGGTGAAGGGATCGTGGGATGGCGAGAAGGGTTGGGTCGTTGGCCAGTATTTTGATTCCCAGGGAGTCCAGGATATACCGACCTGTGGAAGTTTTTGTGAGCCTGATGTATTGGGCCTGTCGGTGGGCCTCCACAAGTTCCCCGATCGTGTTGTGGAGGCCCAGGCCTAGTAATCTATCTGTGGGTGTGTTGAGGCGAAGATGAAGTGCTACCTTGAATGCCTTGCGAATCAAAGCATCCAAAGCGTTTATGTCATGTTTGGATAGTTGTAAGTATGGGGTAGTGTACAGTACACGGCTGAGTACAAAGGCATGAATGAGGCGACATAGGTCGCGCTCCTTCATGCCTCTATGATGTCCCGAAACCCTGCGGATGAGGTGCAATATCGCGCCTGCAACCTGCTTGAGTTTCGTGACACGCCTCACACATGAACACATTGACGATCCCGACACCCTTCTAGACACACTTCAAACCATGTACACATCTCCAGGCGGCCCCATACCTCTACCGCACTACACAGGACAAGCAAATCCAACACTCGACACCGACATCACGGCGACGGAAGTCAGAGCGGCCCTCCCGACTTTCCGCGCCAACTCCGCACCTGGTGCAGACCAAATCACAAACTCCATGCTCCGTAATCTGGATGACCAATCGATCACCCACATTACGAAATACTTCAACCAGTGCTGGAGGGAGGGTAACCTCCCGCAGTCCTGGCGCCACGCGAAGGTAATATTTATACCAAAACCCAACAAACCACTCACCATTCAAAACCTTCGCCCGATTTCGCTAACCTCATGCCTCGGGAAGCTCCTCGAGCATGTTGTGTTAGCGAGACTCACAAGTCACATGGCGGACAACAATCTCTACCCGCATAGCATGGTGGGATTCCGCCCTCATCTATCCGCTCAGGATGCCATGCTGCAACTCACACACGACCTTTTTGACCCGCTTCTTCCAGGTCACACCAAGGCAGTCTTAGCTTTGGATCTCTCCAAAGCTTTTGATCGCATTGAACATCAGGCGATCATGACTGCTCTATCCCCATTGAATGTGGGTGTGCGCACGTATGCCTACATTCAAGCATTCCTGACTGACCGCAAGGCTGAGATACACTTCGGCCCTCTGTCTTCCACCTCCTACACACTTCAGAGTATCGGCACCCCTCAAGGGTCCGTCCTTTCCCCCTTTCTCTTTAACTTAACCCTCATACCCCTCGCCCGGAAATTGGCAACTATTCTCCACCTCAAGCACACTCTTTATGCCGACGATATCACCCTGTGGACCACCCACGGCAGTGACGGCGACATAGAGAACACCTTACAGGAAGCAGCCACCTTCACCCAAAATTACGCACGGACCATCGGACTGTCTTGCTCCCCAGAGAAGTCCGAACTGCTCCTCATCCGGCCTAAGAACCACCGCTGTCCCCGCTCCCCCATTGCCATTGAATTGAATGGTTACCCGGTACCTGAGGTTGGCACCCTCCGTGTATTGGGCTTGCACATCCAGAACGATGGCAAAAACACCGCAAGGCCTGAGCGATAACTGTTTTCTCACGAGAAGCTCTGTCCGTAAACTTCTGCTCTCTCGCTCAGGCTAGAACTTTATGCCATGCATGAATGGAGGGGCCGGACGTCGTCTTTCGCACAAATGCCAATTCCTCTCTATCTCGATAATGCATAGCGCGACTCCATTCGCTCGAAAGCACCCAATTCATGTTCCTTTCATTGGCATGTAAGGAACGATTCTGCACTCCTGTAACTCACGTCTCCTCTACGTTCCTTGCCTGTCAGAGAAGGGCGCCAGAGTGGCTCCAAGTCTTCATGCAGAAGCGAGCCATGTCTGTGCTAAGAATGGTTGTTTTCTCGAAGAAAAAAGAGAAAAATAAAATGTAGGAAATACTCAACAGTGGGCCGATCTAATCGGTACGGCACAGTGACAGCAAGTAATGGTTTCATTGAGAAGATAGAGCATTGGTTGTCTAAGAGTTATTAGTGAACGCGTTCAATAGGGGGGATTCGCAGGGCACGAAGACTGTGTTTCCGCATAGAAGAGGAGAATAGTGGCCGTCTCACTGTGGTACATTATTAAAGAAAAAAGAAGATTGTGATTACTTGTGATTAGCATGTGAGACCTGTGATTACCAGCGTGAAATAACATTCTCTCGGTGGTAAACAAACCACTCTGTAGTATTTATGTCTTGCTGTGTGCTCGTCTGTCTGTCGTGCGCCTTTCTGCCAAAGCCTCAACTCTTCGTTCTGTACCAGGAAGGGCTAAAAGAAATAGGAAGGACACAGCCTTCCAGAAAATTCTGACTGAGCCCATCTTTGCCCTTCCAAGCAGTGTGCTCTGGCGCCGCAAGGTTTTGCGCATCTTTTCGAGCTATTTTAGCTTGTACTGGTTCTTGGGATTTGAATCTGAGTAGAATATATATGAAGAAATCTCCATAGAATATGCTCTCTAAAGAAAAACAGCTGCATTCTTCGCTTTCTCCCGCCTCCGGTTATGGCTCCGTTTGAAATGAGTGCCTTCAATTGTGTGACAAGAATGAAAATTGTCTGGGTGGCTTTCAAAAGACTTCCACTTTCCTATCAGTTTACTTCGTTTTACAGCTCAGAAGCAATCGAGTAGAAAAGCAGAGCACAGCAAAAGAAAAAGTTAGTTCGCGCTGGTTCATGCGGAAATATAAGGAGCGACATATACGACGTAATTGGAACGAACAGTTCTGATCTAGAATCAGAACGAGTGTTATTCAACGTGGCTGGGAATCGCATATAATGCGGAAGGAGAAGGAGGTTGCATAGGCAGCGATGTTACTGACATGATGATTGAAAAGAGTTTTATACGAAGGAGCCTCACGGGCTTAGCGGAACAAGAAACGAATGATTTCTTTTTGCCTAAATTCGCATTTTGAATTTACAAACACACACACACACCCGCACACACACACACACACACACGCACGCACGCACGCACGCACGCACGCACGCATACACACACGCACGCACGCACACACACACAGACGCACACACACACACACACACACAGACGCATGCACGCACACACACATACACGTACACACGGGCGCACACACACACACACGCACGCACACGCACACACGCCAGCAGGCACGCACGCACACGCACTCACACACGCACACTCGCCACACACACACAGACACACAAACACACGAGCACACACACACAAGCACGCACACACACACACACACACACACACACACACACACACACACACACACACACACACACACACACAAACGCACGCACATATTGCTCACGTATACACATGCGTTTTGCTTTACCATTCGACATCCAAGATAGTCAAGTCCCAAATTTATTGCGGCGGCAATTTTCGTACATAAGCCGAACAATAACTGGCACGAGGAAGAGAAATCTGCAAAGTGTTGTGTTTTATAACTTTTGACTGGTTAAGACTCTACAAATATTCGAATGTTAATTTGCATGCGTAGCTTAAGAACACACTGAATGAAGTAGTAAAATTTATGAAGAACACTGATTATGTGCCTGATTAAATTGGCGAACGATTCCATATGAATTCCATGTCACAGAAAGGCGATATCATACTTATCAGTGTAGGAAAGTTGGAAGGATTATACACCAGACATTGAGACGGACCTCTGATTTCTGTGCACATACCTCTTTCAATATCTACAAGTCAGCCCATCTGCGTTTCAAAAATTCCTCAATTCTGGTGGGGCATTCGTGCGGGCCATCGTTTTGCGTCGTATAACACCAGATTTAAGCACGCGTCTCTCGAAATATCTCCGCGCATTAAAATATTAGTGCTTCACTGATTGAGCTAAGGCAACAGTCAGGAACGCTCACGAACCAAGCTGTGTCATTCCAAGTCGAGCTTGTCTATGCACGTGAGGTGGCAAAACGCGCTCCGCACCTCGTTATTCTTCCGCAGTAAGGCTGCTCCACAGTGGAAAATTATTTTTTGCCGAGGGCGAAACCCTATTCCATGTTCTTTAGAACCCGGCCGTTTTTTGATGCGATAACAATGTTCCTTCTCGCACTAAAAAAGTGGTCCCCTAAAAAATTTTGCCAAAACATCTCCTCCCCAAATACGAGTTCATTTATTTTCCCACTGAACATCGATAAGAGGCTGATATGTAGCACTGACATTTACTGTTATCCCTTTCTTGAGTGAAATACCATCGATTGGAAAGTGAATCATCGGTCTTTGACCACGTCAGGAAACATTTATTTATTTATTTATTTATTTATTTATTTATTTATTTATTTATTTATTTATTTATTTATTTATTTATTTATTTATTTATTTATTTATTTATTTATTTATTTATTTATTTATTTATTCATTCATTTATTTATTTATTCAAATACCCTAAAGGCCCTCTGCAAGAGGGTATTACATAGGGGGGGCACACGAAACACACTAATAAGAATATGCGAGAAACAAAATAGTAAGAATAAACAATTTCAGCAAACATAGCAAGAAAACCACAAAATACGCAAACACCAATATTAGAAGTGGATTAAAGTTCGAATAAAGATAAGATAAAAGTCTGAAAATTGAAACACAAAAACGCACAGAGACGTCAAATTCTGATATGAGTCCACAGCATTTGATGAAATTGATCGGTGTTAACTTCAGTGGCAATATCTGATGGTAGGTTATTCCAGTCAGCTATGGTTTTGGGGATGAATGATTGTGCGTATGGGCCGAGTGGCATGCTGGGCGTTTGACTTTGCAGGGATGATCACGGCGAGGAAAAATGACAGGGGTTGACTGAAAGAAGTCGTCGCGCAAACGATCATGATGATAAAGTTTGTGAAATAGAGATAAGCGGGCGTGTTTCCGTCGTAGTGATAGCGGATGCAGTTCGGCACGAATTTTTAAAGATGAAACACTGGAGTACGGAGAATAATCTGAAAAAATGAAGCGAGCAGCACGGCTTTGCAGGTATTCAATGTTATGTATAATGTAGTCTTGGCTCGGGTCCCAGATGGCACATGCATATTCAATTTTAGGCCTGATTAACGGGATGTACGCGAGTTTCTTTAGATGTGAAGGCGCTTGCTTTAGTCTGTGTTTCATGATTCCGAAAGTACGGTTAGCAGATGCAAGAGTAACGTTGATGTGATGATGCCATGTTAGATCCGATTGCAAGTTTACTCCTAAGTATTTGTACATGGTAGTAAGTTCGACAACGTTGTTACCTATAAAGTATGAAGTTGGAATACGGGAAGAGGAGTGTGTAAATGACATGCACTTAGTTTTAGTATGATTTAGGGTCATTTGCCAGTCTGAACACCATCTGTTTATTGCGTTGAGGTCTGACTGCAATGCTTGATGGTCAGTGTCAGTAGAAATGGTACGGTAAATTACGCAATCATCGGCGAACAGTCTTACTCTGGACGACATGCAGTTAGGCAAGTCATTAATATAGATTAGAAAAAGCAAAGGGCCAAGCACGCTCCCTTGTGGAACGCCGGACGTGACAGGAATAAAAGGGGAGTTGTGATGATTAATATTTGTGAATTGAGTTCGAAATGACAAGAAATCTTTTATCCATGCAATGACTTGTGCGTCAGTGTTAAAATGTTTTAGTGTCAGCAGTAGCCTGTGGTGAGGAACGCGGTCAAAAGCTTTAGAAAAATCTAAGAATATCGCGTCGACTTGGTTGCCAGCGTCAATACATGAAAGCAAGTCATTAGTAAACCCTGCAAGTTGCCCATCGCATGAATATCCCTTGCGAAAGCCGTGCTGGTATTTGAAGATTATGTTATGTTCTTCTAAGTATTTTATGATTTGAGAATGTATGATATGTTCCAGTAGTTTGCAAACGGTGCTAGTTAACGAAATAGGCCGGTAGTTAAGCGGTGATGAGCGATCGCCAGATTTAAAAATTGGTATAACCTTGGCTGTACGCCAATCATTTGGAATTTGGCCGGATGACAATGACTGTGAAAAAAGAGCGCACAAGATTCCCGAAATGCTTTGCGATGTACTTTTAAGCAACTTGTTGAACCCAACGTGGTCAGATACAGATGATACCTTACGATTATTAAGTAGTGATATGATACCGGACTCGCTAATATTTATCTGTGGCATGATGATATCGGAAAGTGTACCTATGTTTGGGCATGAAGTGACGTCCTCGCGGGTGAACACAGAGGAGAATGCATTGTTTAATATTTGTGCACACTTTGACTCGGGAACAGTGGCGCCTGTGGTATCGGTAAGTGTTACATCTGGATGATTGCTTGGATTTATTACTTGCCAAAATTTGCGAGGATTGTTAGTAAGCATAGATGATAGGTCGTGGTTAAAAAAGTGATGACGACTGGATTTAAGTAACTCTTGGTATTCTTTGTCGCACTGTTTGTATATAAGCCACGATGATGAAAGACCGGATGTCTGGGCTTGCCTGTACAATCGCTTTTTTTTTTTTGTTTAGACGCCGAAGTTGCTTGCTAAAGCATGGCGTAGAGCTCCTACTCCTAATTGTTATGGACGGTATATACTTGCTGACGACGTCAGTAAACATATTTTTGAACGCGACCCAGTTTTCTTCAACTGTACGGGACAAGAAGTCATTAAGAAACTGGTCTGCAAAAAGAGATAATTGTGCATTCATTCCATCAATGTTAGCTCTGCTATAGCATTTAATTTTTTTTCAATGATCTTCCTACTGTTATGCCGACAAACAATGTTCCCAGTAATGACGTCATGATCGGAGAGCCCATCTAGGTGACTAATGTTGGCGCAGATGTCAGGGATAATAGTAAGGATTAGGTCAAGAATACTGGAGCATGTGGCAGTGCGCCGTGTGGGTTGCATGATAAGTTGGGATAATGAAAAATCTAAACATGACTGAAGAAATGCATTCGATTCTCTTTCACTCTCCGTGACATATAGCGTTGCCCAATTGATGCGTGGATAATTAAAATCTCCAAATATTAATAACACACAATTTGGAAATCGGTTACACACTTCACTCAAAATGCGATAGAACTCTTCAACGAAAGCACTGCCCATATCAGGGGGGCGATAAAAAACACCAATAAGTATGTCAGTACTGCTACCGTTTAACAACACCCATACGCATTCAAGAAACGTAGAAATTATGATGGCTACACATGATAATTCTTTTTTTATTGCCAACAGGACACCACCGCCTCTCCGATTTGACCTGTCGCAGCGAAATATGTTAAACGTCTCCTCGGTAACAAAAATGCTGTCGTCGGGAACATTGTCCGTAAGCCATGTTTCCGTGAACATTAGTTCAGGTTTCTGAAAAGCAGGGGTTCCTTGTTCAAAATGAAGAATCGACCGTAAAAGAAGCAGTGTATGTAGGTTTGACTAATCGCCGAAATAATTTCGTGTAAGCTGGGTGAAAATTCTCAGATACTCTGTTGAGTGCATTCGGCATCATCTGTATTATTAGAGATTCTGGGTGCAGATTTCTTTGGGCAGGTAAGATTTTCACGGCCTCCCAAGGGATTTGGGCGGAGAAGGCCTCCAAGGCACTGCTCCAATTCTTGAGAACTTCTGGCTTGCACTATAGGCTGTGACTTTAACGAACAGTGACGTTTTAGAGTGACTTCAATTTTCTGTTACTCTGCTTTCTCTTTCTTTTTTTTTCATCCCCTCACTCCTTTCCCCCCCGTGTAGGGCAGCAAACCGATTATTCTTCCGGTTAACCTCCCTGCCTTTCCTCTTCTACATCCTCCTCCTCCTCCTCCCTCCA
Organism: Amblyomma mixtum; assembly: GCF_055824585.1. Lineage (NCBI taxonomy): Eukaryota > Metazoa > Arthropoda > Arachnida > Ixodida > Ixodidae > Amblyomma > Amblyomma mixtum. The sequence continues at coordinate 80,780,592 of NC_143020.1, read as the reverse complement.
AGGGATTTCACGCCAGGCTTCCTGCACTGCTTTGTGCGCCGAGAGCTAGACGGCCGCCACGCGAGATGGTAGGAGCAACAGCAGAAGCTGGAAGTCGATTGGCTTGAACAATTTCCCCTGTTGTGCACTTGCCTGTCGAATTTACATTTATTGAGGCAGAGTAATCGTTATTCAAGAATGCAGCCGCTGTTATTCAAGAATGCGGGCTTGTTGATTAGCAAGTTGTAAATACAGTAAAGATAACGTTTCGCTCGCACCGCTTACTGCTTTTTAAGAAAGCCTCACGTCATCTCTAACACACTGAAGAATAGCTTGCTGGCTCAGGGCATTCAGCGCCTGCCTTTCTAAGCTGTATTAGTGCAAAGATAAAAAGAGATGGGCTGACAACAAATTTGAGAAGGCGGCTAGCAATGTATCAGTAAGTTGAATGGAGGCGCGTTGTGCCTTTATACGAGAACATAAATGAAAAGAACACGAAGATCTATAGTTTGCTTATTCTTCATTGATATACGGTGTTATTAAGCGTTTCAAACGTAGATCCGCTAAGTTATTAATCTTCGGAGCGAGAACCATTATACTGCGTGAAAAAGCTCCAGCACTGTTGAATTCCCTCCAGCGTCTTGCCGCAATGAAAGAAAAGGTTTCTCCGTCTTTTTCTGCCTTATCCGGAAGAAACAGAAAGCATCTGGAAGGGGTTTTTCTTATTCGTTGCTTAGACTGGCGGAACTCTTTAGCAAGTAATTTCAGCTTTCGAAGATGTTCTTTTTTTCTTGACTGCATCAACGAGGCATTACCGGAAGGGCTTACATCAAAGTTTTCAGGCCTGTCACTGTTTCGAAGCCTTGAATGTACGGTGAAAAAGTTCTTTGTTCTGTTTTCTATTGAATTTTTTGTGAGCAGCGCTTTTTTCTTGTATTACAACGGCCCAACTACTACGTCCTGTGTCGTGTTTGAGACACACTAATGGAAATCGGAAACGAAGCGTTGAAAAAAAAATTACACCTTCATTGTGCTCAGCCCACTGCCCATTATTTAAGGCATTTCGAATCCCCGCTCCTCTGGGAAAGGCTAGAGTCTGAACCCTGAATGGCGTCTTATAGAAAGTCCATGATGCTTTGTTCTCGTAGAGATTTTCAAAAGAAGCTACAGCTGCCACATGGATGTGTTTATATATATTTTTTTTGCCGCCAGTTTTTCAATTTGTAGTAAATTTAACAGGTTTCGTTCTTACTGCTGAAAGCAGAAATTGAGGCATGGTCGTAGAATTTAATTAGAAAACCTTGAAAGAGTGCTTTTGTTTGAGACTGTTGGTGGATGTTCCGAGCTGAAGTGGGTTTAGTGCAAAATACACGGATCTACAAAACACAAACCATGAAAAACATTCTTTATAAAATGCCCTATAAAAGAGTTGTTGCCCCTGGCGTCCGCAAGGGCATGTGGCTTCGCCGGAATCATTGCTGCGAATATGATCAAGGTGGTTGGATTGTCGTGCTGATTACCTACTTTGTTGTCGAAGCAATGGTTCCTCTGCATCTTGCGTAGAAAATACTTCGCTCCTTTACGACTGCAGGCGGACAAGAATGTAGGGTTTCATCAGCTGACGCATCCAAAGGTGCTTATGAACTTTACTATCTAGGAATAGTTGCTCAGCTGTTTTTGTGCTCATTCGTTTGAAATATCTTCCGCCTCAGCGACAGAAATCTGCAGCATAAGCCCGCTGAGCGGTGGAGGAACTCCTCGGCTCGTGAATTTTTAAAACGGTTAAGGCACGACTCTCAGAAGTGGCGTAACGTGACTGGCGTGAGTAATTTTCAGGATCATGACATAAAGGGCTGTTCCGTGTGGCTAGGTGAATACCGATGGAGCCAATTACTGGGCCTGCTGTAGGTGCTTATGATAGGGCTAATTGTCATCTTCGCTATCTTTGCTATTGGGCGTGACGTTGGGAAGCCGAAGTCAAGAAATAAGCCACAGAAAATAAAAATTCAGGTGGCGTTATCCGATATTTGCTTATTTGCACGAACCGCCTGCATCAAAAGCAGCCATGCTGAATAGTTGGCTTTTCATTTCTATAGTCTAACGTTTACGGCTTCGCTCAGTCAATAGATATAGAAACGTAAGGATCAGGGCTCTCTTTATCATACACACACTTACAGCGGAGGGGGGGGGGGGGGGGTAAATTTTCGGGCACACGACAGAATAGTACACGTCAAAAGAACATTCGTCAAAACAACGCAGGAAAAAAACGGTACAGCGACAAAACAAAACAAGGAAAAAACAGCATGGCGACAAAACAGGATTTGGAAAAAGCAGCACGCGTCAGAACAGCACGTCGGACAAAACAGCACATAGACAAAACAGCACAGCGAAAAACGGCACGTTGGACAAAACAGAACATCGACAAAACAGCAGAGCGGAGTATGATGCAGCTATGCTGCAGGGGTAAACTATCATAGGCATAACCGGAAATGATAAATCACAGCACATGCGGTAGCGGCCTTAGCAAGCGCTCGTTTCGCTGGTTCATTAAGAAAGAAGTCAGTGCCATTGTTTGAGGAGCAGCGTTTTTGCTTGCTTAGCTTCAGTGATCTGTTTCATTTCTGCATTATGTAAGAAGTATCTGGACAACTGACAGCTAAAATGGCCTCGGCAGGTGCTCTGCGGTCAGATGTCCCGGGTAGTTTATCTTGTCTTATTTGCTGGCTATGTTCGGTTTCCTTTGCGCGCCGCTTCATGCAGCCGCTCCCTTTTTCAACCTCTAGACAGCATGCATGAGTCACTCGCTTGATTTCGCTCTTTGAAGTGTCGTAGCCCTCGCCCGCTCTTCAGCGGCAGTAGTTAACATTCGCGGCGATGACGACTTCCAAAGCAAAACGAGAGAGGCTACCAGTTAGAAAATAGAGAGCGAAAAGGCTGCAGTGATGGCCGAGTGCTCTCAGGCATCGAAAATCCTATAGCGTGTCTCTGGTTCCAGTTCAGGTTGTGCATTTTTGTTCTGCTTTCTATCATTCTGGTTGGTTTATTAGTTTATTGGGGTTTAGCGTCCCAAAGCGACTCAGGCTGTGAGGGACGCTGTAGTGGAGGGCCCCGGAAATTTCGACCACCTGGGGTTATTTAACATGCACTTACATCGCACAGTAGACGGGCCTCTAGACTTTCGCCTTCATCGAAATTCGGCCACCGCGGCCGGGATCGAACCCACGTCTTTCGGGTCAGCAACCGAGCACCGTAACCACTGAGCCACCGCGAAGGGACGTTTGTACGGCTCTGTCGCGAGAGTTTTGAAATTCGGAAGCATCAAAATGGCACCTAAAAGCAGCAACTAAGAAAATAAAAGACGACCGAAAGTGTATAAAGGACAATATATATCTAATTTTAGTTTCATGCCATAAAATTTAGATATAGAACCGAGCTTCCCTTTATTGAAACGATCGCCACTAATCTATTTGTTCTCTGGCTTAAAAAACACAGAGCGGTTGCAGGTCGCCTAGGTATGCTTGATTATCGAAGCTTACGGCAGCCTAACATGCGAAAGAAACAAAATTAGAAAAACTGACTTAAGATTGACTCGAACAGGTTAGAATGAAGTTGAAATCTACCTTGCTTGCGCGCTGTTTTCCTCGTCCACGTGATCGGTGAACATGAGTGCTGCGTTATTTGCTTTAAAACCACTAGACCCCCTTTGCCAACGCAGCTAAATTGCACTGATGAATGCAGTACGTATTTTACTGGACTTAGGGAGTGCAGCTGCTGTTGCCGCGGGGTTTCATTACACTGCCCGTATATTGCTTAATCCGACTACTTCAAGAAGCAACGCACACGTTTTTGCGCAAGAACTGAAATTACCATCTCAAATGTACGTTTTTAATCAAACCAATATTAAGGGGCAATAAATATGATGTCAGACGAAATTCCCTGCATTTATTCTACAACTCTGCTCCAGTAGACTCCTACCAGTGTTTGTTATGTTAAGTGTCTGCTGGTTGGATGTTTCTGGAGGTTCCAGAGCTAAAAAGCTTCAAAGTTGGCGAAAATTGAAGATTTAATAAAATTGGCGTTTAATCGATAAAAATAGGTTTGGTCAAATGTTGATCGACGTTCGAAGATAATTCTCTCCGAAGTGAAAAATAGAGCTTGATAATGTAAAATTACACTCAAGAAATGCACGCTGCACGAATTTCCAGGTCACGTGTATACCATTTTGTAACGTAAAATAACCGTCGGTCAGCCTCAGAGAACCGCTGTGCAGCGTCCTGGTTACACATCAAACAAACTGAAAAATGTCGGCTCGTGCGATCCTGCTATCGCAAAAAGATAACATCGGTTACTGGACATTTTCAGCGTATGAAAGCCCTGGAGCTCGCTCTAGACGAAACTGCTGAAAAGCCAATTTCCGACAGCGAGAATTTTGAAGCATAAGAGCTTTTGGTTCACCCAGAACCCTCCGTCGGGCGTATTTGCCAGGATTCATCACCGTCTCAACCCGTAAAACCTTTGCTTCCAGAACAACTGCTGCAGCATTCTTCATTCCATTGCCAGCCAGAGAGAAGTGAATATTTGAGTTCGCGAATATTACCCCACCCTGTTCCTTATTGAGTCTGTGAAACTATCAAAGGTCGCTTCCGTATGTTTTTCGATTTACCGTTTATAGTTATAGCTGTGATAGTTCTCTCCTCCTGCAGCGCTGCACCGTACTCTTATGTGCTGTTTTGTTGGGCTGATTTTCACTGTGCTGATCTGTCTGAGTTATTTTGTTCGACGTGCTGTTTTGACGCGTGGTGTATTTTACCTGTGCTATTTTGTCGCCATACTGTTTTTTCGATGGACTGTTTGCCGCTGTGCCGTTCTTACCCTGTGCTGTTTTCTCAAGTGATATTCTCTCGTGGCGCCGTAACTTCTCCACAATAAGTCTGTGAAGAGAGAAGGAGAGTTGGATAACCAGTATATTATACGAATGAGAAGCGAACTTTTTGTTTTTTTATTGGCACAATTGGTGCCAGAAGGCACCAGAAGCTTAGAAGGCATGTATTCAGGAGACAGAATTCATGAACAATGCTAGATGAGTGCGGAATGTATAATAACGACCATATATAACGCAAAATTATATCGCATTTATTTCTTTTTAGTTTTCATGCTGTTTTTCCTTGATCTCTGTTCATGTGAAACTTTTCTCGCTCTGAAAGAAACCATACTTGTTACTGGAGCTGAAGATCTTTTCCGTCTAATCCACCATCCCCCTAAAAATTCTCTCTCGGTTTCTTTCAAACTGTGCAAAAAAATAAACCATGTTTGAGCAGGGATATGGGATGTGTTGCTAAATATTCTGATCACTTTTCACCGTGTTCAGAGCCACAGAAGCATCGGCAGTTAATACCCGGGAACGCTTGGTATTAGGACCTTGCCATGAAAAAAGGGTTTTGCTGTTCGTGATCCATTAGCAAATCTTCACAGAGGCGAACACGCCATAGAAGCAGCTTAGGATGTATGTAGTCATTGCATTCGAGACATATCGTTCTGAGAGATGTAACTCGTTCATACGTATCATTGAAGCAGCTTACATGGAAACTGCATTTAGGTCTATTTGAACCCTTTCCGCAGCCGTGCTTGTTAAAAAAAAAAAAACAGTTCTTCTGTCGTATATTAATCAATGGCCACGGTATATACTCGACAGTTTTTATGCCTGAGAACTGCCGACTAAATACGGTAGAAAAATACATCGCAGCCGATTTTAAAATACAACAGACAATTGCGTCGTCCTGTTACTACAACTAACTTTTCTGTAGTGTTGAGAAGTTGTCTGTCGTTGCGAAATAACTGGCTTTTTCGTTATTACAGTCGAGTACATAAAGTCCCGTTGTTGGTTGAAGATTTTTTGTTGTAGAGTCCCAAAATACTACAGAAAAATCTGTTGTGACAACAGAAAATTTTCTGTTGTGTGTTTCGATATGATGTGGGTACAGTAAATACAAAAGCATATTTATTTTTACACAAAACAATTTCCCGTTTCAGTAAGTGAAGGCTTGCTGTCTTATGAGCAAAATTCACTTCCTATCACGAAAATCACTATCTTAAGAGGCATTTTATTTATTCGTATATCCAGACTTAGAGAGGTAACCTTTGTCATTCATGGTTCGCTCTTATAATAAACTCCAGGTTCCAAGATACGGGGCAAGAATGACCACCCTCTTTGAATTGGAATATTTTGCATGACATTGTTGTAGGAAAGGACAGCGAAAGCATCCTCCTCCCAAAAATAGCGTTCGCTTTCCACGAATAAAAGCAACGCGGATGCTTAGCATAAACTACACCGGACTATGACCTGCTTGATGCGACGGTGAATTTGCTCTGCTACTCAGTGGGCCCGCAAAGAAACTGCTAAGAGATCATCCATAATCGTGGTGGTTAGGAGGAATGAATTTTAATGCCGCTGCAGCAGTACTTCCTCCAAAATCTATTGTCTGTAATTAAACTCGAATATGCATGAGACGAGATCCAGCTAGTGTCTGTTCTTACATCATTCTCCGTGCTACATCATGCAATACATTGTATTATGAGCTCATCACGTTTCATTCTCTCTACGTCTTCCTTCCTTCCTTCCTTCCTTCCTTCCTTCCTTCCTTCCTTCCTTCCTTCCTTCCTTCCTTCCTTCCTTCCTTCCTTCCTTCCTTCCTTCCTTCCTTCCTTCCTTCCTTTCCTTTCCTTTCCTTTCCTTTCCTTCTTTCTTTCTTTCTTTCTTTCCTTCATTCCCCTTTCTCACGTGTGGACTAGTAAGCATGGTCATCCTACCTCCGGCAAGCATCTCCACTTTGCCCGAAAGACGCGCGTTCGATCTCGACCGCGGCAACTGAATTTCGTTGGAGGCGAAATTCTAGAGGCCTGTGGACTGTGCGATGTCAGTGCATGTTAACGAACCCCAGGTGGTCGAAATTTCAGGAGCCCTTCAATGCGGTGTCCCTCATATCCTGAGTCGCTTTGAGACATTAAGCGCCAATAACCAAAAACCAACCAACATCTCCCTTTAACTGACTGTAGCTCTCTCTGTTTCTCTCTAGTGTAAAATCAGCGGCCACCCTTTCAGGTTACCGTTACGGCTATCAAGTCACGATGTTGGATTGACCGTTTTTGATTTTTTTTTGGCCCATACTGGAAAAAGTTGAACCACTGAAAGATCTGCATTACATGCCTCTTCATGCATTCCTGCTTGCAACCCTGGCTACTTGAAGCATCGCACGTTCATACTGTAAATATTTGCTGTTAAAAACAGAGATTACCATCAAACGAGAGATAGACAAGTGTCGAAGTGTGTGATGATAAGATGTGTAATAGAGTCAAGCAAGTTGAAAAATTTTGGCGTACTCATGAGGACTGCGATTATGGGAATTAGATCAGCAAATTCAGTCAAGTTCCCCCTCCCTCTCCCAATAAAAAAAAACTTGAAGCTGATCGCTGCTATGTCACTCGACCCACTGGTTCATTAATAAGAATCTTTCTTTCATTGAATTCACAAGAACGGCTTATAAAACTAAAGCGCAAGCAAGGCAGCAAATGCTTATCTTCTGTACCTTGCATATGAGAAGAAAAAAAAAGAAATAAATGCGGCAAAGATCAGCTATCTACAAACTACACACTACTTAGTTCAGACCCACATGATTTTGCTATCTACGAGCTACACACAGCGGAGTTCAGACCCGTATGGCTCATAATAGGACGCGGAGGTGATTACGTCGAAACTCCGTCACATATGGGCTGCTTTGTTAGACCGGGTCCATTTACCCGATACTGAAATCCTGCTCCCTAATCCAACTACACTGGCACAAAATTTAGATGAGCGTGGCCTGGGATTTCTGGGGCTCATTAACACTACCGCCTCCTAGAAAGTGCTGACATAGGTACCGTTACTAGAGCTGCCTAACTGCTCTACGTGGCAGTTCTTGCTCATTATCATGCTGCAAGGCTCGTGGAATATTTTGTGCAAGTAGTCTTTCTTTGACATCACTAGCATGAGGCTGCAAAGCCTTTCACCCATCACAGAAGCTTGCCATGCTTCATGCCTTGCTCGTCACAGCGCTCGTACAACGCACACTCCTAGATCTAGTCACTCGCTCATTAAAATTTTCCAGCGTTCTCTCATCACAAACGCTGCAAATAATGAAAAAAATCCTAAAAGCTAGTGCACTTATTACTGAATGACAGAGTCAAATATTTAATGCGATTATATTAAGAGCGCCTTCAGGGGAGAGAAAAAAACTGGCTGCGTCCGGCGTCGTCTCTTATAAAATTGACTGGTTGGTCGACGGGGCGTGTCTTTATGAGACCACGTTCCATGGCCTAGCGCTGATTGGTGGACGGGTTGTGTGATGTAATGTGACCACGTGACGAGTTAACGGGTGAGCAGGCAGTTGGCAGGTGTACCGGTCACGGGACATGGACGAGAGCTCTGGCGGGTTCGGCGTTAGCGATTTTTTTTTTCTCTAAAGCAAAATATTTGCGTCTCAGCAGGAAAACTGTAGTGGCAAGAAAGAGTGCTTCTATTGTCAAGCTTCTGCAAAGTTACCCCTTTAGCGCCAAAGTCTAGCAATGGACGCATTTCAACTAGCACAGCTCACTATCCCGTTAGCTTTCTTGTTGTAATTACCGCTCACAGAACTTATGCACACTTCTGTGCGTTGCACACCGACTCAATGATACTGCGCCTGGAGGCTCTACTTGATAATCATCACGGCTCACTCCCTGCCTTCCAATCAGCCCCGCCGCGGTGGCTTAGTGGTTACGGCGCTCGGCTGCTGGCCCGAAAGACGCGGGTTCGACCCCGGCCGCGGCGGTTGAATTTCTATGAAGGCGAAATTCTAGAGGCCCTTGTACTGTGCGATTTCAGTGCACGTTAAAGAACCCCGGGTGGTCGAAATTTCCGGAGACCTTCACTCATAGCCTGCGTTGTTTCGAGACGTTAAACCCCAATAAACAAAACCAAGCCTCCCATTCAAAAAGACCATAGAACGCCTTATACTTGGCAGCTGCACTAGATTCGTGCAGGCAAAAGATAAGTATCAAACTAATTTTTCACAATTACGCGTGGAAAAACACAGGCTCTCCTGATGGAGCTATTACTTTTAGCATAAACTCAGGAAATAATCTGCCATATCGGGCTTTCGAGCTTTGACACATTATAGCCGCATAAGAAAGAAAAGGCGCCAGACTTTGCCCAACCAGCAGATGCTTCGGCATATCGGAGTGCTTAATTAATAATTTTTGCATCCCTATTAATCTTAACGACAGAATTAAGGTCTGCCTCTTTTCCGGCCACATGCGTCTAAATTGTCGCGTACCTTAGCGCCTCTTAATGAGGCTGCAATAAAATCCCGTACATTAACAAAAGTTAGAAATCCTTCAATCCAGGATTGCAAAACTTTTGAAACTGGAACGCGTTTATCTCACGAAATGCTTCACATGGTGTTTAAATTTTGAATGCAGTGCAGCATTCGCGATCTTTCATTTCGCTGGCTATGCTGGTGCCTGTCCTTTGGGAACAGAGGGCAACATAGCCGACAGGCAGAGTAAGCAAATGAATCATTGCTCTGGCAGAATCTTTGTTGATAACAAAGGGAACTGATTGGTACACTTCTTCTGTGATGAAGGAATTTGTAAACAGCATGAATCATTGGGAGGCAGGAGCATTAAAATAATTTCTGTGGCATTCAGTACTCTTGGTTACCTGCGCCTACATAAGGTTTAGTGGGCTGTCATCTCCTCCCCATCAGCGCCAAAACAGTTCTTCCTCCCCTTCACTCCCAAACCAGTCGAGCCAGGTGGTGATGGATAGAGAAGGTTCGGGGTAGCAACCCGACAGCTCAGCAGCCGGGCAACAGAACAGGCAATGGGCCACGTCCGCATAGATACAGGGGCAGTTGGGACAGGAAGGGTCCGATCGATAGCGATAGAGAAAGAGGCACGACGGAGGGATCACTGCATTCATTTGGATGTGCCGAAGAAGGCGAGCCTCCTGCGCCGTGAGTGATGGATGAGGGGCAGGTATAGGCGACGTCTTTCTTTAATAACATTGTGTGCATCGATGGGAGGTTAATAAAAGCAGAAGAAAAAACAACCACAAGTCGCCGGCGGGACTTCCGAATTACGCGTCTGGTGCTCTACCAACTTAGCTACGGCGACGGCTGTCAAATCTTCTGTTTTCGAGAGTATTTATGTTTCCGAGTGACGTAACCTTGAGAGTGTTAGCAGCGCCACCCTCGTCCATAAGCGACGGACGTAGTACGTACTGTATTACCGTTGGCGTGACGTGACGCGTCAGCGGGTGGAAGCCATGTGAGAACCCTCTTATGCTTCCTATAGTTCTGGCAGCATTGATGGCAGTAGACGACGCCGGACTTTTAGACACGAGTTCATTAACGCTTTCCAGTTAAAAATTTTAAGGATGAAATATAATAAATAAGAATGCAACTCGACACAATAAATGACTCTGCTGTAGTTGCAGAAGCGACAGTACCGCAGGACTAACATTTTCCGAGTAAACTGCTGAACGAATCTCTAGCACTTCCGAGTTATAAGTTCGAACTCCGAAATAAAAGCAGTTTTTCGCGTGCCGAATCTTTCACTAGGCCGAGAGAAAAACTCTTTGAAGCGGAGGAGCATAGCGAACTAAGTTAGGTTTTGTGGAACGACGAGAGAGAAAAGAATTAAAACTTTCCTGCGAAAGTTTTGCTGTATTCGGCGTTCGCACGTTTCGAAATAACTCGCTATTGAGTTTTCAGTGTTTGCAGACAAGAAAAACCCGCATTGTTCTCATATCCTACGAACACGGGACACCCAAGAGTAGAAAGCGAATGCACATATAGAATTCTCGAGCGCATTTTCGGAGACCGCTATTGTGTATCATAACCAAAACCTATCTCCAGGTGGGCTATGACAACACAGTGCGAATTGTTCGGCGGCACATGCTGTTTCTTTCATCAGTATTTCTGTTTTATGTCAGCCAATTCCTTACCGCATTCGTCTACGCAGCAGGGATCTACTGAATACCGTATTTTCCGGTGTATAAGACGCACCCTTGTATAAGACGCACCTGCCATATATGCAAGCTGTCACTGAAAAAGTTCGTATATAAGACGCACCCGTGTATAAGACGCACCCCAGTTTAACCAGTTAGGCTAGTGAGGCTTAATTAAACACGCTTGCGCTACTATCGCGAAATGCACCGTACCTGTGAGCAATTCTTAAGCAACGCTAAGTGATCGAAAAAGCAACGCTCACGCCATACCCGTCCACGTTTTAGCAAAAAAGAAAGAAAAAACGATACAGCTCCCCATATGTCCATAACAACATTTTATTTCTACTTGAAACCTTCGAAGTCTTCATCTTGAGATGCGCTATCAAAAGGTTCACCCATTTCTGGACGCAACTCGGCTGAAACATGCACTACGTACACGGAGCAAAAAAAGTTGCAAAGGGTGACTAAAAAACAACGCCGGCTTGTCTTGACAATGGCGAGAAGCGCGATTGTCACCATCTTTTGGCGCTTCTCATTGCTTTTGCTTGGGGCCTCCGAAACTGCCGCGCGTTTGTGATCCCTGAAGTCGTCATCCCCGCCGTTTCATGATAAAGATCACCTAGAAAGTCGCGCACGGCGGTCCCGGTATTGAAGTATTAACCGTGTTACAACCGCGTTATTGGTAGTGATATTTTTTAGGTGAAAAAAGCTTGAGCATGAACCGGAGTAATCGATGAACTCGCAAAAAAAAAGAGGAAAAATTCGCATATAAGGCGCACCCTTGTATAGGACGCACCAGCAAGATTTTCGAAAAAAAGCCGCGTCTTATACACCGAAAAATACGGTAGTAATATTGTAGGCGTTCCTTTTCAGTGACCACCTAGGGCTGAAAAGTGTTGGGTTAGGCATGTCAGCAGATGCTGTAACTGCTCTGCTCAAATAAATCTTTCAATTCAATTCAAAATGAAACGAAGAAAGAAAACAAGAAAAGCAGAGCCCGAGGAAGGGTTCGTTGAATGTGTTTCCTAGAGAGCGCATATCCATACGGCGTATTCAATATATCTTTTACTTACCAACACACGGATTCGGGTCCACAAGCAGAAGCAAGAGGAGCCAATTCCGTGGTTGCCGGTAGTACTAACATTCGAGAAGACTTGCACGAAAGGTTTTATCAAAGGTTCTTTCGTATGAGCACATTTGATGTTCGAGTTTTCTTCAGTCTTTGCGCGTCCGTGATGTGGAGCAGGTATTTTCTTTTAATGGAAATCTAAACTAAGCGAAGCCGCGCCACCATTGGGTGCCAAAAAATCTTTCTTTGCTTCTCAAGTCTACGATTCATGGAGGCGCTTAATAATCAGTTTTCGTGTTGGGGGGTGTATGTTTCGTATTGCAATTCTTCCTTGATACGTTTTATGATTGCCTGCTTGTCCTTTCAATTATTCCGCAATTTTTGTTAATTCCAGCATATCCACGACCATTTAACAGCTTGCTGATGCGATTTGGTTTCCATGCGGAATGGTATAGCCAGAATGGCGGCTAACGTTGAGAGCTGGGCACATCAATACAGTATACATTACCTGCGTAGGTGTTATGGAGTTCCGGCAGTGGTTAAGTGACTAGATGGTTACGAAAACGGAATAGGCGTAATTTCTGGCATTCTTGAGTGGCTGAATTTTGGGGTGCATTGAAACTGCGGCGATATTTTTTAAGGCACTATGTCCCATTTCGCCTTTATCGCTCGCAGATGTATGGCATCGATCCGACTGATCCGAGTTTTTGTAAATTTTCTTCACAACTCTTCCTAGCAAGTGTTTGTAATTGATTCAACTTGTTTACTCGTTATCAGTAAGCATTTTTAGGTATAGCATAGTGCAATCGGGAGGCTAAAACCGAACGTACAATTTGCTTTTTTTTCACTTTACCTGGCGTCTTCATTGCGTTCTTTGCAACACTTTTAGTTTACTTAAGTTCCGTGCTTCAAGTCTTTCTCTCCTTCAGTAAAATTTAGGTTTTCACAATTATTTGGAGATTTTACTATCAACAGTCTCACTACACTGTATGCCACATAAATGCTCCGGGGCGTGTTTCGCAATCTGTAAATAAAGCGCATCCCTCCGATTTGTTGGCTGATTGATGCATGCTCAGATTCCTTCCACACGCGTCTTTAGGCCCCTAAAACATATTTCACGTTTGTTATCATTTCCATTTTCCGAGGTACCTGCCCGCAAAAATTCCGCGTTATCCGTCTAAGATGGAAGATTCGCGTAGTCGTTATCGTAAATTGCCGTTTCTTAAACGTAGCAAGGTACCACGTTGCGTTTGCAAACCACAAAGCAAAAATTTCCGGTTTTCTACAAAAAGTTTTTTTTTTTGATCCATTTAAAGTAGGAAGAGAAAACTGGTTTAAGAAACGGCACTTGATATAAAACGAGGAAGTTGCAGAAATAAACAATCGTTTTCGTTTCATCGACGTATGTCGATAATAACATTGAAGTAATATCGCTTTCATATCCTGGTTGTCTTTTCTCAAAATCATTTTTTGAAAAAAAAAAGCGAAAAATCGGCTAGGTGTTTTTGTGCAAAGTAGTACCCAGCAATTATGGAGAAAACCGTTTTCAATGGGAAGGAGTTTTTGTAGAGAAAGAGCTTATGGGCTTATGTTTCTATTTAATTCAGCCTTTACTTTTTATGTGGCCGTTCCCTACTGCGAGCACTTTTCGGCATGTTAGGTTAAGAATCGAAAGGTAATCAAAATACAGTCTTCAAAACAGACCATTTCAAAGAAACAATTTCGCTCTGTGGATGATATGAGACCAAGATGAGCGCATATTCAGCTTCTTTAATTTGTTCATACGACGCGAAGCTTGCGAACGCAGCCAAGATGAACTGGTTGTAATGGGAAGGGCTCCGGCTTCAAAGAGCGTCGCACTAATTCACCGCGTGAATGGGTTGGAAAGAGGAACGTTAGGCCAAAACATCTGCTGGTATTCACTCTTCTTAACCCTGAACTTAGTTTATTCCAGGCTTAAATGCCTTTTTCATCCGTTACACGTGTGAAAAGTTCCACTAGCCACTGCAGCGATTTTTCTAAATTAAGGTCTCCTTCATTAAGATCACTGAGGACTCTCGTAAGCAGGACTCTTTTCCTTGCGACAAGCCTGCCAAAGGCTGCTCCGGTAGCATTGAAAATGTGTTTTATTTTAATTACGGTAATGCCAATGTCGTGTTCTTTACACAACTGCGTCACTCGTTGGCCTTAAAGCACTAGCGGTGCAACATGTGTACGTAACGCTGCAATCCATGTTTCACCGGGTGCACAGCGCGCTGAAACTTAGGCACCTGCAAACATCAGCCCAAAATTCAACTGCAGTTGAACTCTCAATTAAAGATCGTGACAACTTAAGCGTAACTGCACTTCAGAACAGTGCTTGCTTTACTCGTTGTATAATTTAAGAATCTTAGTGAGTGTTATTATACTAGATGACTCCCCAAAAAGCGAGAGTAAACATCTGAAAAAAAGTTTCAGTTGTTAGATTAACGGCATACTTTGTTCTCTGTGGGTGCTTTTACTTTTTCTTTGTTGCTTTCTTTTCCGCTTCATCAGCGTAAAAGGCCTCGTCATCGTGCAAATATATCCCATAGAGTGTGCTCACCATGCTTAGAATAAAATGAGTATTGCGAGAGTCGAGCTACGTTAATGGCAACGTTGTTTCCAAATGAGACTCCATGCCGACGTTCTAGCCATGAAAAAATGCTAGGTAGACGACCATCACTCTGCAGAATTTTGTCCATCTTGGATTTGCCCCAAACTCTAGCCAATGACCCACCGTGAATATGAGCCATTACTTCAGGACAGAAACAAAAAGTACGAAGACGCGCATTCTCTACAAAGCTCCTCAGCTGAGTTAAGACGTAAGTGGCCGGCAGCTTTTCCGCACACACTCGAACATCAACTTCAATCCTGCGATGAAATCAAGCGAGTCTCGGACGACACTGAGTCGATCGATGCGGTTCGCGGCGCCTACCTGGCCCTCAGAGCGTACTCCCCAATTCTACTGTGCCAGCATTTGTTTGACGCCAGTCGTGGAAGGTTGGAGTGTGTGTGGCAAGTATCTCATGTTGCAGAAGCCGCGACGTCCCGATGATAACCAACCAGTGCCCTTTGTCCGCCGGGAAATTCCGATCCTGCATATGAGCAGTGTAGATCCCAAAGAACCACACCCGCTTTTGCTTCGTGCGTATGCCAAAACAGCGAATCTCATTCGCCGATTTTCCGTTTCGATCAGCAGCAGTGTAAAATACCAACGCATTTCTTTCTTCCACCATTGCTTTTTTGGTTCCTCGCGCAAGCCAATTAGCGCCGCCAGCGGAGGGAAGTCTGCGCGAATTTCTGTCTGAGCCGTTCCGATAGTCTGGTTCATTAGTATGCCGTGAAAAGAGGGAGAGCATTGATTGGCAGCTAAAAGACGGACTGGTCTGCCTCGATACACCGGTGCCTTCAATGTCTCCTCTGCTTAGCGGTAGAAGCGGACGAAAATTACTCACGAAAGACAGCGACGGCTATGAATTTGGAGGCAATCAGTTGGATTTATGTGGACGAAAATAAATAGCATGCGACTTTCAGAGTCCATTCATGTTATTATGAAAGGTACTCTAATTATAGTTTGAAACCACTCCGCTTCTGAATTTTCAGGTGCTGCGTTCTCCTGTCGCATGATTCGTTATAGCGTCCGCCTCAGCTTTTCGAAGTTCCTCATTTTCCTGGTGATTATGTGGCCCAGCCTCCACTACAACTTTTCTCCCATCCGCATCTTGCTTGCACTTGCACGGCTTTGCTTCACACTGCACTCCTCTGCTCTCGTCATTGCCTCCTACTTCGACGGTAGCCACCCTCCGGGTTCATCCCGAGGCAGCCACCATGCGCATGCGCATTCCCCCACTTTCGCCTTAACCTGCAAGGCTACTGGGTCACCCGTCGCTTCCACTTCTGTCTTTGACTTCTCTCTTCGCCTCTTTCGTTTATCCCTAAAAGTGGGGTGAAAATTTCCATTTGTACTCTTTGCAGCTACCCACAGTGGCAGGTGGCAATTTGCTTTATATTAGTCAAGTTAGTGAAAAGAAATTCTAATACATAAGCTGTATAAAGCAATTCACTAAACAATTACGATCTGGCGATTTACGCTGTTAATTCCTCAGAAGAATGCAGGGCTACATTGCTAAAGTAAAGCTTTAAGGGCTTTTACTGTAAAAAAAAAAAGCGGGAATGCGTAGCTCTGTTTACACTATAATCCGCCGCTTGAAAAGCCCGACATTGAATTTCCGTGTCGTCTAAGAACTGCAAGCGTAACCTTCGTTCTCCACCTGCGTGAATTAACACAGGAAAGAATTTAGTCAGACAACTACTGTTGAGTATTTATTTGCAGAGAAGACCTACGCAGGGGGGTAAGCCTGTGTAGAGAGTAGTAAAATGAAAAATAATTATAGTTTTAATTATTCCGCAGTCGTCTTCACAAGCATTTTCAACTACAGAATTTGTTTTCGAGGATTCGCGTTAAAAGGGCATTTCTTCTGAGCTCTCGAAACGCCTGCCGGTGAGTGCCAAATTCAGTCTAAAATTTCCTTTGTGTCACAGTGGGAACGGGTGCGCTAAGTTGCTCTGAACAAAAAATGATAAAAATTGCTCACCTAAAGACAAAAGTCAGCTATGGTTTAGTACTGTAAGCTACATTTTTCTTATTAGAGATTATAATCGCTGAGAATAGGCCTAGGCCTCTTCAGAATCCGGTACCATCGCATAACTGCAAGCCCTGCCCAATGTATACGTACACCAAAAGTACGCAGCCCAAGGGGTGTGCTTGTGAGGCCTGCTGTATGCCTCGTTATGCATGCTGAGCGACCGTAATCTCTCGAAAGAGGAATGGCTTCACTTCCTCAATCCTTAAAAGGTCTGTACTGCTTGATGAGCAAGAGAGCCACACTAAAAAGCTTAGAAGCAAAACCCTTGGACAGAATACTTTTGTCGGGGGCTGTACTTCTTAACCTAACTTCCTACCCTAACTCGATGTAACTTCCAGCGAGCAGCAACGCTCCACAGCAAGTGCAGGAAAGAAAACTCTTTAGCATTTATAATACTCGAGTTCAATCTGCAAACAAGGACAGAAAATGTGACCCGAAAGAGCGAAAACCTTTGGCTGCTGCCTGTACGTCATGCTGCGCTGTTGCCTGGGCGTTGGTGCAAAATTGGACTGAGACAATCGAATATCTATAAGGCTGCGCAAATGGAAAAGCTAGCGTACTATTTGCTGTGTCCGTGCCGAGGCCAGCAGTTGCAAGAATTCTCTTCTCGGGATATACGATTCCAAGCCTGTGCAAAGTAAGCAAATTGAGCTCAACGGACTGCATGCCCTTGTGCTGACGGAAACTTTCTATCAATGACAGAACTAATTTAGTTCTTGAAGAAAACATTCACTCGCTGAGTATTTGTTTTCTTTAACCTCTGTGCTTCCCTCTTGCAAGACACAATTCTGTCGAGCCCATGACTATAGTGCACGAAGTTTATATGATGGTCCTGGATGAAAACTGGTTTCAATTTCGTTTCATGATGTCAGGAAGCTGCTTTGCTACTTTTCTGTGGAGAAAGAAAATAATCTATGACTGTGTATATCGAAAGGTGTCCTGAGGAAAAACAGACGGGAAGGAACTTGGTCCTGCCTGTACGAACGCATGGTTATTTTATATGGATGTTTTCGCTCTGTAACAGAAAAGCAATACTCGTGGGTTTTCAGCAGGCCTCAGGACAAATGATTACAACAGCCTTCTGCAACAGGTTGCGGTACACTCAAAACATACCCTATTCCGGAGCCAATCTTGATCGTAATATAATGGAAAGCATTTTGAACAGTTCCTCTTGTCAGCCTATATAATCCTGTATACCGCATTACCCTATAGTCACGTAAGTCATGTGTCCACGCTAGGCAGATACCCAACAGCATCGTTCTCTGCGCAACATACGTCTTTTTCCCGCAGGCCTAAATCGATAAGATTCTCTTTCTGCGGCACGCGAAGATGCTTTTCTGCGAGAATTGTTATTGGGGGCCTTCCGTAAAAGGGCAACTGAAGAGGTTTTAGAATACCATGGGCTTAAAGAGCTAGAATGTGTGAAATTCGCAGGTAAATAATGCGAAAACTCTTTGTGCAAGCATTTGAAGTAGCGACGTAATTGCCGATTGAAGCCGCGTAGGTGCTCACGCTTCTCCGCAGTGCACAGTTCCGGGAAAACGCCGCAGTGGTGACGTCATGCATGACAGGGCTACGTTTACAGTGAAGAAACGGTCGCCTGAAAGAAGAAAATTAACGCCACCTAAGACGAAGCGCACAATGCGCTGCTTGGCAGCTTCGAACAGCGCACGAGAGCATGTGGGCGAACGCAGACGAAATTTGAAATTTCAAAAACGATGACGTCACAAGGAATTTCTCCGCATTTCTTCGACGCAGAGAGAAAAAGCCTCAACATCACTGCTGTTTTAATATCCGCCGCCGCGGTGGCTCAGCGGTTATGGTGCTCGGCTGCTGACCCAAAAGACGCGGGTTCGATCCCGGCCGCGGCGGCTAGAATTTCTTTGGAGGAGAAATTCTAGAGGCCCGTGTACTGTGCGATGTCAGTGCACGTTAAAGAACCCCAGGTGGTCGAAATTTCCGGAGCCCTCCACTACGGCGTCTCTCATAGCCTGAGTCGCTTTGGGACGTTAAACCCTATAAACTAAACTAAAATAAACTGTTTTAATATCCGATTACGTCACCACTTAAAATGCTAGCGCAAAACTACTTGCATTCCCCAATTAGAAGTTTTTGTGCATTGGATTCGTTGAAGCCCCTCAGGTTCTCAAAAAAAACATTTTTTTTTCCCTCTAAGTATCGACGAAGCCATATTCGTTAAGTGCCTTCGACCACTTCCTCACTGCCTCGTTCGAAAAGCTGCGCCTAGCCGCCTACCACCACCTTCCTGAGCCTTCGGCCCCTCCCCAGAAGCTCCCTAGCAACACCGGAGCAGGAAGTTGGGCTAGTTGGTAGATATGCATACTGAAAAATTTGCGCAGAAACACGAGGACAAAGCAGAGACAAAGACAAGGACGAACGCTTGTCCTTGTCTTGTCCCTCTTTGTCCTCGTGTTTTTGCGCAATTTTTACAGTATGCAACACCGGAACAACAGCGACGGTGGCGCCGCCAATGCCTAGATAAGAAGGTCGACGAGAACCACGAAACAGCGAGAGCGGCGCCAGCGACAACGCGAAGAGAGCGAACCTTCGGTTGCAGTCATGGACGAGGTTCATGAAAGCAGGTAGCAACCGTCCGAGGTTCAGTTTGACACTGATTTTTTCGGCGTCCCTCCCTCTACTTCGGACAAAGATTGCAATGCTGGCGACTATGAGCGGAGAAGGGAGTGGAAACGAGTCTCTGAACGAGCTCCTCGTTTAGACAGTAGTTGCATTTAAGCTCACGTAAAAAATCTTGCATTTTATCAATTGCGATCACTGTTGGCTCTCGCCGAATGTTTTAGCTAAGCTGTAGTCAAGTTCAGTCACTTTTTTTTGTTCGCACGGAGACAACATCTTGTGCTGTTATAGCTTTTAGAGCTGCAACGGGTGGGTTATAAAGCAGATATGTTCTAAAAGAAGGCCAACATACTTTTACACTGTTACTCGTACTCTTACCGATTGTTCCAAATTGCTAATCATACGAGAGAATAAAACAGGCGCAATAAAAATTATTTAGGCGATCACATTGCAAAAACATATGAGCTCAACCTAAGGCGTACTAAGCTTCGAGGGTACGAAATTTACGCACTCTATTTTGAGAGACAGGTAGATTTATTCGCGCATTAAAATTATTCTTGCATAGCACAAACCATTCTGTTTGATACACAGCCTGTATTTGAGCCATCCCGCTTTATGAAAGTTTATTTTATATGGTACTAATAGATACTTTCTTTCACGTTTGTCATAATTGTGCAAAACTGAAGTGCGAGTTTAAAAGAAGCAAGAAATAGCTCTGTCAGTTCATTCAATGGCCATCTGAAAGACAAAAATGTCGTAGAGTTTTTTTTAGTTAAACGTGACATCCACTTGAAGGCGCATAAGGAAAAAAGCGATACAGCATGGCGTAGACTGCCGACCGGATCTCATCTTCATGAAATATGCATACCTGTTGGTATATTGAAAGCAAAACAGTGGAAGGGAAGAAGATCGATGAATAGCAGAAAGGTCGTTTGGGTAAGGCAGTCAGAGAAAAGAGGACGGATGCTGACATCCTGCTCCTGTCACGTAATCATTCAAGAGATGTGTACAAGTATTGCAGGAATGCATTCTTCTTTCTTCCGTGGGTTATCAATGGTAAGCAAGGCACGTGTCCAATTTCTTCTTAATAAAAAGCCTTCGAGAACTAACTTCGGGAAATAACTTACACGCGGCCATTTTCTGCTGAGTAGCCGTGCTGTCGGCAGGGCAAGGCGAAGTTCAAACCGGGCGCATCCATTGTCGAATATCGAGGTTCATCATAGCTATCAATAATGCATCACAAGGTTTCGCCGATGGTTCAATCTGCAGAAAAGAACTGCATCGTGATGCTCTCAGAAATATTTGCCAATGACACAGACAGCGGTCTCGTGTTCCTCGAAATATATTTCCTGTGCCGTGTTCGGAGGGCGATCGCGAATAAGTAGAATCCTTAAGTAGAAGAAGTAAGTAGAAGCATTTCGCAGTAAGAAGCAGGACACGTGCGTTCAGCCGCCGTCGATAAGCCTGGAAAGAAGAGAGAATAAGTTGCTGCAGTTTGTGCCGGTGCGTCAGTGACTGGAGCGCAATAGATGGTTGTTGGCCTTGCATTTCCTTCTGGGTGACTTGCCTACGAGGCCAATTTTATTTATTTTTGCTTATGCTATACCCGTTTTTGCTTTCTTGATTTCGTTTTTCCATTTACGCATATGCGTGCCTTTTTGATAAATAAATCAGTTGTGAGTCCCCGCTTTCCGGTTCCTTCTCTTCATTGGTCCGTCCTTTCTTGTACGCTGCCGCCATTTTCTAATAACCAACGCTTCAGAAACATCTTATGGATACATTTAGAAGAAATGCTGCTGTACACCATGGGATGCAGCTACCTCGCTTTCTTTTCTTGAATTCAGGAAATCTTAAAATGAAGTGGTCAACCTGAACAACATTCGAGGTCTAGAAATAATGCTCAAGAGACAGTGTCAAAGAGAGAAAAGCTGCTTATTGATATACCTAAAGAGGAAACTATAAAATAGTTTAGTCCCGCCACTAGTCACCTTAAGGCAGAAAGTTGGAGAGGAACGAAGATGCTTGAAGTTAAACGAAAGCGCAGTGAAGCACGGAGAGAGAAATAATTCGGGAGATGTTAAGTGACAGGAACAGAGCAGAGTGGGCCAGGGAACTAAAATGGGTTGATGGTATTCTTAATAAATCACGAAAAGAAAATGAATGCAAGCAGAACATAAATTGCGGAGACCAGATAACCAGTGATCCCTCACGGTAACAGATTTAATTCGAAGCTAAGACAAACGCATCAATCGGTGGCGTAAAAGTGACTTCATTTAGTATGTAAACAAAAAGAAATGACCAAGCATCAGTGTAGTGTTGACTACGCTAGCAATCTAACTTTTGGTCTATGGTTATCTTCAAACCGAATCCTCATAGTCATTGCAGAGTAGCAAGTCTGGCTATGGAGAGCTTTGGTGTCCCACAAATGCAGGAGAACTTGGTAGCGTTAATATAACATCGCAATTTTCTGGCGGCACACGATTTCGCAGTGAAAGAGATCACGGCTGGCACTATAAAAAAATTTGCCTACTCTATTTGCCTACGGAAATCTCATTTTACGAGTGAGCACCTCGGTCAAGTTTTCTTTTCTTTTCTGTGCTTTATAGGTAAAGGCAAACCTGAACATACTATAATATTGCGCTTTCATTGTACGTGTCGGCTTGGCAGCAGTGAAAATAACGCTATTTTGAATCGTCTACCAGCTACTGACACCAGAATTCGTGACATAAGACCGGGACTTGCAGCAACTGATTTGGGTACAATGTTTTAACATCATCAGCCAAACCTGATGCTGCGGCCGCCTTTTAATGCTCCCAGATACGGCTGCGCGGACACAAGCACTGCGATTCTCGAAAAAAAAGTTTCTGTGGGTCTGCGTCGAAGTTTGTCCTCGAAGACTTCCAGCAGGGCCAGCTGGAGCAGACCTGGTGTCGAAACTCGGCAAGAAACATGAGTGTCCTGCATGTCTGTTTGCCTACTGTGTCACCCTGTTGTATTAGCGTACAAGTTGTGGTCAAAAGATGGGCTATGCACCGCTACCGCAACCCAGCCATTATTAACAACACGCGTGTGACAATTGACACAGCAAGTTTGTAGCACTGGGTAGGAGGAACAGAATTGTCTTGTCATGCATTGTTCTGCCCCCACAGAGGGGAAAGTGCAGTAATGAGTAAAGAAAGTTGGGCTAGTTGGTGTACAGGGTGTTTCACCTATGGCTTTAGATAACTTCTAAAGATAGGCTCTTAGAGCTAGAAGTGCGCTTTTTTCGACATAGCATTGTCGGCGTTGTAGAACGTCATAACACATCTAAGACGTGCTAACTAGCAGGCTGGTTTGCTAATATTGAATAGTTAACTTTTTAACCATTGCTGTCAGTCTTCCTTTTATAGGAGTGTAGCGCATCTTAACATCCACATCAGTCTATAGAATTTCTAAAATCTGGTTCCGTTCGGCGCCATGGCCCAGAAAATTCAGGCTTTTTCCACGAGTTACGTGGACTGGAGACGTTGCTTTGCCTGCAAGCCTTTCGAAAACGCATGTATTTTTTCGCGATGTAGCCAAAATTTGTTGGACGACAGCGCCGAGGGTAACCGCGTTTTAGAAATTCTAAAAAGCAATATTGATAATACTTATCGCGGGTTGCAAGGATCACAGTAGTTAAGGAGCCTAACAGTAATACTTAAAAAATAAACTATTCATTATTAGTTAACCAGCCTACTAGTTACCATGTTTTAGCTTTATTTGATGAACTACACCGCTGACAATTCATGCCAGAAAAAACGTTCCTCTAAGTTAAACAGCCTATTTTTAAAAAACGTGTAAAGTCTAAGGTGGAACACCATGCATATTTATGATTCACAACAGCACCGCAAACACGTACAAAACAGAGACTCAGGCAAAACAAGCGCTTGTTTTGCCTAGTCTACCTTTTGTCCGTGTTTGCTGCGCAGTTTTTAATCGTGAAAGTGCACTAGATCGGGAAGCGGAACGCCCACAAAATGCCCTGGTGCACGCGTGGGTCCTATTACCAGGTATATACTACTTATGGTACCAATGTCCGACCTAATATGAGCACGCTTTTTTCATTGGGGAACCAGGGCATATATCGTTAACACCCTAGAGGGGGCACAAAATCATTCAGTTTGTTTCATTCTCAATAATTGCCATCGTACTTCAAGAAACACTAACAAGAAACGCAGCCTAAATTTTCCTCCCTTTCTGTTGAGCGTAAGCTTTCTCGTATCTGTCTTTTTCAAAACAACTATCATCACAGCACCGACTCAGATCGCGCCTAATCACAAAGTTCCTTCTCGTTCTTATACGTGACGACCATCATTACTTAGTTGTCATACCTGACCAAATAACGATGCGTTTCCGCTAAAAAACATGCCCTGAATGAAGCCTCTTCCCAGCAGCCCTGGTCGCGATCAGCGGCAACCATTGCTTTCGTATTGCACTTAACAGCATCTTTTTATTTATTTTCGCAGACAATCTGCTACTCATTTTGCGGTGCATTGTGTGTTTGGAATAACTGCCGCTCTTTTAGTCTTTTACTTTATTTTAACACAATTTCAAATCACTTATTTCATTTTTGCTCCTCCCCTCCACAACGCTTTTGTAAGCCTCGAGAAAAATAGATAATTATATATATATAAACAACAAACGGCGCAATCATAAATCGTTGAGAGCAGACTCTCAACAATTTTTTTTTCATCAAAATAGCAGCTTATACAGAGTGCCACACGTAAGAAGTTCTGCAATTTAGAAAAACACAATATTTTTAGCTCAAGAAAAGAGCGTCATTTTTGGTAGAGCATTATCAGCTGTGTAGTGCATCAGAATACTGCTCAGACGTGCTTAATTGTAGCATCGTTGATTAATAGTGAATAGTTAACATTTTTCACAGTCACTTCAGTTATTTATTCTGCGGCGTGTAACCCACCATGCGTATTAGCCATGTCAGTTTTTAGAATTTCGAAAATGCCGTTACCTTCGGCGTGGCCTAATAAGTTTGGCGTACATTGCGCCAGAACATGCGCACTTTCGAAAGTTTTGCTAAGTGACCTCC
Organism: Amblyomma mixtum; assembly: GCF_055824585.1. Taxonomy (NCBI): domain Eukaryota; kingdom Metazoa; phylum Arthropoda; class Arachnida; order Ixodida; family Ixodidae; genus Amblyomma; species Amblyomma mixtum. The sequence goes on along the minus strand of NC_143020.1, from coordinate 80,756,188 downwards.
CGTGAGAGTAACTGGACGAAATAGCCAAAATTTGTTGGGCTACAGCAGCGAGCGTAACGGATTTTTGAAAATGCTAAAAACTGATGTGGATATTGGTTACGGTGGCCTACATGCCTCTCACTGAATGCGGAAACTAGCAGCAATAACTAATAGCAGTAATAGTTAAACAACCTACTAGTTAGAATGCCTTAACTGTATCCCGATGCGCTACACCGCTGACAGGGCTATGCCGAAAAAAGCGCTCTTTCAACTCAAAAAGCCTTTTCTATATAAATAGCACACCATGTTAGGAGAAAATCTTGGTATAAGCAGTAATAAAAAACAGCCCGAATGGAGGGATTGTATGTCAAGACTATGCGCATGTCAGGCGAAGCGGCGCAGAAAGCTTTTTCCAAATTTTACAAAGTTACTGATCTGTCACTAACGCGAGCATCACCGGTTCAGTGTGCGTGCATGCCTTGTCATGCACTAAGGCGATATTTCCAAAAAAAACATGTCATCATTCATTTGCTTCCAGCTGCCCATCAAATACGTTCCCGGGCGTCACAAAAATGCAACCAAACTCTTTCGGTTAAACACCGCAGTGCAGAGCCCCAAAGTTGTTACTAGACTAAGCTCGGTATTTAACAAAGCGATGTTGCCTAATTTAGTACGCAATGACGTTGCTATACACTGCTAAGTTTGCTTTTTCAGCGTTCAGGCACTTGGCACTTGTGAGATACCAGTCAATTTCATTCCAACGCGCTTGCTTATCTAAATCTTTTATCTATTACCCGATGATTGTTCGTTTTTCTTCTGCCCGCTTAGTGATTGGGCGTTCTAATTGCCTGTGTAAGTCAAGAGAAAAGAAAGCCAATTCTTTCCTTTCAAACGGAAACCCACTTGTAAAAAAAGATAGCAAAGTTGTCTACTGAGGTAAGGGGATTACGAAAACACCAACAAGTTCAGAATGGTACGCGCAGAGCTGGAAGCTGAAGTGAATTACTGGCTGTGCAGTGCGCAGGCTCTATGTAAGTTTTCGTCGAACAAAGCTTGCCTAATTTTGCCTCTCTCTATACAATGCTGCTATGATTACGTTGACGCTGTCAATTCACACCTTTTGCTTCACGCAGGCCTAACAGTCGCGGGAAATGAGATTCTAATGAGGTGAGCATTTGCACATGATGAAAGGAGAAAAAGTTTTACACCGAAAAGAAGCGTTGGGTGCACTCATGCTTTATATCCAAGTAAATGTAAACGGGTGGCACGTTGATTACGCGAGCCACAAGAGGTACGCATACAGAAAGAGAAAATGAGTTCCTACGCCCCGTCTGGCGCTGTAGGCATTGTGAAGATTGAGTTGCGCAAACATAAAGGACGAACGCTGCTGATGTGCAGTGAGCAGGCTGTGGTGAACAAATAGAGCGTGGTATTGGTTCAGTGCTTTCGTTTGTGACGAGTTTCCACCATGCTCCATCTGTACAGCGCTGCTTGTACACATCACTCATGCACAGCACAGGTTGTTGGCTTTCAAGCAACTAATAGATCATAGTTGGGACGCTACAGAGAGGCTCTTATTCATTCATGTTTCATGAATGGGAAGTGTCAGCAATGTCTAACGTCTCCCGCCAAGAGCCTGAAACGGTTTACTCCTGGTGATCAGCAGCATGTAAAACAAACCTCGTGTCGTGTCTATATTGTGGATCCTGACTGAAACTAGTAATACTGCTGAACCTCGTTCTAATGAAATCGAAGGGACCCCGCAATTTATTCCTTGTAATCGTCACTTCATTGTTGCGATGTACAACCTAAGTTGCCGTATGCCAAAGGACTTGCCTGCCACCGCGTTTACAAATGGCATCATAGCTGTCATTTAGTGCTCCGCCGATGTACATTGTGACTGCCTCAAAGCGTACGCCCAGCGTTCAGCTCGCGGCCGAATATGCGTGCACTAACATACTGTATAAGCCTTGTGTCAACTCACCCGTTTCCATGGAACTGCGCACATGTTCCAGCACCTGCAATGTGTGTAGTGATAGAGTAATGTTGTCGAAGATATAGAGAAACTTGCTTGTAGTATTTAGACACGGTTCGGAGGCCCTTAAGCCGGCATGAGGCGGTAAGAAAGAGGGTGCGCGAGGATTTCATAGCTATTACCTGTTTTTCTCGGTTTCGCCGCACAGATCACTAGCACGTGGGCTGTACCACTTCAGGCAGAGAAAGTGCACTCCAAACCGAGCACTTTGTTCACGGCGGCCGTCTGATGAACAGTAAAATATTTCACGGTTTCTTTTTCAGCCGCTTGGTCCTGCGAAAGCAGTGGGACGTCGATACCGCGAGGGGCACCAAGCGCAGTGCCGAAATGGTTTTAACCTTCGATAAAGGAAACTAAGCTGCCCATGGAACAAGTAAAGCAGAATACACTAGAAGTGGGCTTTGTGTAGCGACGCGTTTGTACAGCAGAGAAGCTACAGCGATCTTGTAAAGGCCAAGGACCACGCAGAGGGCCATGTGCAACGCGCAGCGGGGCTTCCTTCAGCGGGCCGCGCATACAAATTTTCTGAGAAGCAAGGAACACCACAATAAAGTCACGCACTGAAGCAGACGAAATGTTCAAATACTCCATGCAGGCCGCTCTTGAAGCTTGCAGTTTTTCCGCACGTAATGCGTGGTGCTCGATAGAGAGTGTATGCGAGGTGATTTTGAGTTTGCATAATAAATAGATAGGGATGTGGTGGGCACGAATATAAATAGGCATGCTCAGAGCGAAATAGCCAGTGAGGCTCATAGGTGGTCCGTTGTATCTCGCTGTAGAAAAATCATAATTCGTGAAAGAGAGGTAACAGATACATGAACTTGCACGAAAACTTCCAAAGAGAGTGGCTATTAAAATCTTATGTATATTGCGTTGTTATAAGCGTTCAGTTATAAACTGCTGGGTTAAAGCGAAGTTATGCTCTACTGCTTTGAAGCGTCCATGCAGTTAAACAAAAGTCTCCCATTCCTAAACAGTGGCCTTCAGCTGAACGTGCAGCGTGTTCGATATGGCTTTCACAAAAACATTTTTTGTTTCGGGCGTGGAGCTACCGTAGTAGTTCCGTGTGCACGGGTAGCCTCGCCTCAAGGCAGATTAGCTCTCTCGTTAATGCATGTGAGTTTCAACATGAGGTGGCCAAGAAGCAATTCAGGGCTGATAATAACGGCGCATATGCAGTAGTATGCAGTAGTAGTAGCACCCCACCCCCGGGGCCGGTCGGAAGACCGTGAAGTGCGGGCCACGGCACTGCCTTTAGAGAAACCGTAGTCCAGACAGAACACTTTGTTGACGGCGACCTTCTCTTCAACAGAAAATGTTTCGCGCTTTCTTATTAGATTCTCGCCTCGACGACCACTCGTGTCTTCTAACGTCGAAGGCTTCAAAAAGGCCGATGGGCGCCCGTCATCAGTGCAGCGGACTTGGCTGCATTATTTATCGCACTGCACGCCGGCGAGCTGGTTAACCAACCAATCACAGTTAAATGTTCCTAAGCAATCGATATGCCAGCCACAAGCGGCGTGCTTCCGACCTGAAGAATACCAACGGCAGCATGGCAGGCATGCAGAAGCCCGTGCTTCAGTGTTACCAATATTGTTTTCGCTAATTGCGTTAATCGGATCAAATAAGGCGGCAAAAGAGAGAGTGAAAAAAAAAGTCAGGTCAGATATGTAGCAATATCTCGCTACCTATATTGCGTAGCGTACACAAACTGCAACTCCTACTGCTGCCCATTAAGGCAAATATACTTTAAGAATTTCTGCTGTAGCCACGCTATTGCGATCCTCAGAGTTCGTGTACCTTCGGCGAACACCACGTGACGGACACTCTCCAGCCACAAATTTTACTTAAGCTGCACAGAAGCGTATCATACTCATTTGAAAAGCACAGCGAAACGCTAGAGTAAATGTTTTACGTTAACCAAGGTAGCCCAGCTCAAGCAGATGGGTGGCTTAGCAGAAGAGATTTGGTGCATCCATGACCGCGCGCATGGTGGAGTCGCTGCGTGGGCGGTGCAGAACAGGGCCTCTCTCACTTGACAGCGCTGGCTGGTTACTGTAACAATTTTGTTCGCGGGTGAATGACTTTCGCTATGGAGACTTTCATGAAATGATGTTAATAAGGCAATTGGTCTCATGTGAAAGCTTGTGGTACGCCTCCTGCTTACCTACCTCCTTCTTGCATCATGCACTTCGTTATTTTCAGTTCTGGTTGTGAATTATCGCCTGTAGGCCAAGCTCGTCGCCCTCGTTTCAACCTAATATTCAATTCTCGAGCGAGATCGTAAACTCGGTTGCCCTACACCACGCCATGAGCTCGTCTGTGTGTTACATATTCAACTTCCGACGTTTCCTTTCGAAACCTTATCTAGGTCAAGACTATACGACCCTAAAGTCGTCCACCTCATCTTCCCTGACAAAACATCAAACCGTAATCTTCGCTTCTCCAGTAAAAAGAACACCCGCAACGTCGATCAAATACGGAAAGCTACGGAACGCTCTTGTAACCATTGGAACGAGGAGAACACAAAATAAAAAAGATAAATAGTGGTGGTGCGGCTGCCTTACATTTCGCCTGTCTGTGAAATAAACCATTCAACTAACATTTTGTCCCTTCTTGTCATTCGTTGAATTTGGTTCCAAAAACTGGCAGTGGCTTAGCTCGGCTGTGCCAAGATATGCGTAGCGAAAGCTAAGCAGATTTGTTGCCGTCCGTATTGCCGCCTCAACTAAGGTTGCGGCGCACTCGAGCTCTCCTTTTCAGTCCTCGGTCATGTTATCACTCATGCGACACACCTGGCGAAGCGAGTGGAGGTGAGCGCTACGACGGGGCAAGCGGTTTGGCGTCATACCAAACGGTGGCGGCGGCTCTGCGGTGAGGCGCGCGTTGTGACGTCATGCCAGATGGCGCGGCGAGCCCGTGCCGCCCACCAGCTGCAGCGATTGCTAGGCAACGGCTCAAGGTCGGTCTCTGCCTCCTCGGAGCACCGCCACAGCGAAATCGCAAGTTCGTGGGCAATGTAGCCTTCGCTACAAAGAAGCACAGACGGAAACGACCTTGTTCTACTTTTCTTACCCAAATTCGCTATTAGCTCGGACTCTTCCGACTGTGCTTGTCTTCAGTTACAAAGTGTATTGCAGTAAAAATTAATGTATTTTTCTTCCCTAAGAGACTGCAAAAATGCTTTGTTGCGCAGTTAACGGATGAAGAAGCTCTCATGCTTATTTTTCTGAAAGTTATATGACTCAGGACAGCGTGATAACGGCAAGTGTACTTCAGTCTGCATGCACCCTCTGTAGAAAGAAAACCAAGGAGTGCCATGCGCATACATTATCGCCACTGCGAACTGCTACGCGCGGCTCTGTTTTATAAGGAATCATAGGGAAAGATGGCGACAATAATGAAAACAACTTACTCACTTCAAACGCGTCACATGAGTTCAGACACCCCTTGTGCGAACAGATGGGCTCTCTTAGAAAGGCTAACTTTGTTATCACAAGCATTACGAGTGGTTAGATCTCAAGGCATCTCTGAAAATTTCTGGCGTTGTTAAGATGCCAAGAACGAGCAAGCGGCAAGGGCTAAGTTTTGAGTGGCATCAGAGAAAGGCATCAGAGTCTGTGTAACGATGGTTTGGCAGATGGTGACGAATATATATGCTACTGCATCCATGATAGTGCATGCTGAGTAGGTATAAATAAGAGTATGATTCGGAGGGGTTTGATGATGAGAAGCTTGTACCTTACGGTGAACCTCATGTCATATCCGGTCCACGCTGTCTGGTAAGAGGGCTATGCGAAGATTTGCGTTTGTTTGAGGATTTTATGTGATAGAAGGGAAGTCTATGATTATGGCTCCCTGAAGCTGCCATTCGCCCCCTTTTGAGCTACTCTGTCACATTTTTTGCCATCATCTGTGGTTAAGATTTTCTGCAGGTGACAAAAATATGCCTATGCCCTAGAGACATTTGAACAGAGAAGGTATTTTTCTGTTGGATGTTTTTTTTTTTGACTAACGAACTGTGTCTGTTCAATGTTACAACGTTTGCAAGAAAGGAACATAGATGAAGCTTTATAATAAGCTGCTGCTGTAGTTATCTCCAATTTATGCATCCAGTAAAGCGCTGCAAAAATATAAGTACCGCAATCCTTACCGGCATTTCAGCATTTGCTGAAGTTTTTTACGGCGTAATTTTACAATTCAAACCCGAATTTAGATCCTCTGTTATCTGTATGTGATATTTCGGTGTTTTAAACGCTACCACGCCGGCCGTTGGAGGCCGCGAGGTTACCTTATATGAATTTTTTTTCTTGTTTTGGGAAGAGTTTTGAGTAGGAATGAGCTATGTAAGGAAACAGCACACATAAACGAATACAACGTAGTTATGTAATGGTAAGAAGAAAATTAAAAAGCGCTTTCAAAGGCAGCATCAGTGGTTCTACAACGACATGTTTTAGACGATAGCTCCAAGACTGTTCGTAATGGGGCTATTTTAAGATATAGATTTCGAAGAGGATCACTTATACTTTATAGCGTAAGGCCCTTAGTTTCTTTCTTCGGATTGCAAGTAACATTATTACGAAAGCTTCAATAATATTCGCTTCGCAAGCCTTGCTAGCTGCCTCCTGATACTCATCGATAACAAACGTCTCCAGTCTGAAGGATAATCCCTCGTAAACAGAATTTATTTTCTTTTTTATTTCAGTGAACGTTTCATACACGTTGTGCCCAAATGTTTAGTAGCTATAAAGCTCTGATGCTGCGCCGAAAAATAGAGTATCGAAGACCGGCCGCGCAGCCATACGTCAAAACAAGCGAAGTGAAAAATGCGTGCGTGCTTGTTGACGTCAGTGCAGGCCAAGGCACATCTGGCGGTCGAAACTTATCTGTAGCTTTCCACTACGGAGCTCCTTATAGTGCAGGAGCAGCTTTGGAACGTTAATCCCCACATAACACAACAATAGGTCCAAATCCGGAAAAGCTGATTTTATATTTTATGGCCGAAAGAAGTGAAGCTTGAAACAATATCCCTTTGTTTCAAGAAAGAGGGGGCCGGTATATCTTCCTGTAGAAGTTTAGTTCCGCGTAAGCGGCTCCTGTTTTGAAAGCATCGCTGTTCCTATGTCAGTGTTTTTCCTTCAAATCGAACTTACAGTGCTTTCAAACTTCTGGCTGAATTGAGGTTTACTTTATATCTCATGCGCTAATCTAGACGCGTGCACACCACTGATAAGGGAGAGAGTGGTTGGTTGACGAATGTCTATATGCGACTTTTATTGGCGGAGGAAGAGATTTTCACAGAAAGCCAGCTGCAGGTTAGTAGTACCAATAGTGCTTTTTGTTTTTTCAAGGGTGTTATTCCTATGCCTGCAATGTTTACTATGTTGCTTGTTCTATCACACCCTCATTTTCTGCAGCCCAAAAGGCTTCATATGAACAACCAATGCTGACGTGGGTAGAGTACCTTGCATTCCAGCGATTTTCTCTATATATGCGCTCTCTGAACAGTTTTTTTTTTCCTCAGCGCTTTTCTTCTCTTTGCGTGCCGCCCTTAGGCAACACGCTAGGGGGCGTATATGGGGCGCCTTACGAAGAGTTCCTGTATATGCTCCCGCAGAGAGCAGAGTTGCGCAAAGGTCCGCCATCATGTTCCAAGCTGTGCGTGAAAGCCACTTCTCGTACGTACAGGGGCTGCGTAGCTCGCTGTGTAGGGCGCTTGGGCTTTTTAGAGCGCAGCTCTTTGGCGTCCGTTCCTGGGTTTCGCTTCGTCGTCGGCGTCGGCCTCGTAACCAGCTCCGCCCCCCTTTCATCCCCCCAGCGCTAGCAGCGACCGACTGATACCGCTGGATGCCGCTGACGCCGCTAGAGAGTCAAGATAACGTGACTGCATAGAACACCGTCGCCGCCATGCAGAAAGAGGAGGAAAGGGTCCCCCCCCCCCCCCCCCCCTGTTCTTGTGTGGCGGATAGGGTGCTCTTCAGTTGCCGACGCGCCGGTTGCCGACGCGCAGTTGTCGACGCGCCGACGATTACGTTACTTTACGTTCTGTGATAGCGCCGACGCGCAGTTGTCGACGCGCCGACGATTACGTTACTTTACGTTCTGTGATAGCGCCGACGATTACGTTACTTTACGTTCTGTGATAGCGCATACATGTGTTGCTCGATTTCTTTGCCTCAATCTATCGAAAAGGTGAAACAGCTTATTTACTGCGCTCAAATTTCGCATTAGGAAGTAACGTAATCGTCGGTATTTTTTTTTCTTCTTTAAATAGATTGACTTGTTGGCAAGTTTCTAAACGTAACGGTGAAAACTAATCTGTGATTTGTCGAGGGTGTGCACACGGCACGAAAAAAAAATCGCCAAAGGTTAACAGCAAATCGTAATCATGACAAACTGACGAAAAAAGACTGGAAACGGCCTGCGAGTTTGTTTTTTTTTTCTTTCTGCAACCAGTAATTTCAGAAGAACAAGCTGTTCCGTTCCAGATGAGACAGCGTCTGTCCCATCCTGTATTCCTGCGTGCTCGTCTTAAGAACAAAAAGAGCATAGCGATGAATTACTTTTTTCACAACTAGCACCGCCGCGTGTTCTGTACGAGTTATGCGCGGAAAATACGAAAACGCATCTCTCTAGAACCACTTTAAAATAACTGTGCAACTTGTTGTAGGCAAGCAGACTAAAGCAACGCCAACGCATTGAACGAGGCGAGTCTGCCATAACAAAAAAACTAACACTCAATTGCTTGCCCGACACATTTCACAAAATGTACCGCGTTGATAAATGCAGTGATAGGGCTGATCTTTAAAGGACCTTGAAATTACTCTTACACGTAGATATTATTTAACTTTCCTTATTTTTATCGAAAAGCACTATCGTTTCACCTTTGTTATTCAATTAATATAGTTGTTTATTACTGTGGTAGGTTTTCCTGCCTGCTTCATCCTTACTGCTCGGAAAAACTAATTTAATGTCCCGCTTTGCATTTTAGTACTCCTTCTTCGTAGATTCGGCTTAGGTCGCAGTATCAAAACATTTCGCGACTCCTGGATTTTTTTAAAGCCGAGGTTATAGGCTGATTTGCTGTCTTCTAGCTGAAATTATTCGCGGCATCAAGATTTGCGACACTTGTTTACATGCGATTTTTCCCTATCCTATCCTCACATCTCTCACTTAATCCTTGTCAGATGGTTCTTAAGGGCATTTTTACTAAGAACAATACTTTATAGCATAGGCAGAGAAATGGTTTAGGGGGGTTTAACTGCCCAAAGCGACTCAGGCTATGACAGGGAACCGTACATGGCCTCTAGAATTTCGGCTCCATCGAAATTCGACCACCGCGGCCGGGATCGAACCCGCGTCATTCGGGTCAGCAGCCGAGAGCTATAACCACTAAGCCACCGCAGCGGCTGCAAAGGCAAATTAAATGTTTATGCAGGTGAGACTGGCATGGAAATGTAGCAAAACTTTCCATGGAATTTGCTTCTTGAACATTCATTGCCTCTTATATTTCACCTCGAACCATAACTACAGAAGGCTCGAAGCAGCAGTAGAGTGAGCAGAGCCTGCCCTAGTGAAGGGCCATAAAGATGCAGATGCAGACTGTAAATTCTGTACAATTTTAATGCAGTGATATGCTACATATACTGCTTCCAGGGACAGGTATAGGCTCAAACTAGTATCCATGAAAGGACACTAAGTGAAAGATATAGACAGACAAGATTTTCGTTGCCTGTTCCTTATTAGATAATGTGTGTCAGTTAGAAAAAAAAACTAGTGATTTGTTCAACGTAAACAAATGTCCACACATGAAAAATGTTTTTACCAATGCAATTCTGATTTTGTTTCGAAACAGGCAAATGTTGGTTGTGATGGCACTGGTAGATCTTGGAACATGTTAGAAATTTTTATTTATTTATCAATACTGTAAGCCTTTCACAGCCGCAAACAGGAGAGGTTCATTCTCAAGAGCCACTTGAGGCGCTGACGCACTTCGGCCGCCGACCTTCCACATGGCACTGCATAAAACGCTTTGCCGTTTCCCGTGCGGTTGCTGCAGTCTGGCGCACTGCACCCAGTCATAGCTGACGACTGCGTCCGTCACTGCCACTTCAGAACACCAAACCTTACGCCACAGGTGTGCACGGAAAACAAATGAACGTAGCCGACAGCGCGGGCTCACATAACGCGTCAAGCAGACAAGGGTTCGCTCGGCGCTGCACCTGTGAAGTCAGCTTCTCCGCGAAGTGTTGAACACACGTCGTCACGAAAATCATGTGATCGCATCTCGGCGAATGGCGCTCGGAGCGGCGAGGGAAAACAGACGCGCAACTCTGGGGCCGTATTACGGAACTTTGTCAAAAATCTGTCAAAAGTTACTGACAGTGACGTCAAAATGACGAAACGATGTGACGTCGACGCCTGACGCAAAATTGACGTAACGGGGAATCAGCCAATTGCAGCAGAGCGGCGCCCCGGAAGCATTTGCCTGCACGACGAGGGACCGTCTGCTAAATTTTTGCTAAAAGAGTAAAGAAATGCACAGCGCTAAAAATAATTATTATTTTATTTAGCCAAAAAATGATGTTTAAAGCTAAAAAATATCAAGAAAAACAAGAAGCGCAAGAAGTTAGGCTATTAAATTTCCTGGTGGGTAACTTTTTCTGCCGCGGGGGTGCGCAGACGGTGGTAAAACGTCGACAAGCCGCTTTGCACGGAAACAGCTGTTCCACGCCTTGATACTGTTTTCTTACGCGGCGACGAAAATCAAGGTACTGTGTGGTTGTTCTAAGTGCGGAAAAATCGACGAAGCCAACTTGTTAAGGTCTGTGTTGTTCGGCTCTTACGATCGATGACAAAAGTGTCAAAGCGTGAAGCGTTGTATGTGATGTGTGCTCGTCTGTTTCTTTTTCCTCGACTGGTAAACAGAAGACGACCACGAAGTGCGATTTGCAGGAGAAAATAAAGTTCTTTGCCAGCATAAGCATGTTTTATTTGTATGTAGCTGTGGCACAGAGGTGTCGTCGGCTGCCGAAGCTTGCATGAAAGCCGCCGGTCGCAAATAACCAATGTGCACACAGCACCCGCCGCTGCACCGACAGCGCACTCGCACGCAAACCTCCAAATTCATCGGCGAGTTCGTCGCACAGCCACACCGCAGTCTGCCTCTCCAGTCGAAAAAGGCGTCGGAACAGCTCGTCCGGCAAGTCAAACGCGTCTTCGTGCGCCCTCCTTCACCGTTGCTCGCGTCGCCGCAGCCACATACGACGCCGCTGCCGCCGCCGCCATTTTCTGTCAAAAACGGAACGGTCCAATTTTGACCGCCTCGAAGCCGTCAAAAAAAAACGTCAAAATGCGCCTGCATAATTAGGTGTGCAACGTCACCACTTCTGTCATGTCCGTGACGTAAACGCCATGGTCACCCATGACGCAAGAAAGCAACATGGCCGCCGGCCACGGCCGACCAATAGGAGCGCGGCTATGGCGGGGCTTTTTGACGAGTTTTTGACGCGTTTTTGACAAGTTTTTGATTTGACAGTGCCGTAATACGGCCCCAGGGGGAGGAGTAACGTTCTGGACGAGCCGAGTGAGACGCGCGCCGGCGTTCTGGGCCAGCCGAGTGAGACGCGCGCCGGCGTTCTGGGCCAGCCGAGTGGGACGCGCGCCGGCGTTCTGGGATGCTATATAAACGCCACGGCAGAGCGCTGCTTAAAGGTGGTGACGAGTCGCGGCTGCGGCCGCTTATCTGTTTTTATGCGAAGCATATTGCTAGAGCTACCACTCACGCCGTCGCCGTGGGACCCCCACGTGACACCGTGACGTCACACCACGTGGCATCGGATGAGAGAGCCGGCCTCCACCTCGCGCCGTCGCCGTGGGACCCCTAGCCGTCACACCCGCGCATTCCCGCGCATTTCGAACGCGCGTTCACACTCGGTGTAGGTGAAACACGCGCTCCACCGGGCAGGCAGACGCGGCTTCCGTGGCAATCCAGGCGCTCACCCAACGCGCGTCTCGGGGTTAGTCGGCGTTCCGCTGTAGCCATGCCGTTGTCTTGCCCCACGACGAAGGCTTCTAGTGGTTGTATTAAAATAACCAAGTATTCAACCAAGGAAAGCCATGTATTACCAAGCCTAGCCACTAATATGCTTCGCATTCCCCAGGCTTAGCCAAGCTGAGCCTCAGCAATTTTTTTCAGCTGGTGTCCGCTTCGGCGGACGCGGTTGTTGCTGCGACGCGCGTCTTTCCTTTTTCTCTTTCCTCTGATCTTTCAACTCTCTTCTATCTTTACGTGGCAGCGGTGGTGGCTCGGCTGGAGCTAGTTGGCAGGCCCGTGCACTTTCCTTTTCATTCTTCTCTCAGTCGCAACCAACCAACCAACCAACCTTTAAACCGAACATCCAGGACTGCCAAACTTGTGGTAGAATTGACGTTTATTTTAATGCGCTAATCAAGATACGTGCACACCACTGATAAGGGAGAGAGTGGTTGGTTGACGAATGTCTATATACGACTTTTATTGGCTGAGGAAGAGATTTTCACCGAAAGCCCGGTGCCGATTAGCAGTACCAATAGTGCTTTTTATTTTTTTAAGGGTGATATTCCTATGCCTGCAATGCAGCTATGTTGCCTCTTCTATCACAGCCGAATTTTCTGCAGCCAGAAAGGCTTCAGTATGAACAACCAATACTGACGAGGGTAGAGTACCATACATTCCAGCAACGTTTTCTATATATGCGCTCTCTCAACACTTCTTTTCCTATGCTCATCTCTTTGCGTGCCGCCCTTAGGCGACGCGTTAGGGGGCGTATGTGGAGCGCCTTACGTGTGTCTTACGGAACGACAGGGGCTTCTGAGCCGTGTTCCTTTGTTAATGGACAAGAAGGATAAATGAAAGGCCCCTTGCGTATGCTAGCTACTGACCTGTGAGATAAACTTGCTAATTGCGACTTCCCTTTTGTCTTAAACAACCAGTATACCACCGAAAAGTTCAACCGGCGTTTCCTTCTACCAGCTGAGACGTGGAGGCTGCGGCGGAGCCAGGACGTCCTGGACCTAAGCTGATTTTTCCAGCAGAACCTATGCATATAAATTGCTTGATTGCAATTCATGGAAAACAAGTTATTCCTTTAGTCCTGACACGAGTAAGTTTATTGAAAAAGCTTCTAGGCTGCTTTCACTCCTTCGAAACATAAAAAGTGACTTCAATAGCTCAATTGTAGCGTCAATTTTCTCCCCACAAGACTGTCCGCTTCAAGATCGGCAATGGTCAGGCCTTCCAGAGTGACAAAACTGGTCAAGTTACAGTCTGGAGAGCTGTAATTGACCTTCCCGCCTAAATACGATGCCCGGAGGTGATAACGCGAAGGGGGCGTTTTCGTTTCAAACACAAAGACAACGTCCACTTGGTTTATTCAAGTGACTTTATACGCCAGAAACATAAGCCTAGGAAATTTTGAGGGCGCGTGTACTTTGGGCAAAGTCTCACAACTGCAGCAGTGAAAGAAAACTTTGGGACAAGAAAGGGTTCGGACATCTTTACTATGGTACCATCTTTCCGCATATTCTAGCCCCCTTAGTCACAGCGAGAGGCTATTCGCAATATGCAATGCAACTTCGCTCAATTACTCCTGTTGTTACGTTCTGGGCGAGCCGAGTGAGACGCGCGCCGGCGTTCTGGGCGAGCAATATAAACGCCACGGCAGAGCGCTGCGCCGCTTCGGCGAGCGCGGCTTCGGCCGCTTATCTGTTTTTTGAGCAGCGTCCGCTCCGGCGGACGCAGTTGTTGCTGCGACGTGCGTCTTTTCTTTCCTTTATTTCTTTTCTCTGATCTCTTAACTCTCCTCTATCTGCACGTGGCAGCGGTGGTGGCTTGGCTACGAGCCAGTAGGCAGGCCCGTGCAATTTCCTTTTCATCCTTCTCTCAGTCACATCAACGCTGCGCCGCTGCATGTGGCTGCGGCAGTCAGCGCGATTGTACGCTTGGTAGCTGCAGCGTGCACTGGCTGTAGCCCAGATGCACGGCCGAGTGGCGCCGCAGGCTCGAGAAGCTCGAGAATAGCCGCTCGCAGCGCAGGCACGCCAGACGGTCGTAATCGATTATGGCCCATATCTTGCGCTCCATGGCCGGCGAGACGCGCTTGTTGCCGGCGCTGCTACCACTCGGGGTCGCACTACTGCCGCCGCGCTGCAGAGGAGTCCTGGCCGGCGATGGCATCGCTGCAGCACTGTTTTCACCACTGTTTTCGGCCGCACCGTTGGGAGTCCTGTTTGGCATCGTCGCAGCGGGGGTTCCCCGTCGGCGTGGCACCCCCTTGCTGGCGGCTTTCTTTGCGGCTGGCCTGTGTGGCAGCAGGCAGGCGCCCGAGTTCCGGCTACAGCGTCCGCAAGCGGCCGCCCCATTGCTGCGCGGCAGGCAGTCCACCATGTGCTGCAGCCGGCCTTTGCGCAGCTGGACGTCGCCGCGGATGCTGTCGCGCAGCTTGACGATCTGCTCCTCTGTCTGGCCGTGCACGCTCACCAGATGCTGCGTGACGCCCCACATCTTCACGAAGCTGGTGCGGCACAGCGGGCACGGGTAGCGCCGCGTGGTCGAGTGCAGCGACACCATGTAATAATAATAATAATAATAATAATAATTATAATGCCTTTATTTTCCATCACAAGGATGAAGGAGGCAGAGAGAAAAAGTAAGGGGTGTAGCTTGACGAGCTCACGCCTCCCCAAAAATAGATATAAGTTGTACAGGGAAAATATGCAGACAGCATACCAGCAAAGCTTAAAAAAAACAAAGAATAACCTAGCAGTAATACTAAAGAAATAAAGGAAGCATGAACAGAACCTACTTTTTTACACAACTGTAACACTTTGTAACGCGGAAAAATCAAACGTAAAGGCAAATTTACATATAAATTACAATTTGCAAAATTGTAATCATATCAATTTAAACACAATTACAGGAAATACAATTCCTACAGGTAGAGTGTCTTCACCGACGTGTACGTCGGGTCGCAGCTCAAGCACGCCAGCCGCGACAGGTCGCAGTCGCTGCGTGACGACAGGTGACTGGTGCGCGACAAGGACGGCTGGCTCGACGAGGGGCCCCGGCCCAGCTGCTGCTGTTCGCTCTGCGCCTCCACCGCGGTGCTGGTGGGGCTCTGGTCGGGCTCGCAGCGGCTCTGGCGCACGGCATTCGTGGTGGCCGCGATAGGCGAGAGCTGCACCTGCAGCTGCTCCTGCTGCTCGATGGGCACGGGTGAGGTGAGGGCGCACAGCTGCATGGCCACGCACAGGTGCTGAGTGCAGTAGACGCGCTTGTGGGCCAACAGGTTGGCAAGGCTGCGGAACAGGCTGCGGCACAGCTTGCACTCGAACAGCACATTACATTCGTTCAGCAGCACGTCCTTGACCTCTCGGCTGCCGCCGGCCACGCACTGCACGATCTGGCGAACGCCCTGCACGCCCAGCTCAATGGGACGCTGCAACACCGAGTGGTCCTCCTCCGCTGCCGCTGCAGGGGGTTCAGCGCGGTCCGAAGACGCCATCTTGCTTATCAACTGCCTCACACGAAGTACCGCTCCGTGGAACTGCCACACACCAAGGACCACCGGTGGGAAGGCACAGATACAGGAGGCGAGAAGAGTGCCTATCTTGGGACCTTGCAGGCAGATTATTGGATCAGTGCGTACAGTCGGAAGGTGGGGCGCTCATCTGGACATGAGCAGTGTTTGGCCGGGTGCCTGCAAGACTATCCTGGTGACCTGCCCGGGCGTCGGCTCCGGCGGCTGCTCCCACTGGCCAGGGTCGTCAGCGTTGATTCCTGATCAACTGCACGCGGCCATCAGACTGAGAGTTGAAGGGAGGAGGAGGAGTTGAGAGTGAGGGGGAGGAGTTGTTACGTTCTGGGCGAGCCGAGTGAGACGCGCGCCTTCGTTCTGGGCCAGCCGAGTGAGAGGCGCGCCGGCGTTCTGGGCGAGCCGAGTGGGACGCGCGCCGGCGTTCTGAGTCAGCTATATAAACGCCACGGCAGAGCGCTGCTAAAAGGTGAGTCGCGGCTGCGGCCGCTTATTTGTTTTTGAAGGAAAACCCTTTAATGCCTTATACTGTCGTTAGCAGACGCGTCGGCAGCCTTGTCGACAGAGGCGTCGGCAGAAGTGTCGACAGACGCGTCGGCAGACGCGTCGGCAGATTTGTCCGCCTTTCGGCGTCACTGCTTAAAAAGAAACTGCGCCGAGGGTGGGGATCGCACCAGGGCCTTTGGCATTTGAAGCGGAGACGCTACCGCTCCGCCACGAAGGCTCAAGCTTCGAGCATGAATAAAGGCGCATGTAGTGAATGCATGGGTTTCATAAATAAAATAAAAGGAATAAAGTCAAGAAAAGGAAAATAAGAATAAACATAAGAAAATAAACAAAAATAACAACAAAATAAAAATAAGATATGAAAATAACAATAAAAACAATAAAGATAACAAAAAAGGAGCAAAAAAACAAATTATTAAAAATAAAAAGTAAATAAAAAACAGTGCGCCAGGAAACACTTTCCCCTTGCAGCTCTTTAGAGAGCCAAAGTGCCCCCTGAATTTTCACGGCTGTCCATCGAGATATGCCAGGTAGTTACTGCGTAATTTCCTTTACTCAAATACAATTTTCAGTTCTATTACGGCTCCTCTTTCTCTTTTTTTCTTTCACTCCCACCTTCTCCCTTCCTGTAGGGTGCGGTTCGGGTGTCCATCCAGATGACAGAGAATTTCCTTTCCTCAAAAAGCGTTGCGTTCAAAGAGCAAGGAAGCGCGCCGAACGGGTGGTGGCGTGCCTCCCTTCCTGTACACTGCTTTTCGGGTGTCCATCGAGATGACAAAGAATTTCCTTTCCTCAAAAGGCGTTGCGTTCAAAGGGCAAGACATCGCGCGGAATTGGTGGTGGCGTTCCTCCCTTCCTTTAAAGTGAGGTTCGGGTGTCCACCAAGATGACAGAGAATTATTGCGCCAATTCCTTTCCTCAAAAAGCGTTGCGTTCAAAGGGCAAGGCATCGCGCCGAACGTGTGGTGGCATTCCTCCATTCCTGTACGGTGCGGTTCGGTTGAACATCGAGAAGACAGAGAATTACTACGTAATTTCCTTTCCTCAAAAAGCGTTGCGTTCAAAGGGCAAGGCATCGCGCCGAATGTGTGGTGGCATTCCTCCATTCCTGTACGGTGCGGTTCGGGTGTACATCGAGAGGACAGAGAACTACTACGTAATTTCCTTTCCTCAAAAAGCGTCGCGTTCAAAGGGCAAGGCACGGCCGCTCGATCGAGCGGCCGTGGGCAAGGCATTCCGCCGAACGGTTGGTGGCGTTCCGTGGACTGCCTGGCAGCCCTACAACACGCTGTCGCGTTCCACTCCTAAAGGCGAAGCTTAAGCGACATTAATTAGCAGTTAATTAGTATATAATCATTAATCAGTAATTAGCCACTGATTAGTAATTTGTCATTGCTTCGTCATCAATTATGTGTGACGTCAAACAGTGGTAACGTAACAAGTGTCACACAGGCAAAGTGGTGCGGAAAACGCTTTCGCCTATACGCACTTTAGACAGCCAAAGTGCCCCTGAGTTTTTTCAACTGGTGTGCGCTTCGGCGGACGCGGTTGTTGTTGTGACGCGCGTCTTTACTCTCTCTTTTGCGCTTTCCTTTTATCTTTCAACTCTCTTCTATCTGCACGTGGCAGCGGTGGTGGCTCGGCTTGAGCCAGTTGGCAGGCCCGTGCACTTTCCTTTTCATTCTTCTCTCAGTCGCAACAACAACGCTTCGCCGCTCTTTCCTGCCTGTCTGCCGAGTTGGAATAAAGGCGTTCCAGACAACCTTCGGTGTCGCCGCTTCCTCGTCGTTCGTCGTATCGCCAGAAGCGTAATACTGTTCTCAAGCTTATGGCTTATGTATAATCGGCTGAAGTGGCACCAAGAGGTCCTGTTTCCTCGAAGGGATTGAAAAAAGGCGCGTGAGGAATCTGAATGAACCCCGCTTTTATGCTCACCGACAGCAAGATATATACCACTTCATTAATGCACCACGTTTCGATTCATTCAAGGCCCGAAAATATCCACTGCGGAGAACTAACGGTGTCAGCTAACCGCACTTGAAGCCCGACGCAGCCACATTTTTTCACCTTTCCGCGGTCGTTTCTCGTCGCAATACGTCATAATTGGCGTACTGTTGAAAATTTTTTCTCTTCGCTAATCCGCTGCAGACTATAAATATTCGTGTGTTTTTTTTTCTGCGCTCATTCCTTCGCAATCCTTAACCGTACCTAATGGCTTTAGCAAAGGATGCCACTTCTCTGTGAGCGTCAAAGATGTATTGATATTTGCGTCCCCATAAAACCATTAAATCCCTCTTTTTTTCGCTACTTTGTTGATAAACTTCAGAATCTTAATGTGTACTTCCTCACTCGCGCTCCCTATCACGTCCTGGAGGGCATCATATTCCACAACTATAAATGATGCCTCTCCAAAAGAGCGCATATTTCAGTGTTTGTTTTTATGTGACTACGAAAAAAGTTAAACACTTAATAGAGTGCTTAAAACATCGTTGAGAATGAGAAAGCGGGCGCAGGAGCGTGATGATGTTGATTACAATCAAGGGAACTCTGACCCGTAGAAACCTTCTCGATTTCAGTTGCTACGTGGCGGATCAGGAGATAAAGTAATGAAAATGAGATAAGAAAACCTAAACATAAATAAAGAAATACCTTGCCCAGTGCTTTATACACATCTGCCAGTCTTCAGTGGGGAAGCAAGTACGAAACAAAGTTGCGCAGTTTGTTTAGTTGCGTTGAAGAAAATCTCCTGAAAGTTCTAAGCTACCCACGCTGCATAGCTCAAGGCAATTAAAGGACGGCAGCCAATTCCAAAAATACGGCGTGAAGAACATATTTATGCGTGAGATACTGTGACAATCCTTGCGCATATACCTCGTGAGATCAACTGCATGCCGAAAACTACTCGGATGTGTCTGAACATCTGCCACACACTAAAAGACCTTAATTTTTAAGCGAGCATACTCACTACCACCCGTACATTGCTGCGCACGTTCTAGACTAGAACAAATTTCTGTTCACAGATATTTTATTGACAAAGACCCTTATATTGCCAACGCAGGGGGCAAAAGGGAGGAGCGCATTTAATTTCATTTATTACATCCTTAAAGGCCCGAGGGCAATACATAATGAGGGGCTACAATTCATATAAAAGAAGCATAAAAAACGCACGCACAAAACGCACAAAAGAGGAGGCACAAGAAGGTTTACCGTTAGGGAGCTCCGGTTGATTACCCTACACTGGAAAAAGATAGATCAGGCTTTGCAATGAAAAAAAGGGAAAGTCCACCACTCTCAGGTACGGATCGAGAACGTCATTTAAGGAAGTGCGCATGGAAAAGTCACTCACTACCTGAGGGTGAGATATTACTCGCTGAAGAATCCAAAAAGCAGCATGCCGGTGCTGCCTGGGGTGTGTCTAACGGCACTGCTTTTGCTTTTCATCTGTGTGCTCGCAGGCGATGCCGCAGCTCGAGTTATCCGCTTTTACTCGGGCATATTAAACATGTGTTTTTTATTGAAACTGAGGTTGCAACGAGAGGTAACCACATGGTGCTCCCTTTGAATTCGCAAGCCGCAGCTAGCTCACTAAGGAAACAGCGGCCGTTTTCCGTACCCCCGATCAATAGAATGTCCCTCTAATGACCCGCAGGCGACCAAAGTTTGTAACTCAAAGGCTTACAGCAGACTCAAGCCGCCGAGAGCTGCTTCGGGAAGAGAACCTAGATATCGTCGCGCACTGCACCGCTAGAACCGCACGCGTAGTCCCTCAGAAATTGCATACGGCACTTTAGACTACTTACGTGCTTTGAAGAGGAAAGCACCAGTTGCTTAGTTTATATTTTATTCCTTCCTTTCTACCCCTCAGCATAGAGTCGTACGGCAACGCCCACGCAAGGTTCACTTTTATTCAGGAAGAAACATAGCAGTTTTGAGACCTATTGTTTCTCTGACTCTGAAGGTCCTTGGTTGAATTTTTTGCACTTTGGGAAGAAATTTTAGAGCGAAACCTCTACTCCTCCCGTACAAAGCTGATGGTCATGTGGCTATAAAATTTGACCTTCAAAGCAGGAGGATCGCTGGTTTGGCTCTAACATCATGCGCACACGAATCGCCACACCTGGTTAGAGCTGCGCGTGTTGAGCCGATGGAGCTCGCTTGCCTCGCAACTATCGAATCAAGTGACTCGCTGCGTTTCGAAAAGACGCGCCGTTCGCTATATAAAAGCGCGTGGCGTGTCCCTACCTTCATTTCCTGCCTTAACAGGCTTTTCGATCGTATTATTAGGTTTGGCCGGGTTGACTCACAGATAATGTTTTTCATTAGCTGATTACGTTATAGGGTGTTTTGTGGACAACTTTTCCTGGACGCCGACGTCACCGGTTTCGTTGCTAATGAGCCATATAGGGCTTTCGCCTTAAAAAGCGACGCATGGAATACTGCCGAATGCAAGGCATGTAAAGCAGAGCAAGGCTGCCGCAAGGAGGAGGCACGTCTATACGTGCAACGTATTTCATTTTTCTTTGCCGACAGCTATGTGGCACTGAATGCAGTGCGCACTTTGGCTGCGTTCTCTGTTCACTTGTGTCCGCAGCTGTGCAGTTTCAATGATTTACATTATATATAATTGTGCTATAAGACAACTTTGTATAAGCTATAAGAAGAGTTAACAATTCGTGAACCACTTCCATCGAGATAACAGCTCCTAGGCCCAACCCTATCACGTTTCCATAGACAGACTCCTGCCTACTGCACCCGTTCCTTGGTCAACGAGCCCTTTATGACTGATGTCAGCACAGGCGAGACTCTTTTCGGGCTGAAATTTGATTTGCTCCACAGAAGAACGAGCAGACTGATGGAATAGGCGCCGCCGCGGTGGCTCAGTTGCTATGATGCTCGGCTGCTGGCCCGAAAGACGCGGGTTCGATCCCGGCCGCGGCGGCTAGAATTTCTTTGGAGGAGAAATTCTAGAGGCCCGTGTACTGTGCGATGTCAGGGCACGTTAAAGAACCCCAGGTGGTCGAAATTTCCGGAGCCCTCCACTACGGCATCTCTCATAGCCTTAGTCGCTTTGGGACGTTAAACCCCATAACCCAAACCCATGGAATAGGCAGCGCTCAAGCTGTTCCGCCTAGAGACAGTGTGTAGTTTTACTGGTTCGTTGGTTTGTGGGGTTTAAAGTCCCAAAGCAACTAAGGCTATGAGAGACGCCATAGTAGAGGGCCCCGGAAATTCCTGCAGACATGTGTACAGATAGATGCAGATAGATGTGTGTACTTTTACTGCTTGGGCGATGATACCGAGGAAATTTCTTTTAATTGGAGAAGCAGGGAGCCGTGGCTCCCACCTAGTTTGCTGTATTTGCTGCCGAAAAAAAAACAATTGCTAATTCCTACATGCAAAAGTCAAGGGACCTTTCCCAGAATTTTTGAGCGCCTCATAAATACTCTAAGAGACTATCGGGTGCACCGCAAGAACCAATTAGGCAGACGTCCTCACGGAACTGATTATGTGGCGCTCTTGTCCACTATCAGGCACGGTAATCCACTCAAGGCACGAAATTGTCTCTTTAAATGTTCAAGTGCTATGAAAGAAAGGTAATAATGGTTAGCTTCTCCATTACGAAGCTAAGAGCTGAGTGTACAGGCAAGCTGGGATTCCAGTGCTTCTTTCCTCGAGAACAGGAAGTGCAGAGAACAATCACATCACAGCGACGCCACGAAGCAACCACAGTAAAAGCTGTCCTTATGCTGGCATTGTTTTCTCTTAGTGGCGACAAAAGAGATAAATAATTTACTGGATGCCATTATTGCCCAACCTCTTCTAGCGTGCAAGCGCTGTACAGACCCGAAAGTGAAGGCTCTAGTCGGCAAGTAGGCGCTCGTATGTGAGCGGGCATTAATCGCAATATGGAAAAGATAATCTCTTGCTTTAGGAGAGATAAAAGGAAAAGAAGTTTGTCTGAGAGAAGAAATTCGATGCAGTCATCTGCTAGCAGAGATTAAAAAGTGGGTGTGACATGCAATCTAAAAAAAAGAGATTACTAGTGGTTCTTTTAGGATAACAGAGGCGCACCAAGAAAAGGGTGGTGTAACCTTGAGCGTTGACCGGCTCGGATAACTCGATCATGCCAGGTGCAAGGCTTGGCTAATCAGCTTCATCGCACTGGGAGGAATCCTAGAAGACGATGACGGGGCTGGCAGGTTAGAAGATGACATTTTGAAGCGATGATGACGATTATGATGGCAGTAATGGGGATAGTGCTCCTGAGACTGATAAGGATTTTCAAACTGGCTGCTCTAAATATAGCTCCTCATTGCGACTAAAGTAACTATTTTTGTGGAGACAGAAACGAAAGAATTCCTCAGGGATATGGCACTAATGTCAGATGCCGTGCAGTAGAGCCCAATTGTATTCCTTAAAACGTTAGTGAGGCAGAAAAAAGAAATAAAGAACAATACATCAAGTATTTGCATTTGCCTTGGTGGATTACAAAAACAAAAGCGCGCACAGCCTATGTTTATGAAGATTGGACATTCTATATTTTTCGAATAACTATAGAGAGCACATTTGGACACCGGAGGTTCTATACCCAAAACGCGGCTTACAACCCGTCCATGTGTGTTAGTGGGTCTGTCGTTAGCTGTTGAGCTTAACTTCATCGGTAGAAATGTTGAAAATTCAAAAAATTCAAAAAACAATTTTTTGAAAATGGTTTTGAGGTACATTAAAGCGTGGTTAAGAGAACATTTTTAGACATTTTCTATAGTTATGGGAATGTGTCTTATTTCAGGCAAATGTTAATCGTTTCGAAAGCTTGTTTTTTTTTTCACTCTCTCGGGATGCAGGCATGCATAAATTCTCAGATTTGGTCCAATGTTTTAGGGGAAACCCCCCAGGTGGAGTTGATTTGTAAAAAGGGAGTAGTTACAAAGGAAAGGTTGGGCTACATTTGTAGTTTCTTTTGTAGCCGTATGGCTGCGCACCAGGTTAATGTCAATGAGTAATTACTCCCGTATTACAAATTCTCACAGTGGGGGTGCTACTTGGTTCTGACCTTCATGACACATCAAACCGATTTACCGTGACGCAACCAGCTCATTCGCGAATAGATGATACAAAGCGCGAAAGGGACAGGGCGAACGAAGAAACCCTTTTGTCCCTTTTGCGCTTTGTATCATCTAGTCATGTACCAACTCGCCCACCAATCGATTCTTCTGAACTTCATTCGCGAAGTACTGGAAACACGCACCCGTAGCTCTGCGTTGCTTGACACTCACAATGCATAGCGTAGTGCGTCGTAGACCAGGGATATAAGCCCCTCTGCAGCGTTGGGATTTCTTCAGGATACTTATGTACGGGTGATCCTGGAACCGTAATCGCTAGTGTGTTGTCGACGCCAAATTGTTATTACCGAGGGGACACTTATAGCCCACTAGAATGAACCCCATGTCAGTGTCCAACAATTTATAACTAAGGCTTGCCAGAGCTTAAGCTTGCTTCAGACCACTTGCTTAAGCCAATAACCTATGACCAGACCGCTGTTGCAGTATCAGCCGTATCTTTTCTCTCGCGCTAGCAAGTACTGTCAACTCAAATGAGCAGCAAATCTCTCAATAATGGATACTTTCCACCTGCAGGAAGATTTTTATGATGTGACAAAACCATCACAGATATAACTAGGCATATGCAATATAGTAAGCACCCACCTCACTTCACGACAAAAGGCCTGAAACTATGTACTAACCATAGATCGTCAGGAAAGCTACTCTTATCATAACGGAAAACTGGATGATTTGATTTGCTGGAAAAACATACCGCCTGCTCTTCCTTTGTGTTCTCTCAATTTTCTGCGATGCGTTCTATGTTTTGTGTAAAGCGTACACTGGTGGTAAGGAAAATCAGACAAAAACTGTAAAAAAAAGGATGATGCTCTGCTACCATTGCAGAGCACCATCACGCTTTTTTGGAGCAAGGCTACCTTTAAGTAGTGCGAAGGATGTTACAGCGTGTTAAAGGTGCCGTCATGAGGCCTTTCATGCAATTGAATGGATCATTGCCTGTCCCAGCCCTAAACGAAGACACGCCTTTACAATACTGACGAAAGCGTTTTCTTAGTTCCATTTTTTATAGAGGCCTCGAATCTACGTGCAAACGGTTTTATCTATGCAGTGTAAGGTCGAAAAATAGCGCTGGTGTCACTGAACACAAGGACATTGGACGCATTTAGAGCCAGTGAACATGCGGAAGCTGAAAGCCTTAACACAGGAGGTGTGCGCTTTCAGAACCTCAGCAGCTCCTGGCCACGCGGCAAAGCTGCCGCGCTCCCGGTACGGCAATCTACCAGTTTAGGGAAGCACATTCCCCCTTTCCCCACCCAGATGCGTCTTGAGATCGGGAAAACCTCTGAGTTCGCTGCCGGCTTAATGTTACCGTCTCGTCTTGCGTCTTTTCCTATGCCTCGTATACTAACGGAAGATGAGCTTCGTTGCCCAATCTGAGAGAGATTTATCGGATTTCTCAGCAGTGCTCAGGGACGTAGTCCAGGAAAACCGGCGCGGCGTTCAATGATCGAATATCGCAGTGAGGAAAAGTGCCAGCTTAGGAGTGCTGCTTTGCTTTATAGCATTGTGGAGATGTAATGGAGTGGGCCTTTAGTCATTTTCTAATTTTTTTTTCACACGTAAAAGCTTGCGTCATATATAAGGTTTCCTTGAGATATTCTGTCACTATTTTTCCGAAGACTGCGTTTTGTTGCCACTCTTCCGCGATTCTTTGCTCACTAGAGTGTCACAGATGGTGTGTTATATTGGGAAGAGATGAGCTGGAAAACTGAAACACGTTGATAATCGGCGCGCATTCTTTTTACGCGCTCATATCAAGCATACTCGTCATCTTTCGAGAACGTATAAACGGTTCGATGAAGTGGAAAAAATTATGCATCGCAAAGCAAAGCCTATTGTAACTGTTTCGAAAATTAAAGTCCTATAAAAGAAGTCGATCTGGCTATCAGCGGTAAAAGCACACACCAGTAAAAAATTAGACAGTACCTACCGTAAAAACATCTCTTGCAATCCCAAATCGAAACCAATGATTGCCTATCTTGAGTGCTACTTTTAGCAGGTATTTCAGAGAAATGTTAATTTTAATATTCCTGTAACTTACTTGCAAGTAGCGCGCTTCGCGCTTATTGCCGTGATTACAATTAAAGAAGAAAATCAGGTAAATGTTACTCGCAAGAAGGGCCTACCGTAGAGTCAGCACTTGTATGTATGCAGTAGGTTCCTAGCCGTGCACACTTTTATTTTAATAAGCCGAGATAAAGCTTGTAGAGCTAATTATTGTGGTGCTACTGCATGTGTGTAGAAAAAAAACGCAGAAAATATTTTTCAGAATAAAGTGTGCCATTTTAGTAGAGCTGCTAGAGAGCGCTTCAAGTTGGAGAGCTAGAAGCGAAGGAAAAGTAAAACAGAGACTAGCCTAAACATGTTCCGGAAGAATTCTTTCAGAAAAAAAAAGAGAATAACTGAGACAGAAGAGAAAGTAAAGGAAAAGAGGATGCGCTCACGGCGCAAACCTTATATAACTGGCACAACATTCTGTGCAAGAAAGAAGCGATAAAAGCGAAAATAAAGAAAGCGGTAAAAGGCACAACTGTGGTTTCATTTTTGTCGGAAATTTTTCGGTGTGCATTTGAGGGCAAAGAACTAAACAAAGAACTTTTTTTATGCAAGCAATTCTTAATACAGTCTAGCCCGGTTATAACGAAGTCGGCGGGAATCGGAAATCACTTCGCTATATCCGCTATTTCGTAATATGCGGACTACGAAAAAAAAACGCTCAGTTGTCCGTTCACCAGCTAGATCAAGTCGAATAACTCTGTCCTTATAAACAGCATACAACGATCCGCGATAACGATAAAAATGAGCCACGCTTCCAACATGCACAATGCTGCCGCGCTTTCTCCCTGCCTTGCGCACCGCGGCACCGACATAAAACAAAGCGCGCGCTGCCACACCTCCTGCAGACTGCAGTCCAGCCGTGGCGCCGACTGACTGGGAGAAAGAGAACCGCGATTGGCCAAGACGGCCGCTCTCTGCGACGTCATCGAAAAAAAAAAAATCGTCTCTGTTCTTTTTTACATTTTTCCCCTGCGCGGCGTGCTCTACCGCTGTACGCCGTGACGCCGTTCAAGGACGGCGCAACACGAGACCGGCGTGCCATGCGATGCAGTGAAGCAACCTTTCGCTCCGCAGGAGAGCAGACGACGCCACGAAAGGACGCCGTCAGCCGAATTTTGCTCTCATTTTCGCAGAAAAAATCGCCTCAAGGACTCAAAAATGTGTTGATTGGCAGATTATTTTTCGGTTGGTATTAAATCTCTTGGTTATATCCGCTGACGCGCTCTTATTTGCTTAGTTAAAACCGGACCCAAAATGTATTGAAAATGCAAAAATGGGAATGGGAAATTGAAATCCCTTCGTTATAACCGCTATTTCGCTATAAGTGGCTTCGTTATAAACGGGCTAGACTGTATAGCATAAGGCATTCAAGCTGAAATTAACAAGTGGGCAGTACCACAATAAGGTGCGCGATGCGAGGTAAGGGGAGCAATTTTTTTCCTAAAAAAGTTACCCTTAAAATTATGGCAGCAGTCAGTTTCCCGAGTACTAAAGAATCTGTAGAATCGCAAAGGCCCTTCTGTGCAGGCGTGACGCAATACACTTAAAATAGAGCTTTATTTGCTCCACTCTAAATTTATATGCTAAAATACACCAAAGAGCTCAATCCCACGTGCTATCGCATCGGGCGCAGCCTGCTGCAAACTAAGCCGTCGGTTTTATGCAATCCTCAAGAAGCAAGGAAAACAATATACGTTTACCCCGAGAAAAATGTAGCAAAGGAACTCATCTGATATTCTGGAGAGTGGCGCTTTCCTTTGCAGCAATTTCGTTTGTTTTATTCTTTCGTCTTTTGTCTAGCTTCATTCTCTATCCTTTCCCTGTTAAGAGGCGTGGGGTTTTTCGTCCCATTCAGGAGTGCAAGCGGCCTTGTCAAAAGAAATCACGGAGCGCTTGGCGGGCTCGGAAGATAAGCTCGACTGGGCGAGCCTAGGCCGCCAGAGACGGGAACTAACGGAACCATGAAATCTGACGCTCTTGTTAAGTGAGCGGAAAAAATCTCTTTGCTCAGAAGATTCTAAGGCCGTCAGATTCTGGTGTATTTCACGCCGAGGCAGCGAATGTGACCTTTACGGGTGTGGATGAAAGGAAGTTCCACGAAAGAAACCAACACACTGCAACAAAGTGCTGACACACAAAACATTGACACCACGGAGAGAGTAACTGGGATTTAGATAAGCCTTTCCTCTAGGAACGTGAATTCAGGTTCTCTGTGTTTAAGCCTGTCGAAGTGCTTCAATTTTGATTGGCAGGTGGACGTAAGAACGCTGATAATAAATACACTTGACAGAATTTATTCTGTTGTGTGCGAAGCACATCGATAGCTTTAGGCGGCTAGTGTAAACGTGATGAATTTTTTAGGAATTTATCATTAATCAATTCACACACTGCTGCCATCGTTAGCTCTGATTAGCGTGGGTGGGGCAGAATTACAAAGGGTACTAGAACTACTTTCATGCTATGAAGGAGAAAGCATTAATTTTTTTTAGTTAGCATTTTTCCTTCCTTTCCAACGAGACACCTACTATTAGCATAAAGACAACGCATACACTAGGTTCACTTTTATTAGCCAAGAAGCAACGCGTTTTTGTGGTCTATGGGTTGCGCAAATTCGCCATCAGAAGGTACTTGGTTCAATTCCCCGGACATTCGGAAGAAATTATGCTCTTTTTCTGATAAATTCAATGGTGGTTTCCTACACCACTTTTCTAGGACGCCTACAACGAAGCCGAGTTTCGTTTTTAATGGGCCACGTAAGATGCTCGCCTTAACAGTAACCGGGACTGACCCTTCGCGAATGTGTCTAGGTGTTTTCTGAATGTCCGTCACCCGCTTGCCTATGACTGTGGGGTCTACTTGGCGCCACCGGAGTTACTGAGCCTTTGTAGCACGTCCTCGTTCCCTCTCCGTTTCGACAAACTCTGGGGGCTGTGACATGACGTGACGTGACGTTGAACAGTGATGTCGTATGGATTGACTTCCTCCGTGTCGACTGACTACGCGCGCGTTACGCGTCATTCGTGCTATATATCCGACCACTACGTCCTAGCCAACAGTACCTGCCATTGGTCGCATGTGAAGAGACAGTCGCGCACTCCTGCTGGCCGCCGCGCACTAGTTTTCTTACAGACAGTTGCATTACCCGCAGTCTCGCCGCTTCGCTGCGGGCCTTCAGTGCGACTCGTGCGCATGCGCGAGGAGCTGAGTGACGTCACAGCCGCGCAGCTGGTGTGCCGCTCCGCTCGCCTCCGACCGAGAGGGGCCACCGAGTGACGTCACAGCTGCTGGCGCCGCGCGCCCACGCCGCTCGCCTCCGACCGAGAGAGAGACTGCGCAGGCGCGACACGCAGCTGGCGCCGTGTTCTACTGCGCATGCGCAGATAGGGGAGGAGAAGGGTCGCGGTGTGTAAATGATGGTGATGCGGCGATGAAAAAAACACACTGTCATGGTGGCCAAGGAAAGCGAGGCCGACTTTGTGCGGCGTAGGAGACGGGAGAAACTCGAGTCGTCTGACCATGACGATGAGCAAAACAACTAGAGTTAACCAGGAATATACCGTACCTCTCGATACGTATATCCTGGCATAGCTGAGCTAAGCCACTGGTAATTTTCCCCTCCTAGTGAAGGAAGCGGCTACTCATTGTTGAGAGAAGTCGTACATACTATTAATGCAATTGAATAACCTGTGCATTCTCTTTCCTTCATATGAACTGCGAAGTGGTCAGCGTTCATGTTTAACTCGGATTTTGTGGCAAAGACTGACTGGACCTGATGCTAGCGTGCTGAGCAAACACGTATACATTGGCAATGTTTTAGGCATCAAAGAACAACTGCTGAATCGGCGTGAGGACCTGAAAACAAATCGATGTCATTCGCAAATCTTTGAATACTCCGATAATGCTCCGATGACGTACATGTTTCAATTGTCCGGCTTGTGTTGTTCTAAGCACTACCCAAAAGCAGATTTGAAGATGCCCCAAGGGAGTTTTAAACATTATTCGTCCTGCTTTATCTCAGACGTCATCAAAACTGCGAGATGCGTTTTTGTGCATCAAATAGCGCTTCCAAACACATGGTTGAGGTTCTGATCTTAAATATGGGATTAGAAACTGATTTATGTTCTGCGCAATTCGACGGGGAAAGGAAACGGGTGGCTGTAATGATAGTGCTGCTCTAAGCATACAAATGCAACCGTAAGAATCGAGACAATCTCTAAGACTAACGTGATACAAAGAGTGAAAAGTCCACTGATATATGACTTTGCAGTGCTCGTGCTGGAGCTAGTGCGCTGTGTGTACGAAATGTTACGAACTTAAGTAATGTGCTTCAGGACAATGTTAAATGGACACTTATGAGAGGCTTTTTGCGCAGCAGTCGATGTAGTTAGACTGATGATAATTTTGATGATAATGGATGTACTTCGCGCAAAGGTTGGCCCCCTCAAAATATTTTTAGCTCAGAACTTTAAAGATGAAGATCAAGTGGTCGGTAGAGGTAAGAGCAAGATTAAACTTTCAAAATAAGCCTTACTTATCCGGTGGCCCGCCGGTTTTTTGTTGATAGGAGCCGGGAATCAGGAAACTTGGGCCCAGGTTATTCTAAAGAAAATGGTTTCCCATATGAACGGCAACACAGCCATATGTTGGAAGGGGCCAGAACTGCGGGCAAAGAGCGGCGATCAGCATTGGTAACGGCTGATTCCATTGCCTCGCATGTTTATGGCGCTGGAGTGGCTAGGAGGGCAGTCGCCCTGAAGAAATAAAGAAAGCTTTACATAACTTTTGTAGCCGTCATAACTGTCATGCTCATCGCTGGGGGCTATACAACAGGCGAGCATAAAAAAAAACGGAGCGAGAGTGCAAGTGCAAAAGAATAAAATGAGAGCTGTGGGAGTGTCTGGCATAGGTCATTCCTTATTCTACTATCTGTACAACTGAAAAGCCGTTCTTAACGCCGACCCTCGCCTGCATGCTTGCGAGGGAAGCTCCATAACAGTGTCTCAGTCAAGGATATTGTATTTGCATGCTGGACGGGGGAACTCTGCACCAAAAATTCCCTATCCCATATAAGCGGATAAACGAAAAAAAAAACACAATTTGGCAGAGTTTACATGCACACACCCAGAAAAGCAATTACTTTATGAATACAACTGTTTCGTATATCGTAATATATCACTAAGCAGTCAACCTATCCGCCGAACTTCCTTCGGTAGGATTGCATTTATTTCTTATAACGTTGTTGCTCTCGTCAAAACATTTCCTATTTGTGTTTCTATCGGAGCTTAAAAGTTCAGAAGGAATGGAAATAGAAGTTGAAATACAAGAATTCAATTGAAATTTAATGTACCACACGTTAAATGTTTGAATAACTGTACCTTACAATTTTCACTACACTTGCTTCCAAATCAATATTAATGCCAGAGAATCATGGAGTGTATGACGCTTGAAAAAGTTCCCAATATGGCTTTCGCTGAGCTAAATTGGTAAACTTGGCTTCCACCGGAAATTGCGCCATTGTGAAGGGCGCAGCAAATTCCACTGCTTTTGCAGTAGCAAAGAGCAGGAAAGAGAAATTTACTTTGGGACGCATTCGCGCCACATAGTTTCATTCCAGTCAGAAGGCGATACTTGACACGCCTTGTTTATTTGTAATAGAAAGGAGGCTTACTAAATATTTCAGTTCAATTTCATTTTTTGTCTCCTCACTGAGGCGCTTCCACCTCAACTTCCTATTCTCCCGTTTGCGGAAGAAGGTATTCTTGATCCGTGAATTGCTTATCTTCGAACTAGGCTAATAACTTCCCCTGCATTTCCTAGTGTCTATGCCATAGTCGCCTACCACCTGATATCCAGCCTTATTCTTGTCTACCTTGTCATTGATGTCGCTTATCGATACAGTGTTCTGTGTTTTGCTTTGCTCCTTGCCGATTCCATGGCTTTATAGACGATTTCGACGATCTGGTGTTTGTTACCAGATGTAGGCACGCACGCCTGTAGCACCTTCAATTTGAACCTCTTATTAGCTTAATCAAGATTACTTCCACCCACTCGTTAGTACTATAAATTACTCTTTGAGTTCATCTATATGCTTATTAATAAAATAATTACCTTCATTATCGAGCTTTGTTAACGAGTAAGCTCCCATGGGTAGCAGTGGCAATACTGAGCAAAACAATGCACTGTTGGCTGGAATATGTTTTGCTCACGTGGACCGGCGTGGACCGGCGATGGGCGTAATTGAGGTTACCTCGCTAGCCTCATTCCTTAGACGCGCGAGACCTTAGATTAAGGTCCTATGGCCTATTTAATGTGTTTAAATGTAATATCTTAGTGAAATCTAGAGTTTATCATCCCGTTGGATTTAAAGGAATATCGTGGATTTTGTGTTGCCGCCCAATTAATATTAGCTTAGTGTAATTTCACGAAGGATGGCGTCGCTGATGTTTACGTTGCGTAGGACGACCCGCAGAGATATCTGCCGTGGAGTTGCAATCCGCTAAAGCTGTAGGATCCATAGCTAAGCCGCTACTAATACAGGTCGCGGATAACATGCTGCGCCTTCTTGCCAAGGTTGCGGGCTTCCAGCGACCAGGATGCAGGAAGGTGAGTGGGTCGGCATTTCGTCACTCACATGGTGCCTCTTAGTAAACGTACCTGGGGGGGGGGGGGGGGGGGGGGAGGGGGAGGATAATTGGGGCAGAGAGCATCCGACTCGTAAACTCACAGATACGCACGCACGCACACACAAAGTGAGGGCAGGAAATGGGTAGAGCACACACAGCGAATGAGTGCGGCCACCAACTCATTCGGGCCCTCAAGGCTACTGCAGTGCTAAGAGCACTGGAGCTTTATTGGGCGCGAATGCTCAACCTTAAAGTGCTGCTGTCAGCTTGGTACCGCAAATCTGCAACTTGCGTAGGCCACTCGGTTTCCATTGCGGTTTAGGAAACTCTGTTTGTCTAGCAGGCCCTTGAAGCTTTCAGCTGCACACAAATGCTGAGGGAGCAGTGAGGCTTTGCTAAGTAAGTTCCGTTCTGCTAATATCGTGCTTACTCTCCGCCAATATCCACCAAACTACTTCCTGAACCTACGCTTAGCGGCATACACGCAGAAAAAAGAATATGCATCATGCCACCATAGAGAATAGACGGCAGGTGTTGAAGAATAGGTGCTGAAGGGGGCGGTGTTTCTCATAAATTGTTTTGATGCGGAAACACAACGATGAAGAAATCAGTACTTTTGGAGCCACTAGATGTGGTACCAACAAACGTATGGGCAATCCAGCTTCGAAACAACAAGAGTCGGCACTTTGGTCTAGCGTTAGGGAGGCGTTGCTGAAACAGATCACACTTAAGGTACAACCCTGCTGCCAACGGGGTAGTTCGAGCGCTGGTCGAATAAGGTGCATCAATGCACTGCTGCATTTCTCGGTTGCAGCGAATTAGGAGACAAGGAGCGGTGAACGAGAATGATATACACAGCACTAATTTTCAACAACTTTGCTGGGAAAAGACCCAACTATTTACGCATGCTACGTTGCCGCAACCCAAGACGATACGCGTGTAATCAATTGAAGCTAAGGTGATCGCCTTCGAAGATGATTACCTTGGAATGGAGGTGATTATCTTTCCCTTTCATTATACGCGTGTCGTTTGGTGTTGCGGCAAAGTCGCTTGAATAAATATATGTGCCTTTCCCCAGCAAATTTGTTGGAAATTAGCGTTCTGTGTGTCGTTCGCGTTCATTGCCGTATGCCTTCTGATGGGCTGGACCTCGGAAATATTAACAAACAAGCACAAGTTTTGGCGTTACCCTAGTTTAGCAACGTGGCACCCCAGTGTAGAAGTGGCTGATAATTGAAAAGCGTTGAACCACACCAGGAGAAAGCCTGATTCACGCCAGGATTGCTTCAGACGTGTCCAGTCAGATTAAATGGCTGCGTGACTATATGTGTTTTGAAGGCTCGGTAATATTTCGCAAAGTTTATTCGATGGGACGTACGGCGCGTGCGGATAAAACAAATAACGCTCTAAATAAATGTGTTTGAAGGCCCATGATTCTTTTTGACAAATGCCCCTAAAATGTACCATTCTTGACTGAGCACTACGGTGAGCATACAATTCGCGATTTTTACTTCACAGCAGCGCTAGGAAAATACATTCGTGTGAAAGGGGTAGCTTCTTAGACTTTAAAGGTGCACTGAAGAGGAATCCGAACTTGTCTTTTTGCTGCGGAAACTCGATCTACACGTTCCTAGCATTCTTAGAATCTTTGACTTATTGCCCTGTATGGCCGATTTCCAAAATTAAATCGAATTAACGTCCGGCTCCCGCCCTTTTTTTTTTAATTCTCTTTCGTACGGTGGTCGGAGTCGACCAACGCGTGGAGTGCCTTTCACCCAGTCCCGTGGCGGCTTGCCGCTCTGCCATCGGCGCAGTAATACGTAGTAGTCCGTAGTAGCAAATAGTCCGCACGTATTTTTATTTCTGCGGGCTTATTTTGCGGCTATATTATCTGCGAATGAAACTATTTATTCATGGAAACCTAAAAAACAATATAAAGCGAAAGCAAAGCCTTCACGGAGCTGGCTGAAAGGAACTTCAAGCGTTGGTCGACTCCGCCCATCGCACGAGGGAGAATTCAAAAAAAATGGCGGGAGCTGGACGTTAATTCGATTTAATTTGGGAAATCGGCCATACAGGGCAATAAGTTGCAGTTTCTAAGAATGCTAGGAATGTGTAGATCGAGTTCCCGCGGCAAAAAGACAAGTTCAGAATCCTCTTCAGTGCACCTTTAAACAATGACACCACAGTGTCAATCAAAGGCCGCCGCTAACACAACAACGTTAACAGTGAACACACATCAATATCTGAACTCACGTCCAAATACAACATCTGCCCGCAAAGTTGAGTAATTTTTTTGAATATCATAAAAAAAGTATCCCGCAAGGAGTTGAATGAGTAACTCATAAGATTAAAAAAAAAACACTGTGCGATCCTTTGTTAGGGCAGAAGAACCGTCGATATGCAGACAACTCCGTCCAGCTGCAATGCAACATTCTGGCCTCGGGAGGTTGACCCCATTGCCAGGTATGTATTTGCATAAAAACAACCTGTCGTCGGTCCTGTCGGGGGCGTTCAGAGCGCCCTGAGTATGAAGGGAATGATCTGATCTAAAATGCAAATGTGGACAGTTTCTGGACTGGCCACCAGGACTTTCGAGAACTTCATCAGAGCCGAATAACTAGTGTGGCGTAAACATTGATCAGTTAGCCATGTATTCGTAATTAGAGTCCACCAAGACGTTCTTATGAAATTTCCATCGAATTTATACCATTTATAATAGATATTAGCAGGCCCGAGTGTGGAAGCCGGTTACAGTAAAATTGTGGCGCCTTGTTGCCTTACAAAAGAACTTTAAGAAAACCTGAAAGTATAGCCGAACCGCTGAACATAAAAATGAGAAGAGGCTTGAAAATCGAGCATTCATAATCGATACATTATTCTCTTGAGGTCGGTACATCTGGGCCGAGAAGTCCTTTTTAGGTAAATATCTGTCAGTTACTGGAACACACCCTAATAGCATTTCTTGCTATCAAGAAAGATATAACAGCTCCTTGTTGTAGAAATAATTCTGAGAGTTCCACATGGGTCGACAATCTAATCAGTCAGTGCTAGTGCGTTGTCCACCCCATTCTTGATGTCCCGTGATGTCCATCCCCGTGATGTCCACCGTGATATCCACCCCCTTCTTACCGCGTCCCCTTTTCCAAGCTCTAGGAGCTCTGCTGACCCAAGGTGCGGAGACGCAAAGTGAAGCAAAAAGTAGTGAGGTTACCTCGCCTATAGCATATTCTCCGATGCAGTCTATTTTCGTGAGGGTGTTTTTGTAACACACACGGCAGCGTGCCTCTCAACTAAGCAAGTTATATATCCGCAAAGCTTCGATGGAAGGCCCCGTTCCTCCCACTCACGTTGAGAGCAAACAAATACAGCTGAAAAAGGACGTTTCACGGCCGTCAAGAAATTTAATTAGAAGGCCCTTATTACCTTTCCCTCCGCGTATGGAGGCGCAACAAAGTAAAGCTTATTTGTTAGTGGTACAAAGTGAAACGAAAAGTTTCAACTTGTTTGCATTCAGAGACGCGAACTTCCATGAGTTTGCAGGAAAACGGAGAAACACTAATAATCCCCCATACGGGAAAAAAATGTGCACAAATCAGTACGTTCCTGAGGCATTTCTCATTGAAAAAGTGTGGTGGGACTGCGTCAGCAAGTTGTGCATCGCCATTCTGGCGAAAGAAATCAGATTCCTGTGCAGCTGCACACAGACTCCTCATGACTGTATTTTTTTGTTTTCTTGCCCCAGTTTCGCCAAAGAGTCTCCGTTATCCACGGTACATAACTAGAAGGTATGCGTTCCTCGGTAGTTCTTGCTCAAATTTGGCTGACACGTGTCCTTGGTGTGGCGAGTCCTTTCGGTGCATAAGTGCGTGTATTTTAATATATTAAATCCTCAAATGAAAACAATCGCATATGTTTTCCGTGTCGGGTTTGTGCCCTCGGTTTCGCAATATGTAGGAGAGATTTGTTCAATCCCTATTCACCGTGCCTGTTTAGTTTTCCTGATGCGCCACACCGACAATGTGACAGTGTGCAACCATGCCTGAAGGGGCGCGGCGGCTTGTACTGCTAGCATTCGTGATTAGTGTCCTGTTAAGTTAATGACGTGCAGAACTTTTCCGTGCTGAAATACAAAAACTTATGAGGGTGGAGAGCTTATTTAGGTGCTTGCTGGAACTTGTATACAAAGATGCCATTTCATTTTTCTCTTCAAATAGAATCGTTGTCAAGTTTTCTCTTCTTCGTTTCCTCCCTCCTCAGGCTGCCACCTGCCGATGTCCGAATCCCTGCGACCCTCAATCTGAACTGTTACATCGCTACCCAAAGACTCCACTCATTGAATGCCCTCCCACAGCATTCCACACGTCTCGTTCTGCTAATTTATTTCTTTGCTTAAATGAGAAACCGTTTTTGAGGCACTGCTATAGAAATCGGCTTCACTTCACTGGTCACGAAAGTGCACTATACAAAGAGCCTTCTTCAGAGACGCTGTATTAGGCAACCTCTTTTTCTGAGATGTAACGTTTGCCTCAAGTCTGTTTATGGTAGGCGCTGAAATCTCACTAGGAGGCTGTTTTTACCCAGGATATGTAAGTTTTCTGCATGGAGAAAAGTCCTGCGTCTCTGGGCGAACTAATGGAGACGATGGTGCGGGATCGGTTATCTGCATATCTTGAACACAAACATGTGTTTGCGAGCACCATGGTCTGATTCCGCTCACACAGATTCACACAGGGTGTCCTCCTGCAACTCAATCGGGAAGTCCTTGGCCCCATCGAATGCCCCATAATGACCGCGTGGTACTCGCCTTGGATCTTAAAGGGGCATTTGACAATGTAACACATGAGATCACACTCACTAACCTAAGCCAGACCGACTGTGGCCTCAACACATTCCGCTACATATGCCAATTTTTAATGGATCGTCAATCCTACATCCACATCCAAGATAGAGAGCATGGCCCTTACCTACTCGGTACGCGGGGAACAACCCAAGGCGCGGTACTTTCCCCGCTGCTCTTCAAGCTGGCCATGATGCACCTGCCGGCTCAGCTGAATGGTGTCGCCGGCGTGCAGCACGCCCTGTACGCCGATGACATCACTCTGTGGGCCACGCAGGGCAGCACAGGGAACACTGAAACCAGCCTGCAAACAGCGGCGACGATAATAGACCGCTACGCACGCCACTGCGGTCTTCAATGTTGCCCTCAAAAATCGGAATTTGTGCATCTCCCCCCTTAACAAAAGTGCACAATTAAAATCTCTCTTTCTCTTATGAGTGGTCCCATACACGAAAGTGACGAGATACGAGTACTCGGACTCTACATCCGCAAACACAGACGGCCAGACGCTACATTGGCCAAGTCGGTCAGTGGCGTCGGCGTTGACAACGTTTTGCACTCCGATCATTTTAAGGAAAGGAAGGGCGCATAACTGGCTTTCCGGTTCACTGGATGCCTGAATCGCGCTTATAGGTACGTGGGGGGATGAGAGAGAGATGTGGGCTGTATGAGTTAGCGTTGATAACGGTGAGCGAACTCTCGCGATCAACCATTAACTGCCGCCTGCCAGGGTGGCAGGGTGGGTGCGGACTCTAACGTAAATATAAAGACAAGCAGGAATTTCTTACCACTTATGCGGGAGAACATCCCGTTCCTCTCGCTCGCAACGCCTCCCACGGCTGTGACAACCTCGCGAAATACTTGCACAGACCTCGTCTTTGAGAACCAGGCATTGGTGCAGCAAGTCTAGCATATATCCGTCTATTTCTCCAACCCCGAAGCTTTCTTCATGACAATCAAGAAATTATTGTGGAGTGTTTCTTGAAAAAGGAAAATGTGTGAAAAATAACAAGTTGTCTGTAATTGTACTTACATGCATGCCTTGCTCAAATTCTTTCTCTCAATCTACCGAAAAGCTGCAACACCTCATCAGCTGCGCTCAAATTTCGCATTGGGAAGTAATGTAATCGTCGGCAATTTTATCGGTTTATTTCAAAGGTGTGGCTTATACCTATGAAAAGGAACCAAACGTCGCGTACGTGAGATTCGTCATGCATTCGTAAAAGGCAACTGGCTCCTTTAATATCTGTTTGAAATTAGTTATAGGGGTGTAATTTACACTTTTTCTAGGGGTGTAATTTACACTTTTTTACAGAACTGCTCTCTTTATCGACGTGCCACCTATGGGCAACGGATGTATGAAAGTCCGGTAGACGCATTTATACTGGCTAGAAACAAATGTGCCACCCCATAATTAACTTTCTCCAGCAAATGGAAGTGCCGCGAATTTCGACCGAGTCAGTCGGCAAGAACTGGTTTTGTCATTTCACCACCTATGTGTGAACGCGCAAAGTTGCAGGAAGCGCAGAGTTTTGAGGGAGTTCAGAAGCTTTGATGTTCAAAGAGCGCGATATTCAGGAAATTTGACGAAGAGAACTTGTCCTCAAAAAAACTCCTCAGACATATCGTAGAACAGGTTTTTTGACGCTCGTTAGCCACCGTGCGCGTATTGCATAGTGGGCTTTCCTTGAACCTGAACATCGACAAAATTAAAACGTAGTCCTGTGTGCAGGAAAATCACCACTGATGCGTTGGTTTTGTGGTGTTCACACGCTGCTTATTACCCTCGTTAGTCTCAGCTTCTAGGGGCACCGTACAAACAAGCAAATGAATAAGGAAAAG
Organism: Amblyomma mixtum; assembly: GCF_055824585.1. Classification (NCBI taxonomy): domain Eukaryota; kingdom Metazoa; phylum Arthropoda; class Arachnida; order Ixodida; family Ixodidae; genus Amblyomma; species Amblyomma mixtum. The sequence goes on along the minus strand of NC_143020.1, from coordinate 80,717,609 downwards.
GCGCTAACCTATACTGCACAGTGCAGGGAAATGCGCCTTTATTTGTGTCACGTCGTCATTCATTCATTAGGCGTTAGTTCAAGGAGCCCACACAACTCAGTGGGAAGATGTTGTCCATTTTTTAACAGCGCGAATAGACGACGACGTTTACACACACAACAACACGAGCGCTGACTTTCAACTGAAAATTTATTAACACAAAAGACATTTATACATAATCCCGCCAAACAAACACACAAAAAACCTACGTAACTTATCTTAAACATCCGGCAACGACTTCTCAAGAAGGGCAAATTCACGATTCATCAATGACAATGACGGTTTAGCGACACACGCAGAACCCCCCTTATCAATGTGATAGGCCTCTACTAATTCTCTTACCGTCTGATCTTTGAGTTGGAAAACTACAGACGTGTCTTGAAGCAGAGGAGTACAGGTGTGTTCACGTTGTCTGCAATGGAGAGCTAAATTTGATCCGCCTGCATTGTCCAACGAATTAAAATGTTCCCTCAACGGTCGTTTAAACAGCGTCCTGTCTGCCCTACATACCATGCGCCGCAGGACAGGGGAATTCTGTATACTACCCCTTTCACGCAATCGACCCTCCTTTCAGCATGATTGGTGGTGCATTCACTTTCGGTCCTCCTACCAAGTAGGGACTCACGCCTTCTTTGTACAGCCGGGCAAATATTATTCAATTTTCTCGTGTTGTTGTGTGTGTAAACGTCGTCGTCTATTCGCGCTGTTAAAAAATGGATAACAACCAACTCGCCCAGCTTTCTGTTCTTCTTGAAGATGTTGTGCCAGAGAGCCATTTTCTTACTACTTGCGTCGATCGATTTTGCGCCTTTCATGTGGGTTCGCAATGCGGGGCGGCTACCTCCCCCATCCTTCGAGGTAAGCTAACACAATCATCGCTCTGCAACCGTATATACACTGTGTTCGACGAACTTCAGCCCTGCAGCCAGAGTAATTATTGATTGGATGATGAGCCAAAGAAGAGCGCTACTCGCGGCCGCGTAGGAGCGACGAACAGAACCGCCTTCGGAGAGAAAGTGTTGAGACAATGCCTGACATTCAGCACTGACGGGTAGCGTTAGCAACCAGTTTCAGGGGGCTCATGAATACTTTCTTCTGCTTACGCGTATCTAGCGTTGCACTATATGCATATACAAAACAAAGGCTGCAGAACTTTCTTCTAGGATACACTTATCTCCATTTATTTCTCTGTGGTTGTAGAGATTATAGGTTCTTCACTAAAGTGCATGACATACGATGACAATGAATGCACGGTTTACTTGAGCAGACCTTTCGGAAGGCCTCGGAAAGTGCATAATTTTATCTTAACCGCAACCAAGATTTTTGCTTCCCAGGGGCTGTATTCCTATTCATTGAAAAAGTGAAGGGTTATGTGTTCCCGAACAAGTATCAGCGTTAGTGTTTTGTTTGTTTTCTTGGCGTGGTACTTACGTTACATCTCTCTACTTGCTCTGCCCGCTAATGGACTTAGAACGCGGCAGGCAGGCTTTACCTTCGTCGCTAGAGTCAGCGCCAACGCTTACGCATGAAGTTGAGAGATGGATTATCCGTGAAAAAGCAGTTCGCGTTGTCGGTATTTTAGCCAGGTTTTGGAAAATGAGGAGAATAAAGGCGTATTAATTAAAACGATGCCACACTTCTCATATTTTCCACGCTTAGCGGAAGTTTAGCAAAGTCGAATGCTGACTTCGGTGCTGAATTCCGCTTGCCTTTTTTTACCCTTTTGTTGGTCATCATCATCATCATCAGCATGACTACGCCCACTGCTGGGCAAAGGCTTCTCCCATATCTCTGCACTTAACCCTGTCCTTTGCCAGTTGTCGCCACCGTATCCCCACAAACTTCTTAATCTCACCCGTCCACCTAACTCTTGTTGGTATTCTGCGAAAAATATAAAAAACGACATAAAAGAAAGAGGGAGAGAGCCCAGACCAACAACGCTTTGTCGAGCTTAAAACTAATTGAGACCAATGAAAAGAAGCTAAACGCTCAAAATAAGATTAAAAAAAAACAGAGTTTAGTAGGAACAGTAGGGAGGTAAAAAAAAAACAAAAAACAAGAGAAAACCAAAGTCACAGCATAGTCAGAGGTCTTTTCATCTCTGCTGCATATCTAAGAACAACACTGGATAAGCATCCATATTTCCGCACCGATGCGGACAAGCGCCATGACGACATTGTTTCCAGTCTTCAAACCTTACTTTACAGGTGTGGCTAAATGACATAGTGCTAGCGGTGCTTATTGTGAAATCCTGCCATGGATCATCTTGCTAATGGCCGCATCAGAAATGTCAGGAGCACGCGAGTCTGTCTTTCTTCGCAGTAGTCCTCCAGGGTTCACTTTGGGCTATATACCTTGATGCGATGCCACACAAGCGGTTTAGTTCGGATCAGCGTCATGTTTATCTCCGTTGCATACAACACAAGTTGACGACTTAGAGATTTTTCTAATGCGATCACGAGCGTCGCTGAAGAATCTCGCCTCAACGTGCGTTCTTACGAATTGCCTCACACAGCAGTAATGGGACGGTTGTTCCTTGGAACGTCCCTTTGCAAGCTGCAACTGGTTGCATATTCTTGACACAACAGAACAGATCTAGGATATATTCTTGTTTCTGAGGAAATGAAAAAAGTATCAGCGACTCATTTCTCTGTGTACCCCTCAGCCGCACCGTGAGGGAAGCGAGGAAGGTGGGAATTAAAGAAAAAATTGGCAGTGGCTTAGGTCAGCTAGGCCAGGATATACGTAGTGGAAGCTGTTTCCCCTACAGACATTTCGGTAGCGACAAGCCGTCGTCATCGTTCAGCAGCTTGGCGGCGTCGCGAGACGTTCCTCTCGTTCTTCGTGTGTCTCGGCAGTTCTCTTAGCCTTTTTCGCCTCGTTTCCACGCTGTGTGCGGGCCTTGTACCATGCGACGACTTCTGGGTCGAAAGACTGAGTTTCACGCAGCCTTTACTGCTGCTGTGACGTGCACAGCCGCTCTCCTTTTTCCATGGTGCGCATCTGAGGAGCGAGCGCATCGCTTCCGGCTGATATCCGAGCTGCGCGGCGCGACTCTGCGCATGCGCAGTGCAGCTCAACGACTGCGGCGCCATGGTTGCCGTGGTAGTGGTTGCTATGGTGACGGCGCATGCGCAGTAGTGGTCTTTGGCAGGCACCGCGAAATGCGCTTCTGCCAGCCTAGTGTAGCTTTCGCTGCGAAAGAGCGAAAGAGGCGCCATAGTGTAGAGCGGTCGCAATAAATTCGACCACCTGGAGACCTTTAACGTGCATCGATATCTCACAACACACGGGCGCCTTTCGCGTTATCTTAAAGAGCAGCAAGAGAAAGCTGTTTGAGGACGCTGATTTTGTCTCTGTAACTGTAACGCTCTTCAGCGAAGGCTGCAGGGTGGGCGTTCCCACTGGGGCCTTTCTGCGTTTGCTCTTTCAGGCAACCCATTGCACATTGCCCTGAATGGTCGTGCTAGATAAGCTTCCTCTAGCATGACCTCAGAGTTCAATACGGGAGTTCTCTCCTCTGCGGTTCTAAGAGCGATGTCTCTTCGAGAGCCTTCGTGCCCGGCGCCTTTGTGTAAAAATCGTGAAATTTCAATTCACAACCCGACCTGCTGTCAGCTGTTATTTCTGCGCGGAGCCGCTAGACGCAGCATTCTACAGCATTATATCCTGGGATACCGAGTGTACAGAAAAAATGGCCTTCAACCAGTTCTCGTCAAGCTTTTGTGCAGTTATTTTGGCACGGAGATACAATACCAATACAGAGATGTTCCCTCGATTCTTGGCTTCCACTCAGTATTTTCGGATGTATTAACAAGTGTGCAACTGCGGCTTTGGCGAAATTCTGGCGGTTGTTTAAAATCTTGCAGCTAAATCAGCGACAACAGTATCTGTAGGTGTTCCCAATAAAAAAAGGCAGCATATATATGTTAATAATCTATAAAAAAACTAAATGCATTTGCATAAATACTCGCCAGTTTTAGTGCGTTCTTCTTTCGAGACAATTACTTCCTAAATGTTCTTTTCACGCTCAGTAACAGTTTCACCTCTGCTGCTAAGAGCTGAACTGCCTTCAAGCTGGTTTAGAATGGCAGTAGAGGAAAAAAACACGATGCCACTCGCTCCCATTTCTGTGAACCATGGACAAATGAAATCAGACAGAAGCCTGAACGTATGATAAGCCCTTCCTTTACGGAACTTTTTCTTTCGCTGACTTTATGGATAGAAGATCGTCATCGCTTACTAGCAGCAAAGTGTGTTGTGCAGTCACGAGTAAAAACGATTTGCCTGATGATGTCAGGCCGCGGTGAAAATCAGCCTGAACGGCTGGCGCAGCGCCGTGTTTTACACATGACACTTTTGTCATCGGAGTGTTCATAGCCGAGCGTTGCTATCTGCCGGTCCTGTGCCACGTCACTAGTGCTATATTTTTTTTTACTTCCGACTGTACCTCCACGCCTACGTGTATACGATGTAACAGGTATTTGTTCCAGTAAGACAGGTTTTATGCAGCCCACATTGAGCGATTAAAGTACCTTTCTGAATCATCTGGGAAAGCGCATCAAAGAGGGAAGGAGTCTCACAGAAAAGCGGTGGGTGAAAACCAAAAGGTGCCAGGAATTGTTGGGGCCGAACCATATCAGTGCGGATACATTAGGAAAGGGTCTTGTCAGTTTTTGGTAAGTTTATAGCTTTTTAGATTACATGCAAAGCCATCCGTTAATATAAAGATATGAATGGTTCCCAATAAGTGGTATAGAAAGGCACCGCGTGGCAGCCCTCAGTTTAATTAAATATCCAGTTAGACGCTTCTTGCACCTGCAGAGATAGATGCAACTTCACTGGAATCACCTCAAATATGGATATTAGCCCAATATTCTGAAAACGTCAACTGAGATCATGTTCAAGATTCGAGTCGGCTTTGAGTATGGAAACGTTAAGAGTAAGGTCTGTCTGCTAACCTCACTATTAATTGGCCAGTCTCAGGGAAACAGATTGGCACATTGGGTTCAACTCCAGTACTTCGCAGAGAAGTTTGAACGCATTCACTAGATGCGCCTTTATTCATGCTGGAACCTTGGGCCTTTTAAGCAGTGACGCCGAAAGGCGGACGAATCTGCCGACGCGTCTGTCGACACGGCTGCCGACGCGTCTGTCGACACTCCTGCCGACGCGTCTGTCGATACGGCTGCCGACGCGTTTGTCGACACTTCTGCCGACGCGTCTGTCGACACGGCTGCCGACGCGTCTGCTAACGACAGTATGAGGCATTAAAGGCTTTCGCCTTAAAAACAAAATAGCTCGCCGTGTTCTGGATAAGATGAAATAACTCTTCGCTTTCAGCACTGATGCGGCCTTCAAAACATTTACAGTTGGCGTGGGAAGGGAGCGCTGCACACGACATGCTGTTATTGCAGTGCTACCAAGGGACTCGGGAGAACCGTAAATCTACTCACTTCACAACTTTCGTTTATCCGGAGACACTCAATAAGCCCCTTGTGTACATGTGCCTTTAGAATGCATATTGTTCTCCACTGTTGCTTCGGTTCCTTTCAGGGACGGAATCTAAACGTCCGACAGCTTCTGTTAGAACAAACATGACGCATCAAGAACAAAAATAAAGCATGTTTAATTTTTTCTGCTTTCTTTTCTGTTCCTTTCTATGACTTGCAACCTCCCCAGCTTCGAAGCGAGTTGCCTTCCGACATTTCAAGAGCATAATTTTTTTTTCATCATCTTGTGCGTTCTCTCTTGAGCAGAATTTAAAACACCGCGCTGAGAAATTCAATATCTTTTGACCCCGTCTGTTTACAGATGTAAAGATGTAAACCTCCGTCCAGGCGTCCAGGCCTCTGTTTACATCAGTAAACAAAGGCCTGGACAGCCCACCATCAATAGAAGGTATTGGATACAGATTTTGATAGCTTTCTAAGTCAGAAGATCCTGCTCTCACATTTGAGAGTCGTTATACGCTGACAGCATGCTGTTTCCAGCTGATATATTTTCGCAGGAGTTTTGTGTGTGTACTCGTGCGTAACTTCTCCCTACAGTACAGCAGTGAACGTATTTTTGGAGAGTTAGTTTAGTACAGTTTACTGCATATATTTTATTTGTACTTTCTAACTAGAGCTGCAGCGCTGAAGTGCGCAAAAAGCAAATACATTCTTTTCCATAACTATTTATAGCTTTAATGAGTGCAATTGAAAAGTTAACACGCAAATCGTATTTTGTAACTCAAAGCAAAAGGGAAAAACAATGCGTGTCGAACAAGTAAACAGCTGAGCTCTTAACAATGGTCTTTACAGTGCACCGGGTGGGTGTTTGGGAAAACACCCCGTCGTAAAATGCCGGGAACATCATTACTGCGACAAGCTTTGGTGCTTATGTGAGCGTAAATACGTCATTCTATAGAAACGGTGCAGTAGGGATAGTAGGAATAGGAGTGATAGGAGGAGGGAGTTCACACTCGCGTAATTGCAGAGCGGCAGGTACCTGTTTCTTAAGCCTAGTTTCGCCCCTACATGTCGAATAGAAAGCTGAAAGCATAATCCTTAACTGCCATGCCGACGGCGCGGACGGGCGACGTGGATCGGTGTAGCAACTGGCCATCGATATTGACAACATCAGGCAGGAACGGATGCCGAGCAGCACTGCTCATATCTTCTCGACTTACATTTCACTGTTACAGTTGTTGAGCAACCGAGCGAACTACTATTGTTTCGATCACGCCCTGCGCACATAATCTTTTTAGGACGTTACAATTTCGGCCCTGCTACGGACGTTACTAATGACTTCAATGCCAGGCGGTTGTCACCAGTGCTACATACGTAGAGTGTAGCTCTGACCCTTCCCGCGCCCTTCTCTATGAACTGCTTCGTTTTGCGCTGTCCTCAAGGTGACCTGTCTCGGGACCTCCTAGTGACTACCCGTCAGCATTATGGCTGCTCTACGTCGTTTTGGCAGAGGGGACTGAATCGGAAAAAAATTTAATGTCTTAAGCGGTAATGAAAAAATATTTAGGCATGAGAGTTTACCATTGCGCATTGATGTAAAGTATTCAGTACCGACTACTGTGAAGTTTCTTGTAAAGGAAAGAATCCAACAACAATGTTGATATTTTCGAGGACTACATTTTTGCAGCATATTGATATTATTCATTCCTTTGCAGTGTTCAACAATAAATTCTCTCCGGTGCGCTTTCACTACATTTTTTTTTCTTTAATAAATTTACCCCAGCTTATAGGTTACCTTCACGCCATTTAGAGCAGCGCCATCCACGTCCGGCGTTCGTAGTAGGCTGCTTAGTTGTAGCATTGGCCACATACTTAGTCATACCTGTTTTAGAGGAACTTTTCTGATGAATCACAGGTTCTTGGTTTGAATTCAAGACCGCGATAATGTCGCTACATGCAGAAAAAAGCTTAGATACCATTGTAAGTTCCCATTGCTATTTGAAGGTTGAGCTGAGCTACGTGTTGATAGAAATTGTGCTCTTCTTCAAAATTTTTCCCATCTTTGAGGATCTCAAATAAACAGAATGGATGAAAACTTCTGAAGGTGTGAACTCGACGTCATAACTGCTCTGATGGTAGTGTACAAATTTGCTTTTCGTTCTTATTGTTTAGGTTACCGGTATGCCATGACGGTATGACTACAGGTCAAGGGCTTTAACATCACAGCGTACGACCCTCAGCATATGAGGACACAGAGGTGCTCTTAGTTTTCTGTCACAGCCACCTATACGCATTGTACAACAACCGTGTAAAACGTTGGCAGTCACCACACAAACCATGCTGCAACAATACAAAGAAAACATCGTTGAATAAAAAAGGCGGTTACTCAGAACTTTTAACTTCTTTAAGATTGTCAGCTGAGCGGCTTCCACACCAACCAATGTCCACAAACGCAGAAGAAATGACATGAAATTTTTAATGTCCTGAGTTCGTTCCTGCCTTCCTCTCGGAGCTGGTGCTGTAGGTCCCGGTTTAGTGCAATTATGGACCATTACGGAGAGGGTGTTGCAGAAAAAAGTTAGAAACTTTGAATTCAATAAAAATTTTATACATTAGCTCGAACTATTACCACTAATGCTCACATGTATGTCAGAGTTAGGCAGAAGAATATGCCGTTGCTTTTGGTTGGAGAGTCGAAAAAGTGATCCATAGGTTGACTTGAATGCACACAAGCCAAGATATGTAATTATAGGTAGCGGTATCAATAGTATCAGCTGCAAAAAAAAATACTTTGTAAATGCCTCATCTTAAAAGAAAATCATTTATATATGTATTGCTACTTGACACGATCTTGGTTCTAAAGACGCTGTATGCTTTTCGGCGCAAGCAGCGTAGTGAACAGACACACTTCGTCAGCGATTCAGCTGTGCGCAACACGAGTTTGTTTTAAAGACATTAGAGGGATGGTATTACCTTTACCCAAATCCCACTGCAAGAATTTCATTAAAACTTAAAGCAGTAGGAAGTTACAACCACCATTGTGCAAATGTAGACGCGTTTGCTTTGTGAAAACAACTCAAAGGAAATATTTTCTTCGTCGCTGGCCCTGACTGAGATAGCAAAGGCTGTGTCTTGAAACGCTGTTCGGATTCCAAGAAGATTGGGTAAAGGAAAGGACAGAGTAAACATGAAGGGAGTTTATGTAAACATGATTGGAGTTTATGTCACGAATTGAAGCATGTCAACGAGGACACATCTTCCGGCGGAAGCAGCATGGATCCGCTGTGTGTGCTGTTCCTGCGCGCTGTCTAAACTACGACGCAATTCCCTCAGGGTGTTTTCGTCATATCACTCCGGACGCTGCATTGTTTAGCGTAAGGTCAGATATAAGCGCATGCTTTTCGGTGGCGTACGTTTTCCAAAAAAAACATAATGAAAGATGCTACGAACTCGCAGATGTTTTTCGCAAGCTCCTGGGAGGAAAAGTTTATTTTCCTTCTAAAAAGTACGCAAAGTCGTTTTTTTTTAAGGTTCCTTGCAGTGGGCGTACCTCTTCGATATATTAGCGTAAACATGAAAACTTCCGGCAAGGAAGGAACTCCTCTGTTTTACAGTTTTTATCATGCGTTCAATGATTTTATTGGTTTACGGAGAACTGTTTGTTTATACGCAATAAGGTATGCGTTTATGAAATTGCATAAAGATATGTGGACAACTTGGCCTTCTGAGCGGGCGCCATAGTTAACGGGTAAGATTAAGTTAGCCCTACTGTGCTCCCCAGATAATCGTCAACAATCTCAGCGCTTTTTTTTGTTTGTTTCGCACTGTATGTCCGATAGAGATACTGCTTTCACCGTCGAAGTCTCAATCTTTTAATGTGTTTTTGTACTTATTTGTGTACTTAGTTGACGCAGCGTAGTTCCATGCAGACGCAACTCCGTCATTTTTGTGCACAGTCGTGAATATCCAATACCACGTGTTTCCAATGTGATTCCATTCGCGAGTCAGGAAATTCAGGTATCTCACGCTGCAAAAAACTTTTACCAAGACGTTTAACGACTTTTGAAACCCACGCACTTTCATTTCACTTATTCCCTTATATGTTATATTTATACTGAATTGGCCGGTGGAAGAATGAAATGAAATATTTCCTCTCTTTTTAACTTGTATTTTTGTGAGCTCCAGTTTGCGAAATTCAGCGTAATTTACGGCGACCTTGTGCTATTTATTGTACAGTGTGTAGATTGAAACACTGGCACGCCATGGCTTCCAGACTTGGCTGAATTTCGATAGAGGCGAATTTCTGAGGCCCGTGTGCTGTGCGATGTCAGTGCACGTTAGAGAACCCCAGGTGGCCGAAATTATCCGGAGCCCTTCACTACGGCGTCTCTTATACCCTGAGTCGCTTTGGGACGTTAAACCAATATAAACCCACAAACCCATCCCCAACAACACAACCCACCCACCGTGGACGACGAGTGCGGGCATTTTTCGCGCTAGCGGTGGAGTAGTGAAAAGTTCAATGCAATCTGTATATTGTGTTTTGCCCTTAACAGAAGCGCCCTAAGCGCACTAGATTAAAAGCGCCTTAAGCAGGTTATTTTCGAGCTATCATGAACTAAGTGCCACTCAGCTACATCCGATTTTGATGTTTCGAGCTGAGTGGATTTTAATGTTTCAAGCCCGCGGCGGCTGAATTTCGATGGAGGCGAAATTCTAGAGGCCCGTGTACTGCGCGATGTCAGTGCACGTTAAAGGACCCCAGGTGGTCGAAATTTCCGGTGCCCTTCACTACGGCGTCTCTCATAGCCTGAGTCGCTTTGGGACGGTAAACCCCAATAAGCCAATAAACCAACCAATAATGTTTAAAGCTGTTCTCAACCTCAGCCTATCACTGTTTCCATCATGATAGAGGGCTCCCCCGGCATCTTTTACAGGTGAACTATCGCTGATGCTAGCGATGGATAAACATCTTTCCGAAATTTTTAACCTCATAACTAGACTTCATTGTCTATTGCCACGAGCAGAGTAACCTTGAAATTTCCTTTCTTTGTTTGTCGTGCACTAAACTCAACGCATAACTTTCGTCCATGCTTTGCCATTGCCACATCGGAGCACTTCCCTTAACGTTTCCTCGGCTTTCACACTTGATATTTTAGTAGCACGTTGCGCAGGAGTAGAAAAAAAGAACGAAAAACGCAAACTATGGAAGCCAGTTTTGTTACTGGACTGTGTATCCGAGTAATTTTTTAATGCGTTAGAAAGGCCTACATATAAGATTTAAGCGCCGCCTCGTCTGAGGTATACAGAGAAATGGTGTGCGCCAATCTGCAACTAGCTACGCCCAGTCTTTCTATGAGAAACACAAATAGAGCAAGGAACCTCTCCTACCTTTAAGGAGCTGCGAAGTACATAAAAGACGGTTCTGTCAAAAGGTTAGCCCCCAAGAGGTCGCGTATAAGAGATATATAAAGACTTTAAACAAACAAGAGCGAAAGAAAGACTATTTCCTGTTGAAAAGGGAAAAACGAAAAGATTACGCTTATTGTTACTAAGTTTATTTGCTTGTTACAACTGTAACGATGTTTTTATAGCTTTAGCATGACGTGACAAGCACTAGAAAGGTGGATCAATACAAGGCGGATAAGGGAGTTTCTGATACTGGCCCTAGTTCGCGCACCCACGGCTAACGGCGTACCTCTTTTTATGCCGTGCTCTTAAAGGCTGGAGGAATGGTTAACTTTGATGCCCCCAAGAATACTAACGGTGGCCGTTTCTGCTGCTACTCGTAGCATTTTTCTCAGATTCTTTTATTTTTCGCCTGCCGCTGCAAAGTGTTGAAAGGCCCTTGCCTGGACGAATTATTTTATTTCTTTATGATGAAGCCTACTCCGCTTAGGTTGTAAAGGCAGGGGTCTTTTATTTCACAATTTATTTCACAAACTATTGAATGGAATCCGATTTTGGATTCGAAGATTCTTCGCTGCAGAGATATTAAGATGGTCGAGCAATTAGTTACGGAAATAAAAAAAAAAGCCGCAGTGGATTTGCGAAGGTGATGAAATGCGCCAGCAACTGATGTGCGATACTTGTGCGACAGCATTTGTAATGTGCGAAGGTTGTTTTGAACGTGCCCCGCAACGGCTCCTGTTAAAAGGCGCCTATGAGCTCAACGGTGCGGATTTCCAGGGCCATGTGCGTATTGACTGCAGATTCGATTAGAAAGGGAGGGCACTATTTCCAGCTGTGTCCGCTACGCTTCTCTTGTCTCAGTCACGTTCGTCGCCACTAGTGTGTAGATAATAGTAACAAACGTCCTGTCTACGCTTTGAGCCCCTTGAGAAGTATCCAGGGTGTGTATTACTAACCTGCAGTAAAGCACTTCGGCGTGAACTGTGTACTTGAAAACGGAGGAAACAAGAACGAGAAATGGCAGCGCCGTTTACAGTTCTGCTAGATACTGACGTGCATGGCAATCACTCTGCAAAACAGTCGCAGGCTCAGGGAGACTTCTGTTCTGATGGAGAAAAAATTAAATAAAGTTGAGTAGCGCTGATTTATGAACAGACAAAAGAAGCTAGAGATTAAAGAGGAAGGAAGGGGGTGAGGGATAGGAATCACGTGCTCCCAGCTGTCATTTATTTTTGTTTGAATGTTGCTCTCAGCTACAGCTGCATTGTGCGCTGAATGACTGGGAAAATTGTTTATGGTTATGTTTATGGTTATGGGTGTGGAACCCGCTGCGGTGGCTCAGTGGTAAGGCATTCGTCTACCGAGCCGGAGTACCCGGGCTCGAACCCGACCGCGGAGGTCGCGTTTCGATGGAGGCGAAAAGCAAGAGGCGCCCATGTGTTGTGCGATGTCAGTGCACGTTAAAGATCCCTAGGTGGTCGAAGTTATTCCGGAGACCTCCACTACGGCACCTGTTTCTTATTTCACTCCTACCTTCCTCCCTTCCCTTATAGCGCGGTTCAGGTGTCCGCCGATATATGTGAGACAGATACTGCGCCATTTCCTTTCCTCAAAAACCAATTTACCAATTTTATGGGTGTTTAACGTTTTCAAGCGGCTCAGGCTATGACGAACGCCGTAGTGAATGGCTCCGGAAATTTCGACCACATGGGGATCTTCAACGTGCACTGATATCCCACAGTACATGCTCCTCTAGAATTTCACCTCATTTGAAATTCGACCTGCGTGGTCGGGATCGAACCCGCGTTTTTTGGGCCAGCAGCCAAGCGCCATAACCACTGAGCCACCGCGGGAGCTGACTGGGAAAACACTCTCAGCTTCGAATAAGGGCTATCCAAAACTACCAGTCTTCAGATGCAATGAGCCTAAAAAATGTCTTGCTATATAAGTAAACCAAGCGTTAATTTTTTCACAACCGTCGCATACTGACAGGTTTCCCTCCGAGGCCATCCCTCTTCTTGCGTGGACGTGCTCGACAGATGGCTCGCGCCTCTGCGAATCGCAGTAATTCGGATATTTTTCCGGGGGCCAGCAAAAGCCACTGATGCTCGTCCTCAATGCCTCGCCTCCCTTCGGACCACTCGTTCCTCGCAGACTAGTAAAATTTTGCTCATTAGGTGAGCTACATAAAACATGCTGCTCACACTATAAATAGGGGGGGGGGGGGGGGGGGGGAGCAGACTGATATTTTGTCAACCGCCACTATAAAATGGTCGACCCGAATGAATTCTTAGCTTGTTGTCTTAGTCACGCAGACGTCCAACGTAAGTTGATTTCGTACCAGTAAGGCAGTAAGTAGTCTTACGTAGAGGCACTAGTGCCCCATCTATAACAGTGGACCAAATCAATGCTTACACTGGTATTTTTCACCATTTTTGATAACCACAAGAATCATACTAAGTACGCCCTTGTGTGTTCTGTGCAGTTAGAGGTTTTCTTACACAGTGTATTTTGTACACGACAGTGAAGATGACGCGAAGGCCATGAAAATATAGTTTTAGCACCCGCGGCTCCTTGTGACTAAAGCTTTATCCGAAGACAAGATATAGTTAAACATTGCTATCACCTAAGCCTGTCAGAGTATGCCAAGACAGAGAAGTACGGCTCTCTCAATAGAGCGAGGTTAACAAAATATTATTATGGATGCTCACATCTTTGTCATGTGCACCGGGAATATGCAGCTAGTAATAGCATAAGAACTGAAATCGTGAAAAAGATGCGACTAATCATAAAAAAGAGGAGATCAGAAAAAAAAACAAGCGTTGAGCACAGAGGAGCGAACGAAGGATAAAGAAACAACAAAGAATACCGTAGATTGTTCAGTCATGCAGTACATAAAAATTCGCCCAACAGCAAGTTGATTTCAATCCTGAGGTATCTCATCATAGTAGCCCAGAAATTTCAGCGAAAGCGACCTCAATGGACTGGCCCACGCTTTTCGATAATGGGAATACTCCGGGAAGAAAGCAGTCATAGCCAAGGACTCGTATTGTATGTTAAGGCAGGTGAAATTAAAAAAAAATAAAGCCTTGCAAACAGTTTGCTGAAGTTTATGTTTTTATTCACATGCTAACGTTAGTGAAATGTTCATTGTTTACATCCCATAGTAAAGCTTTACAAGCGTTGCAGCTGACGAATTAGAGCAATCGGGGCCGGAAAAAAAATGCTATTGAACTGACATGCACCCTTTTTTGTCAAAAGTAGCAGATCAACGTCTTCTGCTCCTTAGTCGTGTAGTAAGTCACATATAGTAGCTCTTAAGATCTAATTGTGTAACGTAAGCAGAACCCTTCAAATCACCGTTCGGTGCCTTCTGGTACACAGGTGTGCCGTAAGACCTTCATAGTACGGCAGAGAAACGAACCCCTTTGCTCGGCTACTTTTGGAAAAAAGGGGTACAACGCATTGACCGAAATTACGACGTTGAAACTTCCAAGCGGAGGAAAGATTTGACAGCATGCACGTTGACCAATAGCAGGCTGACCAACTTTTCAATGTCGGTGGCATGTCAACGTGTCCTTGCGCAAGGCTACGCCTCTTTCTCAGCGCACTGGTTTTATATGGTTAGCGCCATGACAATGCCGTTGCTTCTGTTTCCAACAACAAATAAAAAAAAAAAACTCCTGATCGCTTTTACAGCAGTCATCAAACAGAGCAGCACACAAGGAGGCGAGGCACGCACCGAATAAAAATGAAAATCATAGCAATAATGAGACGAAAATCAAAGGTTCCGCCGCAATAAATTGCGGCTGGCACTCCAAGCGAACACCTACGCTTCACATGTTGGGCAAAGTAATTGACAGACAGGGTAAATTTTTGGCTGCGTGCCCCCGGTCTCACCATCAAAGGACGACACCCCCCAAAAAGTGGATTAAGCTAGGCATTAGCACCGTTAAACAATCTCATGGAGCAAGTAGCTGGACGGCGGATGCAGCGGCGGATGCAGCGACTGATTCACGCCAACGTTTCCTTGGCTCTCGCTTCTGCAGGGCCTTTCTAGCACGAACCTCCTTCGAGACCGCACTTACGGAAGTTCACGGTTCGCTGCCTACGCGTTTCGCCGGCGCTGTTCTCGCTGCCGCGAGGTCTTCATCGCCCACCGTACCTCGGCCTGGGTACTCTGCCGATGAGCTTCTCGCATGGCTTCGAGCGCAACTGAGTATTATCGACGGTGAACCTCACGTGTTGGAGCGTGACAAGCGTTCTCTTCATTTATTGCACATTGGCTCCAAGCGCGGCCAAGCTCTGCTAGCCTGAGCTTTCTCTATCTTCTATGTATGTATTTCTGCTTTTTCTTGAAAAGACTAACAAAAGGATAGCGCCTGCACCATCCTTGCGTGCTGTATTTTTATGTTTGTTATTTAGTTCCACCTGTCGCCTGCAGAGAGAGGACTGGCTGAACTTCCTCTCACAAGCACTTGGCGTCCGACCTGCAGCCGCTCGAGAAAACCGAGTAGCACAGAGACGATTAGACAGCGCACATGTAGTACGTACAGTCAGGCCGGAATGAAACGCGAACAGAGCATGTCAAGAAAACAAAATATTTTGCCTGCCTACTTTCAGCTGAAGTGTACAACTTGCCTGATTCATGTGTCTGGGTAAAAGGCCTACTGAAAGGCATAATCGAAAATAGGTTGTAAAGGAGTATCTCGCTGCAAAGCAGAAATGTATGACATATGCGTGTTCGCGCTTCATTCCGGCCTGACTGTACATGCCCTTCGCTGCTCCGATAGCCACCGGCTGGCGGCATCGCTGTGCTTACGCTTTAAAGCTCTCCCTTAGCAATAGCGTCTCTTCGGTTTCTGCCCCTAGTTCTATTTTTTTGTTTCCCCCATCGCCGCGAAACCATTCGCTATCTGATCTTTTTTTCCTAGCCGCTTTTATCGGTGACCTTGGACAGGCTTTATTCACGCGACAGATAGAGATAGGCTCCGTATAATTGCTCAGGCCGTAAAAAAACAAAGAACTTGGAGAAAGTAGTAAGTGACGTAGTTATGAGAAGAAAACAAGAGAGAAATTGAAGGAAAAAATATTCAAGTAACCGCAAGAAAGGAAAGGAAAGAAAAATTCACAACTACCACCGCAAAAAAAAAAAAAAGATTTTGCGGCCATACTGTGATTTCTGAAGAGAGTGTGGGTTGCCCCGATTAAGATGAAGGAGATAATCGCAGAAAACGGTTTAGATGATCCGAAGTTCTCCCAAAGAATTTCAAAATTAAAGAAAACAAAAATTTTTCGTAAGCAAGGCTTCCAGAGTGCTTTTATTTACCGTTGATCTCTCTGGCCCGACTTGCGGGAGCTAACTGAAAAACCTCATTTTTATACGCATAAGAAGTTTTTTTAGCGTTAGTTTGTTCGCTGTAGCTCCGTCTCGCGCGAACTGTGCCAGTTACACAGCTACAGCAACGGGTAGAACATTCCATTATGCTTTCTGTTCCCGTTCATAGCGCTAGTTCGATTTATACATCAGGATGTCACATTGTACGAAGGAACGACCCCGTGCTTTGATTTCTAAGTCAGGCAGGATACACCATTAAAGTTCAAGGATGCGCTTTTCTACGGCTTAACCCCGTAGGCAGCGAAGAAGCAAAAGGCCGTACGGTAGGCTTAAGGAGCCAGGAGAAGCTTGAGTGCGCCATACGGGGTGCTAGTATTATATAAAAGGCGTCATAACATCTTACAGAGTGCCGAAGAGATACATGCATGTATACCCTCATAAAGCCACAAATAACCGTATTGCGCTCTGAGCTAGCACAAAAGAAACGCTAACGTTGAATTCGAACGGCAGGATCCCGTTAAGAGGCGCCTTGCGTTCAATGGGATGAATAATACCGCCATGTGCGGAGGGGAGACAAAGAAGCGCGACTATAAAGGGCGGACATATTTACTTGCGTGGGGCTCGATACTAATTATTTATTCGGCCTATTTTGTTCTAAGGAGCAGCTGGAGTTGTGGAGGGAATAAGCATTCTTTCGCTGCCTATTTGCTCCATGTCTCCCCCCCCCCCCAAATCTTTCCTTATCCTTTCAACTCAAAAGGGGACCTTATATAACACTGATCGCGTAACGATGATATGAGAGACATAAACACAGATTTACTCCAAAGGTACAGTAATGCTACTCACTAAAAGAATTTCTTGAGTGAGTCGGCTCATAACGGTGTCGACGAAGGACACAGAAGCCTTACACACAAAAAACACTAGTAGCAAGGAAGTAACTGTACAACTGGACATTGTTTACGTGCGGCCTACGTGTGTTATGCTTCGCAGCTAGTTTCTGACCTCGTACAAGCGTGGAGAAAATTACGCAATATATCGACGTGTTCATTATTCCAGTTAGGGGGGCACGCCTCCACTTGATACACGCGACAGTGTAGCTGATAGGATCACGCACATCGCGTTGCACCACAACATAATTTGCTCTAGAATCGAGGAGAATTCATTTTGTACTGTGCTGCCACTTCCCGAACGGTGGATACTTCCGGCGCGTCGCCTCCCGAGGGAATCGAAAAAGGGTCGGGCGTTTTTTCTTTCCCGCCTTTTCTATTGATTCGGTTTGCCGTCCGCGAAAAGAACGGCAGCCATCCGGAACTCCTCATTAACTTCCCTATTTCTTCTTCTTCCTCTCCTCTTCTCCCTCTCTCTGAGATCCCCGCACCAAGAGGGTTAATGACTATACAAGACGGTGCCTTATTTGGAGCAACGTCAACAGCGAACGACCGACATAGGGCTACAAGTGGGTTACAATGGGGCGCTAACTCTGTATATAATATCAGCTGGAGATTGATTATGAGCCCTGTTGATTTCTGTGAACCCTATCTTCATTTCTAAGCTTTCCCGCCATGGTTCTGAGCCCCACACTTTTCGGCAGTGTGCAAATTTTCGTGTTCTGGCTGCAATGTTTGCTAGAGAAAGCTAGCTGTAGAGATCAACAGGTTTAAAATGCTTTTGTTGTCTTTATCAGCATAGAACTGTAGACTGATAGTGAGTACGACTGAATTAACAATTAAATTACAAGTTTTCTTGTTGCTTAGACTCAAGAAACGCTTGTAGAGATTGTCTTCGAGTATACATGGCATAGATCGAAAAAGAAAGTTCAGTTCTCTGCACTTCACTTTACTTCCTTAAAGACCCCACTTTGAGGGCATTACATAAGAGGTGGGAGTACAAATGTTAATAGAAAATGATTGCTGCATCATATTATTGAAGTGATTATTTGAGCTGTGAGCAAACCTTGATGGGCAGGTGATGGCAGGGACGTCGTGGGAAAGGCCGATCCAGCATTTTATCGATGGCAGGTGGCAAGGTGTTAAGCTATTTTGGGCGCCACTTCTAATTGTGGGAAACTGGATTACAGTAAGATAATTTTATGAACACGCTGATGGTAATCGTCTAATTTTATGTTGTTTAGGAAAGCTGTACTTGTAAAGTTAGTCCTCCGCATGCATTGAATACCTAAGAATCTCGTAGAAAACCAATATGGTGCGGTTTAGACAATAAACAGTACTAAACTAAAAGGTTGCGAGGAGGGATCTGCGGATATATTGATATCTATGGTGCCATCTCATAAGTCCATTAACAACTTCTAGCTCAAAGAATTAGCTTGTAAAGATTTTCTAGACGTGGGTGCCACTCAGCAAATACTAACGGAGTAGCTAGCTCTACACGAAAACGACGTTAATCTAATTCTTAGTGGGCTGTTGGGCGCAGAAGCTTGAAGTTAAAAGTGTAAGGTTACTATATAGAGTACTCAAGTAGCGCTTTTGTGAATTACTTGCAGCATGGAATCTGTCTTCAAAAATGCCCAGAAAAAGCAGTTCCTTTTCTGGGGAAAACTAAGCCTAGCAGGCAACCACTGTAATAAGCTAACACTGATCGATGTATAAACTGAAAACACCACACATTATTCGCATTATTATGCAAACAAATAACCACTTTATGTATAGCTTGTTTAAAATTGTGTCACGATTCGGATTAGCCTCTGTGAATCCTAAGTTCAAATTTAGTTCGCGTCTAATCCCGAATTTAATGCCAGTACACATAGATAGAACTGGTAAGTTTAAGTATTATGTAAAGAAGTCCTTTTTTCAGAGCTATTGATTGCAATACCTCACAATAGAAATTGTCTTGCCATCTATTTCAACTGAAGTCGAAATAAAAACTTCGCTAAGCGGTTGTTTGCTATAACCAGACACGTTATTTAACCATCCTAGTAATATTGCCCCTCTACGCAAAAGCCAGGCATTTTTATGTTATTGTTGTAAGCTTGAAAAAGCTTACAGAAATGGCGTTTTGATTTCTTGTAAAATTTTCGCCGGCGCTTTATGTGCGATGGATTATTTATATGCAATTTCTATTTATGGCCTTGCTGCAAGTGAAGCGGTAATCTCATGTTATTACTCAGGCCCACAGCTAACAAATAAATGTCAGTCATATAATTCTTTTTCGTTTAGCCCAACTTAGTATAAAACATAAAGCGGTAAAGTGCCGCGAAATGAAACTTCTTAAGCTTGCTCATCATCGCAGGATGCTGCCGAGAGAAAAGCAAGCCATAAAAACAGCTGCATTTCAGCCCGTGTACTAAACGCAAACCTTCTCCACGGCGCAGTAATCTTCATTTCAGCGCTTCCAATTATGAAGGCAGAGATTTATTGCACTGCATTCCGCTCGAACTTGCACCGAGATCATTCAAGAAAAAAGATGCTATATAGCTCTGAAATAACCATAAAAAAAACACATTTAGACGCTGAGTACTATTTGTTTTTGACAAACGGCAAGATTCATTACGACATCGAAGGCACATCTTTTGAAAAGCGGCCCGGTATATTTGCCCGGAAGTATTTGAAAAGGCGGAACCCTGAGCATTCGAAAAGGCGGAACGCTAAGCTAGGTGAAACGTGATGCACAGAAAAGGAAGTTCAAAAGCAATTCCTTTTTAATAGGCAATGTGAATTAGAGTGCAGCACTGAGTGCCTCGATACTCTGCTTTTTTCGCCTGGCTGTACTTGAAATGAAAGACCGTTCGCTCAGTCCGCAGTCTTGACTTGGAGCCGCAATCACACTTACTTACTTGCTTCTGTATCTTTGTATCTTTCGCATCAATTGCGCTTCAGGCGTTCGAAGTAGAGAAGTGCTGGACGAAACTGAGTCTTCAAGGCTTACTTCCTTCCGCAATGAGTTTGAATACGCTAACTGTTCGCAATTCCTTGCAGTGTAAGGGTTTGTCTTACTTAGTACAGTTTGCCCTGACTGACAGTTTTTTTCCGCGTGAAAGTAAAACTACGTCATAAGTGCTCACTTCCGAAAAGATATTTATTAGTATACACAGCAAAATTTAGGTAAACGGCGGTTTTACATTTGGTCTCTACTTGAAGGTCACCACCGCTGCCTGGATTGCTTGGCAGCCGAGTACCGCAGGTAATGATTCACCGCGACGTGTACAACAATAACCAGAATAACAGCTTAAAGAAGCACAGCTGCTCTTCGTTTTTCGTGATATTTTTTTTCAAAATGACATTGTTCTAAGGGCTCCAACGAAGGGCCCTTTGTACCGAAAGCATTCAGGATAGGTCCAGGAAGGCAGAACATCCCTTACAGCAATCAGGAAAGCTATGTCATAGTGCGGTATTGCAGAATATGGCATGGAAAGCATTGCAGTCATGAAACCGCATGATACGGTAGGTAATAACAGCTCTTGACCCGGCATTGCAAGACTTACCAAGGCGTGGCAGGAATCACGTGGCCTAACACAGCATGGCAGTGTATGTAAAACCATGGCACACAGTGGTTCGGCACAGCCCCGCAAACCGGGCGTAGCAATGCTTAGCACAGCTTAGCACATCATAACACTGCATGGGACAGCCTAGCGCAGCCTAGCAGAGACTAGCAGAGCCTAGAAGAGCCTAGCACTGCCTAGCACATCTTAGCACAGAACAGCGGCGCAGCATAGCACCGCGTAGCATGGCACAGCGCAGCATGGCACA
This sequence comes from Amblyomma mixtum, assembly GCF_055824585.1. NCBI lineage: Eukaryota > Metazoa > Arthropoda > Arachnida > Ixodida > Ixodidae > Amblyomma > Amblyomma mixtum. The sequence goes on along the minus strand of NC_143020.1, from coordinate 80,696,664 downwards.
CCGCTGCATACAACAGCGCAGCATAGCACAGCCTAGCATAGCCGAGCATAGCAGGGAGTAGTGGAGCATAGATTTGGAGAGTAAAACATGGTGCGGTATGGTGTTGCATTGCACGGTACACCCCATATGACGTGATATTTTACGGCTAAGAGGCAGAGTTTTTTATCTTTATTTTTGAAATTGATCAAGACTTTTTTCGGTGTCTTTTATTTTTCAGAGAAATCTTCGTTGTTTTGTTGGTGAATATTACTTAAAACTAGCTGTCGAAACAAACCTACACCTTGACTAAGACCGAGCACTCCAAAAAGGTGCGCGAACATGACTGCAAAACGAGTACGTTTGCAAAATCATTTTTTCCTAAAACAGTGAAAGAGTCCAACTTGCTTCCAGAAAAACGTGGTTCAGACTGGGATAACCATGATTTTTATTCTCGGCAGTATTTGCGAGTGTAACGTGTCTTATTATTTTTTATGTTTATCGTTTCGTACTACTTTGATGCTGACTGTTTTTGTGCGAGTAGTGGGTGTAAGATCCTTCTAAAACTGTCTCCCCTGCGATAATGCCCCCGGGCGACGCAGGTATCCTGTAAATAAATAAGTAAATAAAACAGATTAATGGTAGATTTTTCGCCACTGTATATGCGGCATTACTGTGAATTCAAAAGTCACATGGGGTACGTAAGAGCTTTTGTGATGACGAAAAACGACGTACCACCACTTGATACGGATATGGTCGTGTTTACTGCTATGCTTGTCTGAACAGTGAATGCCGCAGAGGAATAAACATGAGTGCACAAAGCCAAATAAACTAGACCTAACCGCTCAAAAGAAACAGCCACACGCGTGTCCGCATACACTTTTAAGAAAGTGGAACCATGTCTTTCTACTGGTCATCTTCATGTCGGAGTCATGTCAGCTGGTTCAAATGGTTTATGGTGCATGGATTCAAGATCTCAACGCGGCTTGGCTATGAGAGACGCCGTAGTGGCGTACACCGGATGACTTTGCCCACCTACAGCTCTTCAATGTTCACTGACATCGCTATCGTTCACTTCGACTTGATCAGAACGCGACAGCCGTGGCTTGGATCGAGCCAGCGTCAAGACAGTAGCCGAGCCCCACTATCATTGAGCCACCACGCAGGCTTGCAGGTTGGTGAATAAATGTACAGTCTTTGTCAAAAATTTAGAGCCCAGGGGGTTTACTTCTTAGCCTTGCAGTGGGATTCCTGAAGCATTCTGGGAAGTCCTACGCATCGAAGGAGGCAGAACCAGAAATCTTCTTACCCAGAGGGAATTTGGAGCGCTGGAGGTGCATCACGAACCACACAGTGAGGCTCAGAAGCAAGCCTCCTGGGCTCCAAACTTTTGACATAGGGAGGTGCATCACGAACCACACACTGAGGCTCAGAAGCAAACCTCCTGGGCTCCGAACTTTTGACATAGGCTGTACGTGCAATTATTTTGCTGGCACATATTATGCATGCGGGTATCTAAGGAAGGAACTACCGAGACATTAAACGTTTCACAACAAAGTTTTAGAATGCTAAGAAAGAAAAGCGAACACAGCAAAAACTCAAAATCAGCCGAAAGACGCTCAAGACGTGACCATGGAAACAACAATGACAAATTAACACTGAACCGTCACGGCCTTAAAGGACTTACTTTGTTGTTATTAACGCTCGCTGATTGTTGGGCGGTTGTGGTTCCGCTGGCGTTAGTTTACTCGGAAACATGTAGCAAGTAGATACGAGACGTTCTTTAAAGGTTCTTACGCTTATTTTGCCGTAATAGTTTGGATATTTTGATGCGACCAGGAAAGGTAAATTATACAAGGTAGCTAAGAGTTCAACCTAAATCAGGCCAGAGTCAGCATGAAGTAGAAACTCAGTCCGCATCTTTGAGCTTCCTTCGAATGAGCTTTTCGATTTGAAGCAACCAATTTGTGCGGCTGGCATCAAACGTCACCCCCCCTCTCTTGCCCCAATCACCTCCGAGTTCTCTTTCTCTCTCTCGCCCGCGCGTTTTTTTTTTTACTTTGGCAAGAGTTTCTGCCTCAGCCAGTTGCCGGTCTTCCTGCGTTTTCCACAGCTCAGTAGGCGAAGAAATAAAGCAAAGCGATATAAAGGGCTAAGAACAAAAACACAACTTTCACGCTGTTCTCGCCAGGATTACAAAAACAATAAAAAAAGGTAACGTGGCTCCAATTTCAATGAGCTGACACCCTGTTTGTCGTAAAACTTCCTTACAAAATGCAATCGCCTCTTTTTCAGCAATGCAAAGCAGCAAATGGAGAAACAGCCCCGGCTGAGATTTCTCAGAAGAGTGGCGGTCCCCAAACTTCAATCGAGCGACTACGCGGAATGCAACACCGACACCATCTGCAACTGCTGGCGCCAAGCCCACCGAGAGCCTTCGCTATGTCCTTCGGGACTATTTTAGCAAGATCCCTGTGTGCTGGTGGTACGTTTGGCTTTTGATGTTTTTTTTTAGTAGCCTTTATGAGCAGTCCTCTGGCACAAGCTCTTCGATGTCTTTTGCACCAATCCCAGCAGATCTGCGCCATGACAAGGCGAGCGAAGCCACGAATTAGAGTAGAACGAGAAAAAGGAAAAAGAAGTGAAAAAGAAGGAGAAGAAAAAGCGAAGAAGGAGAAAATGTAGGGAAGGCATTGTCTATAGAGAAATTGAAAGAAGTTGGCGCAGTTACTACCGGCTCTTGCCAATTGCTTCAACTCGCCAACAGCCTTGTTTTGCAAGTAATATTTTTCATTAGGACTGGATATAGCAGGGACGCCTTTTACAATTTAACAGAGCGCATAGACCTTCTTCCCGACACTAGGACATGTTTTCGGGTTGTTGTTCGCTTCTTACGGTTACATACAATGTCAGTGCTGTTACATATACCAGAAAAACTTTCATAATCAAGCAATGCCCCAAGCGGGTCATTTCAGCCTGTGAAGAATCTGCGCGACGCGAGTCAACGATGCTAGGCGAGGATGTAGAGCCTGTATGTCAGCATCACTATGGCTCGTTTTGAGTAAAAATACCTCAAAATGCAATACCACGCTGCTCATTGCAGATATACCACTGTGGCATGCGCTTCTACTGCGTTCTGGACTTCGCTTTCTGTAGTGACTGAGTTGCTCGTAGTGAATACCCAGCTATATGTGGCATGTTACATATCAAGGAAAATGACTTTCTAAAAATTAAATTGAATTCAAGACAATCATTTCTGCCTAGTTTTATATTTTCTTATCGTGTTAAACCGAAAACTCTAAACGTATGGTGGTACTGGATCATATGGTATAGTTTGGCATGGTATGGTATGGTGTGATGTGGTTTGGTTTGGTGCGTTGTGGTATGCTATGCTATGCTATCGTGTGGTATGTACGGGGATTGACGTTCCCAGGATAGACATGGAGCCAAAGAGACTGTAGTCGAGGAATCTGGGTTAATTCCGACTGATGGGCTTTTTAAACTTATTCTGAGACCGCAGAACAGACAGACGTATTTGGAGGAAAACATCGGCGGTAATATAAAAGCTGTGGCAATCGCATTATTGAGAGACCTGTGTTCAATTCAGCGAAGGTCGCGCGGCGAAAATGGGGCAGAGTAGGTATGTTGTAAATGTGCAACAAAAGCTTGTGTGGTTCACGAAATTTTCTAAGCATCCGACTGCGTTGCGCCCCATACTGGGAGGTTTATGAGGAGCACTGATTTCGCTCAACACGCGGAATTTTGCATTTTTCTTCCAATGAAATGCACCAGCCGAGGCGGGGGTTCGGTCCTGCTACCTTGAGCTCAGCAGCCGTGCTCCACAGTTACTGAACCATTGCAGCAGTGTCCAGCTAATACAATGGTCTAGCTTGTGGGTTAATCGTGTATTGGCTGGGAAATACGCGTGTCTTCTTGGCGTGCAGGATAAACATTTACAAATATGCCACGCAAAGCAATTCGACCAGTGAGTACCGCGCATGCAGATAGTTTGAGCATTATGCTATAGTATGCAAGCAGTGAAATGGGTTTGGTTTTGTTTAAGGGGTTTAACGTCCCAGAGCGACTCAGGTTATGAGAGACGCCCTAGTGAAGGGCTCCGGAAAAATGTGTGTGCTTATGACAAGTGATTCACGACAGCTTTGCTAAAAACTGCTGCTAGTCATATGTTCTCTATAAATTTTTCTTTATTTTCTAGGGAGGTGCATCGTCATTGCACCAATTTGAAGCATTTTTCTCGGGGTATCAGTTCGGATGGTTCTAATGTGCTTTGAAAATTGTTTCTCACGTGTGTCTCTTTCATTGCCATACTCCGTTTTCACAGTTCTATGTGTGTATATATTTTTCTTATTTGTTAGTATGCAATAATAGACCAGGAAACTATTAGAATTCCTTTCATCTCTCTTGTTCAGCAGTTGTACCTATCGCAAGCCTGTTTTCATGGGTTGCTATTTGCAGCATTCCGCATTTATTTGGCGGTTGTGCTGCGCTTTTGCAAACAAAACTCAGCGAACAATGTGTGTTGTGATATTAAAATCTGTAACTTCTAAGTAGGAGCCGGCTGCCAAGATCACAAGCTCAGCCCTGATGACGACACAGACATGCCACAGTATGAGTCGAGCCCCAAACCTGCAGCAGCTGACCAGACATCAGACTTACCTGCAACCTATAAATGAGTCTAGGTTGGTACCGAGCGAAGTGGTCCCGCTGGTACGCAATCAAAACCGAACTGCCTTGGGCGCGGTAAAATTTTCGGCTCGCTTGGTTGGACTAATGGAAGATAACGAACGAAAAAAACAGCAAGCTGTACAAATGAAGCTCTTGAGGGACCAGCACAACTAAGGGAAGTAGCTGTCGACCTCCAGCACAACCACCAGAGTCATGCTCGGTACGGATATAAAAGGAACAAAACTCGAGCTCCTGCTTACGAAAACTGCGCTGATGAAGGACTGGGGAAACAGAATAAACAATTCATGCTTTCTCATCATCGATCATCATTCGGTCCGTCTTGTCTCATGAGCGTACTGCTGGCTGTGGTGTCATTCAGTGGCTGCCGCTAGCTTCTGCATGGAGTTTAGCTCAATAGTGAAAGGCTGCGAAATCAGACGTCAGGAAATGCAAAACAGGGGCTGTGTAACTGCATGGCGCAGTCTAAATGCTCCTCTACTGTGATGGTTAGGCAGTGCAGTGTATATACTTATGAACAGGCGTGATATGGAGTTTTTTGTGAATTAAGAATACGCAAATCAGTGCAATGAATACCGATGACAGAACAGAATGACAAAAAAACAGTGAAAAACACTCACTTTACAACACTTTCGCTGCACATATTGCAACAAAATTTCTATTTGACCAAACGCATCTATTGCTCTTATCAGAATGGAAACAAAAAAACAATTAACGAAAGATCAAGAAAGAATTCAATAAAAAAATGTGCTACGACGTCTGTAGAACGTCATGCTTTCTGATCGGCGGCCATTGTTATTGAAGTATGTGCTGCCGCCAAGGAAGATCTTTAGGAAACGTCCGCGTGGAACGAATATTTTATTCTAGTTTTGGAGCTACTCTTGACACGCAACATTTCGAACCTCATATTACTTTTTGGCCACATATGGTCACCGGTTGGATACGAAGGGTTCACAGCGCTGGTATTGGCCAAAATGAATGCCGACATTTTACTTCAAATTAAGGGCGAAGCAGAAAACACTACGAATCTGCTTACGCAAGGATTTCGCATAGAAACGGGACCCGGAGGAACTGCGCTTTTTCTTTATTTGTCAATGTTGCTCTGTCCGGATGGAGCGCTTACGAAACGTTCTGTTCATATATCTTTATTGTGCATATCATGAAAGCCGTTGGCGTGAGCAGCATAAAAATGCCCTTTCTATGCTCAGCTTGGTTGGATCCATATGCGGGCGGGGCAAAAGGTCGGTGCTACCTTCAAAAAGAAAAAAAAAACACCCACGCATTCTACCAAAACGAAGAGCCATATTTGCCACCCTTTCCACCCCCACCCCCCTCCCCCAATAAAAACTGGCGAAACGTAAGGACTGACCAAACGCATCTCCTTTTTTTTTGTTATATTTCACAACAGATGAATCAAACAGCTTTCGGATGGCGACGAGGCGTCCGGAAGAAAGTGTTTTTCTGCAGCCTTCTATGCCGTTTTTTTATGCCCAAATCCGTTTCAAAACATTCAGACTCAGATAGAGGCTGCACGGAATACCTTGCGCATATATCTTTAGCGGCAACGCAACCCAAGTCATCCCATATTGTTACTGACCGCTCCATCTCCGCAATTCAGACCACCTATGTTTATATTAGCGACGCGACCCTGTCTTCCATGACGACCCTGCTGCAGGTACGTTGACCTCTAAGATAGGTCGTAAGTGATTCTTGCTGTAGGTTTCTGTTTCCATTGCCTAAGACGTGCACGACATCAATGAAAACGTTTGCAACGGTCACTGAGCCTGACCTCCTCGTGTTGTACTTACAACGCGGTCACTGAGCCTGACCTCCTCGTGTTGTACTTACAACACGAGGAGGTCAGGCTCAGTGACGTTTCAAACGTGTTCATTGATGTCGTGCACGTCTTAGGCAATGGAAACAGAAACCTTCATCAAGAATCACTTACGACCTATCTTAGAGGTCAACGTACCTGCAGCAGGGTCGTCATGGAAGAAAAAAGCCGTAGCATGGTCGAGGTCGACAAAGGTCGAGAAACAAGGGGGCTGCATTGGCGCCGCTGAAGCCATGCTTGGAAAAGCGGGAAATCAGGTTACAGCGTGTGGGCGTCTTCACCACTCCTTCCAGGTCTTTGATAATGAAACATTTAGTTTCAAAATTCTACTTGTGACGATTGCTTCTGTAAAATCTTGACTTTTGTTTTCAGTTTATCACATTGTTATCACACTTTCCGCCTTCATGCGAAACAGGCGAATAAAACCACTGATCATATAGGCTTTCATTTTTATATTTTCTTTGTGTGAACCTAGAGAGTTCGTAGTGACGGAAGGCTGCTATTCATTAGAATGTTGCTACTTTATACGCTGTTAGGTGCTTGAAGCTATAGAGCCTTGTCATTAACAAGAAAAAACGGTTAAAAATAAATATTTCACGGGGCGAAAGAAATCACCGCGTTGTATCTTTTCGAAAATCTGATTCAGCGACCTGCAGGTTTTGACTGCGTCTACTAAGACTTATAGTAGTTTTCCAGAGAAATCCCCGCTGGAAAAGCATTTGTACCGTATTTCAAAATATATCCTTTCAGGGTCGAGTTTGCTTATGAACGCTTCTACATGTCACACGCTTCTTCAGAATTCAAGCACTTATGTCTCTTTTGGCGTCTTCGATTAAAGACACAGTTTGCCCAAAGTCAAAATTTAGGAGTAAATATATTACACATGGTTTTTCTCTGACGCCTTCCTCACTAACACCAGTTTTCATCCCGCACAGAGTGTGAACTACGTGTGTTTTCTCGTAGCTTATCGTTGCGGCTATTTAAAAGAAACAGCAAGACTTTGCAGACGGATATTTTAGGGTTAGAAGTAGATATTTCCCCACTTTAAACACCGAGAGAAAGAGAGACAGAAATGTCACGCTTATATTACGTTTGGCTTCCAAGCGGAGCTACTGACACGCTTTCCGTTGTAGTTAACTGCTGAGCGAGCTGCTACTCCTGACATTTCGAAGGGAAAAAGCGAGAAAACGGGAAAGAGAAAGTTGATTCGGAAAGGCACATAGAGAAGGCGGAAAGGTATGTGGGAAGGTTTCACGCAGTAGTGTGTTGCTAGAAATATTTGTTTTGCACCTGAGAAGAAAGAGGAAAAAAAAAAGTTCAGGCAACACAGACTTGGCATTTTAGTTTTCAATAAACAATGGATTACAGAGTTAAAAAAGAGCTCCGCCTTTAAGAGAACGGCACGATTGCGTTAATCGCTCCCTTCTGTGGCCTGGGGTCATTCGTGCGTACCACTTCACCTGGGCATTGCCTACGCGCCCATTCATGTGGAGTTGGTCATTCTCTACATTCACAGATCTCGCGGAGACCTTAAACCACTCTTGGGGCCGTCTTCTATAAGCTGCCCGTCATCGGTTGTCACTTTCTCGTCGATTCGGGGCTCTGCCATTGGTCACTCAGATATACCTGCTGCTTTCAATCATATGGGGCAAGTAACTCGGCCATTGGGCGGTTGGCGACCGGATCATACCATTGGCTGAAATTGAATGCAATATGCATTCGAGCGGTCAGGTGCATCGCAGCGCTCTGTCAACAGCAACCGACTTAACCTGACCACTGGCTGCCATCGGCTGTGGTATGCAGGCAATGATCTTTGAATGTCTTTGAATGCGTCTTTGAACTTGGTTTCGCCCTCGCTTTTTCTTTACCGACGTGTTGGTTTTCTACCGGGTGGAGGCCTTTTGGAGAGAAGAGGTCGGCGGGGTGTGGGATCGTGGCGCTTCTGGAAGATGGAGGCTTCGGTCGCCAATTTTTCACAAAAAAGGAGCCGGCATTTTATGAAATCCACCCATGCTGCAACCATAGTAAAATCTAAATTGTAATGAATAAATTGTTAAATGTGACGGTCTTTAATACAAAGGCTCGCGGTATATGCCAGTTCTTTCGTGGGCGCCGCTTATATCTTCAATCATAAGCGAAACACCCCAACTGACAGTTTCCCACGCGTAGGTAAAAAAAAAATTGGCAGTAGGTGAGCTGTGGTTAAACCGGGTAAATTGCGTTAGCAATGACAACCTCAGTAATACACTGTTTTTGGAGTCTGCGCGCGTTCTACTGGCGATTCTTCGACGCATTGCCTTCGCCTGGTAGCATTGTGGTGTTCCTGAGCAGTCAGGTTTTGAGATTCATCGGTGACCGATGACGTGGAACTATTCTGCGAGGTAGAACGTTGTCGCCGAGCTGCATCCTTAGCACAATGCATTGCAAGACGTTCTTCACGCTTTTCTGGCGTCTCTTGTGCATGTTGTCGCTTTCTCGCTTCTTCCTGTCGCTGCCACTTCTTTTTAGAGGACTGCATGACAAAGCATTCACGCCATGGCAAGCGCGCATTTATAGACACTTAACAGCGCGGAAGCATGGGCGCCGTCATATTTGGTCACGTGACCATTCCACCAGTTCACAGAACGCCATCGCCCATTCGGCTGTACGCCTTGCTCGTCGGTAAATTGGTTTTTGAGGAGAGGAAATGTATCTGTCTCGCATATCTTGGTGGACACCTGAACCTCGCCGTAACGGGAAGGGAGGAAGATGGGATTGAACGGTGGTGGTGGTGAAAACTTTTTAATAAACAACAGGAGAGTTCGCAGACCAAAAATGGCCCTTTACATAGGTGGAGTCCTTAGTCCGGGACCCCGCTGGACGAGGCCGCTACTCGCGCCCGTTGGACTAGAGCCCTTTGAGACTCCAGCCCCGAGTAATTGAGCAGGGCTGCCTCCCATGCCTCTCGGGAAGGGGAAGGATTGGGGGGAAGGGAAGGATTCTTTTTACAGGCCCAAACCATGTGGAAGGTATCGGAAACTTCCCCACAGTCAGGGCAGCGCCCATCAATTTTGGGGTCGAAATGTTTCACTATTGCAGGACACAACAGAGTGCTGGTCTGCAAGCGCCTCAGAGTTCGCTCATCAGCTTTACTCAGGCCCTTAGCAGGGACAGGGAAAAGCCGATGGCGTTCGCAATAGTCGTCCAGAATTTCTCTGAACCGCAGAAGCGGTTGCACAATCTCCGAGCCGGAAGAGCCTGGGTGAGGTGCCCGGTAGGTAAGCGCTCGGGCAGCCGCGTCCGCAGCCTCATTACCTCTAACGCCCTGATGGCCTTGAGTCCAAACTCTGCGTTTGGGCGATGGGTCCGATTCCCTCACTGCGCGCTTTAATATACTGTAGGCTAAAGGCGAAATCTCGCCAGCCAGGTAGTGTTGACAGGCTCGACGCTAATCATTCACGATTACCTTCGAATTCAAGTCCGAGGCGGCAAGTGCAATGGCTACTTCCTCAGCCTGTGCTGAAGTTCGAGCTCGAAAGGACAGCCCGTTAACGCATTGATCCTGGTGAACTACTGCGGCCGTATAGAATCCATTGGGCGACGGCCCTGCCACGTCAACGCAGTATACACCCTGTTTGGATCCGTGTTGGTGTTCGAGGGCCCGAGCGCGCGCCTCTCGTCTGACTTCGTGTGTATGTGTGTCCATGTTGCGCGGGAGTGGAGGGACCCAGAGCTTGTGACGCCATAGCTCCGGAATCCGACACGTCTCCTCTGGAGTGCACTCGTGTTGGGTGTGCAAGTGGTCTAGGAGGCGGCGCCCGGATGCCGTCTGCGAGAGTCGCGTATATTGGTTCACGAAGTGGGCCTCCCGTAACTCCTGGTAGGAGTTGATCACCCCCAACGCCGACAACTTAGCATTGGAGGTGGCCACTAACGCGACTTTGTTCATTTCAAACCATCCAGCAGGCATGGTGGTGTGGTTAGCGTGCTCGTCTCACACTACGGAGACTCTGGTTCGATTCCCCAACTCGAACAATTTCCTACTTGGTATTATTTATTTATGTGGTGCGACTATAAATTAGGCTAATTACAGTTGGGTTGTTTAAGAGTCACGTGACAATCTTACACAAGCTGCGCAGCAGCGTTTCGTACTGCACGCCAATGCTGCTAACGCTGGCTTCGAAGGCCTTAGAAGGCCGCGGAGAGAGCCTAATTGCCCCAATTCAGGAGGGAACATAGCGTTCACTGTCATATCGCCACGTACTTGTCTCCCTTTAGCATATTCTTAATCTGCGCTCCATAAACGTTTTCGCGTAGTTTATTGTCACCAATGTGGTGCCCAATGTCCTCTCAAAGGTTTGACATGAAGACCTTTCCCTTCAAGGAAAGCGCAGCAATATTTTACCACAGTTGTGCCTCAGTGATCCCATTTTCTGTCATTTTGGTGTCCCTAGGAAAAGACTAGAATGCGAGATTACTGGAGCACAACCATTGTAGCGTTTCTTGATCTTGAACATCTTCAGTATTGTTGCATTTGTTAGAGACTGAGCAATAGAGATAAAAATATTCCTGTTCTACAACAGCAAGAGCAATGTGAGGCCTGTAGTAAAAAAGCGCGCTTTCAGGCCCAAAATGGTTTTCGTTGGCCTTCCTATGCAATAAACAAACTGGGACGTAAACAATTCATCCAAAACGAAATTAACTCAACGCACGTCCTCGGCTGATGGAACGATGCGTCAACTACTTGATGTTGAAACCTATTGAGCAATTGAAAAAGTTTTATGGACGATTAGCTTTCGTAATGTGATCCACCTTCTGGGAAAGAAACCGTGCTTTGAAAGATTTGGTGAAGAAAAAAAAAACGCTGTATGCTGCTAACCGCAGGTATTGTGCTTAGACGGTTGGCCACAACCGTCAAGGTATTTATTGGGGACAAAACAGATTGTTGGGTGAGTTTGTAATCCATTGAGTGTAAGCAGCGCGAACTGAGATTAGGACGAACGAAGACACACAGTAGGAGTTGAGTTGAAAGTCAGCGCTCCTCTTTGTGTGTCTTCCTTCGTCTCAGTCTCATTTCACGCTGTTTCTACTCATTCTTAGTCGCATCATTCAGATATCTGCCGTTCGTGCCATGCAGATGTATAATTCGAGCGTGTCTATGGTTTGAGAAAAAAAAATAGAGAAAAGACATGTTCGCACACGATTCGTGCCATCTATTTTAACAGAATAGTGCCTCTAGCCAGGCTTCGATACCTCTGTGAGGCTCGAATTTTTCGGCTTTCTCAGGGCCAAACGAAATGGTGCACCCTACTTTGTCGTCTGCTGTACATATTCATCCATGTTACGCAAAGATGGTCACTCGTTAACAGGAGGTGAAAATTAGATGAGTCGTCTTGTTTAGCGCCAGCCGGAACGTTTATGATAGATTGAGTACTCTGCACGGAGACATATTGCGATTCATGCGTTTGCTCGCACAAACGCAGTAAGCAATACGACAGTCGTAACTGAGCTATTCCCACAAAAGATTGAAAAAATCTCTATCCCGAGACAGAAGTGGCAGTGTTCACATGAACCACATGATTTAGTAGAATTTCTCTTCGCCAATATCATCGGCTCACGTGATGACTTCAAAGAAGCTTGGTCGTGGAAAATGAAGGAACTGTGATAGGTGCTTGGACGCAACTATATCAGAGCACAGTCGACTGCTTTAGGAAAGACATCGCCATCATAGGAAGCAAATAAAACAGCTCCTTTCTCCCAGTTGTACCACTCTAAAGGATACAACTTAGAACAAACTTTCACTTCAGCACTTTACAACCCGCAAAGTTAGTCAACAAATTTCATTGGGCTGTAGCACCCTGCGGCACCGAGAACTCCGGGGGACGCACTAACAGCTGCCATCTGCGTGCACTTCGTGACATCAAAGTAAGAGCTCGAATTGCGATCGATTTGTTTGCGGAAGTGCAGGACAACGCGGCCAAGCGTCCATGGAGGGTACAAGCTTTAGCTTTTTTTAGTTTATGCTCCTTTTTTCGGTTGCTGCTTTCACGCGCAGCATAGCACTCGATGCGAAGGAAGCTTCTGGGCGCCAAAAGAAAATATGTTATGTAGTTTCTCCTCCCTCCTCAGTAAAATATTGGAGGGAAAACCTCCACTTCAGGCATGCAAAGCTGAAGGTCAAATCCTACCTGGATTTGACCTCTAACCGGGTACTCGCAGGAGGTGTGGTCGTGACGTCATACCACGTGACTTGTCTCAGCTGTTACCGCGCATTCCACCGCTGCGCCAACCGATTCTCTGACCGCTGGCTCTTGCAAGTTGTGTCACGTGACCAACCGCGTGATTCGCTCTCGCTGAATAAAAGCCAGCGCTCGCCGCCTAGACACCGCAGAGACATGAAGCCAGAACCGGTCACCGGGACGACTTCTTCGACTGAGCATTGGAGGCACCGGACTCCTTCTAGCGATCCCTACGACAGAGAGTGTGACGAAGCCGCGTTGGATAGAGACAATTCGCGAAAGCGGGCTCATCTAGTTGATGAAACCGATAAAGGAGAGAGGGACGTCAGAGGCAACAAGACTATCTCAAGTGTAAAAGGGCAACGGATGCTGCCAACGGCTCCACGTCAATGGCCACTGGTTCGGTTGCCTTTCGCTCCGTATAGCCTGGCTCAGCCGAGCTCAGCAACAGCCATTTTTTTCCATCTCACTACTTGCAGACAAATCGAAGCGTCCATCAGAAGTTCGAGTGAGAGATTCAGCAAGTCCGTCAGTCAGCTAAAGCCAGTGGCGCCTTGGACTAGGGGTGCCACCTAAGTTGCTCGAGCAACCTTCTTCTTTTTAAATAAAAGTTTTCTCTCTCTCTCGAGTGAGAGAAAGAACAATGCATTATCATAAGTAAAAATGACTATTTCGCGAAACTAATGTGTTGGATTTTCACAGTTGTCTGTATGAAGAACATCTTTTTACGATTTCATGCATCACCATCATCATCATCATCATCATCATTTATTTCCTCTTAAAAGCCCTCAATGGGGCATTACATAAGGGGGGAACAAATAGTAATAACGGGTCACAAAGGTAGAACGAACAGAAATATTAGTCGCAAGCAGAAATAAATACAGTAAAAGCATTAAAATTAACAAAGCAATAAATAGGCAAATTAGAACGTTCTACAGGAATTGAGGAGAGAAATAAGCGATCAACAATTGTTCAAATTTTACTGAGTTGATTTCATTGTCAATGCCGTCAAGCAGTACATTCCACTCGGATGTAACAGTTGACAAAAATGAATTATTGAAAGCGCTACTAGTACCATGAATGCGCTGAACATTGCTGCAATTTAATAAATGTCGGGAGGATCTCAAGGGGGGGGGGGCAGAATAAGGCTCTAACGCAAATGCGGGAAATTATGACATAGTTTGTGAAATAGGCGAAGTCTGGCTACTTACGACGGGATGCAAGAGGAGTTAGACCAATGGAAGATTTGATATTAGAAACGCTCATCCAATAATCATATTTCTATGTTATGAAACGAGCAGCTCGGTTTTGGATTGCTTCTAACGCCTGAATTAGGTATTCTTGATGGGGGTTCCAAATAGCCGATGCATATTCAAGATTGGTACGGTTGAACTGGAAGAGCTTGGGCTTTTCATGGATTCTATGATGCTAAGGATCAATTGATGAGCAATTAAAACGTGACGTAATTGTGCTTTTTTATAGCACGGACAATAACGAGTCACAGACACAGAGCTGGTTTTATGTGTCTCATGTACGTTCATATAGAGCAGTAATTATGCGAACCATAATTATTTACTTGAATTATGTAACAATCTTTTTAGTTTTGAATTTAGGGGGGATGGTTATATTGCGAAATTGATGTCTATCAGCTTTGAAGGTGATCCCTGTTTGCAAATGTTCTTAATCAGTAGTATTTCCAAATATCGAACGTCAAGAACACGCATTTTACAGCTAGCTGAGTTAGCTTGCCCGCATTGCATCTTTATACAGTGGCGTTTCTCGCAGTACATATGTATCAAATGCAGGCACTGTAAGTGTATTTGATGATGCAGAAGAAGCTAATTTGATTTTCACGACGAGAACAGTGGCAGCGGCCCCATAATGTAATTGGGTAATGTGGAAAAGCCAACTCAACACACTTTCAAATGCTTATTTTCGGCTTTCCATATTTCGAAACACATTGCCTATCAAGAAAATTTAAAACCGGGCTCACTTTAGATCTTGACTGCTTTAAATTTCTCAATATAACCTTTCCCTCCAAAACAAAATTTCAAACGTTTATTAATTATTTCTGTAAATTATTTTGGCAAATTATTGGCGCATATGAGGCACAAATGTCCTCCTGACTGCACAGTCCAGATCAACAGACGACACCAACGTACCTCTCACAGATTAAAAAAAAAAACTTTAATTATTAAAAAAAATCACGCTTATATCCTTCATAGGTTTTGATACAGGATTTTACTGACTCTAAATCTGCGCCGTCATGCGCAGATGCAGAAGAGGCATCAGGATGCAGAAGAGGCATGTGTAAAATGACTGTAATATATGCTCATATGCGCCAATAATTTGACAATTAATTTACTGAAATAACTGATATCTCGGCTTCATACATGCTGTCGTCTTCAATTAGGAAGTATATAAATTTCAAATAAGGAAGGGTGGCAGACTGGGAGCCACGATCTCTCCACTGCTGTTCAACGCGAGTTTACAGTAGCTGTTCATAGTTCTGGATTAGGGATCCGAGAGTTGCAAGTAGAAAGGGAATACCATAGTAATATGCAATTCGCTGGTGACAGTGGCGGGCTGACCAACCTATAGGTCAAACTACAAAACAGAATCAATGACCTAGATCAATGAAGCAGAAATGTGGGTCTTGAAATTATTATCATGAAATCTAAAACAATGGGCATCACTCTCAGTAGTGAACAGCTGTTTACAATTTGCGGCGAACCGTTTGAAGCAATAAAGGAACACACCTACTTAGGGCAGGCAGTCATATAACGTGGAGAATACGAATGGAGTAGACAGCATTTGGCACGTACTTTCATGATATGAATGGAGGTTTAGTAGTACACCTCGAGAGCAAATTACATAAGAGCTGCATCTTACCGGTACTCGCATACGGTGCAGAAACGTTGAGACTAGCAGAAAGAACTGAACCTAAACAAAAAAAAATCAATAACGAAAATGCGCCTGGGCAGGACTTACAACATGCAGGCAAAACAACCGATGGTCGTTAAGTACAACGGACTGGATTCCGAAAGTACTTAGGCGCCGATGAGGGGGCGGCAGGTCATTAGGTGGGCAGATGAGATTAAGAAGTTAGCAGAGGTAAGGCCGCCACGGCTGTCACACGACCGAGTGAACTCGAGAGATATGGGAGAGTGGTCTTTGTGCTGCGCTGGGAGTAGTCAGATTAATGATGATTTATGATAGAGGGAATCACGGCACTCTTCTCGCCTACAATTCTCCGGGAGCACTAATGTTTTACGAGCACCTAACTCCGCCACGGATGAACGCCGCGGGAGAGAAATACATCACAAGAAGATTAGGAGATTAACTGCATAATTGATAAAGGCGTACCTCCAAAAGAGAGACATTTCGGTGCATGTATATTTAACGACCGTTTGCGTGGACATCGTTTTGCCCGAAATCCGTTAAAGAAAGGAATAGTGTACAGAGTTGTGTTATGAAGGCTGCATAAATGATGCTTTCTTTTTAATATTACAGGATTGCAAGTTGTAATTATTGTTTTTCTTTATGGTTTATACACTACCATGAGGCGCGGGTATCATGAATTGTCTATTACGTTCGCACTTTACCCCTCCCTCTAATGGAATTAACACTGTGTGTTCTAGGAACCGGCTATCAATCGAGATTTACTGCACGAGGCGGATTCATGTTCTTTGGTGAAAGAAAGTAACACCTACTGCTCAAAGCAACGATTTTAGAGAAGAATTTTTTTTCCGAGCATTTTACCATAAAAAAAAAAAACTCAAGCTCCAGGCCTGGGTAAAGCTTTAATTCATAGCAAAACCGACGAATACGCAGCTGCACTGAAGGTTCATCCGAGATCTATCCTGATACTTTTCGTTTGCGAGGCAAATTTGTAAACCTGCGCGAGATAGTCTCTATTTTGATTAATTTATTTCGTTACCCTAAGCGTCAAATGTTTAGCGTTGCATGAGCTATCAGTTCATTTGAACGTGCACCGTAGTAGAAATATTGACCATTTCTGCTCTAACCAATAATTCTTACAAACTTCTTCCACTCGTACCTCAGCGTTCCTCAGCGTTATTTGTAACTATTCCTCATGCAACATACAGTCTTGGTCAAAAGTCTTAAGGCCAAAGGCATTTAGCTTCAGCCCCATAATAGAGTCATTACGGCACTATTAAAGACCGAAGGACCTTGAAATGAAAGCAGAAGGTCTCTTCTTACGGTAGAGAAGCTTCCTGCTTGACTTGTCTTTTGAATGGTTCGCTACACGGAGGTTTGTAGGGACCTTCATTTCACTGCAGGTGAACGCTCTGACCTTAGGACTTTTCTAGCGAAAGCTACATTGGCCACGAACTTGTGATTCCGCTGTGCAGTGCTCCCAGGAGGCACAGAGACCGACCTTGAGCCATTGCCTAACAACCGCCGCTGCTGGCGGACGCCACACGCTCGCCGCGCCATCTGGCATGACGTCGCACCGCGCCTCACCGCGGAGCCGCCGCCGCCGTTCGGTATGACGTCACACCATTTGCGTAGTCGTTGCGCTCGCCTCCGCTTGCTTCGCCAGCTGTGTCGCATTCCTGCTTTTGCTACGTATATCCTGGCATAGCCGAGATAAACCACTGGCAATTTTTTAACAAGACTGTACTTACATCCTGATCCATTTGTAAGCATGCCTAACCCTGAAAATTTTTTCTCTGCGGTTGCTTAGTTCTCTTTGTCCTTTTTTTAATTCCGACTGATATGGGTACTGCTGTAGAAGCTATAGTGTTCTTGGTCAAGGACCTTCTTCAATCGCTTTAGTTGTTGTTTTTCTGAGCATATTTTTTAAATTTTGAGCGCGAGAAGCATTGCAGCGTTATGACGCTCTTGTACCACCCTTTATATTTTACATTGTCAGCGGCATTCATGGTTCTTCGGACTTTTAAGAGCATAATTATCTATAATTGACGATGATGCTAGTTTTCTTGCTTCTAAGAAGTAGCAGCATCACTGCGCATGAACCACTTAACTTGAATGAATGAATGAATGAATGAATGAATGAATGAATGAATGAATGAATGAATGAATGAATGAATGAATGAATGAATGAATGAATGAATGTTTATTTGACAGAAATACGAAGAAACTCAGTCGAGGAGGCTAACAAAAAGGCAACGAATGCCTGACTAAATGTCAGTACGCTTTCCGATAGTTGCCACTTTAAAAACAGAGCAATTCCGCAAAAATAAGGACGCCTTCTTCCCAGCCTTCATGCAGAGGATTCGATTAATTTGTTAAGCATTGTGTGCCTTCCTATCTTTGGGTTCCATCTGCTTCATCCCCTTTATTCGACTGGGAACGAATAGCGCGTTATGCCCGGCTTTGGCATCATCATTATTGAGTTTTGCGACACGGTTTTATTCATTTGACTCCAAGAAACAGTTTGGCGCGCGCTGAAGGCACTCTAATATTTAGAACGTGTCATGTCGAGCCCTTTATTTCGTTAAGCGACAGCCAGTTTAGAAGTCATGGCATTTAAACGGCGCAGCCTTCAGATATAAAATAAATAAATAAATTCGTGAGAAGTGAAGATAATTGTTTCGATGTAGCTCGTGCTTTTCACGGTGCTTGCAAATATATAAAGAATAATCGATTCAATCATCGATCCCAAGGGTTAAAAAAACATACGTAAAGAAGGATATTCTTGACAGTTGGAAGGTTGAGGTTAAAGTATCTCCGATAATTGCTTGCTGAAACATTTATGAATAATCAATTCCGCCAGTTCTGACGTGCACATTTTATAAAAGAAAATAGTAAGTTTTTTTACATTTCACACATCGTTAAAAAAGAAGCGCGCAAGTGAATATTGAAGTTTGTGCTCTTAACGTAATGCAAGAAATTCCAACGTCCACAGTGGCAGGTGTCTACCCTATAATTGGTATTTACGACTGAGAACTTACTTTGTACAATCGTTTACTTCTCACACTTACCTCGCCTGCTTTATTTCACGAGACGTGAGGCAGTTACTCCTTCTTCTTTTATATCTGTTTGCATTATTTATTCTATACTCTCAATCCACATTGCATATCCTCTATCTTGTGCTCATCCGATTTGTAATGTGGCCTGTCTGAGGGTGTAATAATTAAAAAGAGATATTAAAACTTTCGTTACACGCTTCCTCGAGAGCAAAAAAAAGAGCAAATGCAATATTCGTTCAAAATTTTTATTTGTTCTCGAAATTAAGAAAGACGCAGGCCAAAAACTCCAAAAACTTTAAAGATCCTTTGCACGCTTTCTCGACATGACGCTGCAGATGAAGGAGGGCGCGCACAATTTTTCAGTTCTTCACACACGTACTTACAAGCAGGAAACAATAAGAAGAAACCTTCCACAAAATCAGCTCAAGTGACAACTGCAAAAGACAACAGCAGGGTGCTACAACGCAGACTGATGGGCGAGTTGGTATGACATGCTGTGCAGAATAAGCAGCAGGCTTTGTGGAAAAATCTATCTATTTTCTAAACTTCTTGTATAATAAAGTAATTCCAATGCTCAAAAGGTCACCTTATTTCCATTTACTTTTTGTAAAAAACCCCCAAGGTGCAACAGATAGAAGGTTCATTGTATATGGTCGTTTCAGCAAGAACCAAATTTTTTTATATCTTGTTCTCGGTGTCTTTTGTTTTCCCCTCAGTACCATCCGGCCACATAGGCTTTCGTCGAACTCGTGGCTTCTAATGTAGTGTTTGCATAATGGTCAATGAATAAATTTTGTTATCTGCTACAAACCTGTTCGCGTATTATTGTTAAATTTTATTCAGTGCAACCAGCGTCCTAGTTCTTTTTTTTGCTTAATATCATATTCCGTTTTTCTATGGATCAACACCATAACGTATCAAGCGTTGAATGGAAATTTTCTATTAAATCCACAGTTCACAACATTGTCACCGACAAACGGTTATTTAATTAAATTTTATTTAATTTTCCGGTTATTTAATTTAATTTAACGGATATTTAATTAAATGAGGCATACAAGCACCACAATTTTTTTTTTCTAATGGCCCTTCACTGCCATGTTGAATTGGCAGAGACGTCTTGTTGAAATCTCCACGATGTGAGAGAGTGTGCTCTGTATGTTCGTTCTGGAAAAAAAAATGTCCATTCAAAGGAAACGGGCGTAAACGATTTCCCCTCGCAGTTCAAACCACCAGCGCCCTCTAGAGATCGACCACGGCATGGCAGAACGATCACTGGTAAGTAGAGGAGCAGAGCGACTTCAACGCCAACACGATTCATCCCATGCTAAAGCGAAAAGATGCACAAGCGAAAATGCAAAAGCGAAAATGCAAAAGCTAAAGACAAATACATCCTGCTCCCGGAGATTTGGTTCATCACATTACACGGCCACCTCTCAATGTTTTTTTTCCTTCGTGTCCTAAGATTGTCTGCGGATGTCGCACTTTACGAATCCTTGTGTGGCATTTTTGAACTTCTCTATCAGTTTATCCTCATTGCCATTGTTTGTTCTATTTCGTCCTTCTTTTTATTGCATTTTATTCAGCAGCATAGTCGCTACACCACGACATCAGCCAGAACGGCCGTTTTTTAGAAAGATCTGTTAATGTCGTCTGATTTGTGTTTCCTTGCACAAATGCGTTGGAATGACCAGGTTAGATAGTGTGCCACAAATCGTGCTGAAATGCAATTCGTACGAAACAAACACATTGATCAAAGAAAACGTGCTGCTCTGGGCTCTACATCATGCTGTAAGAGCGTTGAAAAGCGCCGGAACATTAAGGCATACTCAAAATGGACGTTGTTTTGAGTAAAAGGTTGGTCAAATCTTTGCCGAAGCACTGTTTACAGAGACTGCAAGCCTTAGACTACACGTATGCATCAGCTAGTTCTCTCCATAGTTTTCAGCAGGCCTCAAAGGTTGCACGTAAAAGAGCTTTGGAGGGAACTTACAACCACACACAGAGTAGGCACGAGAGCTCTGTGGGCCTCCTATAGTGCGGCTGTCGTGGGTAGACATGTCAGATCACCCGGATATCTTCTGCGCAATGGCATTCTTTAAACTGGGTTTCAGCGCTGTAGACACCTGTGGAACACACCAAAACCTATGCAGAGAAAATTGGCAGTGGCTTACCTCTGGTTAAGCCTGGCTATACAAGCGAAAAGCTGCAGTTATGCTTTGTTTGACTTTGTTCGCCGTAATCCTTTAACCTTCTCTTACGTAATATCTGAAGTTCCCGTACAACTAGTTCGATCATACAAGTATCTAGGCATAACTATTTCTAGCGATCTTTCTTGGAGCCTGCATGTTACTAATATAATATCGTCAGCAAACAAGACATTAGGTTTCCTAAAGCGCCATCTTCATCATGCTCCCCATCATGTCAAGTTATTAGCTTACAAGTCATTAGTCAGGTCCAAACTAGAATTTGCGTCGCCCATCTGGAATCCTCATCAAGCATATCTCATCAATGCCCTCGAATCTGTTCAGAATCGCGCTGCTCGTTTCATTCACTCATCCTACTCTTATGACATCAGTGTTTCGTCCTTAAAAACAGCATCCGGATTATCACCCTTATCGCTCCGCCGTCGCATTGCTAGCATGTCTTTATTTCACAAATTCTTCCACAGCCCTATGCACATCGCACCTTATATTCTTCCACCCGCACGCATATCTCACCGCACGAGCCATCGCCTACAAGTTGCCCGTCCACGATCACGCACCGTCACTTTTTCTAATTCCTTCTTTCCTCGTGCAGCCGCAGACTGGAACGGCCTTCCGAACAACGTTGCCATCATCACTTGCCCAAGTCTTTTCACCGATAACGTAGAAACTTTCCTGTCATTGTGAATTTGTGTTTTTACTCTTGCCACCCCTTATGTAACACCCCTTTTTAAGGGGCCTTTAAGGTAATAAAATGAAATGAAATGAAATGAAATGGCTGTCGCAGTTCGCGCACAGTGCACTCGGAGCACCACGATAACGGTGTAGGCAAGCGCGTTATATGGCCCTCCTTCCGCATGCGTAGTAGCTGTGGTAAACACACGGCTGCAACGAAAGGTCAAACGATGGCGGCGGTGTGAGGCGGCGCATATGCGCAGTAGCGCGCGGCTGCGCCGGAAGGTCAGGCGGCGGAGTCGCGACGGCGTTGCGGCGGGGACCGCTCCGACCACCTGCGCCTCTTCTGTGACGTCACTCGGTTCTGCGCACGCGCAGCGGTGGCTAATTCTGATCACGGAGCATACGCTAGACCCGCTGTTGACTAGCCTAGTGAAACTTTTCGCTTCAATATTTTCCGTCGCATGTTTCCTAAAACCTTGTGCATTGCATGAGGGTGTTTCAGACGCATTTCGCAGAGCAAAGTTTCAAACCAATGTACATGTTGCTGGTTTTCTGTTACGTGCTTCCGGTTTCCATCGCCAAGACCGGATCCTTAAAGGCACACTCTTCTCTGAAATCGGCAGCCGCATTGTCAGCTTGCGAACGGTAAAGTAAACAACGACCTTCGAAAGGACCAGGAGAGTTGTGCAGTGGCTGAAGACACATGTACGCACAGGCGTCCAATTTCAGCGCCCTGATATTAAAAATCGAGCCTCGGAGGAAAGGGGGATGCTTGCGACTGACGGCAAACGCCTACGACGCCTTGAACGGGTTTCAGTGCAATGTATTGAACTTTGGTGGCGCATACTCGCCTGAAATTGCCAGCAGCCGCAGCGAGAGTGGAGCTTTGAGAGCAAACAGAACACGGCTGTGATCGCGCTGAGTATTTGCACGGCTGGCGCAGGTCACAGCAGGATTGAAATCTTCGGCCTGCAGTTCTGCCACGAAGCAAACGATTAATTGGCAAGGTGCTATATGATACTAGATAGTGAAAAGTGGTTTTCTGTACTTTCATCTATCAGAGTAGGGAGAGCAATTAAACCCTTTCCTTCAATCAACACGAGTGACAACATCCATGGAGAAGATGCCTCTCTCGTCGTCCAGACTAGAGGTAAACGTTGAATACTTAGCAGTAGCACCTATGCTACCGATGGTGCTCCCCGTATTCTAGGTATAGATCCCGTGTACGCCATTCTACTCTCTGGCTGTAATTGCTCAGTGGTTATGGTGCATGGCTGCTGACCCATAAGAAGCGGGTTCGACCCCACCCAAAGCATTCGCACTTTGAGGAAGGCGATATGCTAGAAGTCTCAGTATTTTGCGATGTCAATGCGCGTTAAAAAATTCCATGAGGCCAAAATTATCCGCAGCCCCGTATTACGGCGTCCCTCATAGCCTGAGTGACTTTGGAACATTAAACCTAAGAAACTATGAACCATTCAAGTCAGCAGCACACCAGCACCACACCTCTGCACTACACCACACAACGCCACACTAGAATGAAAAGAGTCAGACGCGCATGCGCTGAAGGGAAAACGGTTTAAGCCTGTAGCCAAACAGAACCATGACAGCCGCAGCGTCTTTTGGGCGTGAGAGTGTGCTTCGCGCACTAGGTGCTTTCACCTACTCTCACTATGATTATATTTATAGACACTGGGCGTCTTGTCACATGCGAGCAATCAGTGAAGTCGCGATAAAGAGATGGAACGGCTGCGTCAGACACTGCGTCAAAGCGCTGCAGTAGGCAACCCGATGTACACTTTTCGATAACCAGTCAGCCAGAAAGCTTCGAAAAGTTTTTATATTTTCTTCTGAATGTTTCGAAAATTTCGCTTCATGTTCTTTGCGCCGTTCGCGCTCCTTTAGTCCCGAGTCTGAAAATATACATTATTCACCATTTCATTTTTATATTCGCAGTTCTGCCCATTCCTGTTTTATATTCAGTAGTTTAAAAGTTTACTTCCCATGGAATGGATCCTGGCTTTTTCAAAATAGAGTTATAACATACCGCGATACACGATCCTATTCCCTGCCTTACAAGTTATTCCTGGTTTATTTGTACCGACGCGGCAGTCGTGCGCTGCTGGTCTGGAAGATGGCGCCACCTGGTACCAAAAAAACCAACCTGCGCATGCGTAGTATTGACCTGCGGAAGCGAATCAAGGATCTATTATGCTATAACTCTCTACTATTTCGAATATGGCCATGCAGGAATTTTCCCCCAGCGAAGGAATATTTACCGAGTCTAACGCGCTACGCCCACAGCTGGCTTTTTCCTGTCTAGATGGCACGCTATAAGGTGCGTGTTTCTGTCCTGCGTAAGTGCTGTTCTTTCGGAAACGCGCCCAGCAAGACAGTTTGCGGAGCTAGAGACGAGTACATGCAAGCATGGGGGAATGATTCAAACCTGCCTCGTAAGGTGCTACGTTGTCCACAGCTCGCAAGTTTGCCTTGCATTAACACCTCACTTCGTTCACTACCCATGTCTCTTGCAATGTCGCCGAAAGGCACTGTAAAGACACATCCAACTTTATGCATCATGTTATAGGCAGCAGCGAAGGCCTGTGTAATTAGTACGAATGGCGATAGCATACTGATGCCTTGAGGATAAATATATTGTTACGCGGCAGGAGGCGTTCACACAACGCAGAACACTGGTGCACTCACGCTGAACACAACACAAGCACAGGGCACACCGGATGCCAAGACACAGGCCACTACACAGGATTCGGAGCCCGAGCACGCGCCAAGCGCCCTCTCACTTCGTCTGCCTCATCTTCTCTGAGTCGACCCGTAGCATGACCCCCGGGCGCAAAAGCACCGTCGCGGTGCTGCTTAGCGAGTGTCAGAAGAAGGTAGGTGGTAGGGCTTAAGGCGCGACACGTGCACAATATCGGAGGGTGGAGTACGGGAAGTGCACTCGGGGAAGGCAGGCTCAATCTCGTATGTGACGGCTGTGACTTGGCGCCGCACACGATACGGGCCCACATATCGAGAAAGAAGCTTTTCCGAGAGCCCTACACGGCGAGAAGGCACCCAGAGCAACACAAGAGACCCAGGCAAGAAGGCACTGTCCAGGTGGCGGCGGTTATAGTGCTCTTGCTGAGAGGCTTGGGAGGCTTGCAAGCGGTAACGGGCGACTTGGCGAGCATGGTCGGCATGGGCAATGGCTTCACGGGCGTATTCAGAATGAGAGGGAGGAGACGTTCGATACAATGTGTCAAGCGGCAGTTGAGGCTCACGGCCGTAGGGTTGGCAGGCGCCTGCATCCCGCAGACGCCGACACCCTATAGTTTTCGGCTTTATGGAACTCCAAATGCTATGGCATTATAAACGGGGGTGAAATCGAATTCAAAGATGCAATAGGAAAGCCTTCTTGAAGTACCATAAACAAGCATCTCCACCGCGGTGTTTCCCTCTAGCCGCCCAACCATTTCCGCCCACATATACTCTCCAGAAAATCTTATGTCGCGTGTGTGAAGCCGCAGCTTAGAGTGAAATCATTCATTAGATTCGAAGTATCAAAGTAATCATCGAGGGTAAATCAATATTTGTTCGCGTAATTGCCACATTTGATGTCTGACCATCGAGTGAATGTTTTTCTTGATTGGCCATTACAAGGTCCTTTCGGCGTGATTACAAATAGTGGAGGTTGAAGGCATAAATTATACACCGAGGAGAGTTTGAGCGGAAGCCTTTGTTCGAAAGTTTTCTACACACCCGGCGCGTCTTGCGCCCTCAACTTCAGATTAAAATATTGGTGTGCCGTGCAATCTAGCGTGCAGAGGTTTCCAAAGGTTCGCGGGAGGTTTACGTTCCAGTCTCCATTCTATAAGCCCATGAACACTCTTTTGGGGAGTGGTGAAATAAAAAACAAACAAACATTCAGGCATTACGACTGCTTTTTTGATGTCTTGATCATTCAATGTTACGCTGGTCATGTTTTAAGTTTAGGTTCTCACTTCAAGCTCGCCATGAATGAAACGGCTACAATGGAGAGCTATACATTTTCTACAGAAACTTCGTAGTTGAACAAAAATTGGCCCTCGTTTAGATTTCGAAACCGGGGACCACCGCCTATCCGGGACACTCGCTGAACGAACTAAGTAAACAGGGCGGCTAACAGATGGTTTGGCGAGAGCGAACTGGGAGCGAATTGAACAACTTGAACTTAGAAGGGGTCTAAGTAGTCTATGGTTTAAGGGGAATCCCACAAGATCGAATTTTCATTCAAATTTTCTAAAACTTTTTCTGAGAATTTATATATTTTCTCTGCAGCCTACGGCTGCGCATTGGTAGATGTTAGTCGGTAATTACTTCCTTACTGGAAATGTGTTGCACCTTGGGGGATTCCCTTCAACATTGGTAGAAGTACACTGACTTGCAATGCACCTGAGTGCTAAATGGTGTTGCAACTGTGCATTTCACGCGGGTCAGAAAATACCAAGGCGTATGTGGTATAGGGTCCATTGAGCTTCCTAACTGGAGTAGCGTTCCTCTGTCCCGAAAGGCAGCTTCGCGAGAGGGATATATTTTTCTATACCAGGCTGTACCTAACCAAACGGCTGCAATGCTTCCGATACCTACTCTGTCACTAAGCCAAGATTCCATGTTTTCGTTTTCTTTGTATCGTCATTAACATTCTGCTGGCGCAGTAATGTTTTACGCTCATGTGAACTTGATTAAAGTGAGTGCAAATTAGCGGAATGCATAAACTACGATACTTAGGCGTGAAATCCGAGCAGTACTCCCCGCCGGTCCGCTGCGTCTCCTGCATACGTGCGAAGTTCACATATCGTTCTCTTGTTCCGCTTCCCTTACTGACAACGTTTAGCAGCTTGTAAAGGTATACAAATTTATGCTCGTCAGATCCCAGGAAAAGATTGGTTTGTCAGCGTTAACCAAAACTCGTCTCAAGATAAGCTGTTACTATGAGCGCACGCGACAAAATTCGCCCCTGTAGTTGGAACTGTTTCTACCTGAGTACCTTTCTGCGCGGTCGACGGCACAATTCTCTATACCCTCGTAAGCACCTAGCAAAGTAGCGTGACGCATGCTTTGTTAAATACATGTGCGGCGCAATACGCATTCATATAAAAAAATTGCAGGGAACACCTAAACTCTGCCCTAAATGTATGACTCAGTAGCTTAATGGCTTAAATGCAAATCGTTGCTCGCTAATTTACATTCATAGATCCCTGGTAGTCCTCATACCGCTGCTGTCTCAGTGGTGCAGCGGTTAAGCGATGTGCCACTGCCCTGCAATGGCAGGTGCTCCCAGCAGTGGGCCTTGAGCGGCACAGGCTGCTGTTCCTGAGTGACGAATGCAACCGCCACTGTGGGCAGTTTGCTTACTATCCGGTGGGAAGGATGCCGCAAGGTGACGCAAGGTGACGTGACCTAGATGGCCCACCTGCCTCCTAGGTTGCCCTCTGGGGACCACCTGCCTAAGCCACGCCCGTGATTTTTCGCTCAAAACGGCGACTCCGGTTTTTCTAGTGAACGGGGCCTTCAGTGCGATAGAGTTAATACCAAATAATCTGAAGGTGAAGCGCTAAGAAGTTGCCGCTCATTATTAGCCGCTATCTGCCTCCTCGAGCAGGAAGACCATTTCGACAAAACAACCAACTCGAGAGGCGGAACACAGCGCCCTTATTCTCACAAAACTTTTGCAAATACCGCTACAAAGGGGAGTCGGTGATTTACCCTTGGCTTTCAACAGAGCTTACGCTGATGAAATTATTCATAAAAAAGCCCTAAAAGATATATGTGCTTTCCACTTTATAAAATACACGTAGAAGCAACGTGAGAGCGAACACTAGAGTGTGTGGCCTCTGCGCTTCGTGAAGCACTGCCGCCGAGAGCCGGTAAGAGTTTGCGGCAAGGAGACATCCCCACTACGCATATAGTTAGCAGCTCTTTCCGCGCATATGCTTGGTGCCACCCATTCTCAAGAGCTTTCAATGACAGTGCTTCATGAAGCGCGGAGACCACGCGCTACTGTGTTTCCTCTCATATTGCTTCTACCTGCTCGTGGAGACTGACGATGTTGTTATACTTCATAACAATTTTTGCAATCTGCATAATTATTCTCTTAAAAGTCGCTCCTTTCAACGTTCGTGGACACAATTAGTATCATGAAAGTAATTCGTGAGAGTTCATAATGTTTTTCTTCGAAGGGGGCCGGGTTTATTAGAGAGACATGAGAGGGGCCTTTGCCCTAAAGTGGGCGTAGTGAGGCTCAAGATGCTATTGCTGGATGTTTTTCGCTGCCTAAGGATACCTAGCAATTAGGAGGCACTTTTTCACTCTTCTGGGCATGTGTATTTCCTGCACATATATAAAATAGTATCTCAGGGCGTGAGAAGTACAATATAAAGGCGTTCAGCGAAAAAAAAAGTATCGCATAACTGTCCATCTTTAATTACATCGTAAAAACTTTGCAAGGCTTTTAATCTGCAAAGTTTTGCACAGCAGAATCAATAAATAATGCCTTAACATAACTACGGCTACAAAGAAGCAGGGTTGAGTATGAGCGAAGACGCTTACAGCAAAAAAAAAGAAGTCATAAAAAATGCCTGAACTTAACTGTGGCTACAGAGAGACAGGGTTAAGAATGCGCTAAGAACCTCACTGTAAAAAAAAGCAATCCACAAAAAGTAAAAATTGAGGGCAATCCCTCAGTAGTTAAAAAATTTGTCTTAGTACCCCACGCAGCACTCAGCGTTAACCGTAATGCACTGAAAGGCTAAAGCAAGAAGCAAAACATAACCCAATTTTGAAGATTCCAACAGCGTTAGGGAAGCAAAAACCTCCTGTCCTTGTCAGTTCGCAAAGTTTCTAACCTTCCTCAAAAATGAAGCAACTAGCCCGCAGGAACGCTCTACGAAAGAATGAAAAGACTTTAGAACTTTTCTTATTCTGCAGCCAGCAGTTTAATATTCGTAAACTTTATACTCAGTTCGTTATACATTGCTTCAAAGACAATCAGCGAGCGGAAAGCTGCAGATACGTGAAGGCGCTCCGTAGGCGTAGAGATTATGTCCCTTTTGATATCCGCGTTTCGAGCATGGGCTGAAGCGTTGTTGAAATTTTCCCCCCAAGGTTACGATAGTGAAGGAAATTCAAGGAAACAACTTCAAGGCATAACGACATTTTCGGAAACTCCATGCTCCGACTTACCGCGAAATGGGATTTAGGCCATCGGATGCCTCCCAGCCTATCCAAACCAGTATGCTTGTTTTTGCTGGCGACTTGGGCAGGAACTCGGAACCTCTTTCTAATTCCAATCGCGAGGCTTAGTGAAGTTACCAAACCGAAGTCGCGACGAAATTGACTCATCGGCCGTATTTGCGAGAGCTTCCCCTAACAAGATGGCGGGGGAAGTGTGTAAAGTTTTTTTCCTCCCAAAAGATGGGTTAATGTTTGCATCCTCGGACCTTACGGTAAGGATGTGTTTTTTTTTGTTGTTTTTTTGCGGGAAAGCGGTAGCAGCAAAGCTTCCCGATCAGCACTTCCGTTGAAATAGTAATGGCAGGAAAAAGAAAATGGAAGCAGTATGCTCTTAGAGTTCCGTATTTGCAGCGAAGACACCTACAGTGTTCAAGTAACGAGATCGCGTTTGCGAATTTCCTTCTTTGAAAATACAAAAAGAGCTTCAGAGATTCGCGAGAGCAAAGCCTGATGATAAATAATAGTGACCACCTTATAACGAGATGTTATCGCACGTATGTACTTTAAGCGAAAGATGAAACATCGACATTTTCATTTCCATGAGTGGGCAGCATGCCAAACACAACAAAGAAATAAAACAGGTATGAATCTTCGCAATTGGTTTTACTTTATTAATGAAGCGAAACAAAAGCAGCTTCGTATACATGCGTGTGTGTAAATGAAGTGAACTTCAACCTCAGAGTGTTACTATAGATTCTGGACATTACAGTGATTGATACATCATCTTAGGCTTTGAACAAACAGGCTACCGTAGTGTGCAGCGGAAGTGAAAGAAATACCTCTAGGTCCGAACTGCAGTACTGTTATCTGGGGTGCTAGTACTGCTCGTTCGAACGCACACAGGGAAACACATGGTAACGCGTGTAATGAAACGCCTGTAAACGCCAGAAGCAGCCAGCCCGGAGAAGGTAAAAAACGGTGAACCACATGTTATGATCGGAAGGCTAGGTCGTTAAGGGTATACTTTTCTTACTAGCTTACACTGCCTAGAGGTGGCGGAACAAATTTGAAACATCTTTTCCTCAAGAAAATTTTGTGTAGTGGAACACTGGGCTGCCCCGAGATGTTAATAAATGAATGGAAGCAGATTGAGACTCCTCAAAGAGAGAAACATTTTACACTGAAAGCCCATTTACTGTAACACAAAAATAAACTCCCAAGCGACGTCATAAATAAAAATTGATTAAAAGAAACAAAACACTGGTAGAGGTTGCCCTCAGTTAGAGCAACAAGAAATGGAAGATAAAAAGACAGAATTGAGAATAACTTCGCATATGTAACGAGTGCTCGTAGAACTGCAGCAAAGGTAGAGTTATAGAGAATGCTAAATACAGATCTGTTTTTTCCGAGGCTCCCAATTTTACCGCCATAGTTCTGAGAAATTCTCCCAGGTAAATATGGATAATGTTGTGTACGCCCTAGCAGTTTTAGCCTCTGTGGTCACGTGACACGGGTCGCTCAGGCCCGTGGAGCAACTGGAGCGGCAGTAGTGTCATAGCGATGGACATGCTGTAGCTGTAGCAGCCTCTGGCGCCCCCTGGAACATAGGAAATGTACTAGAGTTCAGATTGTTATCAGCTGGAAGCTAGCGGCAGCGTATTTCATCATGAGTGATAGTCGTTGAAAGGGCGCAATGTTTAAACAGTGAACGATAATCCCACAGCTATCGTTACGGAGTGTGCTGCAGAAGTAGGTGGTAGGATGGTTCGACAGGATACCAGCAAGCAATCTCAGGAGACTAAAGATCTGATTCGAAAATTGCTAAAACATGAGGACGTCTAACTCCACAGAAAGAATTGAACTAGAAGAGCTATCGAAGTTAATAAATAAGCGCAAAGTAGCCTTCATAAAGAAATATTGATACAGCTCAGAAGTGGACGAAGAAGAAGTGCTTCGCCATCTCGCTAGTGACGAGGAAGAAGAAGTGGTTCGTCTTCTTGCTGGTGACCGCTCGGCAGACTGGAGCAGTTCTTGTGTCTCTGTGTGCTGTGTAATATTCGTGACAAATCTGGTGGAGGTGCGGGGTACGCTTCCAGACCCGCGTAGGCTACCGACCAATACGGATCTCACCCCAGTTCACCGGCGCCGCGGCCGCCGCCTCCGTGGAGCGTCCCCTGAATTTGGACTCCTTCCGGCTGCAACCAGGGCGACGCAACCCCGGCCTTCGGAGGCACCAGCTGCCATGGCAACTGAGACCACGCTCCCGGCGCACATCCTCTCTCATCAGCCACGAACACCCCCGTCGTTTCATGGCGACGTGTTCGAGGACGCCGAGGATTGGCTCGAGATATTCGAACGGGTTGCCCGTTACAACGGCTGGAGTGACAACCGTAAGCTCCACAATGTCTATTTTGCACTTGAAGAGTCGGCTCGGACATGGTTCGAAAACCATGAAGCTTCGTTTACGTCCTGGGAAGCTTTCTGCCGCAATCTTAAAGCCACTTTTCCGAATGCAGACCGTCGAGAGCGAGCAGAAGCTGCGTTACACTCGCGCAACCAGCGCCACAACGAGAGTGTACGCATGTACTACGAGGACATGACTCGCCTTTTTAAGCGCGCGGATCCCAACATGACAGAAGACAAGAAGCTTCGCCACCTCATGCGGGGTGTCAAGCAAGAGCTCTTCGCAGGACTCGTGCGCAGCCCACCAAGCACTGTGGCAGAGTTCCTCACCGAGGCGGCAACTATGGAGAAGACGCTGGAACAGCGAGCCCGCCAGTACAACCGCGACGTCAACACCTTCGGGCCTGATCCCATCTCCACGCCTCCCGGTATCGACGCGGCCTTTCTACGCGAGCTGGTCCGATCTGTCGTCAGAGAGGAACTGCAGGCCTTCCGTACGCCGTCCGAGACGCCATCTTTCACGCCACTGAGCGATGTCATCCGGGACGAGGTGCGCCTGGCAGCACAACAGCACCAGATTTCCGAGGTTCCTCGCCAGCCTGATGCAAGGCCCACGTATGCGTCCGTCCTGCGCCAGGCCCCTGGGTACGACGTCACGGCCGCGACTCCAGCAGTGCTCTCGTCGAGCTCCCCTCGTGGTGACGCTCCGCCAGCCTATCAGCGACCGCGAAAGAGTGAAGTGTGGCGTGCCCCGGATCGTCGGCCCCTCTGCTATCACTGTGGCGAGGCGGGTCACCTCTACAGGGCGTGCCCATACCGCCGCGTGGGCCTGCGTGGTTTCGCGCCGGACGACCCGTGCCCTCAGAACGGGGAACGACCGCAGGAGATAGCATTCCATCTGTCGTCGCGCCAGAACCACATCACGTCAGGCCACCAGGAGGCTCGATCACCGTCGCCGCGACGCTACCGTTCTCCAAGCCCCCGTCAAGCCGCAGGCTACTCCGGACGCCGTTCTCCCAGTCCACGCCGGGAAAACTGATTCCAGCGGCCTCTGGAGGCAAGGCCGCTGATGCCGGGACTTGTGAAGATCCTCCTGCGCCACTACCACGCGACGATGTTTCTCCGGGAGCGAGTAGCGACAGCATCCGACGCGCTACCTCCGATTTGTGCGTCAAAATTGACGGAATCGACGTGACCGCTTTGCTGGATACTGGTGCCGACTATTCTGTCATGTGCCTGGCCCTTGCCGTACAACTGAAGAAAGTATTGACGGGGTGGTCGGGGCCTAGCATTCGCACTGCTGGGGGTCACCTGATTATCCCTGCCGGCAGGTGCACAGCTCGTGTCGATATCCGTGGTTTTGTGTACGTCGGCGAGTTTGTAGTCCTCCGTGAGTGTTCGAGGGACTTGATCCTCGGTCTTGACTTTGTCCACACGAACGGTGCTGTCATTGACCTCCACGAATCACGGGTCACGTTCTCGACGAAACGGGCTGTGGCACGCACTGACACAGACGATTCACGCTTCACTGCTCTGCGACTTGTTGACGACGACGTAATGGTGCCACCCCGGTCCAGTGTGCTAGTTCTCGTGAGGAATGATTTATTCCACGACTACGAAGGTGTCGCTGATAGCCACGTACCCCTGCTGCTCGAGAAGGGAGTAGCCATCGCTCGCGGGCTCGTCCAACTACAAGACGGTTGTGCTAGTGTGCTCCTTACAAATTTTGCCAACGAGTTGCAGCACCTCGCCAAGGGCACGGCTGTCGCCTTCCTGCATGACTTCGCTGTGGTGCCTCAAGTGTGCGCCCTGGAGACAAGCCCTGAAGACCAGGCCCCACCATGCCCTGTCCTTCCGTCCGTCAGAATCAATCCCGATTTGGCGCCTGAGCAGAAGGCTCTTCTCTCGGCGCTTCTAACCGACTTCGCGGGTTGTTTTGCCACAAGCTCCAGGGTCGGTCGTACGCCTGTCGCAAAGCATCGCATCATCACCGACGAGACTACACCACCCGTATGCCAGCGCCCATACCGCGTTTCTTCGACGGAACGCGAAGCCATTAAAAGGCAAGTGGACGAAATGCTCGCCGACGATGTCATTCAACCGTCGACAAGTCCATGGGCGTCACCGGTAGTCCTCGTGAAAAAGAAAGACAACACCCTGAGATTTTGTGTCGATTACCGCAAACTGAACAACGTGACGAAAAAGGACGTTTACCCGCTCCCCAGGATTGATGATGCACTCGACAGACTACGTGATGCCAGGTTCTTTTCCTCCTTGGATCTCAAAAGCGGCTACTGGCAGATAGAGGTGGACGAGCGAGACCGCGAGAAAACTGCTTTTGTGACGCCTGATGGTCTATACGAATTTAAGGTGCTCCCGTTTGGACTATGCTCAGCGCCGGTTACTTTCCAACGCATGATGGACACTGTCTTGTCTGGACTCAAGTGGCAGACGTGCCTCGTATACCTGGACGATGTCGTCATTTTCTCGCCCACCTTCGAGCAACACTTGGAGCGGCTGCGCACAGTGCTCCGGGCGCTCCAATGTGCGCAACTTACGATCAAGCCCGAGAAATGCTATTTCGGTTTCGAGGAGCTTCGTTTCCTCGGCCATGTTGTCAGCGCGCGCGGTGTTCTCCCAGATCCCGACAAGACCGCTGCTGTCTCCAGTTTCCCGCGTCCCACTGACAAAAAGACCCTTCGACGTTTTTTGGGACTGTGCTCTTACTATCGACGATTCGTCCAAGATTTTTCCAAAATAGCTGAACCCTTAACAGCGCTGACCAGAGACGACACACCCTTCTTGTGGGGAAGCGACCAAGAGGATGCTTTCGTGGAGCTCCGCCATCGCCTGCAACGTCCACCGATACTCGCCCATTTCGATGACGCCGCAGCAACTGACATACACACTGATGCTAGCAACGTAGGCCTTGGGGCGGTCCTGGTACAGTGGCAGGATGGCGCCGAACGAGTCATCGCATATGCAAGCCGTACACTTTCGCGCTCGGAATGCAACTATTCAACGACTGAGAAAGAATGTCTTGCGGTAGTCTGGGCCATCAGTAAGTTCCGCCCATACCTGTACGGAAGACCATTTCGCGTTGTCAGTGATCACCACTCGTTATGCTGGCTGGCCAGCCTCAAAGATCCATCTGGGCGGTTGGCGAGATGGAGCCTCCGTTTGCAGGAGTACGACGTAACGGTCGTGTACAAGTCGGGGCGGAAGCACCAAGATGCGGATTGTTTATCACGCGCACCAGTGGACCTTGCTTCCCCGGAAATCACTGAAGACTTCTCTTTCCTTGGTGCTGTTAGCGCTACCGATATGGCACAGCTTCAAAGGGAAGACCCAGAGTTAGCGCCGCTCATCGCGTACCTGGAAGGCTGCGACGGTTCCCGCATTCCTCGTGTTTTTCTTCGTGGACTCAAATCCTTCACTCTGCAGAACGGCGTCCTCTACAAGCGCAACTTTGAGAGCAACACTGCAACATTTCTGCTCGTAGTCCCGTCCGAGTTGCGACCTGATATCTTGAGCGCTTGCTACGACGAACCATCTGCCGGCCACTTGGGGGTCAGTCGTACCTTAGCGAGGATTCGGCAGAGGTACTACTGGCCAAGATTACTTCCATCAGTGCGGACATACGTCAAAACCTGTCGCGACTGCCAGCGCCGTAAGTCTCCTCCCTTCAAACCCGCAGGATTTCTTCATCCCATAGCGCCTCCGAAGACGCCTTTCCAACAAGTGGGAATGGACCTACTCGGCCCTTTCCTGAAGTCATCCACTGGAAAACGTTGGATTGCTGTCGCGACGGATTATTTGACGCGGTAAGCTGAGACAACGGCGCTTGCAAACAGAACTGCTGTCGAAGTAGCTACGTTTTTTGTACACAACATCGTGCTGCGTCATGGCGCTCCTGCGGTTATCATTACTGACCGTGGAGCTGCTTTCACAGCCCGCTTGACTCAGGCACTCCTAGATCTGACCCACACCAGCCATAGGCGTACAACAGCGTACCACCCACAGACAAATGGTTTGGTAGAGCGCCTTAACAGAACCCTGGCCGACATGCTCTCCATGTATGCGGATGTGGAGCATAAAACATGGGACCCAATTCTCCCATACGTAACGTTCGCTTACAATACGGCCCTGCAAGAGACAACGCGGCTCACGCCCTTCCAGCTTGTCTTCGGTCGTCCAGTTGTTACTTCTTTGGATGCCATGTTGCCCGTCGACCCTCAGTGTGACATAGAACCAGATCTTGACGTCGCCACTTTCGTTCAGCGGGCTGAAGAAGCACGTCAACTGGCCAGGCAGCGAATACACCGTCAACAGCACGCCGACGCTGACCGCTACAATCTCGGACGGCGATTTGTTACGTACGAACCAGGCGATCATGTGTGGGTTTGGACACCAGTTCGTCGCCGTGGGTTGTCCGAAAAATTACTGCGCCGATACTTCGGACCTTACCGAGTTCTCCGCCGCATTAGCGACGTGACGTACGAAGTTTCACCGGCAACCCCAGACCGCCCTTCGCGCAGACCACCACATCCGGATGTTGTGCACGTCGTTCGTATGAAGCCGTACCACGACCGTCCTGCTGATTGTACTTGACGCTGAGTGCCGCCGGTTGTGTGTCGTGATAGCTGTGTCTCACTTTCTGTGTTTAACCCATTTTCCCCTCTGTGAAAGTGGCCCGCATCGAGGCGATGCTGCAGGGAAGGAAGCAATGATACAGCTCAGAAGTGGACGAAGAAGAAGTGCTTCGCCATCTCGCTAGTGAAGAGGAAGAAGAAGTGGTTCGTCTTCTTGCTGGTGACCGCTCGGCAGACTGGAGCAGTTCTTGTGTCTCTGTGTGCTGTGTAATATTCGTGGAGAAAATCGAGCATGCTCTAAAGAATGAAGGTAGCCTAAAACAGGGAAGAGAAGACTAGGTGTATGTAAAAACTAGATGTATGGGCTAAGAGACAAAGATGGCTATGTCATTAGCAATACGGATAAGATAGTTAAAGTAACCGAAGAGTTTTACACAAATCTATACAATAGCGAATGTAATTTTCAAGTTACTGAGAGAGGCAGTTGAGCACTGCAGTGAGACATCCCGCCAGTAACAAAGGCGGAAGTGAAGAAAGCCATAGGAGCAAAGGGGGAAAGCAGCTGATGAGGAACAGATAACAACAGATATGTTGAAGGACACAGGAACATTGTGCTAGAAAAACTAACCACCCTCTATACGCAATGCCTTGTGACCTCGAGCGTTCCAGGGGCATAGAAGAACGCTAACATTATCTTAATTCATAAGAAAGGAGACGTCAAGGACTTGAAAAATTACAGACCGATTAGCTTACTGTCAGTTGCCTACAAAGTATTTACTAAGGTAATCGCTAAAAGAGTCAGGACAACCCTAGACTTCAATCAACGAAATGGTTTGGTTTGGTTTCTGGGGTTTAACGTCCCAAAGCGACTAAGGCTATGAGAGACGCCGTAGTGAAGGGCTCCGGAAATTTCGACCACCTGGGGTTCTTTAACGTGCACTCACATCGCACAGTACACAGGCCTCTAGAATTTCTCCTCCAAAGAAATTCCAGCCGCCGCGGCCGGGATCGAACCCGCGTCTTTTGGGTCAGCAGCCGAGTACCACAGCCACTGAGCCCCCGCGGCGGCAAACGAAATGATCAGGCAGGCTTTCGTAAAGGATACCCGACAATAGATTATATTCACACTATCAATCAGGTGATACAGAAATGCACAGAATATAACCAACGCCTATATATAGCTTCGCTTGAATACGAGAAAGCATTTGACTCAGTGGGAACCTCAGCTGTCATGCAGGCACTGCGGAATCAGGATGCAGAAGATTGTTATGGGGAAATATTGGAAGATATTCATAACGACTGCACAGCTACCATAGTTCTCCATAAAGTCATCAATAAAATTCCAATATGGAAAGGTGCCAGGCAGGGAGACACGATCTCGCCAATGAAGTTCACCGCCTGTTAACAAGTAGTATTCTGTGGCCGGAAATGGGAACAGTTATGGATAAAAATTAACGGAGAATACCTAAGTAATTTTCGATTCGCTCATGACATTGCCTTGCTAAGTCACTGAGGACATGAACTGCAAAGCATGATAAATGAATTAGACAGGCAGAGCAGAACAGTGGGGCTAAAAATTAACATTCAGAAAACCAAAGCAACGTTCAACAGTCTAGCAAGGGTACAGCACTTCGCAATTGGTAGTGAGGTACTGGAAGTAGTAGTCCACTTAAGGCAGGTAGTGACCGCTGATCCGGATCATGAGAGGGAAATAATTAGAAGAATAAGAATTCGGTGGAGTGCATATGGCAGGTTCTCTCAGATCATGAATGGCAGTTTGCCAATATCTCTCAAGAGAAAAGTCTGCAACAGCTGTATCTTACCGGTACTCACCTACGGTGCAGAAACGTGGAAGCTAACAAAGGCGGTTCAGCCTAAGTTAAAGGGATACTGAGGCGGTTTTTGAATCAGCTAATTTTTTAGGGTTTTGAAGTAGTGTCATTGCTGATCACGTCTGTGAAATTATTTTTTCGATTTTGGCTAAAACAGTGGCGCAATCACCAATTAAAAACGCGATGTTCAAATCTCCCGCGCCCCGCGCGAGCGCAGGAGAGAACAGCGGAGAGGGAAACCTCGTCCATGTCGGCCAACGTGACGTCACGTTGAGGAGCCGGGGATACTTCGGCGTACCCGAGCGAGCTTTCAGCGCGCGTTGTTTCTCGTGTTGCGTGCGTTGTGACGTACACAGCGTGTCAGCCGACCTTGAGAATCAGATTCAACACGAGGTACTACTCTGCGTTCGTGTCCGTGAACAAATACGGCCGAGACTGTGTCGTCTTCCACTATTTTTCGCAAGATCATAAGCTCGCAGCGCAAGCGCTCGCTGCTGTGACGAAGAATTCAAGCCGACCAGAGCAAGCCTACTCTGCTCGAAGCACTTTCTTAAGAGCGGCTACATGTAGAGCTTGTCCCTAATGTGACCTCTGGAGATTTCTGTCTAAAATGCGCGGCTGAACCATGACACAGTTCCTTCGATTTTCTCGCGCAGGAGAGGCGTGTCACCATTCTGAAGAAGCGCCTCTTTTAAAAGTAGAAACATGCTCACTTAGCCCCTGAGGAAACCTTATAGGGGCTCAAGCTTGTGTCGCTCCCCTCAACTTAGGTGCGGCCAGACCATCTGAGACGTGCTCAGCAAGGCTCGGTTAGTGATTTTATACTCGGTTCAACGTGTCCAAGCAAGCAAGCAAACAAGCAAGCAAGCGAGCAAGCAAGCAAGCAAGCAAGCAAGCAAGCAAGCAAGCAAGCAAGCAAGCAAGCAAGCAAGCTTAGAAGCTCTTCATATGCGGCATCTCGTTTAAATGTAGCTAAGCGGTTAAAATGAAAGCGTTCGACGTTCTTATTTCGGATGCAAATTTATGAGAGAAATGAATGCCAATCGAGTTTTTTTTTCGAGCCTCGAGCCTAACCACGGTGCGCCGAGCAGCAGCTGCTCGCCGCTGCCGCGAGGAGGCGCTCGCTATGATGACGTCACACCAGACGTACATATATCGGGCTCCGATCCGGCTCGTCGCAGTCGTCCCGGCGTAACCGCGCTGTGCGTTTCAGCCAAGCCATGTCGTCCGACATGTACAAGGCAAGGCTGCAACGATTCGCTCAAGCTAGGAAACGACGGCGGGCTAAAGAAATGGATGAAGTTGCTTTCGCAATTTCCGAGCTTAACCAAGCTGAGCCTCTGCCAATTTTAATTGCGAAAGCAATACTGCTCGCAGTTTGAGCCCTTCAGCATCGTCCCGGCGGTGTAACCACGTTTGACCTTTAGCATGACCTCCGCTGTGACGTCACTCCAGACGGAGAGAGACAGAGCCCCAACTCGTCTCGTCGCGGTCGTTTCAGCGTAACCACGGTGCACCGAGCATCAGCTGCGCGGCGCTGCCGCGAGGAGGTGCACGCTGTGATAACGTCACGCCAGACGTAGAGAGACTGAGCCCCAACTCGTCTCGTCGCTTAGGCTTAGGCTTAGACAAACTTCATTATATCAGATAATCAGGACGGCGGCCTCGCCATCCCGTCGTTGTCAGACGGTCGAGATCGCCTTGGACCGGGCGGCTTCGAAGGCATATCTGATGGTCTCTTTTTTACTTGGAGGTGCCGGCTGCGTAGCAAAACCTCCCATGACTCCTTTCAATTCACTATAGGTGTGTATTGGGCGCATGCCCACATCATATTGCCACGTATCAATGCAGTGTTTGTTCGTTCGCGCAAGCGGCTTATCATTTTTGTTCGTGACGCGAGAAGCTACCGGACTAATCTCGATTGATCACAGCTATGCCGAGCTGCATCTACGTGTTTCCAGATTACTCTAGATGATCTCGACCTGTTATCTCGAAGTTTCCTTGCCGGCTTTAAATTGAACGATGCCGCGAGCAGCGGGCATTCGTAGTTCGACGACTGACGAGCACGTTTGTTGCTTACGCCGCCTCCGAGTGATTCAGTTCTTTTGCGGGCGCAAGTCAGCCCAAATAAAGAGCTTCATTTCCAGGTCTTGTTGGTGTCCTACTGACCGCTGGACTGCCGTCACTACAACGTGGTAATATGGGCTCGTCGCGGTCGTCCCAGCGTAACGACGGTGCGCCGAGCAGCAGCTGTGCGCCGCTGCTGCGAGGAGGCGCTCGCTATGATGACGTCACGCCAGACGTAGATATATCGGGCTCCGACCCGGCTCGTCGCAGTTGTCCGGGCGTAAACGCGCTGTGCGTTTCAGCCAGGCCATGTCGTCCGACATGTACAAGGCAAGGCTGCAACGATTCGCTCAAGCTAGGAAACGACGGCGGGCTGAAGAAACGGATGAAGTTGCTTTCGCAATTTCCGGACTTAACCAAGCTGAACCTCTGCCAATTTTTATTGCGAAAGCAATACTGCTCGCAGTTTGAGCCCTTCAGCGTCGTCCCGGCGGTGTAACCACGTTTGACCTCTAGCATGACCTCCGCTGTAACGTCATGCCAGACGGAGAGAGGCAGAGCCCCAAGTCGTGTCGTCGCGGTCGTCCCAGCGTAACCACGGTGCACCTTGCAGCAGCCGCGCGGCGCTGCCGCGAGGAGGCGCTCGCTGTGATGACGTCACGCCAGACGGAGAGAGACAGAGCCCCAACTCGTCTCGTCGCGGTCGTCCCAGCGTAACAACGGCGCGCCGAGCAGCAGCGGCGCTGCCGCGAGGAGGCGCTCGCTGTGATGACATCACGCCAGACGGAGAGAGACAGAGCCCCAGCTCGTCTCCCCGCGGTCGTCCCAGCGTAACCACGGTGCGCGCCGCTGCTGCGAGGAGGCGCCCGCTATGATGACATCACGCCAGACGGAGCTATATGGGGTGGTGGTGGTGGTGGCGTAAAACATTTATTATGCTATATACAAGAGAGGTGTTGCTTGGACAGTGCCTGAAGGGCCCAGCCCTCACAATCACTAGGAGGGATCCCTAGTTCTGGACCCCTGTGGCCTCCGCGGCGGCCTGGGCTCTTGTCAACAGGGCTCGTTCGTTGGTCGTGGAGAGTTGAGCAGCCGAGCAGTGCAGCCACCCAGTCCTCTCGAAAAGTGGAAAAGTGTGGATCTGGGCACGCCACAGGTGGCACATTCAGGAGGAAAGGTGGGGTGAAAGCATGAGAGGCGGTGGGGGGAAATAAAACAGCCTGTCTGTAATTGTCGCCATGGGGCGCTGGATGAGGGCGACAAAGTGCTGTGGGGTGGTGGCAGTGTCATGCGGCTGAGTTTGTAAAACGTGGTGATTTGGTGATATGTAGACAGGATCGATGGGGCTTCTTGCGCAGGGTTTGGTGCCTGATCACCTGATCATCCGGGGTCCGGAAGGAGAGTTCTCGGGTCAGCGCATGAACGCGCTCATTACCGGTGATCGAGGCATGCCCAGGGACCCACGACAGAGTAACCGTTCGGTCGAGAGAGGTGATTGTGGCAAGAATACTTTGTGTTGCAGGCGTCGCCATGCCTTTTAGGTAGTAGCGGTACGCGGCCTGAAAATCAGTGCAAATTTCGGTTATGTCTTTGTCAATGATGGAGTGGGCCAGAGCAAGTGCGATGGCGGCTCCTTCCGCTTCTGCGGGTGAATTAGTCCGGATAGTGGCGGCGGCACCCACTGTGCCGTTTTCACAGGCTGCGACTGCCGTGAAACATCCTGGTTTCGAATTTTCTGCCGGGTCGACATAAAGGATAGGAAGTTGGAGGCGCTGCGCTTTAGCTTTCGCAGCCTACCAGCCTTAACCAAAGCTAAGCCACCGCCAATTTTTTTATTTACGATGAGGCTTCAACGCCAGCTTTTCTATTAGTCTTGGTCCATAGACCGGAACATATGACTTTCGCCATATCGACCGACATGCACACATAAGAGAAGTTCATTTGTACTCTCGACCAAGGCAAGGCTTCGACGAACAGAGATCTGCGACGTCCACTGTGCCTTGTCTTATTCAGCCCTTAATTATTAAGCAGCGCATTATGCGCTAGTAACTTTGTCGTAACAGGCTTATTACTATAGAAATTCTCCTCCAGAAATAAAAACAAAAGCCGCCACTACCTTTTTGTGGTTGTGGTGTAACACATTTCTTTT
Source organism: Amblyomma mixtum (assembly GCF_055824585.1). Lineage (NCBI taxonomy): Eukaryota > Metazoa > Arthropoda > Arachnida > Ixodida > Ixodidae > Amblyomma > Amblyomma mixtum. The sequence goes on along the minus strand of NC_143020.1, from coordinate 80,654,838 downwards.
AAGAAAGAGTGACTGGGACACCGGTCCTCATGGTCGGGGTCTACATCTGGGACTCTGATACCTTCCGCTGTCCTGAGGGCCCGCAGCAGGTGCCTCTAAGCTACAGCTCCTGCGCATGGACGCGTGATGAAAAAAATGGCTGAGGCTTAACTTGGTTAAGCCTGGAGAATGCGAAGCATCATCCTGTCCCGTAATTTGGAGGCGCACAACCCATTCCCACCCCAACAAGTCCTACACCTTACATGATCTCTCTGCGCACTCAGGATCACATATATCAGAAACCCCTACCGCGCAATATGAGCGCTAGTTTCCATCAGGGTAGGCGGCAGGCACGAGCGAGCTATTACACCAAAACATACAGCAACCGCTCCGATATCCTTTATGTCGACGCGGCACAAAATTCGAAACCAGGATATTTCACGGCAGTCGCAGCCTATGAAGACGGCACAGTGGGGGCCGCCGCCACTATCCGGACTAATTCGCCTGCAGAAGCGGAAGGAGCCGCCATCGCACTTGCTCTGGCCCACTCCACCATTGACAAAAACGTAACCGAAATTTGCACAGATTCCCAGGCCGCGTACCGCCGCTACCTAAAGGGCGTGGCGACGCCGGCAACACATCGTATTCTTGCCACAGTCACCTCTCTCGACTGAACGGTTACTCTGTCGTGGGTCCCTGGGCATGCCTCGATGCCCGGTAATGAGCGCGTTCATGCGCTGGCCCGAGAACTCTCCTCCCGGACCCCGGATGATCAGGCACCCAACCCTGCGAACGAGGCTACATTGGTCCTGTATACATATCATCAAATTACAACATTCTACAAACTCAGCCGCATGACACTGCCACCACCCCACAGTACCTTGTCGCCCTCATCCAGCGCCACATGGCGGCAATTACAGACAGGCTGTTTTATTTCCCCCCACCGTCTCTCATGCTTTCACCCCACCTTTCCTCCTGATTGTACCACCTGTGGCGTGCCCAGATCTACACTTTTCCACTACCTTTGGGAATGTCCTTCCCCAAAGGCAGTACTCCCCATCCCCAATCCCACTCATTCTTCCTGGGAGGCTGCTTTACGGACCGCTCAGCCCGCCGGCCAGAAATGGCTAGTGGATCGGGCTTTACGTGAAGCGCAAGCCCGTGGACTCCTGGACCAGTAGTGGACCACCCTGGAAGATTTTTTAATTTTTTTGGTGTAATAAAGTTGTTTCCATCCATCCACAGCGATGGCGCGAGGTGGGCCCCCGTTTCTCCACTGTCGTGACGTCATCGTGTCACGTGGTGTGAGGTCATGTATCACGTGATTTAGAGGCGCACAACCACAGCGACGGCGCGAGATGGGCCCCCGTTTCTCCACTGTCGTGACGTCATCGTGTCACGTGGTGTGACGTCATGTATCACGTTATTTGGAGGCGCACAACCACAGCGACGGCGCGAGGTGGGCCCCCGTTTCTCCACTGTCGTGACGTCATCGTGTCACGTGGTGTGACGTCATGTATCACGTGATTTGGAGGCGCACAACCACAGCGACGGCGCGAGGTGGGCCCCCGTTTCTCTACTGTCGTGACGTCATCGTGTCACGTGGTGTGACGTCATGTATCACGTGATTTGGAGGCGCACAACCACAGCAACGGCGCGAGGTGGGCCCCCGTTTCTCTACTGTCGTGACGTCATCGTGTCACGTGGTGTGACGTCATGTATCACGTGACGTGGAGGCGCATAACCACGGTGAAGGGCTGAAGTGGTAGCTAAAGTAGTATGCTTCGCATAAAATTGGTGGCCGCTTAAGCTTCGTCTTAAAGAGTGGGATGCAACACCATGTTGCAGCGTTGCCAAAGAGACCACGGGAACGCCATCGCCCGTTCGGCGCGACGCCTTGCCTGGAGGAAAGTAAACGACGCTTGTCTCTCAAATCTCGGTGGACACCCGAACCGCACCGTAAGGGAATGAAAATGAAATGAAAATTGGTTTTAAGGAAACGACGATCTGTCATATCTCGGTGGACACCCGAATTGCGCCTTAAGGGCCTCAAGGAAAATGAAATGAAAATTGGTTTTGAAGGAAAGGAAATACGCCTATCTCTCATATCTCGGTGCACACTCGAAAGGAATGGACACCACAAAAATTACGAGGAACATTATAGGCTAAAGTGGTGAAAGGCAAAAGCCTGAGTGCTGCATTCTGCTACGCGATTGTTCACTTCACATTCTGTTGGTGCATTAATTAACTGCCAATTATTGACGCTTAACCTTTGACTTTAGAAGTGCAACGCGACAGCGCTGCCAGGGAGTCCACGGAACGCCACCACCCGTTCGGCGCGATCTGTTGCCGTTTGAACGAAACGCTTTTTGAGGAAAGGAAATGGCGCTGTAAATCTCTGTCATCTCGGTGGACACCTGAACTGCACCGTACAGGAAGGGAGGAAGTGGAGTGAAAGAAGAAAGAGAAAGAGGGGTCGTAATGAAGAAACTAAAAATTGTATTTCAGGAAAGGGAACAACGCAGTAACTGTCTCACATATCTTGGTGCACACCAGTCGAAAACTCTATTTGAAGAAAGGAAATTAAGCAGTAACTGCCCCAAATATTTTGGTGGACACCCGTCAAAATTCGCGCGCAGTGATGTCACGACCATTTCGACCAATCTGAAACGCGGATAAATTTTCTAATACGTCTTGGTCACGACAGTATGAGCCATTAAAGGATTTCGCCTTGATACATCTCTAAAGCACCCTTCTAAGACAACACCGTATTCACTGGACGCGTCCATTCCAAACCATCGAGCTAGCGTGGCGGAGTGGTTATCGTGCTCGTCTCGCACTCCGGAGACCCTGGTTCGATTGCCCTACTCGACCAATTTCCTACTCTGTTTTATTGATTAATTAATGCATCTGGGATTTTTCGCTCACGGCCAACGCCGCCGACGCCGACGACGACACCGGCTTTTCTGCGGCACGGGGCCCTTAACGCTGTCAAAGAAAGGCCGACGCTTTCGAAACGAAAGCCCAAAGGCCAGCATAGTGATGATAGCTGCCAATGTCGAGACCTCAACGGCCACACGCTAGCGTTACAGATGAGTTCTACAGCCTGTTTTATTTCGCATAACATAAGCACTACGACAACAAGAAAAGCTTTATAATTAAGATCACAAAGGCAAGTTGTCCTGAAGAGGAATGCTTCATTTCCGCTACTGACGAAGAAGAGCCTTATATTCGGAAACGTTGCGCCTTGTTGCATTCCATCTCAAAAGAAAATGGCAAATCCAATGAAACTTGTCTACAGCGGAGCCCTGCCGCTCATCACGGATCTTTTGTAGGACCTGACGAACAATTAATGGCACCGACCAAAAAAGAAAGATGGATGAATGGAAAAGTGAATCGTCGGTGCCATTCATTTTTCGTCATGTCCCATCCCGACCAGACGGGCTTCCGTCAAAATCTTGACTTCAAATACTTTTGTAGGACCTCCTCTTCAGGTCTTGAGCAATACTTTTACATGTAAAATTTATTTACTGTATTAACGCTAGAACACAGTAACTTTAAACCATTCTAATGAATCGGCCAAATTCAAAACTATTTTTCTTAAAAATATAGGAACTACTGAGCAAGTGCAAATATCAACATGCTCTATACAGAATATGCAGAATATGCGCCTCAAGTCACATTAGCCAATGGACAACGTGCTCTGTACAGAATGTGCACCTCAAGTGGCATTAGCCAGTGATGTAGATCAGTAAACACATTTATTGTGCTCGCAGAATTTTTCTTCCTCCGCCCCGTACTTAGTAAAAATAGGCTTCATGGCTGACGGATACCCCATAGTATTTCGCGCAGTTAAACCGAAAACTTGTCATGCAGTTGGCAGCGGTGGTAACAAATTGAGCTTTTTTGCTGTTGTAGTGTGCTTACTACGTACATTTATTTTTCCTTTTTGTTTAGCGAACGTCTCTAGGCAAAATATACTCCAGGTTAGCTCGCAATGCAAGAATCATGCATGTATTCGCCCTGATTCAAGCAAGGCGTTCAAAGTTTCTGGATTTGTGGCCGCAAACGAAAGCCCCGCTCCGGTAACAGTGGGGAACGCTCACTAACGGTCTTCACTGCGTTTTCTCAAAAATATTTACCATTTCCAACCGCCCTCAATTAACTTGAGGGCAACCAATCATGAACACAATCCTCGTGGTAAACACAGCCTCTTTCGAGGTAATCGACCCCTGGTGCTCAAGCGAATAAAGAATTGCACTCCATGACCTTGGGTTGCGGACTGCACATAAGCCAGTGATGTCCACTTTTGAGAGAGCACATACTGAAAGACACTCCTGTACCAATTCTATGGGTCAGTTTGGAAAAAGCGCACTTGGACGGAAACCATTTCAGTGCATTGTACTGAGCGCAATTTTAGGCCCTGACAACAGTTATGGTGGACAGGTACGACCTTAATTTTAAGGACTCAATCAATGACGCATTGATACGGTCCGTCTTCCTCTTCCCAGAACGTAAATGTGCAAGTTGCTGACTTTTCAGAAATATCTAAAAAACATCGGCACCATCTTCATCCGCCTAGAGTCCACAGCAGATGACGGGCCTCTCTGGATGCCCCACCGATGGTGATGTCATTTCTGAGAACTTTCTTTGGCTTGTCACTTAAGAATTATTGCTGTATAATTTCCGCATCTGTATTCTGTGGCCTCCATTTAAAAGCACAAGGTTTTGAGACGTTTCTCTCTTCACTGAGAAAATACCAGGCTGCCTAATGTTTTTTATAATGATCCTTTATTAGATCCTCCACCGAGGGCGCTAAATAGATGGCCTAATGTTTTCGACCCTGATGTAACAGTTTGGTTGTCTGGGAACTGGAACTCAAGAACTTGCTATTTAAGCAAACCATGGGTGCACAAGTGGGTTCACACAAGGCCTGGGACCGTGCTTGTAAAAGGCGCAGTGAACAGTATCGAATGGTGCCAGCGTAAATATGAGATTTTCGCTTATGAGGCGTAACTTGAAAACAGTTTGTATAAAGGAAAGTTATAGTCTTTCATTATCAAAGTGATAACAGCGTTTTGCGCCGGTGATTATGACACTGGCGACGCCGGATATTCTGTAGAACAGGAGCGTGAACGCGGTCGCGTGAAGGCATCCACGCTGTGAATCCATTCGGAGCAAGCAAATCGCCGGGGGATGGGCGTATATACCAAATCGTTCCTTCGGGAAAAAGAGTTCAATTCCTTCCTTTCACAACAAAACGTCCACTGTCAGGAGCTGGAATATTTCGCTCACGTCCCATCGTTCGTTTCCAAACTCCGCGGAAACCGCCGTCAGGTACCTCTAGCCCATATTAACCGAGACTTGTTCCGAATAGAGGCGATCGCATTCCTCGCACGCGCAGGCACCGCTCTTTTCATGAAAGTTTCTCTGGAAACTCGGCGTTTGCAGCCGTTCAGGCTTCGCTTTCTTCATGCTGTCTTTATTACGAACTTCTTCCTTTCAGCTACCCTTTGTTGCTTCTCCTTCCCGTGATGGCGCTTTCTACGGATTGCTGCAGCGTTGCGCTGTATGGCCGCCGCTTTTCGCACTGTATCACATTGGCACCTGCGTCGGAATGTCATCATCTCGGAATTCGTCGCTCTCCCTTCATCAGTTTCCTGCGCACGTCGGTTTGGCGCTTCCTGCTTTTTTGTTCGTCAGGTTTCCCAAAAGAATGTTAGGATTCGCTTGCTTCAGTTTGAGAATTACGTATTTGTTGGCATCCAAAACTCATTTAGGTGGCAGCTGGTTTGTATGATGGCTGCATAGTTTGTCCTGACCGCCAACAAGTGTGGATTAAGTTGAATTTAAATGAAGCAGATTTATTTACATCTGGCATGAAGTACATAATTTAGAAGAAAAAGTTATCTCAAAGGATATCTAACAGAGCCTCACCCCACCGGCTTAGCTTTTTTGCAGCTCAAGCATCGATGTTGAATCTATGCAACTTAAGTTCGTGTCACATCAGAGTTTGCATTGCACGTATGAAAACAGACAGACAGTTGAACAGCGTAAATATTACCACTAAGTGAAGATGACATCGCGACATCATGGCAATCGGATTACATCTGAGCTTTGAGAATAAAATAATACAGGAAACGTCATGATCACGTAGGTTTTCTTTGTTCTGCGCAATGGTGACGTGAATTTGCGGACGTCAAGGCAAGCAATACCAAGTACGCTGGGCGCACCCCTTTCCTTGCTTCCATGTGGTCGCCGTTTCAGTGCTAGTAGCTTTCTTCTCTACATGACTCGTTCCCGCGGTGTAGTCTAAACCTCTCGCCATATTGTAAGCGAACGACGCTGATTTACGCGAATGATACATATTTAATAGCTTGTATTTAACATCATCTCTATGAGTCACTTTGCTGATAAAAAAATGTGTCCTTCAGTGGCCACCTGGAGTTGTTAAAATAATAAGCACATACTGCGGAGGAGTAGGAGTGCGGAGTAGGAGCGGAGAAATCAATTCCACAAATTTAAATTGAAGGTTTAGTGATGCCTTGCAGCTATACCCCCAGCATGACAATCAAGCTTTAATTAAGGAGGCTCACGTAAACAAAACGCGCTTATTTAAATGCGATCCATATAACTGAACATAAAGCTACGATTATACAATTATACTGTTTTTATATACGAGGTCATGCACTGTACATAAAGTGTTGCAATCTCGTTCGTGAACTTGCTGAAAAAACACAAACAAAAGGCGTCTGTTCTGTAAAAAAAAATTGTAGAATCTGCCGGAAAACTGAATTTTTTTCTTCTTCAGTAAGAGCGCAGCTTACCTCACGTTGCTAAAATAAAAATGCTTTGAATAATGAGCCAAGCGCTGAGAGCAAACCGTCTCCTATACTGAAAAATTTCTTTAACCGCTACAGTGAGCTTCAGGAACCGTTTCTAATAAAGGACGGGCATTATGCAAGTTCCTTTCCTTGAATCAGGAGCGTCGAACTCAAGCTGTGCCAACAGATAAGATGCAAAAGAATGAACGTTAAATAAGAAGACTGAATCTTAAGTTTATAAAAATCTCCATGGAGGTCAAGATGTCTAGTGAAAAAGAAGCAGCTATAGTAAACTTTCTTCAGTGAGAGACTCTGAGTGACTGGCTAAATGTCTTTTTTCTCAAATGCAGTATATCTTTCCCACGAACTAGAACGATAACACTGAATATCGGAAGTATATTTGGAGCGTTAAAAAGCGCAGTGCGCAGAACTCAAAAAAGTGGGCAGAAAATTTTACAAAGAGTCTACAGAGTGAGCTGGAATTTTGCTTGTCTTTCTGGGGAAGCGCAGCCTGGAGAGAGAGAGAGAGAAACTCTTTAATGAAATACAGAGAATTTAGCCGGCGTTAAAAAATACCTCGCATGCTACTCTGCGTAGGGAGGGGAGTTTGGGAGATAAAGACAGAAGGAGAGCAGTGTGGAAAAGATAAAGGTGTGGTAAGGTAAAGGTAAGCTAACCTCGTCAGCCCATTTGTCGGACTATGCACTCCATCATTCCATAGGTTACATCAATACTCGCCATTGCATCCTTAGTACCCATCTCATGGCAACCTGGAGATAAATCTAGATAGTCTGCAATACTATGCAAGTGACGTGCCATCATACCAAAATCTCGGAAACTATTCAGGTATGTTATGGTTAATAACGCTTTTTTGTTTTCACAAGATGGCCTCAAAAACTGAAGCCTGTGTGGTATTCGTTCCAATTTTTAATATGCTTGCAAGTTTTTTGAGCAAAAAATTCTTCAAGGTGGCACAAACATTCTAAACTCGTTTGCTTGCTTTCTTCTCCCGGTGTATTCTGCAAAGTGCATGCTATTCAAAACTACGATTGTCCCTGAGGTAAAAAAAGAAAACATCGCAATTTTTATAATAGAACCTGATAGGTGCGAGAGTTAATGAAGAGTGCGTATGTCGACCATCACCGCCTGACTTACGTTCTGTATTGAGATCAATTTCTAGAGCCTTGATAAGCCTCTTCCTTTCACTAAACTCAACGCAGCCGGGACACGTCTGCTGGGTGCATTTTATACCCGTGTCAAGCACGCCAGTTAAGCGCACTTACCGGGAGTGCGCTACGGCATCTCGAGTGACACCTTAGACAACGCGGTGCTAAACGGGAAAGCAATGTGCACTCGTAGTAGAAAAAAAATGGCGACAGCAAATGAGCGCAATTTGCGAAGAGGCCGATGGAAACGAAAAAGTACTCATAACTGATTGCTTAACGTGATAGCGCAAATAAAACGGCGTTCAACAGGTTTTAACGATGAAAAAATAAATAGAAGAAAAGCCAAGGCTATCCAGAATTGCGACAACAAACAAGATGACGGGGGGCAGCGATGTTGCATCTGAACTCGTTCCTTTGTTTTTTTGCTTGGCTCGTAGCTGTAACTAACGATTTTTTTCTAAAAACAGTGTAATAGCATGTAAAATAAACTTGTAAGTACTTTTTATGCACTATAAATATTGTGCCTTTGATGTCGCTGCTGGCGATGCTACGCACTCAGCCCTCAAAGTGTGTTCAGTGAATGCACTCCGATATGCACTCTGGCGAGTGCACTTATGTCACGCCGTTTAGCTGTGCTAGAGTGCACGTTTAGCCAGTCGCACTCTTCGTAAGTGCACTTTGTTTTGCGCTCTTGGCAGGGGTATTAATGTCTCTTGTTTTCGTATGCAAAATGTTGGACACTGAAATGCACCTATAGATATTCCAATATGAGAAAACGTGTTTATTTAAGACCGTATGGAAGCTGTCCGCGTCGCTAGACCTCAAAATTGTTCGAAATTGATGAAAACCTCAGAGAGCGTGCGCTCTGTTCTGAATCGTGGCACGGAAGTACATTTGAAGATGCTATGCAAAAATCGATAGCTGTATCGGATTTAATTAATCACATCCACCATGCGTTCATCATTGAAAAGAAAGACCTTGTAGAGAAACGCACTTCAGCGTAAAGTAAAGCTGCTAATATAGTCTGCAGGTTAGAGAAGTGGCTGATTTTTTAAACTTTCTTGAACTGAATTTTGATACGAAGCGGAAACTTGTCCACCGTACAGAAGTACTATTTCTAGGAAGACCGTAAATGAACGAAATAAAACGCGCTACCGTAACGGTGTTAACAAAAGGAAGACTGCCACCTAATTCAAACCTGCTTTGCAATGAAAACATACCTATTCTAATTCTGTTCTTGATGGTCATTGAAACATCAAGTAGAAAACAGCAGGACTGAGTCAAACACAAAAGATAAGCGCTCCTCAACTTAGTCGGCGGTTACCTGACATCATGTGCTTCGACTTACTTTGAAGGTTAACTTCGAAGAGCTTCAACAGCGCGCTCATATAAATTGCCTCCTTTCTCTAGCGTTATGGTTTATTGTTTTTTCCTTGACTGAAGAAGTTTCGGAAAAGAAAAGACATCCGAATGTATTTAAAACCATTTGCTTTATAACTTCATTCGGCATCTGGATGTGGTGAAATGAGTCTCTCTCATACGAATGCACAGCAGCACTAATCATTCGTAATCGACTTTAAGACCTTCCGCGGAAAAGCGTGCTTGTGATTACTGCTATGTGATCCCAAAGTGCAATTCCTGTGCTAGTGCATGCAACAAAGTGCTGCTCCTGGAAGAGTAAAATATTCTCATCCAAATTTAGTTGGGGGGGCCGCCGTAATACTCCCAGTGCTTTGTGCGCGAGCACTAAGCCCTAAATGTAGCAATGTCTACCGAACCACTGGGGGCGGTTGCCCAGCAGTGACGCTATTTTTGGTGGAAACAGAAAAGAGGGAAATTACACTCTACCAACTGTCGCCAATGAAACCGCACAAGAACTGCAACCTTGCTCGGTTAGTTCAAGGTGTTCGCTAACTTATACCTCTGTCACACGGCCAGTTCAATGACCATCGAGTCGAGAGCCATCGAGGTTTTCCACCACCATCGAACTCGAGGGAGTTGTGGTGCTGCTACACGGCAAATCTCAATGGCCATTGAAATGGTTCTCACGTCTTACCCCAAGCTCGTGTGAACCACAATCGCTACGTTCGGTTTCGCGCAAATAACAAAAATGTTTTATAAAACCTAAATGTTGAAATACACTGTTTGTGCAGTCATAAGGGGCGTTCACACTTGTCCAAAAATCTGGCGCGCGAAGCTGATTCCCTCGCTGCAAAGACTAGGATTTGTTATCATCTGTTGACGTCCGGGCGAGGTGGAACTGCCGCGCCGCTGCTGTTTCTAGCTTTTGCACACCACGTTGCCGCTCGCGGAGTACACAGATAAAGTCAAAAAAGAGCATAAATTTACGCTGCCTACGTACCACAAGCGTATGCATGATTACGTACGCTAAATTCCCACTTTTAGTTCAGCGTACGCTAGCGCAGACGCAAAAATAAACTCAGCCTATAGTAGCGCCATCTGGTTGTCAGGACGGGAACGATTACTGTCAACAAACCGACTCTGCTCTTAAGCCTAGCAGCGGCAGAATCGTCACTCTAAATAAAAAAAAAAAATGAAGCAAATTTATCACTTATACGTTTTCTTATAGGCAAGGTGAGACGAAGCGAAAGACCGGTGCGCCATTCATGACCAGTGAACGGACTGAAAAAAGCAACAACAACGAGAATTCAGTCCGAAGCGAGAGGTCCGGCTTTGAAGGGCGCCGCCATGTTTGTTTGTCGCCGCGCGGCGGAAATCGGTGTGGACCGATCGGCATTTTTATAGAGAGCATAAAAATAATGCGCTTTAAACCAGACCGACACATTTTTAAATTATTGTGCACACTAATTTTTTCTGCTTGTATAATAGTTTCAGAGAATGATGTTTGCTCATGCTTATGTATCGTGCACGAAAGTGCGCGTTGGTGCCGTTCGAAGCAATGCTAGCAACATTGGGCAACGCTCGAAGGCCCTCGAAATCTCAATAGAGTTCCGGGCTGCTCCGTTGACTCGACAGACTATTGAATCGATGGTCATTCAAACTGACCGTGTAGCAGCGCTCGATCGCCTTAGAGTCGATAGACTATCGGTACGAGGACCTTCGAAATGCCCGTGTGACGGGGATATTAAATACGGGTTCACGCGGAGGAACAATGGCTCGAGGACGGCCGCGGACCAGGCACCACCTGACAATCCACTTCCGCACCGCTAGGTTAACGCCAGTCTGTATGTTGCTGAATATAGCGCTGCGAAAGACCATGGGAAAAGGTGCATGGCGGTCGAAGGAGGGGCAGTAAGCGGATTAGACATGTGCCTAGCCTTTCTTGGAAAGCAGGGAAAGTGCGGAGCTGACGGACTGAATGTGGGTCGTCACTTACGTGTGTTCCGCAGGCTAATGGCTAATCCTATGAATCCGCCTTAAATCGCCCAAAATACAATGCTGCGACACTGCAGCGACCCAACTGCGAGGCAAAATCCCCCTGACATAAGCTCTTACATTAATCCGTGCGGCCCCTCTATGTGTAGTTTCGTTTTTTGCGCTAGTAGAGAAGGCGACTTTGTTCTTCTTGCAACATTTTTTCTTTCAAAGACCAAAAACTGGTCGCAGAGCATGTTTAGAACACACAGGTGATTAAACTAAAGCTCGCGTTGTCTCTAGAGTTCCAACAACCATTGGTTACATTTTAAAGTTGGCTTTGGCAGTTGACGGTGAAAACAGCGAAAAAGTCCTTGCTACTCTGGTGGCAAGGGTAAAATGTAGACCACGATGTCAATGTAGTAGTAGGGCTGGACGATTGTTTAGCCTATATCTAGTTGTGAGGACAGTGATTATTATCTGTCGCACCAAATCTGTGCATGATTGTGAAAATGTTGGAGAATGTTATATGCAATATTCCCATGCTGTCATTGTGAACTTCGAAATCTTTTAAATAACCTCACCCTTCGGTTGCGAGTTTAAATTTACGTTGCCTGAAAAGTCCAGAACCCAGACGTACCTCTTACTCCAGCTTTAAAGGTCTCTATACCAGTGCAGGTCTTTATACCAGTATTCAGTTTAAGCATGCAGCAAATGGTCATCAGCCTTGTCCTCGTTTTGCTGCTTTCGCTTTGGTAGATCGTCTTGTTAATTGCTCAATATTTCATTGAATCATGCCTCACTATCAATCTTAAATTGATTTATGCTCTTGAGCCATGCTTGGTGCATGCAGGACAATTTTTATTTTTTCTTGGGCTGCCCATCTTTCACTGAATGAACACCACCGAAAAGAACTCATGACTGCGAAACCACTACGATGGTAAAAAAGAGAAAGCGGCTGTGATATTTAAGAGGCCGGAAATTAGATTATAAAGTGGCGTAGATCTAACGTGAGGGTTTTTTAATTTCTCTTATTGTAAGATATTCTTTCAACTAGAACTCTTATGTTGGCTGGGGAATGTTCAAGGCTTTCTTCACAGAAGCACGCGACTAACATAGCGCCTCTATCCGTGACACACGCCGTAGGAGATAACTCCAATACCGCTTCACAGACCTGTTTTCGCTGTATGATGAGATGTTTCACTTTAAACCTTGTAGGAAGCGAAAAAATGCTGGCCTTGCATCCTTTCAGAGTATGCTGCGAAACTCTCACAAAGTGCTTCTCAAGAAATCAGAAATGTTATCTTAAAGAAAAAACTCCGGTTCACAAACTTCTTTCAACCCCTGCTATGCAAAAGGGCATAGCGCCAGGAGTAGTGTGTCAGTCGGCCTGTATTGCATGCTTCTTAAAATTGGTGAGGCGTTTCTTACTCTGCGTGAACTTCTGGCGTTTTCACTTCGTTCTCAGAGCCCGCGTAGTGCGCAGTTGTCCAGAAAGTACACTAACACTATTATCTTTCCGTCATTGTCACCTGTCTCTAGCTTATCACGAACAGATAAGCAAGATTAAAAACTTGGGGGTTTTTATAGTCGACCAGTTGCAAAAGATGCTCTGAGCGGTAAATCACATCTTGCTTTCATACCTTCTGTGTCCAGAGCAAGGGGCGTAAACGTCGAAAAAGATTGTGCGAGGAAAATCTTCCCGTGACTCAGCTTTCGCACAATTCTGCGTGTTGTCAGTTCAGTTCACTCTACATGGGCCCGCACATGCGCCTATAAGGTTCATTTTTTCCAAAAATTGTCCACGTTGTTCCTCTTTTCTTTTGCATAATGATATAATCATCTCGCACTTTCCTCGATGTATGTGTGCCACTACGCCTGTAACAAATACCACTGTGCTTTTGGTTTCTGTGCTTTAAAGGTCCCTGGTAGGATACCACCGTCGATCGGCAGTATTCTGTAAGTCAACTTCCCCAGCAAAGTTTTTGCTTGGCACAAAACGTTTTCTTCAAAGATTGAATTTGAACCCCTGCTCGGATCACAAAACAGGAGAACTCCAAGAGTGAGTCGACATCCATATCAATCTCTTTGAAACGCGTCTAGCAAGAACAGCCAGTAGTTAACTTACTTTTCATTTATTGAGGGGTAAGCTAGAAACAGATGGGGGTGATTGGAGTGCACTGTTGTGCCCTTTCGAGAACTGCCTTTAAGGCGCGATCGCGAAAGCAACAGGCAACCGTACAGGGTTCCTGTAGATTAACAGTAACCTTTTTCTCTCTGTTTCGAAAGAAAAGGCGACCACAGCAGCTCTATTCGCGCGCTTCTTTTATGTGTGCAGAGCACTGACACGTGCAAATGCAACTATGAACGAGCCTTTTGGCTGGAAAAAGCTTTTTCGGGAAAGCTGAGTCGAAGACAGATAGATATAAATTTTATGTATTAACAATTTTTTTGCCGCAACCAGCCTTGCATTCCGCGAATTGACAAGATCACCTAGAGTAATACGTTAACCAAAGAATAATATTTCCTTTAATGGGTAGAAAGCGCCTTCACGGTTATGATGAATGGGCCGTTTAGATGACTTGAGAGCAAATCTGCGGTGCGGTAATGCGGATAGTTCTTTCTGCCATTTTTTTTTTAATTTCATCACTTGGCACTGAATCAGTCTAAACCTTCCGCCATCTTTTACAAGATTTAGCAGCTCTCTCATTCTGTAGTAAAGAATGAATTGCATCAGACGAGAAAACAAAATTTATTTTCGAGTACCACTTCTGTTGCACAATTTAGATCCATCTAAACGCGACTGGTATGAGCGGTATGCGACACTGAAAACTCGGGCTTGTCCGCAGTGCACTATAGCCTCTGGGTCAACTTTACGGGTAATGCAGCTCTCGATGTATTTCTGGTGCCACAGAGTTGCACAAGTTTAATTATAAACAAAGGGGTAGCATTACACGCACTGATAAACGCGCAACTTCGCCTGAGTTCAGCACTTAATTAGAAGTGAAGTCCTGCGATTGCAGAAGCATGGCTTACTTGTTGTACAAAGGCGCAGAATGAAGATTTGTTCTCTCAAAGGCATGAGCCTCGCAAAAAAAAATCAGTGTTCTCAGTAACAAGCTCTCGCGCAAGCTGATGCTTCATCATACCGTGGGCTCACAATGAGAACACAAGCTCACCGACAGCTTACTTTGGAAGCGTGTATCTCGGCCTTTGTTTCATTAGGGCTGCATTCTCAGCCGTGCGAGAAGAAAAAACACTTCTAACTCCGCTTTCCTGCGGCGCCTTCTGTTCTCAGTTCATGAACTTCATGCTCGAGCGAGCATGGGAATTTTAAGAGAAAACTTAGGCGCCCACTCTGCCAGACAGTGCCCTTGTGCACCCTCCATAATCTTTGAGAACACTAACCCTAACTAAAGTGTGCAAGGCGCAATATAAGGTAACTACTAAAAAGAATGACGCCTTCTGCTGATAATTCAGCATCACCTTTCGTTCTTCTGCGTAAGTTTTAACTATACCCAAGAGAATAGCAAAACAGGACGCTGAGATCACGAAAGGGTATAATCAAAGTTGATGCGCTTCGTAGTTTCACTAGTGAATTGAGATATGCTGAAAATAAGCCTTTCTCGGGATCAGACAGGATATGTGAGCAGCCTTGAAGAGAAGTTTATTGGACTAATTATTCATACAAAGGGACCATAGTCCCTCACAAAGACAAAAACAACAAGGCAGCGACTAGTGTCGCTCGGTACAAACAAGCTATAAAACAAGTACACGACGGCGACTGCTGTCGCCGTTCACACAAAATCATTCACAGCACAGAATGTTCAAAGGGTCCATAATGTTTAGGCATCGCGGGGGGAAGCACGCTCACTAAATACGATGAACGCGTACCGACACCGCGCACCACTCAGTCAATACGGCAGGAGCCGCACCGTCACGCCGCCCCTGCTGGCGGCCAGTACTTTCGCAATGCATCCAATACCGGGCTATGGGGCTGCAACGTGAGCAGCAACGAAGAGGATTAAAACAGATCAAAGACTAAGTTCCGGTAATTAATACGATATCGATAACTGTAAGAGTAGAATGGTAGAAGCGATGTTTAGAGGACTTAGGTTTACAACATCCTAGCTATGAAAGAAGAGGAAGAGTATTTGGTGGGAAAGTTAATGCGGAAAATCATTAAGGCCTGTCTGTAAAGGCGAACGCTTTCCCGCCAAACCCATTTCTTTCTCTTTGTCATCGCTGGGTAGTTGTAATCCTAAGCTGACATGGGTCTCGGTTCAACCGGGGAACCCTGGTAACGAAGCGGCACACATCAAAGCTCGAGTATTCGTCAGCCGAGAAGGGGACGAGGTAGTTACTGAGAGTTTCTCAAAGGACGTCCTAGCATGCTATCACGACATTAATAACCACTTTAAACTAAAAAGGAGGATCTTCCCCCTCCAGGCCAAACCTTAGATAAGGAGCAGGAGACCATGTGGAGGCGACTCCAGACGCGATCCTTCTTGACTCCCCACTTACTATCAAAATTATATCCCGGTGATTAAGACCCGGAAAGTACACTATGTGGCGACATAGCCATTTACGATTACGTAATGTGGAAATGTAAAGAGGCGCCGCCACAGGAATTTCTAATCCCAGTTCCTACTCTCGAGCAATTGAAGACAATGGTGGTCAGCTCATACCTGGGCGTTTATACCCAGGCCGTTCAATGGGCTACTCAGGTCGCCGTCAGCCATGGACTGGTAGCCACCTTGCACGGATCATCTGCATTTTGCCTTTCCTGACGAAAGAAATGTTTTGCAATCCAATGTGTGCAAAGGCGACACTGTCGCCTTCACAAAGGCGATTATGGGAAAGGGAAATCTAGCAGGGTCTGCAGTGGGTGAGAGGGGCAGATGAATTTGGGAAGTTGGCGACGTTACTGTAACCAGCTATGACTTCCAACTCCATTGTCTGGTTAGTCTGGCCTGTAGAGGGTACGAGTACCTCCCTAAGCTCTTCACAAAAGGCAGGGTGAAGGATCAAGAAAGTTTTTTAATAAGAAAAGAGGGCACTGCTCAGGTGAGCGTTTTCAATTTTTTTTCCCTTTGAACGAAAGACACCATTTCTACTTTTATTTTTCGTTTAACCCGCCGCGTTCTTCCAAGTTTACATTCAAGCTTCCTAGTGAGGATTGGAGCAACGCACAAGATTCCTACCAGAAATACTTCTTAAAGTCAGCCTTTCTTGTTTCTAAAGAAGATACAAATTTTTCATTGTACTGATAGTCCTTGCCGGTGTGCCTTTACGGACGATTCAAAGTTTTTAACCACTCTTCTGATGCATTTAGTGCATTCCCGATTTAACACATTTAGAACCACATTTCGCTACAATCTTTCAGTTATTTTCCCCCAAATTGCCCGTTGGAAGGGAAATCACCTTTCTTTTATCGGATCAGTCTGTTTTGTCGCCCTCACTGTGAACTGCAACACAGACGGTGTGGCAGCAGGTCAGTTCTCGAATGCCAGCCCTGCACTGCTGAAAACTAGTGCACATATGCCTAGAGGAACGAGCATATATATGAAACATTCCGTTCAATATATGAAACACTCCGTTTCATATATGAAACACTCGATGTCTGATGTATTTGGCTAATGCGTTGCTTCTGGCAGAACATTTTCTTTATCGAAAAAAATATTGTATATTGAAATTCTTACAGCTCTGACAAGCAGGTATGCAGTAAGAAGAGAGGTTCAAACGTTACCATGCGATGACTACAACAGTGGGAAGTCGAAGGAGCGCGGTGAGCAACAAACATTAAAGGAAAACACACAGCTTAAAGATTTGTTGCAATGATGCTGATTATTACAACTTGGTGCTACCGCGGTGGCTCAGTGGTCTTGTTTTCTCCTCGGTGCAAAAGGCTTCGACCTCTTTGCGAATTACCTGGTTCTTGTTTTAGAGCAATACCAGCGTCTGGTAAAGCAGCTCGAGAGCAGCCCGAAACGTCACGGGGAGATTTGAGTTGGGCGCTTCTTCTTTTGGCGAATTTGGGAGCTTCCATGACAAGCACTGATGCGCTGCTTGGTGGCACTGATATACATTTTTTTTCCATACAAAAGAGGCACAGAGCATAAAAACTCCCTCCCTAAAGGCCACAAAAGGCTGCGATTTAGGAACACGGCGTACGCTTCTTGTGACCTCTCGCTTGTGAAGAAATCGCTTTTAAACAGCAGAAGGATGTAGCTTTTTTCCTCGAAAAAAAACGCCGCAGGCACCTAGTGCACTAGAGTAGTCATAGCTTCAAGGAGTCTTTAAATTCCACAAAGGAAGCCGCCGTTTTATTTGCCTCCTAGCTCGACAGGCAGTGCTACTGCTTCCCAGAACGTCAGCTCACGCAAGTTTCTTTACAAAAGCAGAGACCAGGTACCGTATTTCCGGGCTATAGTCCGCACCCGGTGTAAATTGGCAAGGGCAAATTTTGGCCTAAAAAAATTTTTGCTTAGATAGTCCGCACCCGATGTATAGTCCGTGGGGACGAATTTTGGCTCAAACTGAGTTTCTTAGATTGTCCCCTGATGCGTGATGAAATCAGCCCAGATTTTCTTAAAGGTGCAGTGAAGAGGAATCTGAACTCGTATTTTTACCACCGGAAATCGATCTACATTTTCCGAGCGTTCTTAAAAACTTCGAGTCTGCCCTGTGCGGCTGAAATCCCTAATTTAAATGCTGTTAAACGTCCCGGCTTCCACCTATTCTTTTTTTAATTCCACGAAGACAGAGGGAGAAGTTGGCCAACCAATCAACCAGTGCAGTGGCGGCTTGTCGCTCTGCCATCGGCGGAGTGATACGGAGTGATCGGCGAAAGCAGAGAGTCCACGCGTATTTTTATTACGGTGCTCTTAATTTGCAGCTTTGTGGTCTCTGAATAGATCTATTTATTCACAGAAACCTAAAAAAAAAAATTAAAGCAAAAGCAAATCCGCCACGCGACTACCTGAAAGTCACTCTATTGGTTGGTCGACTCCTCCCACCGTCTGAGGCGAATTAAAAAAAAAAAGGCCGCAGCCTGATGTCAAACAGATTTAAATCGGAGAAATCGGCCGCACAGGGCAATAACTCGGGGATTCTAAGAATGTTCTGAACGCGTAGATTGACTTCCCGCGGTAAAGAGACGAGTTCAGATTCCTCGTCAGTGAACCTTTAAGGTGTTTCCGGGAAGCAGCCGACAGCCGTCCACTTCTTTCATCGGCTTCTTTCTCTCCGGTTTCGTTCGAATTAACAGCTTGCGCACGCTCCACTTAACTGAGCTCGATGCTGCTGGGAAGGCTATTCCTTTTTTCGTAGCCATCGCAACCGTTCCTCAAAAACTACGACGCCTCCGGTGTTATTCATCAAGGTCTTTCGCATGTGCTCATAAATCCAAGCACTGAAAAGCAGCCGCTCTGTGTACCGCCAGCAGCATTTGCTGGCATATTGAAGTTGATTGTACATTGGGGCGCATTTCGCTATGTGATTTCGCACGGCAAAATGTCGCTGCCGCAGCCTGGCGCCGTTTTGTTTTTATTTCGATAGCCACGCTAATCTTCTTAGCGTATGACAAACGAGATTAAAAATTAAGACATGTGTAGGCCCCACCCACAGACAGTCCGGACCACACGCGGTTTCAGCTTTTAAACATGTATTCTACGCGGACTTTAGTCCGGAAATTACGGTACCTCGCAAAAGAATGAATGCGTTTTGAAAGAAGAACGATCACACGCTATTTGCTCAACAATTGAGAACCCTTCAAGAAAGGAAGCGTGCGTTGCTGAAACCTCTACTGAGAGCTCCGGAATGGTATGTGCGGCAGGAGCACGGTATGGGCGTCTGCCTTCTTTGTCAAGACTGGCCGGCACGCAAGGAGTTTCCGCTGCCGACGTGTTATTTTTGTGCTTTAACTTACTTTCCTTGTGCCATCACATACGAGTTTTCGGAGAGTGAATCACCCAGTTTGCAGACAGCGCTGTGCTGTGTGCTTTTTACTAGTTTTTCGTGTCTGCGCTCTTGCGACTGCTTCATTTAAACTAGCTCACCAAATTTTTCACCGCTGCGACGGTTTTCAGTTTTTCCTTTATTGTTCCCTTAAAGGCTCGAAGGCATTACATAAGGGGGGGGGGCATATTGGTTTACAACGGCGATTATGGGAACATGCATAACAATAAAAAGAAAAATCATACAAACAAACATAAAAGGGGTTATAGTCCCATCTGGATTTCCCAGCAGGTGATACATCATTCATTAAAGGTATATGAAGCAATACTCGCTGCAAAGAGCGCAGAAGTGATCAAGATCTATGTGAGGTGAATTATTATTTTCTCGCGGAATGTTTTGTGATCAGTGCATGCAGCGATGTCGTTGGGCAGTGAATTCCATAGTGCTATTGCGTTGGGGAAAAATGAGTTGTTGTAAGCAGACGTGTGGCCACTGATGCGTACTATCGGGTTACCGTGACTAAGCCGGGAGGACGTTCGTAGTGGGGCGGTTAATAGAACGTGCCGTGATCTTGTGTTATGATAAAATGTATGAAGTAAGCATAGGCGGGAAACGACGCGGCGTGATTCTAGTGTTGAGAGACGGAGGACTGCTTGAGGGCGGTGACACTGGCTTCTCTTGAGTAACATGAAGTGATGAACCGAGCTGCACGATTTTGGATCGATTCAAATTAAATGGTGAGATACGATTGCCATGGGTGCCAGATGGATGACGCATACTCTAATTTTGGCCGCACAAATGTTTCATACGCGAGTTGTTTTATGTTAGGGGATGCAGATTTCAGATTTCTTCTCAGGTAGCCAAGTGTGCGTGAAGTGTCGGAGCAAATGGTTCTAATGCGGGTGACTCATGAAAGTGTTGATGTGAGATGTACACCTAGATATTTACAAGATTTTGCAACGGTTATAAGGACTGATAAAATGCTGTAAGTGTGATTCGTCAAGGTGTGTTTGTGAGTGAAGGACAACGATTTGCACCTAGAAAGATTTAAAGGCATGTGCCATTTTTCACACCGTGATGCAATAAAGTCAAGGTCCTGTTGCAAAGTGAGGTTATCGGTTGGGCTACTTATTGCATTATAGATGACACAATCGTCCGCAAAGAGTCGCAATTTGCATTGAATATTAGAGGGCAGGTCGTTGATGTATATTAAGAAGAGTAATGGTGATAACCCGGCCCCTTGAGGGATACCAGATGTTACATCTGTTAAGGGTGACTGGATGTTTTTGGCGGATGTGAACTGCGAGCGTCCTTTTAGAAAATGTTCGAGCCAGCATATCAAATTGGCAGGAATTCCCAGGAACGAAACTTTCGCAAGCAGATGATTGTGAGGGACACAATCAAATGCCTTCGAGAAGTCTAAGAAGATTGCATCTATTTGGAGGTTATCGTCTATGGTCTTAAGGATGTCTTTGGTGAACTCTGCCAGCAGGGTTTCGCATGAAAATGATTTCCTGAAGCCATGCTGATGAGGATAAAAGAAATTAATTGAATCAAGGTGGGACATTAAGCTTGATATAATATGCTCTAGAAGTTTACAAGATAGAAACATAGAAACATAGAAAGATTGGATAGAAACAAATTGATAGCTTACAAAACATTCATCCGCCCATGCTTGGAGTACGCTTGTGTTGTCTGGAGCCCGCACCAAAAAGTTCTAAAAGATAAACCGAAACGAATTCAAAGAATGGCCGCTTGTTTTATTTCGTCAAGATACAGAAGAAGGGACTCAGTGACGGAAATGCTGAACTCATGTGGGCTCGAGTCGCTTGAATATCGAAGAAAAAAATCCAGACTAAATCATTTCTTTCAAATAATTCAAGGGCACTTTAAGATAAAATCAGATCGATAAGTTCAGCCTCCGGGAAGACGGAGCGCGAGAACAAACCACACTCGATCATTCAAGCCTTACGACTCACGTGTTGATGTTTTTCGTTAGCCTTTTTTTCCTGATGTCATAGAAATTTGGAATGCTTTGCCTGTTGAAGTTGTCGAGCAATCGGACATGCGCAAGTTCGAACGTTCTATCGATATTTTGTGTCGGGGGCACCCAACTTGATGTTATGAGATATGAATTTTGTCTGTTGTACATTGCATTGTATTCGCTTCCTGTAATGACCCTCAAGCGAGGGTCAACAGTATCAATAAATAATAATACGAAAAAAAAAATAAAATAATAACATCTGTTCCTGTTTCTGAACATAAATATGGGCTTTGTGAGATTGCAGCAAAACTTGCAACAGAAAACAACCTGTCCTACCAAACTGCTCGCCATAAATACAGGGCGGCCGCGTCTCAGAAAGCGAATTTTTCTTTTAGAAAGACTAACTGCACTTCCATTTTTGTGAGTAGTCGGCTTTCATCTTTGCGCATGTTCTAATTCTGATGTCTTCTTAGCATTTTGTGCCCTTTGTAGAGACTCGTTAGTTTGTGTATGGCGAATGCCTAACATAGGTTTATTTTGTTTCAGTTTTCTCGTTGCGAGAAGAGGAAGTTGGCAACGATTATATCTTAATTCCTGGCCTTTGCTTGCAAATTCTTCCTCAAGAGTTTCACTCAAGAAAGCGGAAGCATATGCAGCGCGTCGGTGTGGTGCCCATGGATTTTCAACTCTGAGCGTGCGTGATGGTGTAACGGTTAAGTTGGTACTATATCTTACGGATATACAGGTATCTGTTAGAGCTTTAACCGCAAGAAGACCTTTTTCAAGGGAAAAGAAAGCTCCTCCTGCCATATTCAAAACACTGCCATATTCAAGAAAACTTTGCACAAAACACGACGTGATACGAGGGACACAGGCAGTGTCATTGAATAGGACGCTTCACCAACCGGCCCAAAAATCTGCACTATTAAGCTTCACATGCTGTAGAAAGAGAACGCTACCCACCTACTTGCCGTGTTCAAAGAGCTCAAACTTTGTAATATGCGCCGCCTATGGTCATCTAGGTCGCGTGGCTCTAAGGGGCATAGGGTCTATGAGGCTGCGTGGGTTAGTTAATGGGATCTCTGCAAAGCGTTCGTGCAAAGTATGGTGCGATCTGCAGCGGTAGTTGATATGAAGTATGTGCTGTAGTCATAATGGGGTTAAAAGGGTGTTTTCATTTCATTGTCCCGGAATGCTCTGAGAATCCAGAGAGGGTTACTTCCTTTACGCAGAACCAGAAGCATAAACAACGTCGCCACTTGTTCAGCGTGTCTGAAGTTGGCACGAGGATTAAGGAAACCGGAAAAGAATTTTCTCTCTCTTTGTTTTTCTGTCGGGGCGCGTTTCAATAGGCCTATTCGGAGAGGCTCTGCGTTGCTGCTGCTTTTCTCAGAAAAGTATCAACGCAAATTGCTAGCCTCATGAGACGAGCTTCTATCCAGCTTTCAATCAAGCAACTTTGCAACGTTTGTACATGCTTTGCTCGCATGTTTCTGAAAGAACAGGAGCACGCACTGTTGTCAGTTCAATCTACTGGCGTTGCACATGATTACGACCGCGCACGAAAAGAAAAGTTTTTTCGAACTGCGGGCTCTTTTCAGCGCCTCAGCTCGGAATACGCAGACACTTCGATTTGCATAGCCTTCGTTCTTTCTTCTCCTTTCTCTAACCTTTTTTCTTCTTCGTCGTGAACTGCCATCCCGCCTATTTTTTTCATTGCCTCTAAGATTCCATGCGGTATTTTCCCCAGGTTTTACAAGAGGTAAGAGGAGCCAGTAAAATAGTAGATCTCTAAATTTTGTCGGCGAATGAATGCTATTCTTTAACACCACGCGACGTTGGTGAGTAGGTACTGCGTGAACGGCTCTCACAAAAATCCGTGCGCAGTTTGGGGTTGGGACGGCACTAATTGATTTTCATGACGTTTGGAAAAGGAACTGATGGCAGCAAGGAAAGCATTCGTGATTCGCAGTGGTGCACATCAAGAGGGGAGGCGGTGGATACTATTCGGTCGTCCCGGTGTGCGCGTGAGGGGTAGCGTGGACGCGTGTCGGAGCTTACACTGGTCAGATATGTGAGATCGGAAGTTTTGTAGCGTAAGCTACACTACGCGGGTTGAAAGGAGCTTCGCGTGCCCTCTGCGCCGACCATACTGCGCATGCGCGGCAGCCGCGTGACGTCTCGAGAGGCACAGCTGCGTAGCCCTCGCCGCCGCCGCCGGTCGGCGCATTCCATAGGCGTGACGTCACAGTCTCGGCAGACGCGCTTAGAAAAGCTTATACAGGGACTTTAGACGCGCCGGAGCCACGTGCGCCCGCCGCTGTGTTTACGATTGGCGCGCCGCGCGCTACTTCGCTAGCGCGATGAGGGCGCACCATGCGTGCATAATGCGCAAGACATGCGGTTGATGCAGTGCGCTCTTCATGGAGGTTAAAGAGAGTCGAGCCACTGCCAGTCGGCGGAGCAGACTGGAAAACGTCAATTTCTCACAACCCGAAGTTGTCGCTTGGCAATTAGCCGCTTACGCTACTGATATCCTGGCATAGCAGAGCTAAGCCAAATTTTTTTGAGGACTTGACTTGGAACACCGAAATACTCTTACCCCAAACTGCGCAGGTAATCGCCCAACATTGGAAATGGATTGTTTTAACCTGGTTCTTCGTACGACAGGCCTTTGGCAGATGAAAAAAAGCGCCGGGGGAAATAACATCCCTCGATATAACCGCGCATAGTGCCTTAAATGCTTACTTTGGCAAGGAGAAAGAAATAGTACTAAGAATAAATGCTTCGTTATGAGGATGCAGATACTGTTAGCTGAGGTTCCCTCTGGATCTTGTAGAGAGAAATTGGGTTGATGATGATTGTTGAAGGATGCTTGACATCTTGCGGATTGCTCTATCACATTGCTAGAGGACACTTCTGGAGAGGTTAACTTTTAATAACAATTAATAACACAAACGAAGATACAAGCAAGGAGAAACCCTAATTACACTTGACTGACTCGTAGTTCTACCTGACGAAACCAGCCCTCGGTCTTGCCGAAACAGCTGGTTTTAAAACCTAAGTCCCCGCCCTCGGTGGGGACTATAACCAATCAGGTAACTGCACAAACATCCACCCAATAAATCATTGGGGAAAGGAAAACATCACTAATTAACTATTCGGAAAAGACAACACAACCAATAAATGATTTGGGAAAGGACGTAACATCCCGACAAACACTGTACAAACATGTACACTTTCTACAGTCACGATTTCGGAGAATTATGCTTTCGCACTGCGAGCATCGCGAACATTTTCATATTCCCATTGTGCAGACTATTTCAACGTCCATTGACCCAATTTCGGGGAAGACACCTCAAGACTCATTTATTCAGTATCGTCATTTACTGTCTTCATGCCTGCAGCCAGCGTGGCAATATCCTGTTGACCACGCTTCAAGCTGTCAACGCACGCCGCTGTAGACATGGGACGAAATCCACGCAATGTGACGCGGATCCGCCTCACCGCAAGCACGTGCACACCAGGATGCGACCTGACGCATCCGTTCCTGGGGGAGGTTTACCTTTCCCGGAATCCGCCGCTATCCGCCGCCCCCTTATCCCGCTGGGTAGCAAATGTGACTCACTCCCTTCTCTGCAGTTGTGCATAGGGCAGAAAAGAACGCAATGGGCATTCCTCTCTAGCGAACGCGGATGCGGCAAACAATGTACAGCACCGCGAACTTCACTCGGTTTAACTGCAACACCAAGAAAAGTAGACTATTTTGGCGCCATAATCTTTCCTCGGTTAACAAGCTTTTCTCTAATCACGCTCACTTACACTGGACTCTGTGGGGTAAAATAAATGACGAGTTTTAAGGCACGTAAGCGCCTGAGGCTCTTATGCACCCAGGACCAAGGTAAAGTGCATTTTATTCTTGCTTAATGCACTAGACTCAGTGAAATTTACCATTTGTCCAGTGCACTTGCTGCCTTTAAAACTTGAAAGCACGTGACAAACTAACAAGTTGATGGTTTGGTTTATTGGGGTTTAACGTCCCAAAGCGACTCAGGCTATGAGAGACGCCGTAGTGAAGGGCTCCGGAAATTTCGACCACCTGGGGTTCTTTAACGTGCACTGCCACCGCACAGCACACGGGCCTCTAGAAATTCGCCTTCAAGACATTCAGCCGCCGCTGCCGGGATCGAACCCGCGTCTTTCGTGTCAGCAGCCGAGCGCCGTAACCACTGAGCCGCAGCGGCGGGTCACTAACAAGTTGATTCATAACAGCTGCATTGTGCATAAAGGCGTGCGTTCATTGCAAAAAATTTAAACTTTTTTCGTACTTTTCTGTGTTTAGTGGAAAATAAAAAAACGCGTTTAATTGCAAGCTCATAACCAATATTTCACAAAACGTTTTTTTTGTTTTTTTTTAAGTGAGAAGTTATTGTTCAGGTGTGTGTGTGTCCGATGTGAAGACAGTAGAAGGTTACTTCGACGCAACGTTCCTGATGCCTCGTAAAAGGTCAAATCACCGAATTCTTTATTTTTTGTAGTCTAAATTCAGCTCGTTGCCATGAAAAGCCAAGACAGCCGAATGCTTTGGAGCAGCTGCGAAGCATATGCATTACGAAATTCATAGCCTCTTACGGAATTGTCAGGTAGTGGTGATGGCAGTCCAGGCAGCAATGAAGAAAGCTAAAGAACGCTTCCAAAAGGAACTGTTTATTGGGCTGACCAGCGCCCACAATGAACTGAATGACTCAGCGGCTACGAAAGGATCAAGCGTGCTCGGCAGTCGTCGAAAAGAATGCCTACAGCTATTGGCTGCGCTCAATTTAAAGTTGGCAAGGAGCCTTCGAGATAAGGAACCAAAAGCAACTACGACGGGGTGGCGCTGCAAGCAGCCGTCTCGAACAGACGCACGTTCGCATCGCTCCGATTTCTTGAAGCTTTTTGGTCCGGACGTTTTTGGGCTAGGCTCCCAAAAATGAATGGGCCACCCCCATCGTGTTCCTCGCCACCTGTGGACGACGGTTTCAACGCTTCCGCGTCAACGACTACCCCAGGAAACCAACCGGATGCATCGGATACGCCTACCGCCGAAGCCGCCAACATGGCTTCGCAGCAGCCTCGGCAAGACGCCGCGGTAACATCGTTTTGCAGCGGCACAGATAACGCGGCCCAACCTGACGCCGTGCCCGGCGCCGACGAAAGCATGGCAGATGACGAAGCCATTCAAGTGGTTGCGACGATGTCTCCAACCCATTCTGTTCTTTCCACGGAAAACAAGCCGGGAAGCGCCCCTTCCGAGGTAGGATCTTGCACTTTTCCGTTTTCGAAATTTGCCAAGCAACCTAGGATGTGGTCAGGCACCTCGCGGATGGCTCAAGAAAGCACTCGCTTTGAGAACAAACGATACGGCGTAAAACATGCCCACTCGCAGATAGCTATAAATGCTCGCTTGACGGATGCGCATTATCTATCGCTAGGCTGTGCCTCAGCGTCCAAAGTCACCCCTATGGGCAGAATCGATCACTTGGCTGATGAAAAACATAGAAGATGATTGGCAGCCTGTTAGGCGAAAGAACAAGGCCGCAGGCGCCGATCCAATCAGTGTTATAATTAAGCTAACCTCACCTGGACAACTAGGGACACTCCCCGCACACTGGCTGCACGAAGCTGTTGCTAATGAGATTCGGAAAATTCATTTTCACTCTGGCTTTCAAGTACGGCCTCTTCAACGAAGCAATAAGTTTGCTGTCGACATATCGCATATGCATGCCAGAGACCATCTGATTGGACTGCAGTCTCTCCTAATTTCTGGAAAGGAGACACCTATCCAAGCTCATGAAACTACGCCCCGGCCAGATCCGCGGGGTCATTTATCGTGCCAACGGGTTAAAGGGGTAGAGACATCAAATTCCAAGGTTGTACAAAAGACTGCCATACGTTTCCTTTGTATGTGAGGACCATAAGAGTGAAGTATTAAATTTAAGGGAGGTCTAGAACATGTTTTAATTTAATTTTAAAGTTTGTGAAAGTGCTCACTCTTGAAGTCTGAGCCATCGCTAGTGCATCTATGTGACGTAGGAACAGAGAAGAAAGCACAAGCAAGTATTTCCTACGAAATTGCACAGTTTTCTGACGTACGGGACCAAGTTTTCCGGTTTCGCGGCCTAGCAACCTTGGTTACGAATGCTCACGAGTCTTTTTTTTCTGCACGCTCGCGAGTGCGACGGTGCTTTACGCCCGGCGTTGCCGCAGGCGATGTCGTTGCGGAAAGATCCACTTTTGCACAGGCATATTGCCGGTGCCCTAATCTAGGAAGCATTCTCTGGTATCATGGATGTTATGTATTTTCTTGTGCGAACGTGAAGTACGCCGATCATGCCGGCCGGCCAGCCTGGATCCCGTCTGCCGGCGTCATAAAAACGAGCTAAGGTGTGTTCTTGACGTAAATAATAAACCCTGGGATAAGAAATGTGAACAATGTGTCATTTTTGAGGATCGCTGACCAATAGTGAGCTGCTGGCAAAGGTAACGACTGTGATACGAGCAAACTTCTTGCCACAATCGCCTCGCAGATGCCGCTGGCCCGACGTTGGGGTCCGGCCACGGAGATAGGGTCCGGCGCGATCGCCTGGCGCCCGCTCGCTTCGCTGCTGAAGGCGTCGCGGAGATTTACCATACTATTGTTTTATTATGAGATGATGCTGTTGACAGTAAAGCGATGTGTAGAGTAGGCCGTTTATTATAGCGCAGGCGACTTCCGAAGCTCCGGCCGCTGCGGCTTCGATGCTAAAGAGGCTATAGGCCTAGTGACGACCACGGCAACCAGGCAGCAGCAGAGCTCGTCGCCCGGAGCGCCCGCGAGCGATGCCGTTGCCGAAAGATCGAAACATAAGCAGGCATGCTTTGTCGCTGCTCGATCAGTCTTTCTGATAACAAGGCGATCTTGTCTTTTCTTATGAGATTTGTACACCATCCCAAGCAGCGCTCAGGCACTGCTGCACGGCGGCGAAGTGCGACACCGGTTGTGGGCGGAGCTTGGGTAGAGCGGCGCAGCGATGCTCACCGCTCCGTGTCCCTGCTCGCAGTGGGGCGGCAGTTCGCAAGCGACGATCGGTGCGGCGCGTCGGCCAAGTGGCCATATGGCTTGATGAATGTTGCTGCGCGTGCATTATTTGTCTAAATAATGATTGCACTTCGCGCTCTGAGCTCGCTACTTGCTTTTGGTCGGCGAATGTTCTCGCTCGGCCACCGATATGCCCAAGACACGTCGGCTGGCGGGTCTCGTCGGAATCTTTGGTTGGCGGCGTTGTCACATTAGGACGACGCTTGGTCGTTGGGGCATCGTCGTCGTCGTCGGTGCAGTGTGACTGGCTAGTCGGGGAACGACCAGGTTGGCCGACGCGACCGTCGGCGTCGCTATCGCGTCGGCATCGGGGTCCCGTCGGCCTAGTGTAGTTCCTCGTCTGCGTCATCCCGCGATTCCTCATAATCGGTGTCTTCGCCGAAATAAAACGCTTCTTTCCGACTCGGAGCTGTTCGGCATTGCGACTTGCCCTCCGCCCGGCTCTCCGTGTTTACGCGCACCACGTGCGTGTCAAGCAGACGACATGCCTACAACGACGTCACGGCTTTCCGGACCCACGTGACAACGCATTGTCTGGTTTTTGACCTCATGTAAAAGCCTGGCAAAACCTGGCAACTAAGAGCCGAAACCGAAACTGCTGGGTACCAATAATACGATTATTAATTATATAATGCGAGTTCATGCTTCTAAGATGGTGTTCCATGCTCACTGAATCGCTACGCATTATTTACAACCCAGAGGTACAACAGAAAATGTGGTGTCTCTACCCCTTTAACAAGCGAACAGCTCATGGCAAACCTCACGTGCTACTCGTGCAGGATAATAAACGCCAGGCCTATGGGCAAGAACGGAGCAGCTCGTTTGAGGGCTCCAGATTTCCCCGAAAAATTCATCTGTACAGCATACTTTTTCGGGTGACACCTTATCACCCGATGTCTATCATATGTGAGACCTGTCACAAAATCGGACACAGGGCAATTTCGTGTCCACTAGTCGACCAACGTCGATGCTCGTACTGCGGTCGCCTTGCACATGGAAACCTCGAGGTTTGTCCGACGGAACCACTATGCCGCAATTGCAGAGGTCCCCACGTAGCCACGGACCCAAAGTTCCCTGCTCGGCGGCAGGCCACAAAAACCTTGAGGAATGGCATTTTCCGTCGTATCCGAGTATCGCGACGAAAAGAACGCAAACAACAAGCCGAGATTCTACGTGGTAACCAAACGGTGTCGACGACAGCGCACAAGAGCCCTGTCAGTACACAGCAATCAGCCTCGGAGTGAATTGTGCTTGTTAATCAGGACTTCCCTCCACTACAAAGCCAGCCGAAGCAGAAGACACGAGACAGCGAACATAAAACTAAACGGCAAGGCGCGCACAAGCCCTCCACACAAGCTGAGAGCAATAGTCAAAGGAATGTCACCTCATCTCTAACCGCAGTTTTTGAGCATACCGCGACGGCACCAAAGCAAGCGCGCATTCATCGGGTTTACGCTGAAACACTCCGTGATACGCAACGCGGCGCGCAAACGAATCTTCCAAAAGATAGTTCGCGTACGCTACACTTAGATGAAAACCAGTTCACGCGCATTATCGAACTGGTCACTGCCGAGGTGATCAAGCGTATGCTCCCACTCTTGGGAATGTCACAGGTTTCTCCGAATCAAGAGCACGAAATCACGAGATGACCAACCAGCCTTAGTTTTTTCAATCTATGCGCGATCATTTGGTACTACGACATATCAAGTAGATATGTCTTTTTTAGAACACTTCTTAAGGATATATCCCCAGGATCGCGTTGTAGTTGGGGGTGATTTTAATGCCATGCACAGCAGCTATCATCACTCAGATGCTAGGGGAAGGTACCTTTGGCAGCAAATTGTCAGAGCGAAACTGACCATAGCCAACGACCTCACGCTACCTACTCGCCTTGGCCAGCACAAAGGTGAACAAGACACTTCCCCAGAGTTGACACTAGTGTCTCATCCCAGTGAGATCCTATGGTCGAGGGCTGATGATGTCATGGGCAGTGATCATTATCCCGTGGTGGTCTCATGGGCTCCTCGAGGGCGAAAGTCATTACAGCGGCAACAACGCCGTCGAATAGAGGAGCACGTCTCATGGGACGATTTTCGTAGAATGTTCGGTACGGTGAACGCTCCCACAGGGTTAGACGAGCTCATTACTCAGATCAGCGATGCCAAGAAGAAAGCTACAACGAAGCTTTCAGTCAAGTTTGATGCCCCAAAGCCGGACTCCCACCTTTTGAATCTGTGGAATCGTAGGCTTCGGGCCCTCAGGGCGTATCGCCGATCAGGCCGGACACCCCATCGGAGGCGTGCTCTCACTCGCATCAGTCAAGAAGTTGAGAAGTATACTCTGCAGCTCGATCTCCAAGACTGGCAGCTGCTGTGCCACTCACTCAATGGAGCAGCTAACTTATCGAAGGCCTGGCACATATTTCGAGCTATCCTTGGACGCAAGAAGCCAATTTCCCCTGCCCAATGCATGGCCTTGAAATTGAATGTCTCCCCGGCCAAGTTAGCTATACAAGCAGGGAAGGTATTTTTTCCCCAACCTGAAAATGCAGATGTCTTGCCTGCGCACCCCGTATCAGGTACATCAAACGATTACGACGTTCCCTTCACATTAGACGAACTGGAGGCAGCTCTGTATGACTCCAATCACAATAGCGCCCCAGGGCCGGATGATATACAAGTACTGGGCCAACGGTGATCTTCCTCTTGCCTGGAAGAAGTCAGTGGTGATACCAATTCCAAAACCTGGCAAGCCAAGTCGAACATTACAAGACCTCAGGCCAATATCGCTGACGTCCAACCTTTGTAAGGTCATGGAACGTATGGCTCTAAGAAGACTTGAATGGTACTTAGACAAGTACAACGTCCTGTCTCCTATGCAAGTAGGTTTTCGTCGAGGACTCTGTGCCCAAGATATTCTCAGAAGGCTTTATAACGACGTTCTCGCATACCCTAGCAGCGCACAGCTCCGAGTGGTTGTTGGGGTAGACGTCAAAAAGGCGTTTGATTCCGTGCCCCACTCGACCATACTTCGCCGGCTACAGGAAGTGAGGATAGGCGGCAACCTCTACCGCTTCGTGAAAGCCTTTCTTGCAGAAAGAACTTTCTCAGTAATGGTTGGAGATACTCAGGATGAATGGCAACATAACCAAACAGGTGTCCCCCAAGGCGCTGTCATATCACCGGCTCTTTTTAACATTGCTATGTCAGGTCTCCCGCCAATGCTGTAGTCTATACTCGGTCTTAATTTTGCCGTGTATGCGGACGATATAACGTTGTGGACTAATTCAGGGTCCCCTGCAGAGCAAGAACTAGCCCTACAAACAGGCCTTAATGCCGTCCATGAATACATCAAGAAGTGTGGAATGGAAACTTCTCCCGAAAACACCGAACATGTGGTTGTCTTAAATGGTTCGCGGGTACGAGCCGAGGCCGAACGCAAACTTATCTCTCTTCATTTAGGGCACTCAGTGATCTGCCGGAAACAAACAATCCGTATACTCGGCATGCTTATTGACGAGGATGGAGGAGCCAAAAGCTGGCTTCATAACACGATGCATAGCTGTCATCAGGCTTTACACCTTATGCGCCGCGTCTCTGCGCGTGGATGGGGAATCAAGGAGGTGGGGCTCCGTCAGATTACCCTGGCACTTATAACATCAAAAATCCTGTACGCATATTCGTACATGCGGCTTAACGCAACCCAACGCCTTCAGCTTGAGCGAATCAATCGCAAGGCGATGCGCCTGGTTACTGGTCTGCCGCAGTACTGCCCAGTAGCGAACCTACCCGCATGCAGCAAAATCAATGCCCTACAGGATCTGGCAGAGCAGCAATCGCTAGCCCAGCGAGTCCGTCTCTCCACAACGGCGGCTGGCCGACAGATCCTGCGGGCATTCGGCTACAACGTTGACAACTTAGAGCCACTTTCGTCATCTGCCCCGCCATGGGAACTGATCGACTTAGCAGATGGTATGCCCTTACCAAAGAATATGAGTTCGGCTAATCCTCAAAGGCGCAAAGCTGCCGCCAGTCGGCACGAGAAGACATCATACAAGTTAGCCCAGGAAGGAGCCATCCAACTATACACAGACGCCGCTCAGTTTCAACATTGTGCCGCTATAGCTTGTCACGATTCTGCGTCACATACCTCTGTAGTTCAACGGCTTTCCGAGGAACACACCGTCACCAATCTCGAACTCACTGCCATACGACTTGCCATTACTCGAATAGTAGAAAGACAAGATCCGGCTCCTTGCACGTACCATGTTTACACAGATTCACAAGCAGCGTACACCGCCTGCCGCGCAGGGGGAGCTGACTATGCCGTTCTCAACACTATTCGAACAGAAGCCCGTCGCCTGCGAGAGGAGGGCTACACTGTCATTATCAAAAGGATTCCTGCACACGAAGGAACCACTGGAAACGAAAAGGCACACCACGCAGCGCGCGCAGCAGCTCTTTCCGCACCTTTGCTTGGATCCACATTCCATCCGAGATCTAGGTGAACGACGGGCGAGTCACTTGCTGAATCATGTTGGGAGTGTCTCGTGGCAGAGGCAGGAAACGAGCCCCGCGATGCTTCGGTGCTGGCAATAATGCCAGCAAACAAAAGGGCCCTTCGTGGAACTCTTAACAGGTTCACAGGTCTCCGCGGAAGTGCTACAGGGATCCGCTGGCACGCTTCCTTGGTGCCCTGGTGGACACCCGCCGTCAACAATGCTAGCAGTCTGGCGACGCTGCGCTGCCATTGCGCTTCCGCATTTTTGTAGATTTTTGCGGGTGCGGAGCCCGTGGCTCTACCGAGAAATATCCGCGTAGACCGGAGGCGCGCAGTGATCTCACGTGAAATGTAATGTTTATTCGGCCATATTTACAATATGCCCCCGGGGAGAGGCAAAAGGAGGCAGACAAAGCATGCCTCCTGACGAGGCCCACACCCCGGCAAATGCATCAGGACAGAGGTGACAAGACGGCAAATCACATATGCAAAAAAAAAAACTTTACAACAAAAGAATAGCACACTTTAAGGTAACCTGCATAATCTCGAAAAGAAACAAAGGCACTGCTGATATGTTAAAACAGCAAACATGACAAAGTTACGCCCGAACTATCTAACCAGAAAAGTACAGCACAACTAATACCAGCAAATTGAAAATCTTTTGAAAAATTGACAACAGACAATGGAGTACAAATATGCAATAAAGAGAGAAATCCACAACACTGAAAAAACAACAAAAACAGCAAAAAAAGAGTGCCAACCCACTCAAATAAACACAAAATTACAAAAGAAAAAGCAGCTTCAATTTCTTTTTAAAAGCAATAAAACTCGTAGTTTCCTGAGCTGTTTCCACAAAAGATGGGTGAAAAAAAAATCTAATGAGGCCTAAATGATGCGCGGCCTTACACCACCTTAATCCACCATGGATGCTGCCGGGTCTCTACAGCCGGATACGACTCAAGGACGCCGCTCCTTTCCCTGTCAAAATACCTCCTTCCAGCCAATGGCGTCGGTCGATTCCCATCACCCTGCTAGCGTGACAATGCAGGGAGCGGCGCCACAATGCACAGAGGAGCTATCCCCGACCACAGAGTGGAAGGATTACCCCCGTTCATCTACCACTCCATTTTTCTTCACACTACCAGGGTCATGAGAATCGGCCGTTGCCATTGGCTGGAAGGCGGTCCTTTGAAGCCAAGAAGACGCTACGTTCTTAAATTGCATCCGACTACTGCCACCTCGAATTTTGGCAAACGGAGAATATATTCCTTCCTTTATTATTGCTAGCAAACCTTCATAACATGAATAAATTATTTCATTTTTCTTAGTCAAGTAATTTTCAAGGACGTCAATCGTTATAAAAGGTTCTTTGAATCTTCCCGTGCACGATTACACCCTACTACTAAAGTTCTGCTGCCATACACACCAGAGCCAGTAACTAAAATTCCAAAAATCGATTCCGAAATGAAAATGAATAAATCAAACACAGTTAGCGATTATAAGCACAAAGTTGATACAAACGATGAACCGCTTCGCACGGTCGATCATTTGGAAGTCGTTAAACCACCCAGTTTTTCGTTTAATTATCTGCCTGTTTCTTTGCACACGAGGCTTCTCGCATAATTCCTGGGAATTTAAATAGATCGGAGAGCGGGAACAAAACGGAAACACGATGCGTGCACTTGATAGATTTCGTTTAATTTCACAGCGGCCCTGGTAAACCAGGTAAAAATGAAACTGCCAAAAACATGTAGCAGCATACAAAAGCATATTCAAGCATCAGTGTGATAAAGGGCGCACACCGCGAATGCCACTGTGGAAAAATAAGTACAACTGCTCACTGCAGCAACGGAGCGTGTAAAGTAACATCCTACAAGTGTTATCATGATAAAATGAACAGTTAATACATGCCTGCGGAGTTTTTGAGTGTCATTTTGGTAAATAACAGGTGACCTGCGTATATTGCAGCGCACTGCAAGACAGGGCGAAGCTTGCATCTTTAACATGACATTTTGCATCATGGGAAGTAGCGGGGCCAGTTGGTTCATTTTTCTACTTAAAACAGTGCGCAGGGACAGGCCAAAGTCGAGAAACACACAGACACAGCACTGACTGACAACTGAGAAATTTACTGCTTTGCTTGAAATAAATACAGAAAGTATCCATACTGGTGAACAGCGCAAAAAAGGCGCGACAACGACAAGACAAGCGCTGACTATCAACTGGGTTTATTGAAGGAGGGAAGGGTATATATACGAAAACATAACACAAAGAAGTAAGAAGATAGTGTGAAAAGGGCCGCGAAAATCAAAACCTATGTCACATGTGAAGTGATGTAAGCTAATTCCTTGTTGCTAAGTGTCACGGAAGGACTGCTGATGCATTCGTCACCTTGCCTGTGGATGTGATGCGCTTCCATTATTTCGCGCGTGAGCTTATGAATGCATACCAACTCGCCCAGATCTCAGCCTTACAGAAAGTATCGTCTAAAAATACCAAGAAAGACAAAATGACGATTCCATGGCTGTCTTTGTATTTTTAGACGATACTTTCTGTATTTATTGCAAGCAAAGCCGTAAATTCCTCAGTTGTCAGTTAGTGCTGTGTCTGCGTGTTTGTCGACTTTGTACTGAATAAATAAAACCGTGAGACACAACATTGATCAAACAATTCTTGAACCGGCCGCAGTGTTGCCTCTCCTTATCGTTGCTCAACACCACGGCAACTGCTTTCTCCTCGGTTCATTCCCAATACTGCCATGGCCCCTCAGGGTGGTCGGTCCACAGGTGCCAGGCGCGCCGATGCTTTGAAACAAAGCCCGCGCCGCATATTCTGCAGTGGAGGAGGCCGTCCTCCACGGCAGCCGCTGCAATAGGGTAGGGAGAGAATAAAACATGTCTTTGAAGAAGAATATTCTGAGAAATGTTGCGTGGCCTGCATAATGTCCGGCCTTTACTATAGTTTGGCCTAAGTGTTGCAACTCAGGCTATGAGTGACGCTGCAGTGGAAGGCACCGGACAGTTTTGACCATCTATTGTTCTTAAAGTGCACTGACATCGCGCAGTACAATGGTCTCTATCATTTCGCCTCCAACGAATTGCGATCGCCACTGCCGAGATCAAACCCGCACCTTTGGGGTCGGCAGCCGAGCACTACAGAAATAGAGCCACCGCGGTGCCTGAAACCTACAGTGTGTAGAACAGAGGAGCGACCGAAGTTTTCGATCCTCCACAGGGTATACCTTTATCAGAAATCACAGGGAAGTAGAAAACACGAAGCACCCGTGCGTAAATACCTTACAGACGCAGTCAAACATGCGAAATGAACAATTTCAATCAGAACTACGCATTCATGAGTATGACAGTCAGTGCGAAGCTCCTCCAGGGTAGGGGGCTGCTGTTTCCCGGGAGTTTATTTTTTTTTCGGCAAATAGTAAGTAAAGAGAAATAAATTCATGTTCTCAATTAGAACTTTTTGGAGGGCTAATTGGTACATGGTTCTGGAAATAAGAAAGTACGACTCGGGTCGTCCTTTTCACCTATTCGGTGTCCGTATTGTGTTGCTCTTTCTTAGCACCGAAAAATTATGTTGAGTGGGCAGCCTGCGTCGTTCGCAGAAGGAACGAAAATAGAACCACAAATCTGTTCTAAGAGACTGACCCGCACCGACGAACTTTAAAGCGGATGATGCGCACTCATAACTATTGACATTTCCGCACTGACAGCTGCCATTTTCGGAAATCCATGTGCTCCTGACAGTTACCTTTCAGACTTTTATAAGACACTTCATAAGGCCGCCCGCACCGTCGCCACACTTTGCCTTCCCATGTCCCCGCACTTTCCCCCCAAGAAATATGCAAGCGCCGCACCCCACAAGTGCGCCAGTACAAAGGAAGTAGGCAGCCGATGGAAACGCGCCAGCCACACCGCTTTAATCCTTCAAAAGCGCCCCCATCCTAGTAAACAACAAACCAAGTTAAAATCCGGGAACGAGCCACCCACCCCTGCATGGGCCCCCCTCATGTTCACTGCTAATCTCACATTGTGGCGCGGTTCCCGGAAAGCGCTCCCCCTGCCCCCCCCCCCCCCCCCCTGGCCCCCCCCCCCCCCTGCCCCCCCCCCCCCCCCCCCCGGTGCCCCTGTCAAGCACCTCACCCAGGGAACACTGGCATGTCACATGCATTCCAAGAATCGAACATAATCGCCTCTGCACGTGGCGTTGAGCTAGTTAAACATGCTCACGGTCATTCGTCATGCTAGCACCGAGACGTTTTTTGCCAGGACTAAATCAGATGGGCGTGCAATGGGGCGTCACGCGAAAGCTGGTCCATGGGCCAAAAGTCCGTCGTGTGAATCGGGCTGAAGAGGGTTCACCAGTGACAGTGTCCATGGGAAATACATGGGAACTTTCAGATGCTATACCGTGTCTAAACATGGTTTGATTTTCATGAGGTTTGTGGCAGCGTTGTATTTACTGAAAAGTGGAAAATTTGCGGCCAGATTTTATAGTTTAAGTTTCTTTTTTTTTAATATTCAGACGTAAATATCTAGAAAAAATGTACTTTTATATACGTCGTCTTTCATGTCATCTCGTGAATAAACTAAGACAAATATCAAGATCTCGTCCGCAACATTTAGTCCTTTTTTCTTTCTTGATAATTAAGCAGTAATTTCACTTAAATTTATTACCTTAAAAACCCCCGCTTTGGGTACAGATAGAATCAAACCTTATGCACAAATGTTATTCGTTAAATATGGCAGTTGCAGTAAACAATTCGAAAATGAAAATGGGCAAGTGGTTGCAGTAACGTCGTGTGGAAGGCCGTTCCAGTCTTTGGCTGAACGAGGAAAGAATGATGCTGCAAACGTGTTCGTACGAGACTGTGGACGGGAAACTTGCTAGAGATAACCAAGGCGGAGTGAAATGCTTCCTGGAGGGAATGTGGGTAGAATACGCGAAGAGCTGTAAAAAAACTTATGAAATAAGCAAATACTGGCGATAAGAGAATCAAGTTTTGTTGGGCTCAACTCTGCTTTTAAAAATGATAAGGTGGTATCATATGAACAACATGAATTTTTATCCATATCGAAACTAGTGTTCGCGCTTTACAGGCTTTTAAAGTTGTGTATGTATTTTCTGCGGGGATTTAAATTTCGCGCTAAAATTGAACTAGTTCCACGTGGCTCCACTGGCGGCAGTTTATTTTGTCGCTACTACAATCTTCCACCAGCCTCTGGCTTTTCTTAGAACCCGGACGAACTTGATTTTTATCTTTGCTCTTTTTTGCTTGCCCTGTATTTCTAAATCATTCCTGCTCTTCTTTTTTTCTGGAGATTGTGGTGTGAAACAAATTTTTCATGTCTTCGCAATCACCCATACCTGAAATTGTTTGCTGGCATTTTCTGCTGACTTGTTGCTTGCTGGTATTTAAGCCACTAGGAATGCAAGCCCCTGGCTGTCTGTACAGGTAACAAAAGTATGGCGCACAAAAGGGCCCCAAGATGATGGCCACCGTTAGAACAAGCCAAACACTCAAGCCTTGTTGGTGCTGCGAAGCAGAAGACGGGTATTCGGCGCTCGGAACACTCGTACGAAACTAAGCAAAGTAATCTACACGCTGTCACTACAATCGAGGACATCCCTGTGTCGCTACGTCAAGAAGGCTACGCGGGAAAAGGTAGACCAGCCATGAGGCCGTGTGCTAGGAGCTCCTTTCTTTCCTTTCAGTTTGAGAACTGACTACTCAGGTGTGTAACACCATGAACCTTTTTCCAGTAATGTCCTGCGGATGCGCAATGCCTCTACTTCCGCTTTTTTAACCGACCACACCTATCTGCTCTGGCGGAACCAGGAACCGTGGCTTTGTAAAAGAATTTTCGCAGAAAATACGGGTGAAAGCATAGGCGACCCAACCGGAAACGCTAAATTGGTGGGTTACTAGGAATGGTGCATTGTCTGACCCCACATCCTTCTTTGCTCAATGGCTTCTGATGGGTTAACTCTTTTGTGCTTCGGTCCCCTGAACTTTGACCAGAAAGTTATGGGCCCTACTTTTCGTACGCGGAATAACGAATTCTTCCGTGTCGTGGTGTAGTTTACACACCTGGGGGGTGAATAGAACTTACCTAGCTCCTTTTTAGGATATTCAAGCGCTGCCCTCTATCGACAGAAAAAGTTCAAATCTTAGTTACCTTGTAGCTGGTGAACCCTCTTACACGGGGCGGTACGAACTTTTCCTGTAGAAGCGGTGTAGGCGTACGGATGCGCTTAAGTGGATACCAATATTTAATGGACAACTTGTGGAATAACAAGCGCCCTCTACAATTTTCCAACCAAAAACCCTCGTACCCAAACGGCAATCTCGTAGTCTTCCTCGGAAAGGGAGACGAGAGACATCCCATTATCTGTATGGGAGAGAAATTGTTGAAAGGACACAATAGAGCCGAAGCGCGAACGAGAGGAGTGGGTTGAGACAGGTGCTCGTCAAGGGAATGCATCATTGTAACCTTTGCACAACTTTCCTTCACACTCTACCTCGAACGCTGGTAATGTCCGGCGGGGATTCAGGTTCACGCAGATTTGGGGGCAGCCCCGCACACCTTTTCGAAGAAGGACA
This sequence comes from Amblyomma mixtum, assembly GCF_055824585.1. Lineage (NCBI taxonomy): Eukaryota > Metazoa > Arthropoda > Arachnida > Ixodida > Ixodidae > Amblyomma > Amblyomma mixtum. The sequence goes on along the minus strand of NC_143020.1, from coordinate 80,615,354 downwards.
CAGTGCAGGGCTGCTGACTCATCTCCCCTCGCGCTAACCCCTTTAGGCAACTGGACAGGAAGCGAAAACGTGTCTGTGAACAAGGATTTATGGTTGGAAAACATCTTCCTGTAAGTCAGCTTTCCCGCAGTTTTGCAAGTTGTCCATTCCCCCCTCACCGTTGAGCGGGCTATAAGGGTTTAACGTCCCAAAGCGACTCAGGCTGAGGGACGCCGTAGTGAAGGGCTACAGAAACTTCGGCCACCTGGAGTTCGTTAACATGCACTGACATCGCACAGTACACGGGCCTCTAGAATTGCGCCTCCATCGAAATTCTACCGCAGAGGCCGGGATCGAACTCGCGTCTTTCGGGTTAGCAGCCGAGCGCCATAACTACTGAGTCATCGCGGCGGCTATGTTCTTACAATAGAACCAATCAATCCTGGGGGATTGCCCTAGACAGAAGGCTAAAGGAGCTTTCGTCGTGCAACGTTTTTGAGACCAAAAACATGCTCTTTGAATCTGCGGAATAAAACTACCTTCACAGCCTTTCTTGGACCGAGGAGAAATATGTTGCCCTTGAAGAGCTTCTAATCTGCCAAACTGAAAGTTTAAGGCCTTTTTTTTTTCAAACCATGACATGAGAGACCCTGCGTGTGCGGAATTTAAATGGAATCCTTACATCGAAATAGCTCCCACTGCCTTTCTCAGGCACACAATGCGACAATGGAAATTACCTGAAACTCCCAGTGGTAGTGTCTCTCCGTCTTTTAAAGCGCTGCAACAGAACAAACACAAAGGTTTGCATAAACCGCGCAAATATCGTAAATGAGCGAAGTGTGTGCAAATTTCATGTTTATGATATCATGGCACGGGACAACATAATAACACGATGAAATCTCTTAATGCTGACATTCATGTCAAGAAAACTATCACTGCCCATCACTTCTGATCTGTTTCCTCAACGAAGACGAGAGGGAAATTCTTCAAGGCAGCACTGGTAGGGCAAGAAAGCACTAATTTGTGTCGCATGCAACGCCCAGTGCAACACCACGCCGAGCAAATTTATTACCGTGCTTCCTAACTCGTCAGCGCTGACACGTCGCACAAAATAGAGCATATTTATACAAACTACATTTTAATTGCTAGAAGAGAACTCTATACGTGTCCAGTCAAGTTTACTGGGTATAACAAGGCGTTTAACCGTTACGAAGTCACACATGAACCACGATGATCACATGCAAAGGATTGAGCCCCGCGTCGTAGCGAAAATTTCGAACTTCTTAGAACGTCGTCGCTATTTTCGTTCGAGTTGCTGCGACGACTCGAAACAAGTTTCGGCGCCGCGGTGGCAGGATTCGCCAGAGCTGTCGCTTCCATGCGAAAAAGGCTTTAGCTGCCGATGAAATTAGTGTGGGTTTCTAACGTGCGCAAAGTATATATTTAAAGAAACTGAATGAAAAATTGCGCCGGGAAACTTTGAACAAGATGATGACCCGGATTTTCTATTTAGAAAGCTCGTTCTCATTCGCCACTAAATAAATTCCTGCTTTACCAGAGAACTTTTCTGGGTAGCTCATCATAGCCCGCAAGTGCACAGCAAAAGGTTCCCAAAAACAATTATTTGTAATGAATACACTAACCTTCGTCCGGGGGAGAAAGCTGTTCGCGTTCGGATCCAGTCGGCGAATGTCCAAGAGGATGTTGAAGTGCAGGGTTACGCTGTCGCAGTTATTCATACGCTGCAACTCCTCGGATATAGCCGACGGCCTGATTAAAGCCCTCAGAGAGATCCCTAGTGGAAATTCCTTCCATGGACACGGCGTGGCCGTTGAGCGCCGATCGAACAGCCTCGTAACCTCGACGCTCAAAAATATCCCTCAAAACCAGTTTCGCCAAAAGCGGCATTGTGGTCCACACGACCACATAGATGGTCTCGTGATTTACGGACTTCTCCGCTTCTGTCGAAAAGGTAACGACAAAAGCTCTTTCCTGCAGCGTATATAGCCTGGCGTTCTTGTACCAGATGAGCGACCTCATGCACCACTGCACACGTTCCAGCACAGCGTGGCATTCATCCGGCGATGGCTCTTGAGGCAATTGGTAAAACCTCCAACGCCGGTCAACCGGCAGGCACATGTTGCAATGCTAGCGACTACGCGGACTCTCGTTCAGACTAGACTCGCGGCTGGGCAGCACGCGCTCGAGACATCAAGCAGCAATGCTGCGACGACTCGAAACAAGTTTCTTCGCCGCGGTGGCAGGATTCGCCAGTGCTGTCGCTTCCATGCGAAAAAGGCTTAAGCTGCCGATGAAATTAGTGTGGGTTTCTAACGTGCGCAAAGTATACCTTTAAAGAAACTGGATAAAAAATTGCGCCGAGAACCTTTGAACAAGATGATGAGCAGGATTTTCGATTTAGAAAGCTCGTTCTCATTCGCCATTAAATAAATTCCTGCTTTACCAGCGAACTTTCCTGGGTAGCTCATCATAGCCCGCGAGTGCACAGCAAAACGTTCCCAAAAACAATTATTTGTAATGAATACAGCACTAACCTTCGTCCGGAGGAGAAAGCTGTTCGCGTTCGGATCCAGTCGGCGAATGTCCAAGAGGATGTAGAAGTGCAGGGTTACGCTGTCGCAATTCTTCATACGCTGCAACTCCTCGGATATAGCCGACGGCCTGATTAAAGCCCTCAGAGAGATCCGTAGTGGAAATTCTGTCCATGGACACGGCGTGGCCGTTGAGCGCAGATCGAACAGCCTCGTACACTCGCCGCTCAAAAATATCCCACAAAGCCAGGGTCGCCAAAAGCGGCGCTGTGGTCCACACGACCACATAGATCGTCTCGTGATTTACGGACTGCTCCGCTTCTGTCGAAAAGGTAACGACAAAAGCTCTTTCCTGCAGCGTATATAGCCTGGCGTTGTTGTACCAGATGAGCGACCTCATGCACCACTCCACACGTTCCAACACAGCGTGGCATTCAGCCGGCGATGGCTCTTCAGGCAATTGGAAACCCCCAACGCCGGTCAACCGGCAGACACATGTTGCAAAGCTAGCGATTACGCGGACTCTCGTTCAGACTACAATCGCGGCTGGGCTGCACGCGCTCGAGACATCAAGAAGCAATGCTGCGACGACTCGAAACAAGTTTCGGCGCCGCGGTGGCAGGATTCGCCAGTGCTGTCGCTTCCATGCGAAAAAGGCTTTTGCTGCCTATGAAATTAGTGTGGGTTTCTAACGTGCGCAAAGTATATCTTTAAAGAAACTGAATAAGAAACTGCACCGAGAACCTTTGAACAAGATGATGACCCGGACTTTCGATTTAGAAAGCTCGTTCTCATTCGCCACTAAATAAATTTCTGCTTTACCAGCGAACTTAACCTGGGTAGCTCATCATAGCCCGCGAGTGCACAGCAAAAGGTTCCCAAAAACAATTATTTGTAATGAATACAGCACTAACCTTCGTCCGGAGGAGAAAGCTGTTCGCGTTCGGATCCAGTCGGCGAATGTCCAAGAGGATGTTGAAGTGCAGGGTTACGCTGTCGCAGTTCTTCATACGCTGCAACTCCTCGGATATAGCCGACGGCCTGATTAAAGCCCTCAGAGAGATCTCTAGTGGAAATTCCGTCCATGGACACGGCGGGGCCGTTGAGCGCTGATCGAACAGCCTCGTACACTCGGCGCTCAAAAATAACCCTCAAAGCCAGTGTCGCCAAAAGCGGCGCTGTGGTCCACACGACCACATATATGGTCTCGTGATTTACGGGCTGCTCCGCTTCTGTCGAAAAGGTAACGACAAAAGTTCTTTCCTGCAGCGTATATAGCCTGGCGTTGTTGTACCAGATGAGCAACCTCACGAACCACTCCACACGTTCCAGCACAGCGTGGCATTCATCCGGCGATGGCTCTTGAGGCAATTGGTAAAACCTCCAACGCCGGTCAACCGGCAGGCACATGTTGCAATGCTAGCGACTACGCGGACTCTCTTTCAGACTAGACTCACGGCTGGGCAGCACGCGCTCGAGACATCAAGCAGCAATGCATAGACCTTTGGTTGTGCTTCAAGTCTCATCCATTTATAAAGGTTTCAAGGGTAGTACACTGTAAAAAATATTTATTGAAAAAAACAGAAATTTTCTGGCAGCTGGCCTGCCAGAAATTTTCTGTTATGCTATGTTTTCGGTTTTTTGCTTTTTCTGTCATTTTAGAGATCTTTTCTGTTTTCGACTAACAGAGAATTTCTGTTAAGACGATAGAAATTTTCTGTTATTGTATGTTTCCTGTTTTTACTTTTTCTGTCATTTCACAGGGTCTCTTGTTAACAATTCACAGAAAATGTCTGTGCGGATGACAGAAATTTCCTGTTTTTACTTTTTTCTGTCATTTCACAGGTTTTTTTTCATGACTCACAGAAATTTTCAGTGAAGCTCCATGTTCTGTTATTTCACACACTTTATTTCTTTCACATCATCTTTTAATGACTGACATAAAAACAGACACAGAACATTAGGACTGCTGCCACATTTCAATAGAATAAAATATTTCACCGCTTTTAAACAATCACAAGCAAAGGCAAGGGAGTATTCAAGAATATTGGAAAATATGCAGTGTTAAACAATGCAATCATGGCTGATATTTTACTATACAGTAATATCTTTCAGCATCACTTAATTGAGTTAAACGGTAGGAGGGTGGCCGAAGAAAAAAAGAAACTTACGTTGCCCTGCCTGCCCTACAGGCATACAGTAAAAGCATGCAAAATATGCAGTAATGGCAAGTAAAGTAGAAACGAAACCTGTGCCTTTCTGTCATACAGAATGGCATGATTCACTCTAAAATAGTAATACAATACAATGAATACGACACGAAGTAATAATACCTGAACAATGAACACAACCAGTCACTAAACTAAAGGCAAGCATACGCAAAAGGAGAGTATTGGAAAAATATGCTTTGCTCATGACTAGTGCTGCATTAAGCAGCAAGATGAAAGCAACAGGACATAAGGCATGCCACGGGCTGTTTTCTTTATCACAGTTTAACTGCAAAACATTTTTTCACTCCAGTTAGTACGTCTTATCTTGAGACTACAATAACTTTAAAATGAAAAAAGTAACACAGACAAGATAGAAAGTAGTGCTACAATTCGTACAACCAGCCACTGAAGTGTAACAGCCAGTATAAGCATAAATAAGGCATCTTAAGCAAATTGTGTCTTGCCTGACACTAGTACGAAATGAAGTGAGATAGAAGCAACAGGACATAAAGCATGCCACAAGCTGTTTGACTTATCAGTGTAACCATATAACATTGATTCTCTATACATAGAACATCCACTCTTGTGACTACTGCATGATAAGTCATGCCACAGGCTGTTTGGTTTATCACAGCGTACACAAAATATTGATTAAAAAAGTTGTCAGATTTCAGAACAGTTAAAAGTCAAAGTCTTGCATGATGAGGGAAGGAACTTTTGAAGAGGGGCAGTGTTGCTTCTTCTTCGAGTGCTCTGCCTTCGTTCCCCGGACAGGATTCACAGCTGCAATGGTCCTGAAACAAGGACAGAACATTTTTTTTTTTGGAGCGGCGGAGATAACACTTTATTGACACTGACATCAGGAGATTTTTTTTTTATATACAAATGATGCTCTTCCATGTCAACACAAGCTCACGTCATATCCAGGAGTATCTTTATAGCACTGAAACTAAAGACAAATAAAAAAGGACACAGGACCAAAAAAAAAGCCTTGAAAAGCATGAAGTGACTAAAATCGGGTACAGTGGAATCAACCGCATAAATACACACTAAGCATCCTTTGTTCATCTAAGAATATACAAACTTAGCATCGCAATCATCAAACGAACTGCAGTGACTGTTCACAGCCCAGCAGAGCTAAATACGGCAAGCAAGGGTAACTCAGCTGAGTGAATCTCGTGTCACAAAACCTGCATTTATCATAAAGACTCTGCTGTGATGGGTTGCACAAAACAGAAGTTACATGTAAAAGCAGCTTTAAGCATCACACTTACGGTCATATTCACACCTCTTCTTAGCTTTTCTTTGTGTTTCTTCTTGTATTTCACTTGCACAAAAAAGGGAGTGCTAAGAGGCGCAAAGTGACAGCTAAAAGCACAAAATATAAAATCGCAAGACCGTAGCATAGAGCCTGCTGCTGCTGCTGCTGCTGCTGCTGCTGCTGCTGCTGCTGCTGCTGCTGCTTGAATAGATGAAGCTTACATTTTGTGAACTGCAGGATCAAAAAGTGCAAGGCTCTGACTACAGAATTACATGGGCTGCCACATTAGATATTTGCCCCTAACGTATACAAAAAGAGGACTGAATTGCACAAAACCTCCGCACATAAAAACATGAATGCACAGATAAGAGGAACACGATGTTGAGGACCAATATTTCAGGGGAAAAATCAACATAAATGAAAGCCAAGGGACAAAAGATTTCTGTAATCATACTCTATCACTCTGTTGCACTATCTCTCTGCTATCATCAGGGAAAGCCTACTAACAGAAACTGATGACATCAGAACACATGCTAACTAATACATACAGTTCAGCATATCACCCCTCTACTACTGTGCCCATTGGTTGCCTACAACCCCTTGAGTTTGTTCTCATGCTCATCCACATGCAGCACTTACTTTTGCTTGCTCCTACACATTGCTTGACTTGTGGGCACAAATTTTCTGGACCACTTGCTCTAATGAGGCAGGCCTCGTTATGAAATGCAAACCTGTCTGATCAGCCGAAAGGCAGTGCCTCCACGACTCGCCAAGGTAGCAATATAAAAAATCGCAGGAGATAAGAGGGTACACCAGGAAAGAACAGGCTGGAGAGAGAATTTATCTTACATTGAGCATGCTGAGTATGTAGAGCTAGGGGGGGGGGGGGGGGGGGGAACGAGAAATTCAGGGCACAATGAAGTGGCGGCAACGGCGACGCACGGCTGCGGCTGAAAGTGGCTGGAACGCAGGTGTGGTGGCGGCTACGCTATCACTGGCTGGTCGAGGATGCCAATGTGATCTCGGTCGCCATTCGTGTACTCCTCGTTGCTTTCCCGAGAGGCGGGTGAAGCGGACCTGGACCATTTTTCACGACCAAAGCCTTCGTCGTAGTTGCCTTTGGCTATGAAAAATTGCTTGAAGTGAGGTCCGCAGTACAGCTTGCCTCCGCTGATCGTGTAGCTTTCCAGCCTCAGATGACAATTGCAGTGACTGCAGCGAAAGCAGTTCTTGTGCATCCGCAGTCCGCTCACCTCCATTCGCTCCATGGGGTAGAGTTTCTTGTTGCATATTGCACATGCTTCAGAGTTTGGTGTTCCCGGGAACTCCACGAATCTGTTGACCTTGGGCTCGGGCCTCTGTGCCTCCTGGCGCTCGGACTCGTCCCGGATGGCCTCGAACTTGGCCTTCAAGGTCTTTGCAGTGTCAGCCATGGGCAGGCATTCCTCATCTGCGTTCTCTCCATTCCGCCGGTTCTCGCGTGCCACGCGTTCGGCATCCCAGTTCTCGAAGCGCGCCCGCATGCTCTTTGCACGGTCTGCCTCGACCACGATATCATCTTCGACCCGGTACGAACACTGCACGACATCAGGATCGCGTTGGACCTCGGGCGACGCCTCGTGCGCGTTGTCACGTGTGTACTCGAGGGGAGGCGTGATCCTCTTCAGTGGCTTGGGACCCTGAGGCAGCTCCTCGCGGCTCGCGTTTTCTTCGAGCTCGCGGAACCGCTCGCGCATGCGCCGTGCGGTGTCCGTGATGATGACTTCCTCGGCCGGATCAGCAGCGCGGACTACGTTGGGGTCACGCTGAACCTGGAACTCTGGCGAGGGCTCCTTGCCGGTATCACGGGGTGGTGTCATCTCGAAGCGCTTGCGCTCTTTGGTCTCCTCCTTGAAGTTCTCGAAGAACTTGAAGCGCTCAGACACCTCGGTTGTCGCGACTTCGGGCTCCCAGACAGGGTCACTGGCGCGGACGACTTCGCCTGGCGAGACGGCATTCTGATGCCGTGGAACATTCCAGCGGTTGCTAGGGGAGCGGGCCAATGACGTGGGAGCGCCAGACTGCCGAGCCACCTCAGCGTCAAGTTGTTTGAAAATGTTTCAATTTCAATTTCAATGTATTTTCGAATTTCTTTTACAGGAAATACAAACACTTTTTGGACCCATAGCCAGCGGCTAGTTCGGGTCCAAGTACACGAAACACGTAAAAGCAAATTCAAAAACGGCGGACATATACAGAAAAGCGTAAGCGTTGTACAAGATTAAAAGCAAAGCAGTCTAAATAACACTGGTAGATAACATTCGGCGCGGCAAAAGAAAGAAAATAGCTTTGAAGACATGACATGCAAAAAGAACTTTCGGACATCAAGTGTTAGTAAAAACTATCGTGTTACATACAAAGTACATAATAACAGAAAACTGTGACGAAAAAAGAATTTCAGGTTAAATCAGTTATTTCAATTAAGTGTTTTTTAAACATACCAGCAAAATTGTGTGAGTTTTTAAGAGAAATGGGTATCGCGTTCCTAATTTTTACCCCAGCAGACTCCACTAAACGCTCACCATATACATTGCGGATGGTAGGGAGGTTGAAATTGCCGAAAGAGAGGTTTCTAGTGGACCGAAGCGGGAGATGTAGTATTGATGCATGAAAAGGGTGGTTGTGTCTTACTATGTTGTGAATACATACAGAGATTTTTAATCGGTACAATGAATCAAATGGAAGGATCATTGACTTGCGGAATAACGGTTTGCTGTGCTCATAACGGTTGGACTTGTTTATTATTCTTAATGCACGTTTTTGAAGACGGATAATAGGATTTAAATACGTATGGTAAGTTCCACCCCATGCTTCGACACAGTATGATAGATGGCTTTCGATGAAGGCAAAATAAAGCATTCGTAATGTAGAGATGTCAAATAATTCCTTAACCTGATGAAGAGCATGACATCCAGATGCCAACTTCCCGCAGACTGCCTCAATTTGGTGTTGCCAGTGTAAGTGGCTGTCAAATGTGACACCAAGATATTTAAATGAAAATGTGTGTTCTATTAGTGCATTATTTACAAATGTGTGTTCTATTAGTGCATTATTTACATTGTTACTCCTCGGACAGTGAGCATATCTATACTGTCTTCAAAGAAGTAATAAACATTGCAAGAAGACTGCGCCCCTCCTCCTACCCCAAAATTTAATTCCTTTGTAGCCCACATTTCAGTTTCATTGTGTGCACTAGTGAATATATCCAGTAGTCTTTAGTACTCAGTACAAAACCAGACTTCAAGCCAAAATAAACCTTTCCTAAATGTTCACTTTAATAAGGTTTTTAACAACCATAGTGTTTTGTTACTTGCGTGAAAGCTGCTCACTGAACTCCAACACTAGTTTTTAATGGGATGCAAAAACAACTCCATGAAACCTGTTGTTATTGGAAAAAATTCATTCTGTCTGCACTTTCCCAATTTGTTGCACGCCGCGGTGGCTCAGTGGTTATGGTGCTCGGCTGCTCGCCCGAAAGACGTGGGTTTGATACCGGCCGCGGCAGCCGAATTTCGATGAATGCGAAATTCTAGAGGCCCGTGTGCTGTGCAAATTAAGTGCACGTTAAAGAACCCCAGGTGGTTGTAATTTCCGGAGCCCTTCACTACAGCGTCCTTCATGGCGTAAGTCCCTTTGGGACGTTAACCCCCAATAAATCGAATCAAACCATTTTGTTGATGTCAGTGTGGCAGCGAAAAAATGCATTTATTGCTGAGAAAACTACATTTAGAAATTTTCCGGTCACTAAATTCAAATTCTGATGTATACGCCGAAAAGGACTTCATGACCACATTTTGAAGTTAGTTGCGGGGCTGCTTAGGGCCTTGTTATATGCACCCAGAAATCTGACGTGTCAGTAGATTGCAGTCTACTTAGAAAATGAGGCAATGATGACAACACCTGCACTTTGTTTCTTCATTTTATGTAGCTTGTAAAAGCACCATTTCAGTCTCCTTGCAATCAGACAGTAGCCTCTCGACAAAGGCCAACTTCACTTTCCATTCAATGTTCCTTCAAAGCGCTCTCTGACACCAGAGTAGCAATGTCTATGTATACATAGGCCGAATCATCAGCATGCCTATTCTGTGTCACCCGAAAGCACAGCCGTAAGCAAAAATCTTTTGACAGGTAATAAGTAAGTTTGCAGCACATATTGACGTGTTTTGTCTTTACAGAGATTCAAGCAATTTTTCATATCCAAAGGCAACTACGACGAAGGCTTTGGTCGTGAAAAATGGTCCAGGTCCGCTTCACCCGCCTCTCGGGAAAGCAACGAGGAGTACACGAATGGCGACCGAGATCACATTGGCATCCTCGACCAGCCAGTGATAGCGTAGCCGCCACCACACCTGCGTTCCAGCCACTTTCAGCCGCAGCCGTGCGTCGCCGTTGCCGCCACTTCATTGTGCCCTGAATTTCTCGTTCCCCCCCCCCCCCCCCCCCCCCCCTAGCTCTACATACTCAGCATGCTCAATGTAAGATAAATTCTCTCTCCAGCCTGTTCTTTCCTGGTGTACCCTCTTATCTCCTGCGATTTTTTATATTGCTACCTTGGCGAGTCGTGGAGGCACTGCCTTTCGGCTGATCAGACAGGTTTGCATTTCATAACGAGGCCTGCCTCATTAGAGCAAGTGGTCCAGAAAATTTGTGCCCACAAGTCAAGCAATGTGTAGGAGCAAGCAAAAGTAAGTGCTGCATGTGGATGAGCATGAGAACAAACTCAAGGGGTTGTAGGCAACCAATGGGCACAGTAGTAGAGGGGTGATATGCTGAACTGTATGTATTAGTTAGCATGTGTTCTGATGTCATCAGTTTCTGTTAGTAGGCTTTCCCTGATGATAGCAGAGAGATAGTGCAACAGAGTGATAGAGTATGATTACAGAAATCTTTTGTCCCTTGGCTTTCATTTATGTTGATTTTTCCCCTGAAATATTGGTTCTCAACATCGTGTTCCTCTTATCTGTGCATTCATGTTTTTATGTGCGGAGGTTTTGTGCAATTCAGTCCTCTTTTTGTATACGTTAGGGGCAAATATCTAATGTGGCAGCCCATGTAATTCTGTAGTCAGAGCCTTGCACTTTTTGATCCTGCAGTTCACAAAATGTAAGCTTCATCTATTCAAGCAGCAGCAGCAGCAGCAGCAGCAGCAGCAGCAGCAGGCTCTATGCTACGGTCTTGCGATTTTATATTTTGTGCTTTTAGCTGTCACTTTGCGCCTCTTAGCACTCCCTTTTTTGTGCAAGTGAAATACAAGAAGAAACACAAAGAAAAGCTAAGAAGAGGTGTGAATATGACCGTAAGTGTGATGCTTAAAGCTGCTTTTACATGTAACTTCTGTTTTGTGCAACCCATCACAGCAGAGTCTTTATGATAAATGCAGGTTTTGTGACACGAGATTCACTCAGCTGAGTTACCCTTGCTTGCCGTATTTAGCTCTGCTGGGCTGTGAACAGTCACTGCAGTTCGTTTGATGATTGCGATGCTAAGTTTGTATATTCTTAGATGAACAAAGGATGCTTAGTGTGTATTTATGCGGTTGATTCCACTGTACCCGATTTTAGTCACTTCATGCTTTTCAAGGCTTTTTTTTTGGTCCTGTGTCCTTTTTTATTTGTCTTTAGTTTCAGTGCTATAAAGATACTCCTGGATATGACGTGAGCTTGTGTTGACATGCAAGAGCATCATTTGTATATAAAAAAAAAATCTCCTGATGTCAGTGTCAATAAAGTGTTATCTCCGCCGCTCCAAAAAAGAAAAAAAAAAATGTTCTGTCCTTGTTTCAGGACCATTGCAGCTGTGAATCCTGTCCGGGGAACGAAGGCAGAGCACTCGAAGAAGAAGCAACACTGCCCCTCTTCAAAAGTTCCTTCCCTCATCATGCAAGACTTTGACTTTTAACTGTTCTGAAATCTGACAACTTTTTTAATCAATATTTTGTGTACGCTGTGATAAACCAAACAGCCTGTGGCATGACTTATCATGCAGTAGTCACAAGAGTGGATGTTCTATGTATAGAGAATCAATGTTATATGGTTACACTGATAAATCAAACAGCTTGTGGCATGCTTTATGTCCTGTTGCTTCTATCTCACTTCATTTCGTACTAGTGTCAGGCAAGACACAATTTGCTTAAGATGCCTTATTTATGCTTATACTGGCTGTTACACTTCAGTGGCTGGTTGTACGAATTGTAGCACTACTTTCTATCTTGTCTGTGTTACTTTTTTCATTTTAAAGTTATTGTAGTCTCAAGATAAGACGTACTAACTGGAGTGAAAAAATGTTTTGCAGTTAAACTGTGATAAAGAAAACAGCCCGTGGCATGCCTTATGTCCTGTTGCTTTCATCTTGCTGCTTAATGCAGCACTAGTCATGAGCAAAGCATATTTTTCCAATACTCTCCTTTTGCGTATGCTTGCCTTTAGTTTAGTGACTGGTTGTGTTCATTGTTCAGGTATTATTACTTCGTGTCGTATTCATTGTATTGTATTACTATTTTAGAGTGAATCATGCCATTCTGTATGACAGAAAGGCACAGGTTTCGTTTCTACTTTACTTGCCATTACTGCATATTTTGCATGCTTTTACTGTATGCCTGTAGGGCAGGCAGGGCAACGTAAGTTTCTTTTTTTCTTCGGCCACCCTCCTACCGTTTAACTCAATTAAGTGATGCTGAAAGATATTACTGTATAGTAAAATATCAGCCATGATTGCATTGTTTAACACTGCATATTTTCCAATATTCTTGAATACTCCCTTGCCTTTGCTTGTGATTGTTTAAAAGCGGTGAAATATTTTATTCTATTGAAATGTGGCAGCAGTCCTAATGTTCTGTGTCTGTTTTTATGTCAGTCATTAAAAGATGATGTGAAAGAAATAAAGTGTGTGAAATAACAGAACATGGAGCTTCACTGAAAATTTCTGTGAGTCATGAAAAAAAACCTGTGAAATGACAGAAAAAAGTAAAAACAGGAAATTTCTGTCATCCGCACAGACATTTTCTGTGAATTGTTAACAAGAGACCCTGTGAAATGACAGAAAAAGTAAAAACAGGAAACATACAATAACAGAAAATTTCTATCGTCTTAACAGAAATTCTCTGTTAGTCGAAAACAGAAAAGATCTCTAAAATGACAGAAAAAGCAAAAAACCGAAAACATAGCATAACAGAAAATTTCTGGCAGGCCAGCTGCCAGAATATTTGTTTTTTTCAATAAATATTTTTTACAGTGTACTACCCTTGAAACCTTTATAAATGGATGAGACTTGAAGCACAACCAAAGGTCTATGCATTGCTGCTTGATGTCTCGAGCGCGTGCTGCCCAGCCGTGAGTCTAGTCTGAAAGAGAGTCCGCGTAGTCGCTAGCATTGCAACATGTGCCTGCCGGTTGACCGGCGTTGGAGGTTTTACCAATTGCCTCAAGAGCCATCGCCGGATGAATGCCACGCTGTGCTGGAACGTGTGGAGTGGTTCGTGAGGTTGCTCATCTGGTACAACAACGCCAGGCTATATACGCTGCAGGAAAGAACTTTTGTCGTTACCTTTTCGACAGAAGCGGAGCAGCCCGTAAATCACGAGACCATATATGTGGTCGTGTGGACCACAGCGCCGCTTTTGGCGACACTGGCTTTGAGGGTTATTTTTGAGCGCCGAGTGTACGAGGCTGTTCGATCAGCGCTCAACGGCCCCGCCGTGTCCATGGACGGAATTTCCACTAGAGATCTCTCTGAGGGCTTTAATCAGGCCGTCGGCTATATCCGAGGAGTTGCAGCGTATGAAGAACTGCGACAGCGTAACCCTGCACTTCAACATCCTCTTGGACATTCGCCGACTGGATCCGAACGCGAACAGCTTTCTCCTCCGGACGAAGGTTAGTGCTGTATTCATTACAAATAATTGTTTTTGGGAACCTTTTGCTGTGCACTCGCGGGCTATGATGAGCTACCCAGGTTAAGTTCGCTGGTAAAGCAGAAATTTATTTAGTGGCGAATGAGAACGAGCTTTCTAAATCGAAAGTCCGGGTCATCATCTTGTTCAAAGGTTCTCGGTGCAGTTTCTTATTCAGTTTCTTTAAAGATATACTTTGCGCACGTTAGAAACCCACACTAATTTCATAGGCAGCAAAAGCCTTTTTCGCATGGAAGCGACAGCACTGGCGAATCCTGCCACCGCGGCGCCGAAACTTGTTTCGAGTCGTCGCAGCATTGCTTCTTGATGTCTCGAGCGCGTGCAGCCCAGCCGCGAGTTTAGTCTGAACGAGAGTCCGCGTAATCGCTAGCATTGCAACATGTGTCTGCCGGTTGACCGGCGTTGGGGGTTTCCAATTGCCTGAAGAGCCATCGCCGGCTGAATGCCACGCTGTGTTGGAACGTGTGGAGTGGTGCATGAGGTCGCTCATCTGGTACAACAACGCCAGGCTATATACGCTGCAGGAAAGAGCTTTTGTCGTTACCTTTTCGACAGAAGCGGAGCAGTCCGTAAATCACGAGACGATCTATGTGGTCGTGTGGACCACAGCGCCGCTTTTGGCGACCCTGGCTTTGTGGGATATTTTTGAGCGGCGAGTGTACGAGGCTGTTCGATCTGCGCTCAACGGCCACGCCGTGTCCATGGACAGAATTTCCACTACGGATCTCTCTGAGGGCTTTAATCAGGCCGTCGGCTATATCCGAGGAGTTGCAGCGTATGAAGAATTGCGACAGCGTAACCCTGCACTTCTACATCCTCTTGGACATTCGCCGACTGGATCCGAACGCGAACAGCTTTCTCCTCCGGACGAAGGTTAGTGCTGTATTCATTACAAATAATTGTTTTTGGGAACGTTTTGCTGTGCACTCGCGGGCTATGATGAGCTACCCAGGAAAGTTCGCTGGTAAAGCAGGAATTTATTTAATGGCGAATGAGAACGAGCTTTCTAAATCGAAAATCCTGCTCATCATCTTGTTCAAAGGTTCTCGGCGCAATTTTTTATCCAGTTTCTTTAAAGGTATACTTTGCGCACGTTAGAAACCCACACTAATTTCATCGGCAGCTTAAGCCTTTTTCGCATGGAAGCGACAGCACTGGCGAATCCTGCCACCGCGGCGAAGAAACTTGTTTCGAGTCGTCGCAGCATTGCTGCTTGATGTCTCGAGCGCGTGCTGCCCAGCCGCGAGTCTAGTCTGAACGAGAGTCCGCGTAGTCGCTAGCATTGCAACATGTGCCTGCCGGTTGACCGGCGTTGGAGGTTTTACCAATTGCCTCAAGAGCCATCGCCGGATGAATGCCACGCTGTGCTGGAACGTGTGCAGTGGTGCATGAGGTCGCTCATCTGGTACAAGAACGCCAGGCTATATACGCTGCAGGAAAGAGCTTTTGTCGTTACCTTTTCGACAGAAGCGGAGAAGTCCGTAAATCACGAGACCATCTATGTGGTCGTGTGGACCACAATGCCGCTTTTGGCGAAACTGGTTTTGAGGGATATTTTTGAGCGTCGAGGTTACGAGGCTGTTCGATCGGCGCTCAACGGCCACGCCGTGTCCATGGAAGGAATTTCCACTAGGGATCTCTCTGAGGGCTTTAATCAGGCCGTCGGCTATATCCGAGGAGTTGCAGCGTATGAATAACTGCGACAGCGTAACCCTGCACTTCAACATCCTCTTGGACATTCGCCGACTGGATCCGAACGCGAACAGCTTTCTCCCCCGGACGAAGGTTAGTGTATTCATTACAAATAATTGTTTTTGGGAACCTTTTGCTGTGCACTTGCGGGCTATGATGAGCTACCCAGAAAAGTTCTCTGGTAAAGCAGGAATTTATTTAGTGGCGAATGAGAACGAGCTTTCTAAATAGAAAATCCGGGTCATCATCTTGTTCAAAGTTTCCCGGCGCAATTTTTCATTCAGTTTCTTTAAATATATACTTTGCGCACGTTAGAAACCCACACTAATTTCATCGGCAGCTAAAGCCTTTTTCGCATGGAAGCGACAGCTCTGGCGAATCCTGCCACCGCGGCGCCGAAACTTGTTTCGAGTCGTCGCAGCAACTCGAACGAAAATAGCGACGACGTTCTAAGAAGTTCGAAATTTTCGCTACGACGCGGGGCTCAATCCTTTGCATGTGATCATCGTGGTTCATGTGTGACTTCGTAACGGTTAAACGCCTTGTTATACCCAGTAAACTTGACTGGACACGTATAGAGTTCTCTTCTAGCAATTAAAATGTAGTTTGTATAAATATGCTCTATTTTGTGCGACGTGTCAGCGCTGACGAGTTAGGAAGCACGGTAATAAATTTGCTCGGCGTGGTGTTGCACTGGGCGTTGCATGCGACACAAATTAGTGCTTTCTTGCCCTACCAGTGCTGCCTTGAAGAATTTCCCTCTCGTCTTCGTTGAGGAAACAGATCAGAAGTGATGGGCAGTGATAGTTTTCTTGACATGAATGTCAGCATTAAGAGATTTCATCGTGTTATTATGTTGTCCCGTGCCATGATATCATAAACATGAAATTTGCACACACTTCGCTCATTTACGATATTTGCGCGGTTTATGCAAACCTTTGTGTTTGTTCTGTTGCAGCGCTTTAAAAGACGGAGAGACACTACCACTGGGAGTTTCAGGTAATTTCCATTGTCGCATTGTGTGCCTGAGAAAGGCAGTGGGAGCTATTTCGATGTAAGGATTCCATTTAAATTCCGCACACGCAGGGTCTCTCATGTCATGGTTTGAAAAAAAAAAGGCCTTAAACTTTCAGTTTGGCAGATTAGAAGCTCTTCAAGGGCAACATATTTCTCCTCGGTCCAAGAAAGGCTGTGAAGGTAGTTTTATTCCGCAGATTCAAAGAGCATGTTTTTGGTCTCAAAAACGTTGCACGACGAAAGCTCCTTTAGCCTTCTGTCTAGGGCAATCCCCCAGGATTGATTGGTTCTATTGTAAGAACATAGCCGCCGCGATGACTCAGTAGTTATGGCGCTCGGCTGCTAACCCGAAAGACGCGAGTTCGATCCCGGCCTCTGCGGTAGAATTTCGATGGAGGCGCAATTCTAGAGGCCCGTGTACTGTGCGATGTCAGTGCATGTTAACGAACTCCAGGTGGCCGAAGTTTCTGTAGCCCTTCACTACGGCGTCCCTCAGCCTGAGTCGCTTTGGGACGTTAAACCCTTATAGCCCGCTCAACGGTGAGGGGGGAATGGACAACTTGCAAAACTGCGGGAAAGCTGACTTACAGGAAGATGTTTTCCAACCATAAATCCTTGTTCACAGACACGTTTTCGCTTCCTGTCCAGTTGCCTAAAGGGGTTAGCGCGAGGGGAGATGAGTCAGCAGCCCTGCACTGTGTCCTTCTTCGAAAAGGTGTGCGGGGCTGCCCCCAAATCTGCGTGAACCTGAATCCCCGCCGGACATTACCAGCGTTCGAGGTAGAGTGTGAAGGAAAGTTGTGCAAAGGTTACAATGATGCATTCCCTTGACGAGTACCTGTCTCAACCCACTCCTCTCGTTCGCGCTTCGGCTCTATTGTGTCCTTTCAACAATTTCTCTCCCATACAGATAATGGGATGTCTCTCGTCTCCCTTTCCGAGGAAGACTACGAGATTGCCGTTTGGGTACGAGGGTTTTTGGTTGGAAAATTGTAGAGGGCGCTTGTTATTCCACAAGTTGTCCATTAAATATTGGTATCCACTTAAGCGCATCCGTACGCCTACACCGCTTCTACAGGAAAAGTTCGTACCGCCCCGTGTAAGAGGGTTCACCAGCTACAAGGTAACTAAGATTTGAACTTTTTCTGTCGATAGAGGGCAGCGCTTGAATATCCTAAAAAGGAGCTAGGTAAGTTCTATTCACCCCCCAGGTGTGTAAACTACACCACGACACGGAAGAATTCGTTATTCCGCGTACGAAAAGTAGGGCCCATAACTTTCTGGTCAAAGTTCAGGGGACCGAAGCACAAAAGAGTTAACCCATCAGAAGCCATTGAGCAAAGAAGGATGTGGGGTCAGACAATGCACCATTCCTAGTAACCCACCAATTTAGCGTTTCCGGTTGGGTCGCCTATGCTTTCACCCGTATTTTCTGCGAAAATTCTTTTACAAAGCCACGGTTCCTGGTTCCGCCAGAGCAGATAGGTGTGGTCGGTTAAAAAAGCGGAAGTAGAGGCATTGCGCATCCGCAGGACATTACTGGAAAAAGGTTCATGGTGTTACACACCTGAGTAGTCAGTTCTCAAACTGAAAGGAAAGAAAGGAGCTCCTAGCACACGGCCTCATGGCTGGTCTACCTTTTCCCGCGTAGCCTTCTTGACGTAGCGACACAGGGATGTCCTCGATTGTAGTGACAGCGTGTAGATTACTTTGCTTAGTTTCGTACGAGTGTTCCGAGCGCCGAATACCCGTCTTCTGCTTCGCAGCACCAACAAGGCTTGAGTGTTTGGCTTGTTCTAACGGTGGCCATCATCTTGGGGCCCTTTTGTGCGCCATACTTTTGTTACCTGTACAGACAGCCAGGGGCTTGCATTCCTAGTGGCTTAAATACCAGCAAGCAACAAGTCAGCAGAAAATGCCAGCAAACAATTTCAGGTATGGGTGATTGCGAAGACATGAAAAATTTGTTTCACACCACAATCTCCAGAAAAAAAGAAGAGCAGGAATGATTTAGAAATACAGGGCAAGCAAAAAAGAGCAAAGATAAAAATCAAGTTCGTCCGGGTTCTAAGAAAAGCCAGAGGCTGGTGGAAGATTGTAGTAGCGACAAAATAAACTGCCGCCAGTGGAGCCACGTGGAACTAGTTCAATTTTAGCGCGAAATTTAAATCCCCGCAGAAAATACATACACAACTTTAAAAGCCTGTAAAGCGCGAACACTAGTTTCGATATGGATAAAAATTCATGTTGTTCATATGATACCACCTTATCATTTTTAAAAGCAGAGTTGAGCCCAACAAAACTTGATTCTCTTATCGCCAGTATTTGCTTATTTCATAAGTTTTTTTACAGCTCTTCGCGTATTCTACCCACATTCCCTCCAGGAAGCATTTCACTCCGCCTTGGTTATCTCTAGCAAGTTTCCCGTCCACAGTCTCGTACGAACACGTTTGCAGCATCATTCTTTCCTCGTTCAGCCAAAGACTGGAACGGCCTTCCACACGACGTTACTGCAACCACTTGCCCATTTTCATTTTCGAATTGTTTACTGCAACTGCCATATTTAACGAATAACATTTGTGCATAAGGTTTGATTCTATCTGTACCCAAAG
The DNA here is from genome assembly GCF_055824585.1 of Amblyomma mixtum. Lineage (NCBI taxonomy): Eukaryota > Metazoa > Arthropoda > Arachnida > Ixodida > Ixodidae > Amblyomma > Amblyomma mixtum. The sequence continues at coordinate 80,596,083 of NC_143020.1, read as the reverse complement.
CGGGGGTTTTTAAGGTAATAAATTTAAGTGAAATTACTGCTTAATTATCAAGAAAGAAAAAAGGACTAAATGTTGCGGACGAGATCTTGATATTTGTCTTAGTTTATTCACGAGATGACATGAAAGACGACGTATATAAAAGTACATTTTTTCTAGATATTTACGTCTGAATATTAAAAAAAAAGAAACTTAAACTATAAAATCTGGCCGCAAATTTTCCACTTTTCAGTAAATACAACGCTGCCACAAACCTCATGAAAATCAAACCATGTTTAGACACGGTATAGCATCTGAAAGTTCCCATGTATTTCCCATGGACACTGTCACTGGTGAACCCTCTTCAGCCCGATTCACACGACGGACTTTTGGCCCATGGACCAGCTTTCGCGTGACGCCCCATTGCACGCCCATCTGATTTAGTCCTGGCAAAAAACGTCTCGGTGCTAGCATGACGAATGACCGTGAGCATGTTTAACTAGCTCAACGCCACGTGCAGAGGCGATTATGTTCGATTCTTGGAATGCATGTGACATGCCAGTGTTCCCTGGGTGAGGTGCTTGACAGGGGCACCGGGGGGGGGGGGGCAGGGGGGGGGGGGGGGGCAGGGGGAGCGCTTTCCGGGAACCGCGCCACAATGTGAGATTAGCAGTGAACATGAGGGGGGCCCATGCAGGGGTGGGTGGCTCGTTCCCGGATTTTAACTTGGTTTGTTGTTTACTAGGATGGGGGCGCTTTTGAAGGATTAAAGCGGTGTGGCTGGCGCGTTTCCATCGGCTGCCTACTTCCTTTGTACTGGCGCACTTGTGGGGTGCGGCGCTTGCATATTTCTTGGGGGGAAAGTGCGGGGACATGGGAAGGCAAAGTGTGGCGACGGTGCGGGCGGCCTTATGAAGTGTCTTATAAAAGTCTGAAAGGTAACTGTCAGGAGCACATGGATTTCCGAAAATGGCAGCTGTCAGTGCGGAAATGTCAATAGTTATGAGTGCGCATCATCCGCTTTAAAGTTCGTCGGTGCGGGTCAGTCTCTTAGAACAGATTTGTGGTTCTATTTTCGTTCCTTCTGCGAACGACGCAGGCTGCCCACTCAACATAATTTTTCGGTGCTAAGAAAGAGCAACACAATACGGACACCGAATAGGTGAAAAGGACGACCCGAGTCGTACTTTCTTATTTCCAGAACCATGTACCAATTAGCCCTCCAAAAAGTTCTAATTGAGAACATGAATTTATTTCTCTTTACTTACTATTTGCCGAAAAAAAAATAAACTCCCGGGAAACAGCAGCCCCCTACCCTGGAGGAGCTTCGCACTGACTGTCATACTCATGAATGCGTAGTTCTGATTGAAATTGTTCATTTCGCATGTTTGACTGCGTCTGTAAGGTATTTACGCACGGGTGCTTCGTGTTTTCTACTTCCCTGTGATTTCTGATAAAGGTATACCCTGTGGAGGATCGAAAACTTCGGTCGCTCCTCTGTTCTACACACTGTAGGTTTCAGGCACCGCGGTGGCTCTATTTCTGTAGTGCTCGGCTGCCGACCCCAAAGGTGCGGGTTTGATCTCGGCAGTGGCGATCGCAATTCGTTGGAGGCGAAATGATAGAGACCATTGTACTGCGCGATGTCAGTGCACTTTAAGAACAATAGATGGTCAAAACTGTCCGGTGCCTTCCACTGCAGCGTCACTCATAGCCTGAGTTGCAACACTTAGGCCAAACTATAGTAAAGGCCGGACATTATGCAGGCCACGCAACATTTCTCAGAATATTCTTCTTCAAAGACATGTTTTATTCTCTCCCTACCCTATTGCAGCGGCTGCCGTGGAGGACGGCCTCCTCCACTGCAGAATATGTCCTATATGTCCTTGTTCCGAATTCAACAAGCTTTATAGTCAAGAAAACTGCGCAGAATGACACAAGACGGAGGGAGAAACACGTACACACACAGGAGTGCTCGTGTGTGCGTACATTTTTAATGAGGACACCTCAGTTTTTTACTCTTTCCTGATGCGATGAAGTCAGAGTGAAAGATTTACGAAAATGAGGAATTGTATCTGGACTACACTGAAGCAAATTCGTTTTGCTGTTGTCTGCGGCCATCAAGAAGCTGTATATCTGATCAGCAATCATCGCACCAGAACGAATTGAACATAAGGGTACGAAAATTTCGTTTTGGTCTGGTTTTGGTTTCTTCGAAACATTTCCTTTGTAGCCGTATGGCTGCGCTTGTGTGGATGCCAATTAGTAATTTGCTGACTTATTTAAAATTTCGTTTCTGTTCTTGCCGAGCTAACTATGCCCCCCGTGACACTGGATGCAACAGCACCTGGAGCAGCGCAGACGGCTCCAAAAGGTGTCATCATGTTGTCGAAGAACATGGAATGAGGAGATACCGTCGTTACTCTTGCCTAAACATGTTAATTGCAACTGAAGCCTCTATGCATGAGCTTAGTCCCTTTACTGCCGCTCAAGCGCGTTTTGTACAGTTGTGTGCGTCGCCGTTACGTACACGTCTTGCTATTGCTTGCTTGCGGTCTGCGCAGTCTAAATCTTTAGTGTGGTGCGCTCAAGTGCACACCACCGGTCGTTTTTAGCCTTTTTAGTCAACTTGTTGCATTTTGTGATGGCGAAGTGACAATTCGTGGATCTGCCTCACAGACGGCGTAAGCAAGCAGTCATTCGAAAGCATGAGATTTACATGGAGGGCGCACGATTGTGTACACATAGTCACCCGCACTTTATATATTTTTGTCAACATTTTCTTCCTATTCAAAGAAATTTTTCCAAAAGGATGGGTGCAAATATTTCTCCAGCCTCAGGGAAGCAAACGATGACAAAGAAGAAAAAGCGAAAGTTCTTCCCTGGACGTGACTACACGTGTTTTTTTTTCTTTTCAAAGGGAAAGGTTGCTAAAATATTTCTCTCTCGAAGCCATTAAGTCTGTCTGATGATGCTCATCTTCGAAACTTTACATTTTAGAACGCACGTGGATGCGATGAAACAATCAAATGCTGCAAATAAGCTGTCGAGGCAATAAACTGACCCCGCCGGATAACTGCTGGGTGTGAACCAAAATATTAGCTTTGATGGAAGGAATGTGCCCATACCTCGCAAAAGTTTGGGCACTTTAAGAAAAACAAAGATAGCGCAGCGTCAATAAACTCAACAGCAGCCGAAATGAAAGACAAAGGCCAAGCTTCAAAGCATTCAAGTAGAAGGCCGCATTTCAAGGTCTCAGCTCAGAAGCACGGACCTGTTTTTTTTTTCTTTTTCAAACATCTTGACGTCACCTAAGCAGCTTTTGATGCCTTGCGCCCTCGGACGAAGTAAAGGGCATTTTCCTCAGGGGTATTAGCATACATCAATGCTCAAAGGGCTGAGGCACCCAAGCGGGCGCTAAGCCAGATATTCCCATTTGTTCAGCGATCAAAGGTAATGTATTCTGTCTTGCCTTGCTCCAAAAAGCTTCCACAGAAAGGCAAGCAGCGTTGATTCATTCATTAAAGGTGGTGCAATTTCTGACACCAGCGCCTTTGCAGTGTCTGAAAGGGGAACTTTATTTTTTTTAGCATTCTTGCCCTTATTCACGCTCCGCATCACACAAATAGCGTGCGCCATCACTAGTACTTCAAAAGCGAGCATAATGGCCGGGATGAGGAAAGTTCTTGTGACCAAGTTATGCATACAATCGTCCTCATAGTTCCCAGCTTATCATGTTTCTTCTAGTAGTTTGTCTTAACATCATGCATCATTAGCGTTAATTAAAAAAAGTTTTGCCTGCAAGATTTTCTTCTTTAATATGCTTTTAAGGGCTATGTAAAGCGGTTGGATGCTGTAAAGCATGTTTTGGCTTTGCTCCGAAAAGAGCCGAAACATTATAGTAGCATTTCTTGCGCGTGCATTTGCTACGGTGAGTTGCAATGTGCTTATTGAAAATGATATTTGTCTCCACCCTTAGATGTCTTCTGGCGAAATACGATAGAAGCACTAATTCAGGCTACCTGCATGCCCTGAGATATTCGCTGTGCACTGAATTACGAAAAAATTTAGTTAAGTTCAGGTACTTGGAGCGCGATACATGTGCCGTCTTACTGTCCCCTTTGTGCCACGCCTTTCTTCTTAGCCACAGCTCAATACTAACTCTGCCCATTAAACCAATGCCCTTTTCTACTAAAAACAGATAATGCATTATATCTACCTCGATTTTAAGTGCTTTATTCATACCAAAAAGCAAGTTAATAATAAAGAACGTCCAAAAATAAAGAAGTTAGATTCAGTGCGACACCGGAATTACGCATTTCAGTTTGGACATGCAGGATTTGCTACATCGCCCCTCCGCGATATTGCGAACTATTATTGGTTACGCACATATAAAAAACTGAACTTATGGAGGGTGTCATAATTCCTCGATGGTTGGAACTTTTTTGTCTAGAGGTGGACGACAGATCACGGAAATGCTTAGTCATTTCTCTAACGATAATAGCTGAATTATAGCAAAGCAACTCATGTTGTGAGGGACGTTGTAGTGAAGGGCTCTGGAAATTTCGTCCACATGGATTTTTTTAATGTGCACTGACATCGCACAGTACACTATAGCCTCTAGAATTTCGGCTCCAATTCCACCGCCGCGGCCGGGATCAAACTCACCTCTTTTTGGGTCAGCAGCTGAGCGCCTTAACACTGAGCTACCGCGGCGCCACACATTTATAATTAAGTGGGCGCGTGAAGTTTAGAGGCAGAAATGAAGCAGTAGCTGCATTTCTAGATCATGACGCAGCTTTATTGATATATAAAGCTTAACCCTGCAAAACAAAAACCTTAATCATAGAATAGATTAATCATATAAAACGCAAAAAAAAAATGCGATGAATTAGGAGATGAAAGAGGCAACGTTTTGTTTTGCCGAGTTTGATCAACATCTGGTTAGAATAAAAGCCTGGCGAGGACACATTGCGATGACACAATTCCTGGCGATTTCACAATCATCGCCTCGGGAGACGCACTGTTAAGATACTGAGAATGCGTCATTGCATAGTATGAAAAGTATGTACACATCTCATAACACATGTAAACAAATTGAGTACACTTTGCCATCTGAATATGGTTTGCAAAAAAGACAAACAATGAAAGGAACCCTCGTAAGAGCTAAAACTCGAATTACTGATAACTTTGAAAGGAGACTGTATACCCTAGGTATCGTCGTCGCTTTGCGGAAAGCCTTTTATTTGTCGAATCTCAGAATCTTGCTTAGGAAATTGAACAGATATGAAATTACTGGTTTGACCAAAGATCTTTCCAGAGTTACCTGTACTGAGGAAACAGCGCATTAATTTCAATAATGTGAGGTCGGAGTAATTGCTTACGAAAGGAAGTATCCCACAAGGTTAAGTGCTGGTACCAGCGTTGTTTCTACTGCACATTACCAATATCATTGATACTAAACACATATCTGAAATCACATTTTCGTCAATGACACAGCTGTATTTAGTGACAGGCGTAAACATTGAATGATTAAGAAGTGAAGCTAATGCTTATATACTAGAAGTCTGGGTATACGGCTGACAAAACGTTTAGTTGCTTGCGGCTCATAAAAAAACTCTTCTATTATTTTAATCATGCATCTTGCTTAGGAAATTGAACTCATAGGGAAATGCATTATATTCAGGCTCATAAATGGGAACGCATGTGATAACAACGAGATAAAATTTGAGCCCCACTGCTAGCTTGAGGAAAGTACAGGTGCGGCCAGAATAATACGGAGCACGCGAAAGGCGGCCAAGCTGGCAGAAACTGCATATAAGCGCCACCTATCAGCACAACAAAGACACCCCTAGCTATCCGCGCGCAGCGAGAGTGCCTGCCGCCGAACCCCCCTCTTTGCTGCAACCCTGCCGTTATCACTGTTCGAAAGATGCTGAGCTGGTTCGGGCAACACCGCCAGGTGCTTCCTTCATCGAAGCGTGCTCACTTCAGCCTCGGTGGCCGCGCGGACTGAAGGGCCGAGATAACACGTAATGCCAAAACGGCCGTCTTACGCCCGTTTACAGCACGCGCCGCTCCTCGATGCGAGAAACGGGGCAACGAAGCGCATGGCGCTGTCAGCAGAGAATCAGTCGTTCACAGAGCAAGGGACTGCATGCTATATGCTGTGATGTTGATAGGCCTGCGGAAAAAGTGGGTCCGTGGTCCCGGCGCCATCTCGCCGCGTCCAAATTAAGATAGCTCCTGTCGCTACTGCTAGGCAGCGCGCATAAGCACGTTTCCGCTGCTCCGCGACCCTTCCTGTGCTCCGTATTATTCTGGCCGCACCTGTACAGTCTGCTAAGTTTCCTGGCATAAGTTTAAAGAACATTTTATTTGCTCATCATGTGCATCGCCTCATTTCAAAACTTGCATATTCTGTTTGGCGTTTAAGCCTGCTCAAACAAGGTCTGGTTGTTGCGTTGCCAATATCCATATCCCTGAGGCATTCAACCTAGTATACGGCAGGCCGTTTCCTACCCTACGACGGAATACGAGTTTCCATCCAATCGTAAGAGTTTGCCCTTCCTGCAAGCCTAAGTGTTTGCTTTCTTGCTTTCTGGATGTCGTAGTCCGGTGTCTGGATGTCGCAGTACCTGTGCACGTGTGTGCGTAAATGTTGCACCACTCTCGGTCTTTCGATGGCAGTATACCTTGCCGGTCTTAAACTTAGGAGAGGGCTGTCTCCTTTAACGCGACGACGTTAGAGCGCATGGTCGGCGACATGCCCGGGAGTGTGAGAACAAAAATCCTCGTTGATCAATGATCTACACGGTCATGACGTCACAGAAAATTGAAAATGATTAAAAGATAAGATAGATTGTGGTAACAAGGTTTCAACATAACTGAGACATCGCTGTGACATGCAAGGTGAATGTAAAGTAAATCAGTTGAGCTGGAGAGAATACTGGAGTGAGATGCGAATCGAACCCGGGACCCGTAGGTAACGAGTTAGACACACTCCTAAACCATATCGGGGTATACGTTCATTGGAGCTGGCCAAATGGAAGCCTTGTCTGTCATGGGGTAAGTAAAAAATAAAAAGAAATAAGGAAAGGTGTCTGTGTCTGCGAAGTGATTTACGAAAAGGAACCCTTGCTGCTGTAGGGACCCATTTATGCTATCACTTCATACCCTTAAAGCGGAGCTTAAGTTTCCATTGAATGTTTATTGGACCACTCTACTCTTTCCGAGTCTGGTTTGCCCAATAAAATAGCAAGCATGAAAGGGAATGCCTTTAACCCGTGACTGACGTCAATCTTCGCACTCACTTTTTGGCTGATGCCTGAACAAGCTTTGAACGAACACGTGAGCAGCAAATGTGGTAAGCGCACGTATGGTATTTAAAAAAAATGCACCATACAAACTATGAGCAATAAGCGGCGCCTTGAATAGATTTTACAGGCTCAATCCGTAGGAACGTCTGAAGTTTGCCAACATATAGTAAACACGGACTCTAAAGTGCCTACAGCAGTTCGAGTTGCACATACCCACGAACCCATGCCAGCTACTCTTCGAAGCCTACAGTGCTCCCTTGCGTTCTCTCGAGCAGTCGAACACGTTATCGCTCTCCTAAGAACTTTTAGTCAGAATCTTTACGACGTGAGGAAAAGTATCGAAAGACCAAGATGCACCTCCGGCGGACGACGCTCCACATCCTTTTGTAGCGTACTTCCGGGCATGGTTCATCGTGCTTTTCTCCGGAACGGCAACCACTTAAAATGCGAAAGCCCCAAACCAGACCTTCAAAGCCTAGCAAAATCGTCTCTTGCGTGTACGCGCCGAGTATGTGCTTAGCCCGGGCGCTCCGTCTCGTGGCATTGCCCGCTGATCGCTGTCTTCTAAGCAGCTCTAATCCGGATGTTCTGACACGAGCAAAATTGCCTGTTCCATGAAAAAAGACAGCAAATTGAATCAGCCACCATGCATGTGTCTCAGTGAAGTCATTCACTCATGACTATCGGCAATCAACAATTGTCCCAAACGCTACGACGACGATAGTGATGTCATGACTTCATCTTACCCTCATTTTTACTCTCTCCGCCATCCCGCGTTATATGGATGGGTATGAATAGATATGTAATCGACGGTGCTTGGCAGCGCTGGACTAATGCCTAACCCACACCTATGTTCTCAAAATTTCTCCCGCCTACTGCCGACTTTCACACTTCGAGACTGGTTGCTGCACCGTGGTTCCCCAAACCCTAAGCGAAAGGCACCCTTTGATATTTATTTATTTTTTTTCATATACCCTCAGGGCCATTAGCATTAGAGAGGGGAGTGGATACAGGAAACAACAAAACTAACAATACAATAAAAGAAATGGGGCTATTATCAAAAAAGTTCCAGATGTGTCTAATCATACAATGTTAGCTAAGGCGTTCTTGAAAAGGTAATCTTTGATGGTTGCTGTTGGTGGGGGAGGGTTGTTCCACTCTGCTGCTGTTCAAAGTAAAAACGACTGAAAGAAAGTGTAAGTTCTGGAAAATAGAACACCGACTTTGTAGGCATAATCTAATCTTGATGATAGGTGATGCAGGGGAGACATTAATTCATTGCGGAGGTGTGGATGATGAAACATCTTACGAAAAAGGCAGATACGAAATATTTTACGACGTGAAGCTAAGGATGGCAGATTAAGGCTTGATTTCATTGAAGATATGCTAGCGGTCCTGTTATAGTTGGAGAGAATGAAGCGGGCTGCGTTATATATTTATTTGATTGGCACCGATATTCTTCGCCACCTCAGCTGTGGCTTGAACTGGCATTACAGCTATGCTATACTGGAGATAATTTTTTTTTCACGATCAGTATTAGTTTTCACCCGAGCATATCAGTCCCTTCTTTGGTCTTGAACATCCGCTTCATTTCGATGTTTTATAGCACTTTCTGCCTGTTCTAAATTGTTCAGTTTAAGCGCCATGAGCGTCATTTGCCGTTAGTGAAAAATTCGGCTTTTCTTTGCTGCACAGATTAGTGTTATCCAGGTATCTCTTTTTTCTTCAGCTGATACCACTGGAAAAGGGCATGTTGTAGTCACTTTCCTGCGCTATGATTGCGAGGCGTACGCGATTTAGTCCTCGTGAAGGTTGTATGTTTTGCCAACTTTGACTCTAGGCACCTTTCTGGTTTGGTTTGGTTTATGGGGTTTAACGTCCCAGAGCGACTAAGGCTATGAGAGACGCCGTAGCTGGAGGGCTCCGGAAATTTCGACCACCTGGGGTTCTTTAACGTGCACTGACATCGCACAGTACACGGGCCTCTAGAATTTCTCCTCCAAAGGAATTCCAGCCGCCGCGGCCGGGATCGAACCCGCGTCTTTCGGGTCAGCAGCCGAGCACCATACCCGCTGAGCCACCGCTGCGGCTCTAGGCACCTTTCTAATGAACAGATTAACGGGGGCAATCCGGCTCGAACAGTACGAAGGAAGGGTTCTTAAGAAAGTCTAGGCTTTTTATTGGAACGAATTATTTGTCACATTACTAGGAAAGCCGGTGGCGTGTTTGTATGTGTGCTCGAAGATGGTAGAGGAAATGCCAGCATTGGTTGGAAAAAATCAACGTATGACGAACAGGGCAAGCAGAGCACGGCCACTTTAGACAATCCTGTACATGTCGTTCGTCTGCGTATACTCGCCACTGGCAGACCTACGTGTGGCGCTTGTTTTCCTGACATTCGTACCAAAATTATGGCGTAAGCGTTTGTCGTACGGAGTAAAGGGTAGTGTCGGGATTTCTCGTTGCATGCAGGTTACTTGTGCTAGTCATGTTGTGGGCCAGCTGGCGACAAGAGTTCGAACCAACCAGATATGCACTTTCAACTGGATGCGTTCTCAGACTTTAGCATCCAAACTGCGCTGCAACCTCTCCTCGTAGAGCGTTACGGGTGGTGTTATACGCGCATGTGTCTGTCTGAAGGCGGATGTCAATGAGCCCAGGGACATTAATGCCCTCGCACTCCCGCGCATAATGAGCCCTAAGTGTCTCTGCTGAATATCTGGGGTTTTTTATCAGGTCCGTTAAGCACTGCATCTTGATGCAGAAGATTATTTAAAGAAAACAGTGTTGACAAGAAGGAGAGAGGTGTTGGAAAGAGCCAACAAAAAGAAAAAAAGAAAAAAGCGTGATAGCAGCCAAGAGCTAAGAAACATCACGGCAGTTGCAAGTGACATAAAGCAGGGTACATTAGCAGTGTGCAATATTACTACCTGAATAGCAAGAAAGGTGAAGCAGGGACCGAAAACCAATGAGGAATGTCTGGTGACAGGCTGGGAGACACTAAAAAACCAAAATAATAAGCATACGGACAGAGATTTCCACGCTACTGATTGGTTATTAGGTAACCACTGGCGGCTCATCATCCTGAGCACGGCAAAGTCCTCGTCAAGGCAAAGACCTCCTACAAGTGGCCTTCAGTCAGCTGTGGCCAATCTATATCTGCGCACTTCTTAAACGAATTAGTGCACCCGAACCTCTGCGACAAAAGTATATTACTCTGACTTCACTTGCTTTTCTCGGGAATAAGTATAGAAAAAAGTTCCAGTACTTGTTTAAACAATTACTATTTCCTTTAGGCACGCTGCAATAAATTGGAATATCTTTTACAAGTGACGAAATGATAGTTTTCCTACAGTTTAATGGCGTGACATCTGTGTATACCGCACTTTATAATCAAGCTAGTCATATTAAAGCTGAGCGAATGGTGTGGGAAGTAAAGGAAGCGCTTAAGATAGAACAATTAAAAGACACAAAGTGCGAGATATCGGGCTTAGCTTTTAAACAGCGCTCGACTCTGAATTGGATGCGAGAAAAAAAAACCATGCAGAGTTGATGATGGGGAGATGTCTGCGTTCTGTAGGATCTGTTGCTCCTCGCCCATTGAGTGTTGTTATCAATCCATTTTGTGTGAAATTGCTCTCTCGGACTAAAGACAGACAAAAGGAACATGACGTTCGTGATCGTCTGTGTTGTTTTGCTCCCGTGTGTCTTTCATTCGGCTGCGCTGTTTCACCCGAAATGCATATTTCCAAGTCTACGCTGGAAGGCAGCCACGGTGATCGCACAGAACAGCCCGGTGCCATACAAGGCGCATACGGCCCACGGCGGGGTGTATCACGGGAATCGAAATCGACTCTACTCTGAGCCGCGATCGGAGCCAGTGGAATCTTCACCTCCCTACAGCGTCCGTCTACTGGTGACATCTACTTTTGAAAATGTTGAATTGAGGGCACCAAAGCTATGTCGACGACTCGCTCGATGTCGGAGTGTGGTTGGAGACTTCACTGCAGAAGTGCCTTAACTGAGATCTTCAAGATATATATGCCCGTTTGACCACTATGATCCTAGCCCATACAAACAATTTTCGTTTTGATAAATATATATAAAGGGATGGATGTAGGGAAGAGGCAGCAGTTTTCGATTTTTTTTGTTCTAATTCATTTGTGGAATGCACAACACTTACGACGCCATCTTTCCATGTGTATAAAAGCGCACGCTGGATAGACGCTCATGAATTGTTGCAGGAACACGGCCAGCATGTCTGTCCATTGAACTTTTGCTTCAAAGTGCACATGCTGGGTACACAAACAAAGGCAAATCTGTAACAGGTCTAGCTAGGCCCTTGCTACCAAACTGCATCTAGAAAAAGGACTTAGCGGCAGTTAGTTATGCCGAACCAAGGCACAAATCGCTTTCGACTCCCGCATACTTCTTTATTTCTTCTTTATTCTTTACTAGTTCTTTATTCTATGCTTAGTTCTTATTTAGTTCTTTATTTTAGGGTTTGCAGTCGCCTTCAACTCCTGCCCCTGCATGCCCCTTTCCTCAGGAACGTTTTGGCGGCCTGCTTACAAACTGCATAGTAAAATTCTAGTTATTTATCTGCTAGAAAATGGTGCCATTAGCTGTCACGTGGTCTAAGTGTGCTCAGAAGTACTCAGACTAAGGAGCCGGGGTCCACGACTTCCGACGGACAATAGTACAGGGTTGAAAATTCTTGACATTTTTGTTCGTGAAACGACACCGCACTCCACCGCCTAGCTTGCTTTCCAGTGAGAGTTAGGAGGGCGTTATTGAATAACACATGCTGGACACGTTACGCACATAAATCTGACAAGTTGCTTACGGGACAGAGAAAAAGAAGCCAATGCAGTGCTTTATAGGTGTCGCAGCCCCCAAAGTGAGAATACGTTTACTGGAAAGTGTATTGAACCGCGCTGAATTTTTGGCAGAATGTTTGGGAAATGCGTCATGAAAATAGGGCCCCAATCCCTAATCACTCTTTAAACAGACCTGTAATTTTACTCCTTCAAGAGACACATTCCCATATAGGTGCACTAAAATCTATTTCTTTTTCAGCTGAGTGGATCGCGGTGGGTAAAACAGAAAGAAGCAGAAAAGCAGTTGCATGAACACAATAAGTTATTTTTTATGCTTTGGGAGCCTGATATGATAGCTTCTTTGCTAGTACTATCAAGGGATAATATGAAAACTACTGTTTAATCTTATTCTTACCTAACAGAATAGTTTCTTTGGTGCTATAAAAAGGAAGAACTAAAACCACTCTGACGCAGGGAACGCTGTGATACCAAAACGTCTAATTATTTGGTCCTCAGCTTGGCTTAGAACCCAGAGCTGTTCAAATTTTGTTGGGCAACTGTAATTCCTTCTGTGCATGCCAATATGTCCTGCAATCTTTTTTTGGTTAAGAGAAGAGGGGAAAATGAGGGAAGAAAGGAGAAAGTCTGCAAAGAGGATATGAAAAGTAAACTAGTTTTTAGAGCAATAACCTTTATGCTTATTTAGTTCCTGTCGCTCATACTTTCGCTCTCTCGTTTCAAGGCCATGGATGGTACCACGTTGTCGTTGAGGAACATAGCTGCAAAGCGTCTTAAAATACTTTTGTCGCCTGCATACAAAACAAAATTCACGTATTTTTTTAAAAAGGACGTACTTTTGTTCTAACTGCAGCAGCATTTCCCATTTTAAACTTCCATCAATCACCTGCTCAAGCCGTGCTCTTTTAGCGCTCCTAAATTCTGCTCTGCCGTATTTTTTTTTTTAACACGCCTCATTAACTACCGTTCGCCGCACGCTAAACGGAGGTCCGTTGCGAAACTAATAGCTGCTTAAGCTGTGCACTTCAATTAAGGTTCTCGAGGCAGCCAATTTCGCTGGGCCATTAGTTGCTGGTTGGAGACTGCAATTAAACGGGAGCAGCAGCTCTTGAAGTATTCAAGTGGTCTGGCTTTAATATCCACCCTTTTTACTCAAGCTGACCGGCGCGAACAGCGCCTCCGAAATTGCCGTCAGCGTTAATTCACTCCAATCTGCTGCCCGACAGGGTCCAGTCGAGAAATCTGCTATACGGACAAGTGGCACTTAACGGAGTCACACTAGCTTTCTCCGTCGACTAATATTAGAATCGAATCCCACTTCAGTGTAATTTGTAGCAAGAGCTACATTACCCACAGTCTCTACGTTTCGCTGTGGCTGTTGGTCGTCACTTGTGCGCATGCGCGGGGAGCCGAGTGACGTCAGAGCCGCGCAGCTGGTGCGCCGCGCGCCGACTGCGGAGCAGACGCCGCTCGCCTCCGACCGAGACGGCCGCGTTTGCAGCGTAAGCTACATTACCCGCAGTCTCGTTCTGTACCTCCTATTTTATACCTCCACAATCTGGGGACTCAACTATGAAGTTCTTTAAACGAATGGTTGGTTGGTTGGCTGGCTGGTTGGTTGGCTGGCTGGTTGGTTTATGGGGTTTAACGTCCCAAAGGGACTCAGACTATGAGAGACGCCGTAGTGGAGGGCTCCGGAAATTTCGACCACCTGGGGTTCTTTAACGTGCACTAACATCGCACAGTACACGGGCCTCTAGAATTTCTCCTCCAAAGAAATTCAACCGCCGCGGCTGGGATCGAACCCGCGTCTTTCGGGCCAGCAGCCGAGCGCCATAACCACTGAGCCACCGCGGCGGGGCTTTTAAACGAATGATTAAAGCTGTTATTGCAAGGGAAGGATGGAACTCGGCCGCTGTTGTGGAACTGCGAAGAAGGGTGGAAGTGTAGGTGTAGAGGAGACTTCTAGACGGTCGTCTTCATAGTCTTCAGAGCTGCGCGTCCTGGTCTTAATATTGAGATCGCAACTACGAACAACAGCTGGTGCACCGGCTGGGAAAGGTTATTTACGCAAGTTTCTTTCAGAGGCCATGACGACATCCGTTCCAGGTACTTGCGATTTCTACAGCAGAACGGCAATCGCTAAGCCGGAAGCGTGTGACCGCTTTATTTCTTGAAGATTCCTTGCTCTCAGTTACTGTTGACCGAGAGATAAGCACACCTATTAATTCGCGCGGCTACCTTAGAGGTGGAGCTTCTGCGAAGGACCTAATTAGTGGGTGCGTTCATGGGTGCGTTCAAACGTATAACACGCGCAGATCCGTAAAAACCCTAAGTGAAGGTTGCTGGATGCTGCCGCGGTGATACATTGGCTCAGTACAAAGCCGACGGCGCGTAATGCTTTTCAGCCAGGTTGGGTCGCCCACAAAGGAAGAGTGCCACACGTAAATGCCGTTGAAAGCACCGTATCTGCAGTGGAAGACTTCACCAAGTCAACGACCTAGAGTGCGCTTGATGCCCCGGCATACAATGTGGCAAATAGCAATCCCTTCGCGCGTAGTGGAAAAATTGAGCCAAGTCCCCGTTCCTGCCGCGTAGATGTTTGTTTTGTATAGAGCCTACGGTTCGCACACGTGCTGCCACGGTGACAGTTTGTGTGTAGAGCCAGTTCTATTTTTTTTTTTACTTTTCACAAATCTTCTACGGGCTCCTCTGGGGAAGCTTCCCCTGGTACGTGGAATGAGCACGGCTGCACCACATTATTTAAAAAGTACGACATTTTTCCCACGTACAGTGAGCAATCACCAGAGGGAGCTTAGGTACGGGTCGTGGCCCTGGGCGTGTCTCAGTCGTCCAGGCAACCGCTGTTGGTGAAGCTTAAGGCAAAAGCTGGCAGGAAAGCGCTATATGGAATACTACGGCGCAGAGAGATTTGTCTAGCCGGTACGCAGAGCACGTGGATTAACTTTTTGTCTCTTCGTGCTTGCTTTCCGAAGAATCGGAAACCTCTCCTCGTGATAGAAGCTGCTCCAGGCAGAGTTGACACAATGCTGGTTTCTTCCCCTCTCTTAAAGCGCAGGGATTAATGAGGTGCTAAGTTTTATCCTAATATCAATCTTCGTGGGAAGTTTAGAGACACAAATAAGATTACCATAAATCGGCCAGCTTCGGTTTCACATGTGATGAAAGTTTGTACTCGGGGCACTATGTGCTGCTTTTCATGTTTCTAACCCTCAAAGTTGAAGCATGTATTCATCGGCGCGAAAAAATAGGGGAGTAAAACAATTTTTAAGGAGATAATTACATAATATTTACCCATGCTCTGAGAGATAAAGGAAAAGCCGTACCTTAATAACACAACCTCCTTTCCATCCTTCTCCACCGCGAGAACATATTTCAAGGTTTACATATCATACGCCTAGGTCACACTGCACAGGTGACACGTAGCCTATACGCAGCGGCGCAGGCGAAAGATTATAGTGGCACAAAAATTGCAAAAGGTCAAATGTGGAGCATGCCGGCCCGAAGCGACGAAAGTGCGTTGTGGAACGAAAGTAGTGAAGTGCTCTCGATAAATTCAGATCACCTGGGGAATTTCTCGCGTACTGACATCGCACACCGCGTAAGTGTTTTCGCAGTTCGCCTCATTAGAAATGATGCCGCCTACACTGGAATTCGATTCCACGACTTTGGCGGAAGAAAAAAAAATTACGGATGATTACGACAGCCGTTAATGGGAAATTTTAGCGCAGCACTTCACAGCTGGCAGGTGGTGTGTTACGCTGCTAGCCAGCCTCTGGGATCTTCCCTTGGCAGCCACCTTCCAGGTGGCGTTTCGCTCTGCTACTTGTTGCAGTTACTGTATATGGTACCAAAGATTTGGTAGCATATGCAGTAACTCTACTACTTGTAGAACCGGTTACGGCGACTACGCCGACGCCGACAACTACGACGCGGAGGCCAGGAATGGGTGCCTAAGAAAAGCGCTCTATAAGAGGACTGCGGGTGAGACCAGCCTAGGCATAATCACTGTAGCTTGCTAATATTCCAACAATGTTTTTGAATATGCCAGGGAATCAAGTGGACGCAAAAAGGGATGAATTGATTTGTCTTGACAAACGTTCTGTGCGCAAGCTAGGGAGAAAGATGGCGCACTTTTCTTCCAGAGCTGGAGGCAGCGAGATAGAAGGAAAGATAGAAGGTTAGCAGGGGCGGTGTTTTAGTTAGCTAGACTCCTCGTGGGAAGGAACGAGGAGATGGCGCGTCTGAAGATGGGGAAAGAGGCGGATGAAGAAAAGAAGAAACACCTAGCATAGAGGCATGAATGCGGAAAATGCACAGCCTAATGCGCAAGTCGAGTCGATGCTTCCGTAAATGGCGCAATGTTTGGCGCGGGCTTTTGGGCTGCCGAGCAATGTGGCAGCCACCCGAGAAGTTTTCGTCTATCAGCGAGCGACAGTCACTACGGTCTAGTGCACAGCCAAACATTTTTCTTTTATCTCGGCGCTCAAGATAGTTCAATATGTGTTGTGTCCCCGTATTGCTTTTGTGTGTGTGCGCCCCCTCCTAACGACCACTCGCATTCCCCTCCTAACGACCACTCAATCCTCCTCCTAACGACCACGACAGTTGCCCCTCGTCGCACGCTGTCACCAGATGCCCCCCCACGGTGCGCCCCCGCACCCTCCTCCTGTTCTGGGAAGCCACTCCCTCCCGTGGACGCTTCTCAGCTCCCTCCTTTCTTCGGGCGGCCAGTTCGGCTCCTGCCTCGGTCGACGCTGGTCGCACCCTCATCGGCTTTAAATAAACGAAGTCTTAAAGTACCGTGTGCGTCTTTCGCTGCATTCAACACAGCGACCGGACACGACAGTGGCGACGAGAAAGTGGATTCGACCCGCGCTACGCAACGCTATTGACAAGCCATGGCTACGCGAGGGTTTCCCAATCAGATACCAGAGTTCAACGGCTCATCGTGGTCATCGTGGGTTGGACGCCTTCAGTTCTACTTTGAAGCTAACAACATCACAGACCCAGCCTTGAAGAGGGCCAACCTGCTGACGCTGTGCGGGGAGCAGACCTACGATACTGTCTGCGCCCTTATTCAGCCAAGCACACCAGCGGCAGTGTCTTACGACGACATCGTAAAAGCGCTGCAAAAGCACTACGACCCAAGGCCATCCGAGGTCTACAGCCGGGCTCGCTTCCAACGACGAGATCAACTGGGAGGAGAAACTGTGAGCGCCTACGTAGCCGCGCTCAAGAAGCTCGCTGCCGACTGCAATTTTGGAACGCTGTCGACAACAGCTACCGGGCAGGAGGGAGACGCAGCTTCTTCTGCTAACACCACCATGCTTCCCTTGGACGTGATGTTACGCGACAGATTTGTGTGCGGACTGAGTGACGAGTTACTGCAGCAGCGCCTGTTCGCTGAGAAGGACCTCACATTCAGCAAAGCTTACGACATCGCCGTTCGAGCGGAGAGCGCCGGTCACCAGCAGAGAGGGATTCGCCGGAACACCGAGCCGGTACACCAGACAAGCAACCAGGTGCGCAAGCCTTCTGTTGTTGTAAAATCGGTCAAAAAGGCACAACGCTGCTGGCGGTGTGACGACCAACACAACCCCCAGGGATGTCGATTCCAGTCAGCCACGTGTAATTTTTGCCACAAGCGAGGGCATATCTAAAGAGCATGCATTACGAAACGGAGACTTGCCAAGATAAAGTCACCTTCCCAGCCTAATCACAGCGTCAACGCCTCAGAGAATACGCCGCTATCTGATCTCCATGGAACAACATCAGCAACACCATCTGTGTTGTACGACCTGAACACCATGAATCTCGGCACGCGACCGAAGATTTTTACAGAAGTAAGCGTACATCACCAGCTGATTAAGTTCGAGGTGGACTCCGGCGCAGCCTGTACTCTGATCAGTGAGGACACGTTCCGAACTTCATGGCCATCTGACGCACCCGCCCTGCAACAAGACGACACGCACCTGCGAACGTGGTCAGGACAGAATCTGCCACTATTGGGCTCTGCCAACGTGCAGGTTAACTACAACGGCCAGACCCATACGCTACCTCTGCTTGTTGTGAAGGGCACAGGATCAAGCCTTCTAGGGAGAAACTGGTTTTCTCCACTGGGCGTGATGATATGCGGCAAACATCAAAACGCCGATGCGCTAAGCCGTCTGCCACTAGACGCAACTGTTGACGAACCATTTCCACCAGGAGACGTTCTGATGTTCGAAGCACTGCCAGAACCTCCGCTTACAGCAGGCACAGTTGCAGCATCTACGCAGAAGTGCGCAGCTCTCCGGCTAGTTTACACAGCTGTTCAACAAGGCAACGTGCATAAACTCAAAGGGGACAACTTCGACGCTTACCGCAGGCGAGCTACAGAGTTGAGCACCCATCGCGGCTGCATCATATTTGGGTCCCGAGTTGTGATGCCGAGAGAACTACGCGCACAAGCTATGTCTCTCATCCACGCCGGACATCGGGGCATCGTTGCAATGAAAAAGTGTGCCAGAAGCTACATGTGGTGGCCTGGCATTGACAACGACATCGAAACAGTGGTGCGAGAATGCAAGCCTTGCCAGAGCAGCCGGAGCGCCCCGCCGAAAGCTCCTGTCCCAGAATGGGAAAAGCCAGACACACCATGGCACACACTGCACATTGATTTTGCAGGACCAATTGAGGGCTGCACTTTCCTTGTGGTCGTAGATGCCTACACAAAGTGGCTTGAGATAAGGCAAATGGGACAGACGACTTCGGCAGCAGTCATTGACAACCTCCGATCACTATTTGCAACGTTCGGCCTGCCGCGCAAGGTAGTGTCGGACAACGGAACACCGTTTGTGTCTGCGGAGATTCTCAAGTTTTATCGCGACAACGGGATCTCCTCAGTTACATCGGCCCCCTACCACCCAGCGACAAACGGACAAGCCGAGCGCTACGTAGCCGAGCTAAAACGCGCCCTTGAAAGAGATCAGACAGGCTCGCTGCAGCGCCGCCTTGCGCGCTTTCTCTTCAAGCAGCACACGACGGTTCAGAGCACAACAGGCGAGACCCCCTCGAAAATGATGTTCGAGCGTGAAATGCGAACCCAGCTCACAGCCATCCTCCCCGAGCCAAAGGCAGAGACGTTCCGGGAAGAAAAAGCAATTCCGCGCTGCGGCACGCTTAATGAGGGGCAGCGCGTCCTCGCCCGACAGTTTCTGAAAAAGCCACGCTGGGAGGAAGCTACAATTGTCAGACGCATAGGCCTGCGCTCTTGGCTCGTCAACATACATGGCACAGTAGCACGCCGACATCTCAACCAGGTGCGTAGATTTACGACGCCGTCTGAGAGCTGTCCGCCAGCGGAGAGAACACGTGCACCATCTTCCCACATAGCCTGGCACCTCTTCCCGGAAGAAGAGACTTCGCCCAGGACAGACCTAGGAGACACAGCGAACAACAGCCAGCCTACAAGTGTTTCTCCCCCGAGCGCACAAAGCCAGCGCGCCTCCACGCGTGAGCGCCGACCCCCTGCACGATACCAGGCAACTTTCTAAGGGGGAAGGAAGTGTTGTGTCCCCGTATTGCTTTTGTGTGTGTGCGCCCCCTCCTAACGACCACTCGCATTCCCCTCCTAACGACCACTCAATCCTCCTCCTAACGACCACGACAGTTGCCCCTCGTCGCACGCTGTCACCAGATGCCCCCCCACGGTGCGCCCCCGCACCCTCCTCCTGTTCTGGGAAGCCATTCCCTCCCGTGGACGCTTCTCAGCTCCCTCCTTTCTTCGGGCGGCCAGTTCGGCTCCTGCCTCGGTCGACGCTGGTCGCACCCTCATCGGCTTTAAATAAACGAAGTCTTAAAGTACCGTGTGCGTCTTTCGCTGCATTCAACACAGCGACCGGACACGACAATATGCAGTAAAATCAAGGCCACTGAAAATGAATGTTCTTGTAGAGCAGGTAAGTGAGAACAATGAGGACCTTTTTTGTACGACGCTCTGTTACGGGATTGCTTTTGTTATTAAACTGAGTAAAGTACGTTTTTTTTAGTTTTTCGAATTTACAACATGAGGATAAAATACGGTACAGTGTAAACTTGGCTCTGCACATTTCACAAAGAAGTTTCTCTTGTTCTGTCAGTAAGAACTTATACGTAAAATGCGCCTGTCCAATGCGAAGGCGACATCAAATTGTTTAAATAAAACGTTAATGATGCCTAGAGACCTTCAATACTCTGTGGACATGCTTTAAAAAGTGCAGCTTGTTGTTAGCTTCGTTGTCTAATAAAGCCTGTCATTGTGCTCTTTGTTTACTTTGAACGAACTTCATGCTGATTTTAGGAGGTACGTTTACATATTTCACTTAACCATTGGGGGAAAGTTCGCCACAAGCATCAGCGCATTCATTCCCGCTGCTGTCCATGTGACCAAGTATCCAGCAGAACTTTATTATGCAGTCGTTCACACACCTTACTAGAGCGCTCTACCGACATGCTCCGTTGTGCGTTTATCACACTGTCCGCTGCCTGGTGCTGTGATATAGCTTTTGCTGGCAATAGTAGTTAAACAAGATCCATTGGAATATGCATGCACGATTATGCTTTGTTTCGAGCTTTAGGTCACTCGCAAACGACGCAAGTGTTCTCCCCTGTGCAGCGTTTGAGCGCTCTAGCCTTAGGTATATTATTTACTATGACTTCTATTATGATTTGAACTGCAGTTCTGGAGTTTAGTGCTAAAGTTATGCCCAGGGAGCCAATGAAGATAGCACTGTTTCAGTGTTTGTCTCCTTTATTTTTTCTATAGCTGCACTAATGGCGTAACATTCTGCTACGATAACTGAAGCGCACTGAGGCAGCCTTACTACAGTCGTCCATTTTCCTTCCATTATCGCAATCCCAAGGTAGAGTGCTCTGTTAGAACTGTCTGCGCAGAATTCTGTACATTTCTTGTATTTTTATCTTAATGCAGAAATTTCTTGCCGTATATATTGCTGTGCGGTTTGCTTTTTAAGGATGTGCGTCAGTGAAAAATCGCATACATTAAGAAAAATATGCGAATGTTGCAGGAGGTAGGTACTGTTGGGTTTGGGATGCCCCCCCCCCCTCTGCCTGTGTGGATTAAGGCAGCTCGCGCTCCCCTCCTGCCTAATTGGATTAAGGCAGCGACCTTCCAGGACCGTGGGACCACGGTGGCAGCGGCGAAAGTCAAAGACCGCCGAAGGCCGAAGATGCGGCGACGATGGCGGCGTTCCATGGCCGAGTCGACCCTCGGGTCAACGGACAGAGTGGTGGTGTGCTGACTGAAAGACAGCAGTGTTCAATTACTGAGCCTCTACCCTCTCCCATCAACCGAGCTGCGAAGGAGCGGGACAGCCAGCACCGCCCAGCCGTGGGTGGTACCCCCGGAGTCCACGTCTGCCCATGCGATTGGACGTCATTCTTCGAACTATATTCCCCAGAACAGGGATCTGGGGAATCCGTGCGTTATTTATCGAGGTGTTGTTTTGGGACTGCAGAGCACTCCTGTTGACTCCTGAAGACGTTCTCTTTCACTGAGAATCCCTCTCAGTTGCCCTTTGTGGTAAATAATGTAAATATTCCTGCATAAACTTCTCCTTTTCCTTGTTCTCTCTTCGTAACCCAGTCTCCCGCCTTCCTCGTCCCTTCTCCGGCCCGACCACGCTCACCCGATCCTAATAGTACTCCGGGCAACATCGGGAAGTGCGTTCAGTATGATTATTTCTTGGAGATTTTCTTCAAAGAGGAGGAGTAATGGTCTGAATGCTTGGGGTTTGTTAGTAATGAGCGCTGTGGATGGGAGCCTAGCAACTATGGAATAACACACATGTTTTGCTAGAGACCTTATTTGCAGTACGTACGCACATGTAAGCATTGCTCTCTCTTAGAGGGGTGATTCATGTGTTTTCACGTAAAAACTATTTGCGGCGAATGTTATGTATGCTCCAGTTGACAGACGTAAACCTAGATTTTGTATTGGATCGAGTCTTTTAAGGTATGATGGCCTCGAAGACCCATAAGCTACGCATCCATATCTAAGGAACAGTGTATTACGGATCGATAGATGTGCATTAAGCGCAACCTATCAGACTCCCCGCGTTTTCGTGGGAGCACTTTGAGTAGATTCGGAGAATGAGTTGCATCTATTTTTACTGTGTTTATGTGCAGTAGGAGTGTAAGCATTTTGTCAAAAGTTAGGCCTAAAAATATGTGTTCTTGTTTTACTGGAGGGAGCTAGGGCTTCATTGACGTGAAAGGTGGGCTCAGTCTGCAAGCCTCTTTGGATCGAGAAAAAAGCTGAAATGATGTCTTTTTTTGGGAGAGGGGGGGGGGAGGAATTTAAATCCATTTCTATCTGTCCAAATTTCCAGTTTATGTAATTTGAGTTCTGTTTGCCTCTCACAACTTTATAAGCTAGAAGACATGCGTGCAATTTGAAGGTCATCGAAATAGGATGAATGCATAATGAAAAGTATAATTATTCTGACTTCATTTTTACTATCAACAGTGTAGCCCTTACAATGCACCCCTGGCACACCATTCTCCTTTATGAAATTCTTTGAGAAGGTAGCGCCAAGACGAGCTTGAAATTTTACGGTTAGACAGATAGTCGCTGAAACATTTCAGCACCCTCCCAGCATCCTCCCAAGGAGAGCCTGGTTTCACCTTCGCGGTAACGGCGGAAGTCAGTATAATCCTCAAGCGCATTCATGCATTGACGACCTAAACTGGTTCAGTGCAGATATAAATCAGCCGCACAAATTTAGTGTAAGATGTCTGTTATGTAACGATAGTTAAATAAAGGTAATCTGCATTTTCAACGTATTATGAAAACCAGCGTAATGTTGTGTATCCGTGGTGCGAAAACTAGATTAACTTGGCATTCGCCACGTGAAGCGAGTTCTCTATTTTTTATTGGTCCATGGACTCCAACAGTCCGTACGAGGACAGCACTGCAAGTGACAAAGGTCCAAGAAGAGAGGAAAAGAAGGCGAACTATGTTAAAATATGAATACGATGGACGGTACCGAGAGTAACAAGCGTAAAAGGGCAAGAGTGAAAACCATAAAAATGAAGCTAACACAAAAGCATGAAGGGTAGCAGCAACAAGAGTAAAGGTGATGGTGAGCGTGCACATAAATAAAAGTGAGGGTGCGAAGTTCTGTCGTTTAAAAACTCGAGTTCTTTATAAGGTCGTATGACGCGGTCCTTAGTAATTTAAGACAAAGAGCTCACGTTTTAAGCAGGAAACACTTCGCATCATCAGTTTTAGTGATATGCATCCTCAGCGTGCATCCTCAACTCTTGCAATATGTTATATCCCTTCTTTGCGTCCATTCGGTAGCAGCTGGATTTGCATGCTTGCTCTTTTTACCGCTGTACTTGTTGAAACCATCCTTTGTATCCCCATTTTTAGCATATTTCGCCTTCGTTTCCTCCCTTCTTGGCATTTCATGGCCTTCCCTGTTGTCCTATGCTATGGAATTTTATTCCAGGTGATGCAATCATGAGCTCTGCAGCGTGTGATGTGATTCTTTCATCTTTGCATTGCCTTCCCGCTTGTTCCAGTGCCTGCTCGTTATCGCGCAGTGTTGTTTATCTGCATCCACTGCTTTGGTTCTCCACGGGGTGGTTCTCGAGCGTAAAAAAAAAGACTCTACGTAATCCCTCGAATACAAGCTGGAAGTTTTGTGCACTGTGTTTGTTTGTCCTTCCTCTGCCTTCGGTTCTTGAACAAAGTTCTTCCGGTGCGTCTAAGACATGTAAAGAAAGAGATGGGGACTTCGACTCGATATTTGCTTAACCCTGCCGCCACGGGACCATTTTTCGGGAAGTTAAACAACGAGCGTGGTCCTTTTCTCCCGAAAGGCTGTTCTGGAAAGAAAGCATCTTGCTGCTTCTAACAAACATGCTACGTGACCGATCCAATTTAGTCGCTCCTCTTCCCCAGATATCCCAAGAATTCTGATGACGTAAAAGGTGGTAGTTCGTTGAAGGCCACAGAAAAGGGTTTCAGCGCTGAGTTGAACTGTTTGTACCAAAATAGTGTTGGCTATGCATTTTTTTGTAGGGTGTTTGTTGCCATAATGACCATGTGTGTCTTCGCTCTGTGCTATATTGGTGCTTGGTTTGCACTTCTCAGGAGCTCTCAGGGCAAGCGCATCTGTCTGATCATTGTTTTGTACTCTGCTCTGCACAATCATTTCCATTTCGCAGTGAACTGAGAGCTACCAGTACAAAAGCGGGCAATTAGACTCATAGCAAACCTATCGAGGCAGACCCACACACATCCATACTTCATTAAATTTGGCATTCTAAAGTTCACTTCTTTGTTTCCTTTCAGATTGCTATCAATGTACAAAACTGCGGTTTTTACTAACAATAAAACCACTCTCTCACTTCTAAAAATGTCTCGCTATTCAACCGTCTACGATACCCGCTCTCATTTTCCTTGGTCACTGCCTCTTTGTCGGACCAAATACGGTATGCAATCTTTATCTTTTATTCTGTCGAAATACCTAAACATTTTAGAAAATAACAACATATCGCTAAAATGCATCACGGTAAAGAGCTTGAAAACCATTTTGTGTCTTTTTGAAGACATTTAATTACAACTTGTTCCGAACTGTGACTAAAGCTGTAACACGTGTGAATTCTGCTGTTGTACACCTGGTTGATGTGATGCTTTTGGTTTTTTGAGTATTTATGACGCTTTTTGTTGTGATTGTGATACTAATGTTTAAGTGCCACTGTAGATATTATATTCATGTTGATACTTTATTTATTGTTTTCGAGTGCCTCACCTATAGCTGTCTTGTAAACTAACAACTGAGGCAATACGTTGCCTCAGCAGTGTGGGCGCAGGGTGCCTCTCAAGCTGCATTCAAGAAGCTTTTTTCCCTGCGTCCTCTCTCTCCCAGTAATACTTGTACTTGTACCACTGTAATACTTGTAATACTGTAATACTGTAAGTAATACTTGTACCACTGAGAGCGAGAAATAAACTTCAACTTCAACAACTTCAACTGTTCCGCCGAGTGTTAAACTTCCTAATTATTAAACTCATGCAAGAAGCTAAAAAATTGGCACCCATTTTCGTGGAGCCTAGAAAGATGTGTCTGAAAATTACTAAAATGCACCAGGTTTTCTGAACCGAGCTTGTAATAAATATAAAATGGTATATTTGCCGCTACAGTTCCTGTTTGAAAGTTGGGAAGACGGACACATACTTTATCTGCCTGAAAGTTTGTACCGCTGATTCTATGATAAGGAAAAAACTTCCGTAGGCACTATTGTTGGTAAGCATTTAGAAGGCATTTATATATACCAGAGAGCAACCTACCATTTTTCTGCGCCTTAAGAAATGTAACGCTCACTTTAGACTTTTAGCTCTTCATTTATTGAGTGCTATTCATACTTATTCGTAGAGATGCTCGCCACACGACTATAACTGCTAGGGCATGCCTTCAAAAATGTCGGTGACCTAGAGAGCGTTCAGATACGGCCTGCGTAAAGGCTAGGAGCTCTCTTAGTCATTCTCTGCTGACACTTTTTGTGGTTGGAGGCTGAGGGCAAGGGAATCGGCTGAGTACGTTTAATAAGCCTCTTTCAAATAATACCGGAGGTTCAGCGTAGGAGACAATGCGCGGAAGACGGCGTTAGATACTAGGAACAGGAAAACCGATACGATGAGTGCTCGGAATATGAATGTGAATGAGATGGGCGTGCTTGCAACGAAGAAATAATCAAGCGTTTGCGGACATAAGCCGCGAAGAGCAAGTATCTCCAATGCTGGTTCATGTTTACTTATACCTGTTGTCCTTTAATTGTAATTTTTGATCCTTTAATTTTTAACACCCATGATGTTGAATATTCATGTTCTTCCGATAAATACTTTATATTATTTGATTTAATCTGGATGATTGCCCTAACATTGTGTGCTGAACTTGTCAAGTTCCCTACTTTTTGTTTGGTTTGCCCTCCTTATCACGGACGCCGTTTATATAGGCAAGCGGAATTGTTCACAGCTTTTCTTGGAAGCCAAACTTTTTTAACGCATTTATGCTTCCTGACTGTAGAACTCTTTTTTTTCTGGGGGGGGGGGGGTTACGTTCAAAAACGACCCAGACTGTGAGGAACACCTTAGTGAAGGGCTCCGGAAATTTCGACCACCTGGGGTTTTTTAACGTGCACTGAAATCGCACAGTACACGGGCCTCTAGGATTTTGCCTCCTTCGAAATTCGACCGCCTAGGCCGGCATCGAAACCGCGTCTTCCGGGTCCGCAGCCGAGCACCATAACCACTGAGCCACCGCCGCGGTACCCAAGGGAAGGATAGCCACAAAAAATAAACTCAATTTAGTTAAAGTAATACTAATGGATTGAAGTGAATGTCTTTTACAGTTCTGATGTAACCACAGTGTTTCGCATAATTCCTATTTTGAGTATTTAAGTTTGTCCTCTGTACTTCTGTGGATATGATACTGTACTTCTGTGGCCAGGACCGAACCCGCGGGTTTTGGGTCAGCAGCCGAGCGCCATAAACACTGAGCCGCAGCAGCGGGCACATATGAATTGTACATTTGCTCACTTGTTCAATCTTCCAGCTCCCTCTCCGTCTCAACAAAATCACTGGGAAACCTGGGGTGGATGTATTAAAATGCATTCAATATGGCAGGCAGGTTACTGGCGTGTGGAGTCTAAATGAAAGCAGCGAAGGCCTTTACATGCTTGCTGGAAAGGTGGTTATATGGTAGGCTCACCGCCATCGCAAATTGCATTCATCAATCTTGTATTCAGAAATCAAAGATGCAAAAGAGCAAGCGGCGCTAACAAGAAAGTGCGATGTTACAAAAAACCACCAAGCAGTGCAGAACTATGAATGATGAAGAAAAAAGGCGCCGTCAGACCGCACAAAAGGAGTCAACATCACGGAAATGCATCTTAGCAAATAAACAATATATAGGTAGTGCGCCCATAATAATCCGACCACCGCCCCCCCAAAAAAGACAGGGCACCTCGTTTATAAGGTTGATATATGTGAATACGCTATCAACCAGAAGATATAGCAGTTGTTGACGTTATGTTAAGGAAACAAATAAAAATATTTCAAGCCTCCACATTCGGTGCACTAGATTTATGCTTATTGTCGCTACGGGAAGAGGATTGGCAAACACACGTATGATGTTGTTACGAATACACTAATTACGACGGACATGAATCAAGGCTGACTTCGGCCTGCCTTTCCAATATTTAGCCGGAAACGAGCCGTCATGAAGCCTCAAAGAAGAGCATACATCAGTAAACATCATGGCAGTTGTGTGATTGCTTTAGAAGCGCTGAATCCGGGAGGAGATGCCAGGCATTCAATTTTTTTTCTGCACTACAAAGATGACATAGACAGAAAGAGGCGAAACATTGCACTTACCCTAACAGCATAGTATTGCTTGGTTCACGTAGGCAGAAAGAGATAGGCAAGATTCATGCACTTATAATAGCAGCATAGCATTGCTTGGTACCCTCTTGTGTTTTCTTTTTTTTGTTTTTGCTGTCTGCACAGCGCTAGAAAAATATGCTTCCTAGTTCTGAGCCTCCATGGTACGAGGAGAAAAGGTTCCGAGCTATTACCAAAAGCGAATGATGTTTCTGGGCGCCATAAATGTTGAACTTATTAAAAAAATTGTAGGCTTCCTAGTGGTGAATAAAGGCCTTGCGACTAAGTCACATCGCATGGTAACAGGCAAGTAAGGGTCACTACTGTGTACATGTACAGTCAAGCGCTTTTGTTCTGATCGAATGATCAAAATATTACAAAAGTATATTAGATTCGCGTGCAGACAGGTTTGGAAGACAATGGAAAAGACAGCAAAGTGAAGCAGAAGGAAGAAAAACTGATGATGTACACTAAAAGGGTTTACTTAAATTAAATGGCTGCACTCATCGCCACAACGAAATGCCCTTGGCCTTCTCTGTTTAACGTTCAGACAGCTTCTTAATGACAGCTCACTAAAGCTGCTCGTGAGGACAAGTTTAGTATTAGTGATCTCGAAACCTGAGCAATACTTCATTCGATTGAGATGCAGGGTGATATAATCGTTTTCCTCATCCGCCATGACGCCTTCATTGCGCGAAGCCAACGTAAATGTGGCTCAGCCTAAGGTGTTCTATTTTCGTGGCCTTCTAGTGCTATTTTACACTAGCGACCGCTTAACCAAGTTATTTATTTATTTATTTATTTATTTATTTATTTATTTATTTATTTATTTATTTATTTATTTATTTATTTATTTATTTATTTATTTATTTATTTATTTATTTATTTATTTATTTTATTTATTTACCCTCAGGGCCTTGCAGGCATTGCAGAGGGGAGTGGGCAGAAAATATAGAACAAAACAATGGAGAAAAAGGAAACGGGTACATCAAAGATTAATCCTGTGTATACAATGTTAGCTAGACAAAATACATTAGGGCAGAACAAAATCGTCAGAGTTTACACAACACCAGCCAAAGCTTTGCGAATGTTATTTACGTCAGTAATAGATACAATTTCACCAGGAAGATCGTTCCATTCCTTAGAAGTACGCGGGAGAAATGACTGTAAGAAAGAAACTGTTTGACATAATGGGATGGCAACTTTGTGGGGATTATCAATGCGGCTAGATAAATAGTAAGGTCTATGAAATAATGCCACCTAGTATTGCCAGGTGGCGCATACGAAGTAGGGCGACGACGACGAAGTAGGGCTCGCGCCGTGTGGAGTCTGTCGCTGTTGTTGCCCCAGCTTGCCTGGCCTTCCCTTTCGTGCCTGCTAATAAAGCCCCCCTTCGTCAGCAAGTACGTTACAGTCTGGTGTAGGCGCTGGGTAAGATCCCTGTATATGTCTAATACTCCTCCGCATACCCTGGGCTCCAGTCCTTCGCTGGTGGACACCCCTGTGCACCGTGCTAGCCGGAGAAACCAAGGCCTACCTCCCGAACACGGGCTTTTGGAGTCTGCAAGAGCACCCACTCATCGACCTGTTATGCCAGCTGCAGCCTAATATACCTTGCAGAATCCGCGACTGCCCAAACCATTCCATGGCAGTCAGCTCGAAGACGTCGAAGACTGGCTGGTCGAGTTTGAACGCGTGGCCTCGTTCAACCAGTGGGACGACGCAACCAAGCTTCGAAACGTCTTCTTTAGCCTGGAGGATGGGGCACGTACGTGGTACGAGAACCGAGAAGATGCGCTAACATCATGGCATGAGTTCCGCCGACGCCTGCTGGAGACCTACACCAGCACGGATCGCCGAGAACGGGCTGAACGGGCTTTGCAGTCTCGCATTCAAATGCCGAATGAGTCTGTAGCCATGTACGTGGAGGATATGACTCGGCTCTTCCGGCGAGCTGACCCGGCCATGCCCGAAGAGAAAAAGGTGCGCCAACTCATGCGCGGCGTCAAAGAACAGCTCTTTGCAGGCCTCGTGCGCAGCCCACCATCGACCGTCGCTGCATTCCTTGCCGAGGCCGCGACGATGGAAAAGGTTCTTCAACAACGTTCTGCGACTTACAACCGGCCCGTGCATGCTGCTGCAGTCACCGAATCGTTTGCCACCGCCAGGAGCCACCCTGACGATTTGCGCGAACTGATTCGCACCATCGTGCGTGAAGAGGTCCTCTAGTTTTGCAGCCCTTCGCAGTCTGCACTTGGTTCGATTTCCGCTCTTGTTCGCGAGGAGGTGCAACAGGCGTTCAGGGGTCCTACCGTCGAAACACCACCTCTGCCGGGAGACTACAGCCGCCCCACCTATGCCGAAGTTGCGAGACGCCCGGCTGCAGCTTCGCCACCGCCGATTCCAGTAACGCCTCCTGCACCGCTGTCCCCAGTTCCACCAGTCCCGTATTTCGACGATCGCCGAGTGCACTTGCGGAAGGCCGATGTCTGGCGCACACCTGACAACCGGCCACTCTGCTTTCACTGCGGAGAACCAGGCCATCTCTACCGCAATTGCTCTTATCGACGCCTCGGTCTGCAGGGCTTTCGAGCCGATTCGCCCAGACCCCGGTTTGGCCACCGGCCTCCAGCCATTGAAGACTTCCTCGCGGAACAGCGACTTTCAGCCCGTGCGCCGCATCAGCCGCGCTCATCTTCTCCGCGGCGCTCTTCCCCGAACCCGCACAGCTCCCCGCGAGCAGTACAGGGTCGCTCGCCGAGCCCTCGCCGGGAAAACTGAGACCAGCGACCTTCGGGGGCGAGGTCGCTGGGAGTCGCTGCGCTGAAGACCTCCCGCCGCCGCCGCTACGCTCCGACCGTGAACAGATAGTACCGTCATCTGACCAAAACAGCTGCGTTTCCTTGGACATACCTGTTCTTCTCGACGGTCACAGAGTCAGTGCATTAGTGGACACCGGGGCCAACTATTCAATTATCAGTGATAAATTGGCGACTCTTCTAAAAAAAGTCCTTACGCCTTGTTCTGTAGTGCATCTCCGTACTGCCGCTGGTCATCTCGTTACTCCAAAGGGTATTTGCACGGCTCGCGTTCAGATTCAGGGATCTACGCTCGTCGTCAGTTGTGTAGTTCTGTGCAATTGCTCCCGCGATCTCATTATCGGCATTGACTTTCTGCGGGAGTATGGTGCTGTCATCGACCTCTGCCGACGAATCATCACCTTTTCGACCAGTAACGCGACCCACCTCGCCGACTCTTGCCACCGCAATGCCGCCCTTCGTGTTTCTGCAGACAGTGTCACGTTGCCGCCACGGAGCAGTGTTTTGGTTGAAGTCACTTGCAACGACTTGCATGACGCAGAAGCAGTCGCCGAGGCTAACCGTTCACTCCTGCTTACTCAAGGCATCTGCGCCGCTCGCAGTCTACTGATGCTTCGTGGTGGCCGGTCTGCGGTCCTGGTCACTAATTTTTCTAATGAGTACCGGCACCTTTTTGCAGGAACGGCTATCGCTTCTGCCGAACCTGTTACCGATATTTCCGTTTGTTTTGCGTCCGCGGCAGCCGGCACTGATAAACCTTCCCTTGAAAACGTCGACATAAACTGCCACCTGTCTCGGGAGCAACGCCTGGCTTTGGAACAGCTGCTGAAGGAATACAAGTCGTGCTTCGCTTCCTCCTCGAAGGTTCGTCAAACACCCATCGCGCAGCACCGCATCATCACCTATGACGACGCTCGCCCTATACGACAGCAGCCTGCTGCTTTGCGACGACGACGACGACGACGACGAAGTATGGCTCGCGCCGTGTGGAGTCTGTCGCTGTTGTTGCCCCAGCTTGCCTGGCCTTCCCTTTCGTGCCTGCTAATAAAGCCCCCCTTCGTCAGCAAGTACGTTACAATAAATTCTATGGTCTATGAAAGGTCTTTGAAATAAAAGCGGGAATATCATAACCTTGTAGGCAGAGAACCACATCAGCATATCTCGGAATTATCGCAACTTAAAGAAAATTTATCACTGTATTTTTAACTGTGGTGAAACTGCTAATAAAGATACAGGAGTGGTTTTTTACACCTTAAGTTCTTGTTCATGACAATATATATATATATATATATATATATATATATATATATATATATATATATATATATATATATATATATAGAGTGATTTACACTCATTACTTTTGTTAATAGCCCCATTGGCACCGTCACAGCAGGGTGGCATAACATGGAATTTCGTGGTGCAGAAAAAGAGGAAAATATTAGAACCACTTTTACAGTATAGATATCAGAGAAGCTTTTATAAACTGTCAAGTGCAACTGTCGCCGCTTCTGTGTTGTTAAGGTAACACAACGTATACTAGGCAAATAAGTATGCGTACTTGTTTTCTCGTCACCAGCCCACAATAGGATTATACATCTGCTCCACGGATGGCAAGTCCGCAGCCGTGGTCTCGCGTTAGGGCACCCGCCTCGGCTCCGGGAGGTGGTGGGTTCGACTCCCGCCGCCGGCCGGGTACCCACCGGTTTTCTCAAAATGGGTGCAAACTACGCCCAGGCCTGGTGCTCGGCTTCTCAGGTGCATGGGTGCATAACGCGCGAATCACGAGCTTACGGTAAGGCTCGAAATGAACGAGCGTTTGGCATACGTGCACAACGAAACATACTATTTCGTAAGCGTACGCTATCCCATATGCCCATTTCTTTCTGACACAGCATTCTGCAGTTTCAGAACGTCGCTTTTGCAGTCTTCGCAACTTTTTTAGTGCTGCATGGAACAACTGCAATGTAGTGTAGGAGCCGTGCTGAGAGTCTTTCGCCCCCTCCTCACTCGTGGCCTTTTTTAAAGCAGTGGGAAAGAAGTCGGCGTCGCCACGCAGTTGCTTTAAATTCCGCAAGGAGCAAAAAAAAAGGGGGATAATTTCTAACCTTTAGTCACCAAGTAGCAATAACAAACATTCTAAGAAGAGGAAATGACGGCTAAGCGTTTTTTTTTTTTAACAAAAAGAGTAAAGGAAAATGCCCGTAACGAAAACAGACGGCTGCAGAATGAAGTGATGACGTAGAAGAAGGTCTAAAAGATACGACAGTTCCCCTGAAAAGCTGGCCAAAGTTTATAGAGCAGAACCCTAAACAGCCGCTCGGAGGTGCTGTTTTTGGTTTTACTACGGTTTTACAAGCAAAACCACAAAGACAAGAGTGCAAGACGATCAACAAGTAGGAACACGCGAAAGAGACAAAATTATTTAGTTGGTTTTTAAGACTCCGTCACAAAAACCAACGAAACTTTGATCATGATAAGAATAACGCCGTTCTGATGCAATCTGGACCAATGTTTAATGCGGAAAGTGAATATCAGAAACTGCCTGAATAAAGTGCAATATTTGACTCGCCCTGATTGAAGACCGTGAGAGGAAAGAACAACAAGGTCAATCCAAGGGGTCTGAAGTGTTCCGAGAAACATTTCAAGATATGAAGGTAAACTTACCCTGAACGAAATGAGTACACTCAACGTGAAGATCGGAGATTGCAGAAAAACGCTAGTAG
Organism: Amblyomma mixtum; assembly: GCF_055824585.1. NCBI lineage: Eukaryota > Metazoa > Arthropoda > Arachnida > Ixodida > Ixodidae > Amblyomma > Amblyomma mixtum. The sequence continues at coordinate 80,562,948 of NC_143020.1, read as the reverse complement.
AATGGCATGTGGTAGTTGGATGAGCAATAAACTTACTGCTGAGCATTGAAACTTAGAGCGGACGTTTTTAAATAGTTACGCTTAAGACGAAGGGCTAATCAAAATCAAAAAATCAAAAAAGAAGCAGAAGAACACGAATACAGGACCCTGAAAAAAAAATTGCAAAGCATATAAGCATAGTTAGGAATATAAACATAAAGCTGAATTTGGGACGAAATTACACTAAGATTTATCAGGTTCCCGTAAATTTCTTTCTTGGTATCAGCAAATTTCCAAACACTTCATACGAAGAAACCACGCTCTACTTTCTGTACCATCAGAGTTGATTCTTGTACGAGCGACAGAAACGCGTTTTATATGTATGTCTCTTTCAGGCAAGTTGACGTTTTATATGGGTACATCTGCCCTTGCTCTGACACGACCTTATGTCACTGCAAAGAAGAACAGAGGAAAAAAACTGAAAAAAAGGTGGAAGTGACAACTTTTTCGCACAGATCCTGCGCCATTCTTCCTTGCTGACACGAAACTACACAGAACCATTTGTCTTCTGCCATGTCCAGCGTACTCGCAGCGGCCGCTAGAGGCCCGGAACGATGATGGGCTCCGTCCTCGGGCGCTTCTGGTTCTATTTCGAGCTAAGAAGCGCCCGTAAAGAAAGGTGGCGTCAGAAGTCGGGAGTAAGCTCTGCAGTCGAAATGCGCTGCACAAATTGGAGAGACCACGAACACAGTAAGTAGAAATTACAAGCAAAGCGAGACATTCGAGAGACTTTTAAGCTGGAGGTGACAAATGTTCGATTAGTGAATTTTAGTGCTAGTCCCAGTACGCGTGGTTAGGTAATATTAAGACCAGAGAGCACGGAGAATACTGTGCGCGTTCAGTAAGAGACACGGGTCGTGTCATTACGATGCAGTTAGTTATGTTGACAGAGCTTAGTAAGTGTCACGAACATATCAATCATTTAAAAGTAAAGAAGAAGGTATAAATGCGTCACACTACAACGCGCACCGAAAATCACAAAAACGCACTCGCGATTTTCACGTACGGGGCGAAGCGCAATACATTTCTTTTCTCTCAGGAAGAAGCGTGTTCCGAAAAAAATTTCAAAGTGGGTGCTGTCAGGATCCGCTTTTGTTCTTTGCCTTTCTTGCATATACCACCCAGCTATAGAATCGTTGTGAAAGCCGACATATACGAATGCACTACGATTCTGATGAGCTGGAAAGGCCGTTAAGTGCTCTTTTGCCCATGCCCAAATATACCCGTGCAGATGTGTGCATTGTACTTTATTTTACACTACTTTGGAGATTCTGACACCTGTACCTCGAGCGCACAAGCCGTCACTCAGGCATGCATGCTTGCAAGCATTCATGCTGACTTTCACGTATGCAATAAAAGATCAGTTTTTCCCGTATATAAGCGAATATAACCGAATAAAACGAATCATTGTCCGGTAGTCTGGACCGGCTCGCTGCGGTCTACCTAGTTAATAGAAAGGAAGTCAATGAGAAAAAGAGCCTATGATGCTTGCTGTTGGCTGAATGGATCGGACACTCTGATGGACGGAAGACAGTTGCTATAATAAGTATGCGGTAGAGGTGAATCAAATCTGTAGGATTTACACTTCAACTTCAAAACTATTGTTTGCTTTCCGTGATATCTTCTGCGCTATTAAAGAAGCTCCGTTTATTCGCTTAAGCTTTCTAATGCCATAAAAAACAGCAAGAATTTGGACCTTCAAAGGTTCTGCAATTATATGTTTCAATATTTGGTTTGGTTGTAGTACTTGTGGGATTATTATTATTTTGGTTCTGTTTTGAAGGGGGATGGGGAGAGATCGAACGCCCAACTTGGCCAAATGCTTTTTTATTTACTTGTATTCGGGTTTTCGTAGGTGTTGAAGGAAATCTAATAAAGAAATATGCGGTAAAAATATCAAAAGTTACGTTTGTTTCTCTCGCTGACGTCCGAAATTGCAAGCGAATCATGTTTTTGTTTGTGCTGACGCATTGCTGATTCCGCCAACAACCGACGAGGGAGCGCCGCTGCTTTCGTACCCAGTGTGAAGAGGCCGGATCAGAGTCTCTAAAGGCTGCAATGCAGCATTTCTATGCGCGAAATAAAAATGGAATGAGGGCAGCAAAAAAGCCAGAGCGTGCCTCAGTTGGACAAGGCACTAGGGCATTGGCGATTCTCTCAACACATACGGTTCAAATAGCAGCAGGATGCACGTGTGTCGGCTGCTATGGCACCTCGGAATATATGCCTGCTTCGCTGTCGTGTTTGGCGTCTTCAGCGTGTGCGGCTGGTTGATGGAATGAGAGGGATCTTTTGTAAAATGCTTACCACCGGCTCTACCACCTGCGCCTTCTGTTGGAGGAACTGTGAAAAACAACTTCCAAATTTTGGAATGTTGCTCTCCTGACGGCTTTTTCTGTTTTGTGCGCGTATACGTAAACAAATGTTTCCTTTTATTTTATTTATTTATACACACTGCGCCCATATTGGGCTATTGCCGGGGTGGGTGTGAAAAAAACATTGTAGAGAAACAAGGAGCGCAAGAATGGCAAACAGCCGATATAGTATGAGCAGAATGCAAGAAGAAAGGCTAAAATAGTGAATAGCCAGTAAAAACAGTTCTAAAGGAAGAGAGCGCGTAGAATAAGCTGAATATGCGCACAGCGTCGGGGACTAGCACCTGGCGGTGAAGGTGTGATGGTGAAGGGGGCAGTATAATGCTAGAGGCAAGTACGACACGTGGAGGGAACCGAACGCTATGACGAGATCCTAGCATTTAAATTCGGCGCGGCTTGTATGCTTTCCCCTACGCACGGTGCTATAATCCTGGCTTGAACGCATTCCCTACATAAGGCGTACGTTTATGTCGGAGTAACCATTAGTATTGGAATAGGCAGCACAGCGTGAAAATTTCAATGATGTTGGCCTCTGAGCACTGTAAAGTTCTATTTTTGTTCGAAAGTACCGGATGAGTGGTTCACATGTTTTCTACAGCCAGCTTTAAAGACAGGACTATCGCATTTTTTTCTGTTCACTCTTTCTGGGGCGAGAGCCAGCGTGAAGACCATTGTACTTAAGGCTTTCATACATGTAGAACGGGAGTGTGAATTTATACACAAAATGCCCCGTTTCTTAGCGGCTGCTGTGTCCTAGCCATTTACACTGCACGAAAGAAGCTTTCAAAGCAAACAGGGTGAGAAAAACCGGACATTGATTCATCCGCTGGATCTTTACAGTGCATGTCCAATCACTTACTTGAAAGCCTCGGGGAAAAAAAGTTTGCGCTGCACTGCAGCTTTCAGTTTGCTTATGAACCTTTTTCTGGTTTCAAGTGCCAGCACTTCCACAGAGCTTTACATTTCTTCACTGGCTGTGCGTATTGTGCAGCCTTCTCTTCAGGGCTGTGGGTCAGAGATACGGAGAGGAACTTACTAGGCGAGGAGGTAGAATTTCTGATTTGATGGTGGAAGCAGGCAAGCGTAAATAAAATAAGAGTAGTTTTTTAGGTAACCATGTCCGGGATACACATCCTTGAGTTTTGAGCAATGGGAGAGGTCTTGATCCTTAGTATGCACGCGTTTACTCTTTTACAAACGTACACAGAGCAGCGAAACTTCCAACACTGCCGACAGCGAAAATAAAACGCATCGACCGTAAATACCCACTGGGTGTGATCTTTCTTACGTATAACGAAATACAACGCACGGAATAAGAGAAGCACTTGATCATGCGCCGAGTTTGGCGAACAGTGCTTACGCGTTCCTTTTGGCTTGCGTAGAATTTCCTCCTAACCTAGTTAAACACTTCGTTTTTACGTAAAAAGTGCTATTGGATAAAGGAGCAGACCAGAGCGGTGTGGGCTCGAGACACAAAAAATAAAAAGTGTGTGCCAACGCTCGTCGCTTTGTTGTGGATCCCATTTTTGCCTGTGTTGCCCGCCTTTTTTTTTTCCTTTTTTGAGACGAACCGATTCGCTGAACTGGTCCCTCTTCTTGAGATCAAACCCTCCACCGGCGCAGTTTTTTGGCCAGGGATTTGAAGAGGCCTATCCGCGTCTTTCAGCGTGGCTTGATACTCTTTACTCTTCAGCCAAGAAAATTACGCGCATGGCTCATCCGTGGAGACGAAAATGTTAGTGAAGCTGATTTGCCTGAGACCACAATCGCTTTTCCCCCGCACATCCAGTCTGCTGTATGGTTGTCCCTGTCACACTTGATTGTTTTTGGTGGGCATTGTCTATTTGTATTCCTAATCCCTACCAGAAGCGCTTTTGGTGGGGACATTGTGTCGCGGTGGGGAAGACAAAGTTGTGTTTTCCAGAGCTTTTATCAACCTACTTAGAAGGTTCCTTGGGCGAAGGAAGAGGCAAGTGTAAAAAAAAGAAAAACAACAACGCAAAGATTTTAATGTGTTAGGACTAAAATACTCAGTCTCAAATATCAGTGACATTTGTCTGACCGAAGCCTCCCTCTGTGTCTTTGAGGTAGCTAGAGAAGAGCACTCTGGGTATCACAAGCCGCACCGGTGGTAGCACCCGCCATCGCAGGGCAGTCCAGGCGCATCGACTAACCGCTGCACCACTTCACCAGGAGTGGTATGAGGACTCTCAGCGAACTATGAACGTCAAGTAAAGATTGACCAATTCCTCTAGTATGGGCATTAGCCCTTTCAAGCTATACCGTCATACCCTTAAGGCGGAGTTCAAGCCAGATTTCGTGTGTCTTTTTCAGAAACCTGCTTTACCTTGAAAACCGAAACCGAAGTGAAAATCGAAGTGCTAACGCATGTAATTCGGAACAGACCTCATTATAAATCATGCGTCAATTTTTTTTTCTTTTCTTGTCTCCTCCCTGCCGCTGCACACAATCCCCTTTTTCATATGGGTCACCAGTTGGCCAACAGTACGTCCTCCAAAATATGACGATCGGCTGCTCGCTACGCTTGCCTCGCGTTGTTACATCCGGCTTATGGCTCTCTACCTTCGTGCCCTTCCTTCGAGAGCGCAGTTACGTATTGCCATCGCTGCTACAAAACGCAGAGATTACGCCTGTAATCGAACTTCATGTAAAACGTTCCTAATCTGGCATAGCTGCAACATGTTTAACCAGATATTCCGGCCATGTATAGAGAAGTGACGATGGCGGAGTGAATCGTCTTGGCTGCGAGACCTATTAGGGCAGTTTCAAACATGGAATGACTGAGAATGTTTCCTCCTCGAGCAAGGTTTGTTTCTTCTACATAGATCAAGGTTATGCAGACTTGGGGAATATATTTTCAGGTGCCATTTTTTTCTTTTAAAGAAAATTTTTCTTCGGCTTTATAGCATAGTGAGACCTCAAGAAATGGAATTTGTTAGCTTTCGAGCGCGATGATCAGCGGGTAAATTTTTGCAAGCTTTTGCCACACTCCATACAGAGTCCGTCCATGTTGGTGAGAAATAGTACCATCGAAATGCGCGGATTTGGCATGTAAGCCCCCGAGGATTCTGGAAGTTACCCCTTGTTTCGAAGATGCACATTACACTAGACTTTGAGTAAATCAGTCGATGCGATCACAGTAGGGGAAATTGGCCTGCACAAAAATAGTGGACGACGTGCTACACAGCTCACTGTTTTGAGAAATATTCTTTATTTCTTTCACACAAACACACACACACACACACCCGCGCGCGCGCACGCACGCACGCACCCACACGCGCGCGCACACACGTGCGCGCGCACACACACGCACGCGCACACACACGCGCGCACGCACACACACGCGCGCACGCACACACACACACACACACACACGCACACGCACGCGCACACGCGCACGCACGCGCACACGCGCACGCACGCGCACGCACGCACGCGCACGCACACACGCGCACACGCACACACGCGCACACGCACACACACACACACACACACACACACACGCACGCACACACACACAGAAAGAATGCGAAGTCTGTTTTAGGATACTATTTTTCATGCGTTTATATGACTAATAGAACATGAATAAACGGTCACGTCCTTTACTTACACTATCACACCCTCTTCTTTTTCAATTGCCCTATGGGCTCTTCCCTGAAAGAGAGTGTCTCAGGAAGGGCTCTCAATAACATTTTTGCCTCTCTTTCAGTAAGCGAAAATGAAAAAAAAGAAACTTTCACTTTAAGACGAAGTGAGGCAGTAAACCGAGTCTTTTCACTGAGTGTTCAATTTTAAATCCTCTCCGATCGCTTTTCATGAGATTTACGCTCACCCTTATAGCGTCGATGTAGGTCACTGAAACTCAGGCGTATGAGTGCCCTCAATTAGCAGCTCAGACTAAAAACTGGCTTGACAGCTAGCTCTAATTGGCATTAAGCGGCCCAATTTCTACTCTGAAAGCGAATATCCTCAGTACATGTTACTGAGTAGAGCACGTCTCTCACGATTTGTGAAAGAAGAAAATACACGTTCGTTGGTATTGAGGGAATGCGGGGGGGGAGTGACCGACGCTTCTGCTGCGCCTCCCATACACTGCAGGAAATTCTTGCGTTGTTGATTTTGGACGTTTACTCTCTAGGCTTCTCTGTGGCTACAGAAAAGAGCCATTGCTTTCCCTGCTGATGGTGTCATGATAACATCATGAGGACGCAATAAAACGCTAATGGGTTTTACTAAATTGATTAGTTAGAGCTTGAGCTTGTCTCTCTTCATTTCCGTGTGGCTGTATTAAATCTTGACGCTTCCTAAATTGCAGTCAAAACTCTTCTGCCCACCTCTTCTGGTTTGGCAACGAGCAGCTCTCAAGTAATGCTTCTCCCACGGGCCCTGAAAACATTCAAACTAACTTAGTAAAAATGAACAAGCCAGTAAAAGTAAAAGAACTTCCGGATCTAGTATTCCTCAGAACAAAGGCTCCGGTGCAAAACGAGTGCCCGAGTGCCAGCACGAGGCAAGCTTGTCTCTAATACGATCGATTCGGTGCAGAATGCCTTTCTGGCGGCGGCTGTGAATCCGCGGAAATTTACACACCCAATTATCCCATTTAACTCGCATCCACTTACAAGCCGCCGTGGCAAATCCCCACCTGGTACCAGCCCGACTGCGCTTGCGGTACAGTTTTTAGAGAAGTCCAACTTCGCTGAAGTTTCAACTCATTATCGGCGGAAACGGCGAGGGTCTCATGGGAGTTTTAAAGCGGCACGGGTTTGCTTCTCCTTCGGGAGTCTACCTTCTCTTCTACAAGGCTTGAAGAATGCTTAATGAAATTGACTGCTCAACACAAACGTGAATCTTTTTGCGTGAGATACCAAGCTGCTCTTAGGTTGTAATGTTTCTTCAAAAACTGTGCCGAATTTTAAGAGGTCCATGTTTAACCAGCGTTTAACTTTTTATTTTTTTAACTGGCAAACCACCTTCAAGAAGGTAGATGGTATCTGTGATGTGAATGGAGGTTAGGTTGGTTGGTTTATGGGGTTTGCAGTCCCAAAGGAACTCGGGCTATGAGAGACGCCGTAGTGAAGGGCTCCGGAAACTTAGACCATCTGGGGTTCTTTAGCGTGCACTCATATCGCACACTACACGGGCCTCTGGAATTTCGCCTCCGTCGAAATTCAAGCGCCGCGGCCGCGATCGAAACCGCGTCTTTCGCTTCAGCAGCCTTGCACCATAATCCCTGAGCCACCGCGGCGTCTTAAGGTTTATGGTGCTTGGAGGTTTACTTGAAGTGTGTTACAGCAGAAACACTACCTTTCTTAGTTTATCCCGCTACAATACTGCTTGTAGGCTGCGCAGGCTACAATCTTTTAAAAGCGCCTATCGGTGCGACACATACTGGCACACTTACACTGCCTACTACATTGAAGATGAGTTGCGCAGCGAAGACATACACATAACTAAGAAATGGCAGGACATTCGCTGACCTTCTTTAAGGCCATGGGGAAGATGCTAGTCCTCCACAAGACCTCATCTGTCTACGCTTATGTTTTTCTCTTTTGAATGGAAAGGAAGTTCCCTAGTCTCTCTTTCGTGATGGCGGGTCCTGTTTGTCACGTTATTTATTCTGGGAAGACATGGATGGGGAGGATTCAATATACTGATTATTAACGTCACCCAGAGAGCTGGAAAGTGGAAGACAAAAAATCATTGCTCCTATTCGGCGGAAAAACTGAGCGTCTTTAAGGAATCAAGAGTATTGATGTAGGCAAAAAAGTTACGCGGATAGCAAGAAGTTCCTGAAAGAAGCTGCGGCGAAAGCTTTCTCAAATTTGGTCGTGTCGCCGCGTTCACATTTTAAAGAACGGAGAAGCTGTTCTATTCTTAACTTCCTGTTTCACAGCACAAATATCTGTTCCACGTGGTGGAATAAAAATTAAAAAAAAATAAATTGAAGGCACGAGCAAAGATCAAATTTAACTGTTCATGAAGATTGAAATTGCGGTAAAACGCAAACGTTACGACTGCTATAAGTTGGTTTCTCGAGGGACGATAACGACATATTATTCGGGGGTGGAAATAAGTTATTGTTGGACATCAACAAGCGTAATGTTCGTGTGCGTGACTAGGCTGGAATTGTGCACAGGTATCGAAAAGTTGCGTGGTCGAAAAAAAACGCTGCTCAGTCTGCAAGGGCTCCAAGTAAGACGCAACGAGCATTATAAGAGAGTCGATAAAACCTATTAGTCTGCGAATAGAAACCATAGCCTGTAAGCCCTATGAAATGAATAATGATCAGTGCGGAATAGAGCGAACGGGTATTTGGGGTGTGCAGAGGCATTTGGATTTGGGTATACGGCTCATTCCGCCCTTTTCTCCCTCACAAAAACCTAACAGAAACAGTGATATTATTGGTGTTAGTTTTGGGGGATTGGTCGTTATGCTTACCGATCTATCTCGAGTATGACCAGATTGAAAAAAAAATTGGAGTCTTATCAAGGTTAAGCCCAGTGGATGCGAAGCATGTCCTTAGCGTTTGGAGGCATCTTGAGCGCATACACGCCCGGCGCAAAGACGCTGGCGCGGTTGCGGGCACAGAGACTGACGCGACGGCGGGCGCGCGCCGCCTCATCCCTGGCGTGACGTCACATATCACGCGAAGCAGCGATGGTGGCGCCGCCGCCGCGTCGCGCGCGACGGCGCGCGACGCGGCGACGTCCGACGGCGCGATATGACGTCCGGCGGGCGACGTCCGACGGCGCGATATGAGGCCCCATCTGCAGCCGGTATGACGTCATCACGGGACGTCATGTCACGTGACCTACTTGAAGGTCACTTGAAGGTCAATGGTGGCCACCGCCGGGCGTCGCGCGAAGGCCCGAAACCTACGTTAATATGCTTCGCATAATAATATCTGACATCTTAGCATTCGCTTTGTACAATGATGTCACGCATTTCGTAGCAGCAGTTATGTTCCTATTGCGGCATGTTGAGCAAATGTTGAGCAAATCAAAATGAAAAAATATATCATCTTTGGCAAGAGAACGAGATTTGTAGTAAGTAGAAATTTACAACCAGAGGTCGTTCAACATCATTTAATAAGATGGCCACTGTCAGCAAACGTCTGACCGAAGGTCAAACAACTCGCCGTATGTGCTTTATACATTGGCAGAAGGTGAGAATTAATGGCAGAGCTCTAGAATTGCGGTTACGGTACGCTGAAGGCGTTGTTCTGATTTCGCAGAATATTTTCGGCGTTTCATACGCACTGCTGCTTATGAAAGAGCCTTACGCCATCCCGAAGAAGTGTTTATGGTGTAGCAAAAATTTTGTAATACAGAATTCACCCACTCATTTTTGCAATGAAGGATTCAGTTACACCAGCACTTTTATAAAACGATGTACCATGAGGTGTAGGCCGTATGGAGAATGGAAGTTAAATAGGCACCGAATATTGGAAGTATAGACCTCCTGTAGTCAATATAGAAGGACGGTTGCAGAGTGAAGCCCATCTAGATGAGAAACGGACGATCGATCGAAAACAGACGCTTGGGCGTGTTGGTAAATGATGATTGTAGACAGCGCGAAAAAGACAGGGACGTTGGAAGAACACAAAGACGAGCGCTGCGATGGTGTCGTAAGTCACAAGGACACAGTAAAGTTCAGGTTCTTATCCTTCCTTGCACCAGGGGTGTCCCGTTAGAGACGGTTCGTAGACTACAAGGCTAAAACGTTATCTTCATACCATGGGTGCCCCGTCAGAGACGGTCTTACGATGGGTTGAGATGCAAGGATCAAGGGAAACTTGAAGTTTTATATGCAAATATTTACAGCATATACAAGTTAAGGCACTGGAGACATATTAAGCAGCAAAAAGACAAAGAACAAAAAGGCGGAACTGGCTAACACTAGGGGAGGCCCCTACTCGGCATAGCCGAAGATGCATAGCACCTGAGCTTAGCTCAGAACCCTTTTTCCGGCTGCGGGGCCCGGTTTTAAATCCCTAAAAGCCCGGCCCACATTTGGTAGCTTCCAAGCATGTTGCGCTATTAACATGATTGGTTCTTCACGGACATGGCCAGCCCTCCTGCTTCTTTAAGGTATACCACCCTCTCCATATCAAAATAAAAGCCAAAAGAAACGCACAGTCGTGACAGCCAGTGCCAGCATGTGCGGGGTAGAACATTCTCTCCCTCCAAGATAAAAGTAAAAACAAACACAAAACACACTCGTGCCAGCACGTGCAAGGATAAACTTTCTTTCCCTCGCAAAAAAAAATAAGAGTACAATCAAATGCTAACACACAGTCGTGCCAGCACGTGCGATCGGTTTCCTCCGATGGCCCTTGGCGTCGTCTCGGAATTGGGAATTATCGGGCTTAAGCGGGCAGTTACCGCTGTAACTGCCACTGCGAGCTCGGACCTGCGGTCCAAGGCAGCTTAGTCTTCCCAAGGCTCTTTAGTCGGCGCCTCACCGACACCCGGTAAGTAGCCTCAGCCAACTCGGCCCTTCGCTGCTCCCGGCTAGCCGCGCTGTCGCCGGCTATTCATCACCTCTATAGCCCCCCTCGTCAACGGCGCCCTGACGCCGTTCCGTCCGGCAGTGCTTAATCCTCAGGAATTCTGCAGACGTTTCGAACCAGACGTTCGTCGCGAGCTTGTGTCTCGGCTGGTGTCCGTTGGGACGAGGGGATTGAGACAAGGGGGGTGTCGTCCTGTGGCGGCTCTTCAGCCCCAAGCTGTCATCGCTCTTTTGCATAGCCGGCGCGAATCAGTACCGCGGGGCGAGGGACACCCGTACTTCCCGGTGCATTCGCGAGCAGCCGCGTTCCGAGAAAGGAGACGCTTCGCTTTGAGTGCCCCCAGCCGCCCCCTCACGCAGGTGGGGTCCATTGAAGACGGCAGCGGTGGGGCTGTGAGGGAGAATCACCTGTCCCGATGACCCCGCGCACACTACCGACACCTTACACGCCCTTCCCAAGATTCTCCAAAGGGCTCAAATGCCACTTTTAGAATTATAACAAGAAGGGATCGGTACGGGTCACAAACCTGTTGTGCGGGTGACAAACCGTAGTACTGCACTTAATTAGCGGTAATTTCATCAGCACGCATGCCCCCAGACTGTAGCTGGGAGAGACAATATGAACGCCCGAGAGGTAAAAAAAAAACTCCATGCACACTCAAATACACACAGGGGCATGCCTGCCGTGCGCCGTAACATGGCGTCCAAGTTGGTAGGCTGCACCCAGTTCACCACCTACAAGTACACACATTCCACACAACTATAGTGAACTAGAGTATTCTAGTACACTATACACGCAACACACACAGTTCACTCGCGTAGTCGTCATGTGGAAGTGGCGAAGGGAGCCCCCTCCTGCTCCGCTGCCAGCAGAGCACCGCTGTCCAGAACCCAGCAATCATTACTTACGCGCTGCAAGGCGTCAGCGTTGGCGTGTTCGCTACCCTTTCGGTGTTGCACAACCACATTATACCGCTGAAGCGCGAGCGCCCTGCGCGTCAAATTCGCGCCGTGTGGTGTGCTAAGCGTAAGGTACGCAGAGGATAGTGGTCGGAGACGACCGTGACAGGTGCACCGAAGAGCCAGTGATCGAACTTTTGAGTCCCCAAATCACCGCAAATGCCTCCCTTTCGATCGTAGACCAACGGGTCTGCGCTGGGGAGAACTTGTGGCTCGAAAACGCGATCGGCCGCTCCGAGCCGTCCTCCGCTCGCTGTGAAAGGCAGGCTCCCTCGGCAAAGGTAGACACTTCCGTGTACAACCAGTGTGGTTCTTAGGGGTCCGGAGTAGCTAAGGCTACCGCTTCGCAGAGCGCCGTTTTGAGCTGTCGAAATTCACTCTCGGCTTTTTGCGGCCATGGAATCTTATTTGGAATCCTCTTCCCGGTGAGTTCTGTCAGTGGCCTCGCCACCTCAGCATAGTTCGGTACGTAGCTGCGGTAATACCCGCACATTCCCAGAACACTGCTGAGTTCCCGTTTCGTTGCGGGTGCTTTCAACCCCCTTATCGCTGCCAGTTTCTCTGGGTCAGGGGCGTGCCGCCCCGAACCAACAATATGCCCTAGGTAGCGAATGGACTTTCGTGCTATTTGGCACTTCTGTAACTTTACCTCTTGATTTACCTGTCCAAGCGTCTTGAACACCTCTCTAAGGTGGCGCACATGCTCTTCGAGCGTCTCACTAAACACTGCGATATCGACGAGATATGCACAGCAATGCTCAGAGTGCGTGAGCAACAGCCCCTTCGTAATCCTCTGGAACGTCTGCGCGGCGTTTTTGAGCCCAAACGGCATGACCTTCCACGCAAACTGTTCCCGGTTACACGCGAAAGCGGTAAGAAGCTGAGCTGATGGAGCTAGCGGCACCTGCAAATACCCCTTCCGAAGGTCCAGCAGGGTTATATATTTCACTCTGCCTACTTTAATTATCAGCTCCTGTTGCAGTGCCATCGGGTAGGCGTCAGCTATAGTCTCGGCGGCCCCAGCGTGAAGAGGCCAGATCAGAGTTTCCGAAGGCTGCAACGCAGCATTTCTGTGCGCGAAATAAAAATAGAATGAGGGCAGCAAAAAACGCAGAGAGTGCCTCAGATCGGCAAGGCACTAGGGCATCGGCGAGTCTCTCGACACATGCGGTTCAAATTGCAGAAGGGTGCACGTGTGTCGTCTGCTATGGCACCTCGGAATATACGTCTGCTTTGTTGGCGTGTTTGGCGTCTTCAGCGTGCGCGGCTGGTAGGTGGAATGGGAGGGATCTTTTGCAAAATGCCTACCAACGTCTCTAACACCTGCGTCTTCTGTTGAAGAAAGTCTGAAAAACGACTTTGAAAGTTGGGAAGGTTGCTCTCCGAAAGGCTTTTTCTGCTTTTTACGCGTATACGTAAACAAAGGTTCCCTTTTATTTTATTTTATTTTATTTTATTTATTTATAACCATTGCGCTGATATTGGCCTATTGCAGGGGTGGGTGTGAACAAAACAATTCAGAGCAACAAGGAGCTCAACAATGTCAAAAAGCCAAGACGTTATGAGTACAATTGAAGAAAAAAGGCAAAACTATTCAATAGCCGCTTAAAACAACACTAAAGGAAGGGAGCGCGTAGAATAAGTTGAATATGCGTAGAGCGTCGGGGACGAGCAGCTGGCGGTGAAGGGGAAGAGGGCAGTGTGATGCTAGAGGCAAGTACAACAAGTGGAAGAAACTGAACCCTATGACCAGGTGCTAGCATATGAAGCAATTCGACGCGGCTTGTATGCTTTCCGCTACGCACGGTGCTATAATCCTCGCTTGTGCGCATTCCCTACGTGAGGCGTACGTTTATGTCGGAATAATCATTAGTATTGGAATAGGCAGTACAGCGTGAAAATTTCAATGATTTCGGCCTGTGAGCTTCGCAAGCACCGGACGAGTAGTTCAGATGTTTTCTTCAGACAGCTTTAAATACAGGGCTATCGCATTTTTTTGTTCTGTTCACTCTTTCTGAGGCGGGCGCCAGTGTGAAGACCATTGTACTGAAGACTTTCTTACCTGTAGCAAGCGAGCGTGAAGTTAAATATAAAGAGCATCGTTCCTTAGCGGCTGCTGTGCCCTGGCCATTTACATTGCACAAAAGAAACCTGACATTTTCAAAGCAAACAGGGTGAGAAAAAGCGGACATTGGTCCATCCGCTGGATCCTTACCGTGCATGTGCAATCACTTGAAAGAGTCGTGGAATAAAATTTTGCGCAGCACTGCAGCTTCCGACTTGCTTATGAGCCTTTTTCTGGTTTCAAGTGCCAGCACTTCCACATAGCTTTACAATTCGGCCCATGCTTTGTGTATTTTGCAGCTTTCTCTTCAGGGCTCCGGGTCAGAGGTATTAGGGGAACTTAGTGAGGTGGCAGAATTTCTGATTCGATGGTGGAAGCAGACAAGCGTAAATAAAATAAGATTAGTTTTTAGGTAACCATGTCAGGGATACGTTTCCTTGAGTTTTGAGCAGTGGGAGAGAATCCTTGATCCTTAGTATGCACGCACTCAATGTTTTACCAAGGTACACGGAGCAGCGAAACTTCGAACACTGCCGACAGCGAAAATCAAATCCATCGACCGTAAATACACAGCGAGTGTAATCTTTCTTACTTACACCGAAGTACAACGCACGGAATAAGAAAAGCACTTGATCATGCGCCGAGTTCGGCGAACAGCGCTTACGTTTTTCTTTTGGCTTGCGTAGAATTTCCTGCCAACCAAGTTAGACTCCGTTCATACACAAAAAGTGCTATCGGGTGAAGGAGCATACAAAAGCAGTATGGGCTTGAGACACGAAAACATAAAGAGTGTGTGCCAGCGCTCATCGTTTTGTTATGGATCTTGTTTTTGCGTGTGTTGCCCGCTTTATTTTTTATTTTTTTTGTGATGAATTGATTCGCTGAACTGGGCCCTCTTCTTGAGATCAATTCCTCCACCGGCACAGTGTTTTGGCCAGCGATTTGAAGAGGTCTATCCGCGTCTTTCAGCGCGGCTTGGTACTCTTTACCCTTCGGCCAAGGAAATAAAGCGGATGGCTCATCCGTGGAGACGAAAATGTTAGTGAAGCTTACCTGCCTGAGAGCACAATCGCTTTTATCCCGGGCGTTCTGTGTGGTGTATGGTTATCCCTGCCACACTCGATTGTTTTTGTTGGGCATTGTTCTGTTTGTAGAAGGTTTCTAGGAACAGTAGGGGAGAGTTATTAGTAGAGTTCACAGATAGAAATAATTTACGGATTATGAATACTTTCTTCCGCAAACGAGCAAACAGGAAGTGGACGAGGAAGAGCCCCAATGGTGAGACTAAAAATGAAATAGACTTCATACTGTGTGCACACCCTGGCATCGTAGAGGATGTGGATGTCCTCGGTAAGGTCCGTTGCAGCGACCACAGAATGGTAAGGTCTCGTATTAGCTTAGATTAAAAGAGGGAACGGAGGAAACTGGTGAAGGTAAAGGCTATTAACGAGTTAGCATTAAGAGGGAAGGTAGAGGAATTCAGAATGTCGCTGCAAAACAGATTTTCCGCTTTAACTGAAGAAAACGACCGTAGTGTTGAAACAATGAATGATAATCTTACAGCTATCGTTACAGAGTGCGCCGCAGAAGTAGGTGGTAGGATGGTTCGACACAGTGTTTTGGCCAGGGATTTGAAGAGGGATCTATCCGCGTCTTTCAGCGCGGCTTGATACTCTTTACCCTTCGGCCAAGGAAATAGAGCGGATGGCTCATCCGTGGAGACGAAAATACCAACAAGCTATCTCAGGAGTCTAAAGATCTGATTAAGAAACGTCAAAGCATGAGGACGTCTAACTCCACAGACAGGATAGAACTATCAGAGCTATCTAAGTTAATAAATAAGCGCAAGGTAGCCGACATAAGAAAGTTTAACATGGAGAAAATCGAGCATGCTCTAAGGAACGGAGGTAGCCTAAAATCAGTGAGGAGAAAACTGGGCATAGGCAAAACCAGATGTATCCGCTAAAACAGAAACAGGGCAATGTCATCAGCAATATGGATAAGATAGTTGAATTAGCCGAAGAGTTCTACTCAAATCTATACAGTAGCGAATGTAATCATCAAATTACTGAGGGAGGCAGTCGAGCACAGCAATGGGACATCCCGCCAGTAACGAAGGAGGAAGTAAAGAAAGCCTTAGGAGGAATGCAGAGAGGGAAAGCAGATGGTGGGGATCAGGTAACAGCAGATTTGCTGAAGGACGGAGGAGAGATTGTGCTACAAAAACTAGCCACCCTGTATACGCAATGCCTTGTGACCTCGAGAGTACCAGAAGCTTGGAAGAACGCTAACATTGTCTTAATTCATAAGAAAGGAGACGTCAAGGACTTGAAGAATTACAGACCGATCAGCTTATTGTCCGTTGCCTGCAAGGTATTTACTAAGGTAATCGCTAATAGAGTCAGGAAAACCTTCGACTTTAGTCAACCAAATGATAAGGCAGGCTTTCGTAAAGGATATTCGGCAATAGACCACATTTACGCTATCAATCAGGTGATAGAGAAATGCGCAGAATATAACCAACCCCTATATATAGCCTTTATTGATTACGAGAAAGCATTCGACTCAGTGGAAACCTCAGCTGTCATGCAGGCATTGCGGAATCAGGGTGTGGAAGAGTGCTATATGAAAATATTGGAAGATATTTATAACGATTGCACAGCTACTATAGTTCTCCATAAAGTCAGCAATAAAATTCCAATACGAAAAGGTGTCAGGCAGGGAGACACGATCTCGCCAATGCTCTTCACTGCCTGCTTACAGGAGGTATTCCGGGGACTGGAATGGGAAGAGTTGGGGATAAGAGTTAATGGACAATACCTGAGTAATTTGCGATTCGCTGATGACATTGCCTTGCTAAGCCATTCAGGACAAGAATTGCAAAGCATCATCAATCAGCTAGACAGGCAGAGTAGAGCGGTGGGGCTAAGAATTAACATGCAGAAAACCAAAGTAATGTTCAATAGCCTTGCAAGGGAACAGCAGTTCGCAATTGGTAGCGAGGTGCTGGAAGTAGTAAGAGAATATGTCTACTTAGGGCAGGTAGTGACCGGAGATCCAGATCATGAGAGGGAAATAACTAGAAGAATAAGAATGGGGTGGAGCGCGTATGGCAGGTTCTCTCAGATCATGAATGGTAGCTTAACAATATCCCTGAAGAGAAAAGTATATAACAGCTGTATCCTACCGGTACTCACCTATGGGGCAGAAACGTGGAGGCTAACAAAGAGCGTTCAGCTTAAGTTAAGACCAACGCAGCGAGCTATGGAAAGGAAAATGATAGGTGTAACGTTAAGAGATCGGAAGAGGGCAGAGTGGGTGAGGGAACAAACGCGGGTTAATGACATCCTAGTTGAAATCAAGACGAAGAAATGGGCTTGGGCAGGGCATGTAATGCGAAGGCAAGATAACCGCTGGTCCTTAAGGGTAACAGGAGTGGATTCCAAGAGAAAGCAAACGTAGCAGGGGACGGCAGAAAGTTAGGTGGGCGGATGAGATTAAGAAGTTTGCGGGGATACAGTGGCCGCAGCTGGCGACGGATTGGGTTAATTGGAGATACATGGGAGAGGCCTTTGCCCTGCAGTGGATGTAGTCAGGCTGATGATGATAATGATGATGATGTTCTGTTTGTATTCTTAATTACTACGAGAAGCGCTTTTGGTGGGGACATTGTGTCGCAGTGTGCAAGACGAAGTTGTTTTCCAGTGTCTCTATCAAGCTACTTAGAAGGTTCCATCGGCGAAGAAACAGGGACGAGTAACGAAAAAGAAAAACAACATCGCAACGCTTTTTAATGTGCTAGCACTAAAACACTTAGTGTCATATTTCAGGGATGTTTGTCTCTCTGTCCAAAGCCTCTCTCTGTAACTTTGAGGTTGCTCGCAGGTTGCTCGGGAAGAGCACCCTGCGTCTCGCAACTCGCGCCCGTGGTAGCACCTCCCATCGCAGGGCAGTCCGGGCGCATCGACGAACCGCTGCAACACTGCGCCAAGGATGGTTGAGGACTCTCACTGAACTATTAACGTCAAGTAAAGAGTGACCAATTCCTGTTATATGATCATTAGCCCTTTCAAGCTATATCGTCATACCCTTAAGACGAGTTCAAGACAGATTTCATCTCTTTTTCTGAAACCTGCTTTACCTTCAAAACCCAGCGTCGGTCAGAAACCGAAGTGAAAACCGAACTTTTAATGCAAGTAGTTCGTAACTGACCGATTCGTGCTAAATCGTCCGTCATTTTTCTTTTCTTTCCTTGTCTCCTTCCTGCCGCTGCGCAGAAATTCCGTTTTCATATGGATCACTGGTTGGCCTACAGTACATTCTCCAAAATATATCGATCTATTGCCCGCTACGCTTGCCTCGCATTATTACATCCGGCTTGCATCTCTCTACATTCGTGCCCTTCCTTCGGGAGAGCAGTTGCGTATTGGCATCGCTGCTATCAGAGGCAGAGAATACGCCTGCAATCCATCTTCATGCACCACGTTCCTAATCTGGCATAGTTGCAACCTGTTTAACCAGATATGACGAGCGTGTATGGATTGAAGGTGGTGGAGTGAGCCTTGGCTGCGAGACCTCATAGGGCAGTTTATAACACGGAATGACTGAGAATGTTATGAGCCTCTTCGTGGCAGGTTTGCTTATTTTACACAGATCTAGGTTAAGCAATCTTTGGGGAATAAACTTTTCAGGTACGATTTCTTCTTATGAATAATTTTTTTTCCGGATGAATAGTATAGTGAGGCCTCAAGAAAAGGAATTCCAGCGTGATGGTCAGCGGGTAATTTTTTGCAAGCTTTTGCCACACTCCATACAGAGTCCGTCCAGGTTGGTGAAAAGTAGTACCATCGAAATGCGCGGATTTGGCATGTAAGCCCCCGAGGATTCCGGAAGTCACCCCTTGTTTCGAAGATGCACATTACACTGGACTTTGAGTAAATCAGTCGATGCGATCACTGTAGGCGGAATCGGCCTGCACAAAAATAGTGGACGACGTCCTGCACAGCTCACTGTTTTGAGAAATATTCTTTATTTCTTTCGCTATATGTCACAGAAATCCTACTTTTGTTTCAGACAAGAAGAATGCTATATTAGACTGAAAGAATAAACCTCTCCAACGCACACACACACACACACACACACACGCACACAAACACACACGCACACGCACACGCACACACACACGCACACACACACGCACACGCACGCACGCACGCACACACACACACACACACAAACACACAACACGCACGCGCACGCGCACACACACGTGCACACACACGCACACAGAGAGAGAAAGAATGTGAAGTCTGTTTTACGTTATTTTTCATGCGGTTATATGACTAATAGAACATGAATAAACGGTCACGTTCTTTACTTACACTATCACATCCTCTTCTTTTTCAATTGCCCTATGGGCTCTTCCCTGAAAGGCAGTGTCTCAGGAAGGGCTCTCAATAACATTTTTCCTGTCTGTTTTTCAGTAAGCGAAAATGAAAAAAAGAAACTCACTTTAAGACGAAGTGAGGCAGTAAACCGAGTCTTTTCACTGAGTATTCAATATTAAATTCTCTCCGATCGCTTTTCCTGAGATTTTCGCTCACCCTTATAGCGTTGAAGTAGGTCACTGAAACTCAGACGGATGAGTGCCCTCAGTTAGCAGCTCAGACTAAAAACTGGCTTGACAGCTAGCTCTAATTGGCATTAAGCGGCCCAAGTTCTACTGTGAAAGCGAATATCCTCAGTACATGTTACTGAGTAGAGCACGTCGCTCACGATTCGTGAAAGAAGAAAATACAGGTTCATTGGTATTGAGGGAATGGGGGGGGGGGGGGGGTGACTGACGCTACTGCTGCGCCTCCGATACACTGCAGGAAATTCTCGCGTTGTTGATTGTGGACGCTTACTCTCTAGGTTTCTCTGTGGCTACAGAAAATAGCCATTGCATTTCCTGCTGATGGTGTCATGACAACAGCATGAGGACGCAATGAAATTGATTACTAACTAAATTCTTCTAACAAGTTCTAACTAAATTGATTAGTTAGACCTTGAGCTTGTCTCTCTTGATTTCCGTGCGGCTGTATTAAATCTTGGCGCTTCCTAAATTACAGTCAAAACTCTTCTGCCCGCCTTTTCTGGTTTGGAAACGAGCACCTCTCAAGTAACGCTTCTCCCACGGGCCTTGAAAATATTCAAGCTAACTTAGTAAAAATGAGCCAGCCAGTTAAAAGTAAAAGAACTTCGGGATCTAGTATTCCTCAGAACAAAGGTTCCGGCGCAGAACGAGTGCCCGAGTGCCAGCACGAGGCCAGCTTGTCTCTAATACGATCGATTCGGTGCAGAATGCCTGTGTGGCTGCGGCTGTGAATGCGCGGAAATTTACACACCCAATTATGCCATTTAACTCGCATCCACATACAAGCCGCCGTGGCAAATCCCCAGATGGTACCAGCGCGACTGCGCTCGCTGTACAGTTTTTAGAAAAGTCCAACTTCGCAGAAGTTTCAACTCATTAGCGGCGGAAACGGCGAGGGTCTCATGGCAGTTTAAAAAGGCAGGGGTTTGCTTCTCATTCGGGAGTCTAACTTCTCTTCTACAAGGCTTGAAGAATGCTTAATGAAATTGACTGAATAACAATGGCTCAACACAAACGTGAATCTTTTTGCCTGAAATTCCAAGCAGCTCTTAGGTTGTAATGTTTCTTCAAAAAATGTGCCGAATTTTCAGAGCTCCATGTTTAACTAGCGTTTAACTTTTTATTTTTTAAACTGGCAAACCACCTTCAAGAAGGTAGATGGTATCTGTGATGTGAATGGAGGTTAGGTTGGTTGGTTTATGGGGTTTGCAGTCCCAAAGGAACTCGGGCTATGAGAGACGCCGTAGTGAAGGGCTCCGGAAATTTATACCACCTGGGGTTCTTTAGCGTGCACTCACATAGCACACTACACGGGCTTCTAGAATTTCGCTTCCGTCGAAATTTAACCGCCGCGGCCGGGATCGAACCCGCGTCTTTCGCGTCAGCAGCCTTGCACCATAATCTCTGAGCCACCGCGGCGTCTTAGGGTTTATGGTGCTCTGAGGTTTACTTGCAGTGTGTTACAGCAGAAACACTACCTGTCTTAGTTTATACAGCTTGTGTACCTGCGCAGGCTACGATCTTTTAAAAGCGCCAATCGGTGCGACACATACTCGCACACTTACACTGCCTACATTGAAGATGAGTTGCGCAGCGAAGACATACACATAACTAAGAAATGGCAGGACAATCGCTGACCTTCTTTAAGGCCATGGGGAAGATGCTAGTCCCCCACAAGACCTCATCTGTCCTCGCTTATGTTTTTCTCTTTTGAATGGAAAAGAAGGTTCCTAGTCTCTTTTTCGTGATGGCGGGTCCTGTTTGTGACGTTATTTATCTGGGAATACATGGACGGGGAGAATTCAATATCCTGATTATTAACGTCACCCAGAGAGCTGGAAAGTGGGAGACAAGAAAACATTGCTCCTATTCGGCAGAAAAACTGAGCGTCTGTAAGGAATCATGAGTATTGATGCACGCAAAAAAGTTACGCGGATAGCAAGAAGTTCCTGAAAGAAGCTGCGGCGAAAGCTTTCTCAAATTTATTCGTGTCCCCTCGTTCACATTTTAAAGAACGGAGGAGCTGTTCTATTCTTAACTACCTGTTTCACTGCACAAATATCTGTGCCACGTGGTGGAATAAAAATTCAAAAAAAATGAATTGAAGGCACGAGCAAAGATCAAATTTAACTGTTCGTGAAGATTGAAATTACGGTAAAACGCAAACGTTACGACTGCTATAAGTTGATTTCTCGAGGGACGATAACGACATACTTTCCGGGTGTGGAAACAAGTTTTTATTGGACATCAACAAGCGTAATGTTCGTGTGCGTGACTAGGCTGGAATTGTGCACAGGTATCGATAAGTTTCGTGGTCGAAAAAAAAAAAACGCTGCTCAGACTGCAAGGGCTCCAAGTAAGACGCAACGAGCATTAGGAGAGAGTCGATAAAACCTACTAGTCAGTCAGCGAATAGAAATCATAGCCTTTAAGCCCTATGAAATGAATAATTATCAGCGCGGAATAGAGTCTACGGGTGTTTGGGGTGTCCAGAGGCACTTGGATTTCGGTATACGGGTCATTCCGCCCTTTTCTCACCGATAAAAACCTAACATCGGCAATAATCATGTCGTCGTTAGCGTTGGGGGATAGGTCGTTATGCTTACCGATCTATCTCTAGTATGACCAGATTGAAAATAATATCTGACATCTTAGCATGCGGTTTGTACAATGATGTCACTCATTTCGTAGCAGCAGTTATGTTCCTATTGTGGTCACACGCAGATAAAAGTACGGCAAAGTGGAGATGAGAACATACCATACGCAAAGAAATGTTGAGCAAATCAAAATGGAAAAAAAATATATGATCTTTGGCAAGAGAACGAGACCTGTAGTCAGTAGAAATTTACAACCAGAGGTCGTTCAACATCATTTAATAAGATGGCCACTGTCAGCAAGCGTCTGACCGAAGGTCAAGCTACTCGCCATATGTGCTTTATACATTGGCAGAAGGTGTGAATGAATGGCAGAGCTCAAGAATTGCGGTGACGGTACTCTGAGGGCGTTGTTCTGATTTCGCAGAAGATGATCGGCGTTTCATAGGCACTGCTGCGCATGAAAGAGCCTTACGCCATCCCGAAGAATTGTTTATGGTGTAGCGAAATATTTATAAGACAGAATTCACCCACTCATTTTTGCAATGAAGGACTTAGTTACACCAGCACTTTTATAAAGCGATGTACCAAGAGGTGCAGGCCGTATGGAGAATGGAAGTTAAAGAGGCACCGAATATTGGAAGTATGAGCCTCCTGCAGTCAATATAGAAGGACGGTTGCAGAGTGAAGCCCATCTATATGAGAAACGGACGATCAATCGAAAACATACGCTTGGGCGAGTTGGTAATTGAAGATTGTAGAGAGCGCGAAAAAGACAGGAACGTTGGAAGAACACAAAGACGAGCGATGCGATGGTGACGTAGGTCAAAAGGACACAGTAAAGTTCAGGTTCTTCTCCTTCCTTGCACCAGGGGTGCCCCGTCATAGACGGTTTGTAGACTAAAAGGCTGAAACGTTATCTTCACACCATGGGTGCCCCGTCAGAGACGGCCTTACGATGGGTTGAGATGCAGGGATAAAGGGAAACTTGAAGTTTTATATGCAAATATTTGCAGCATATAGTAGTTAAGGCACTGGATACATATTAAGCAGCAAAAAGACAAACAACAAAAAGGCGCAGCTGGCTAACACTAGGGGAGGCCCCTACTCGGCATAGCCGAAGATGCATAGCACCTGACCTTAGCTCAGAATCCTTTTTCCGGCTCCGGGGCCTGGTTTTAAAGCCCTAAAGGCCCGGCCCACATTTGGTAGCTTCCAATCATGTTGCGCTCTTAACATGATTGGTTCTTCACGGACATGGCCAGCCCTCCTGCTTCTATAAAGTAAACCACCCTCTCCATATCAAAATAAAAGCAAAAACAAACACAACCGCACAGTCGTGCCAGACAGTTCCAGCATTTGCGGGGTAGGACATTCTCTCCCTCCAAAATAAAAGTAAAAACAAACACAAAACATACTCGTGCCAGCACGTGCAAGGACAAACTTTCTTTCCCTCGCAAAAAATTAAGAGAAAAATAAAATGCTAACACACAGTCGTGCCAGCACGTGCGATAGGTTTCCTCCGATGGCCCTTGGCGTCGTCTCGGAATTGGGGATTATCGGGCTTAAGCGGGCAGTTACCGCTGTAACTGCCACTGCGAGCTCGGACCTGCGATTCAAGGCGACTTAGCCTTCCCAAGGCTGTTTAGTCGGCGCCTCACCGACACCCGGTCAGTAGCGTCAGCCAACTCGGGCCTTCGCTGCTCCCGGCTAGCCGCGCTGTCGCCGGCTATTCCTCATCTCTTTTGCCCCCCTCGTCAACGGCGCCCTGACGCCGTTCCGTCCGGCAGTGCTTAATCCTCAGGAATTCTGCAAACTTTTCGAACCAGACGTTCGTCCCGAGGTTGTGTCTCGGCTGGTGTCCGTTGGGACGAGGGGATTGAGACAAGGGTGGTGTCGTCCTGTGGCGGCTCTTCAGCCCCAAGCTGTCATCGCTCTTTTGCATAGCCGGCGCGAATCAGTACCGCGGGGCGAGGGACACCCGTACTTCCCATCGCATTCGCGAGCAGAGCGTTCCGAGAAAGGAGACGCTTCGCTTTGAGTGCCCCCAGCCGCCCCCTCACGCAGGTGGGGTCCATTGAAGACGGCAGCGGTGGGGCTGTGAGGGAGAATCACCTGTCCCGATGACCCCGCGCACACTACCGACACCTTACACGCCCTTCCCAAGATTCTCCAAAGGGCTCAAATGCCACTTTTAGAATTATAACAAGAAGGGATCGGTACGGGTCACAAACCTGTTGTGCGGGTGACAAACCGTAGTACTGCACTTAATTAGCGGTAATTTCATCAGCACGCATGCCCCCAGACTGTAGCTGGGAGAGACAATATGAACGCCCGAGAGGTAAAAAAAAAACTCCATGCACACTCAAATACACACAGGGGCATGCCTGCCGTGCGCCGTAACATGGCGTCCAAGTTGGTAGGCTGCACCCAGTTCACCACCTACAAGTACACACATTCCGCACAACTATTATGAACTAGAGTATTCTAGTACACTATACACGCAACACACACAGTTCACTCGCGTAGTCGTCATGTGGAAGTGGCGAAGGGAGCCCCCTCCCGCTCCGCTGCCAGCAGAGCACCGCTGTCCAGAACCCTTATCATTACTTACTTATCATTATCATTACTTATCATTACTTACGCGCTGCAAGGCGTCAGCGTTGGCGTGTTCGCTACCCTTTCGGTGTTGCACAACCACATTATACCGCTGAAGCGCGAGCGCCCTGTGCGTCAAATTCGCGCCGTGTGGTGTGCTAAGCGTAAGGTACGCAGAGGATAGTGGTCGGAGACGACCGTGACAGGTGCACCGAAGAGCCAGTGATCGAACTTTTGAGTCCCCAAATCACCGCAAATACCTCCCTTTCGATCGTAGACCAACGGGTCTGCGCTGGGGAGAACTTGTGGCTCGAAAACGCGATCGGCCGCTCCGAGCCGTCCTCCGCTCGCTGCGAAAGGCAGGCTCCCTCGGCAAAGGTAGACACTTCCGTGTACAACCAGTGTGGTTCTTAGGGGTCCGGAGTAGCTAAGGCTACCGCTTCGCAGAGCGCCGTTTTGAGCTGTCGAAATTCACTCTCGGCTTTTTGCGGCCATGGAATCTTATTTGGAATCCTCTTCCCGGTGAGTTCTTTCAGTGGCCTCGCCACCTCAGCATAGTTCGGTACGTAGCTGAGGTAATACCCGCACATTCCCAGAACACTGCTGAGTTCCCGTTTCGTTGCGGGTGCTTTCAACCCCCTTATCGCTGCCAGTTTCTCTGGGTCAGGGGCGTGCCGCCCCGAACCAACAATATGCCCTAGGTAGCGAATGGACTTT
This sequence comes from Amblyomma mixtum, assembly GCF_055824585.1. Lineage (NCBI taxonomy): Eukaryota > Metazoa > Arthropoda > Arachnida > Ixodida > Ixodidae > Amblyomma > Amblyomma mixtum. The sequence goes on along the minus strand of NC_143020.1, from coordinate 80,537,430 downwards.
CGTGCTATTTGGCACTTCTGTAACTTTACCTCTTGATTTACCTGTCCAAGCGTCTTGAACACCTCTCTAAGGTGGCGCACATGCTCTTCGAGCGTCTCACTAAACACTGCGATATCGACGAGATATGCACAGCAATGCTCAGAGTGCGTGAGCAACAGCCCCTTCGTAATCCTCTGGAACGTCTGCGCGGCGTTTTTGAGCCCAAACGGCATGACCTTCCACGCAAACTGTTCCCGGTTACACGCGAAAGCGGTAAGAAGCTGAGCTGATGGAGCTAGCGGCACCTGCCAATACCCCTTCCGAAGGTCCAGCAGGGTTATATATTTCACTCTGCCTACTTTAATTATCAGCTCCTGTTGCAGTGCCATCGGGTAGGCGTCAGCTATAGTCCCGGCGGCCCCAGCGTGAAGAGGCCAGATCAGAGTTTCCGAAGGCTGCAACGCAGCATTTCTGTGCGCGAAATCAAAATAGAATGAGGGCAGCAAAAAACGCAGAGAGTGCCTCAGATCGGCAAGGCACTAGGGCATCGGCGAGTCTCTCGACACATGCGGTTCAAATTGCAGAAGGGTGCACGTGTGTCGTCTGCTATGGCGCCTCGGAATATACGTCTGCTTTGTTGGCGTGTTTGGCGTCTTCAGCGTGCGCGGCTGGTAGGTGGAATGGGAGGGATCTTTTGCAAAATGCCTACCAACGTCTCTAACACCTGCGTCTTCTGTTGAAGAAACTCTGAAAAACGACTTTGAAAGTTGGGAAGGTTGCTCTCCGAAAGGCTTTTTCTGCTTTTTACGCGTATACGTAAACAAAGGTTCCCTTTTATTTTATTTTATTTATTTATAACCATTGCGCTGATATTGGCCTATTGCAGGGGTGGGTGTGAACAAAACAATTCAGAGCAACAAGGAGCTCAACAATGTCAAAAAGCCAAGACGTTATGAGTACAATTGAAGAAAAAAGGCAAAACTATTCAATAGCCGCTAAAAACAACACTAAAGGAAGGGAGCGCGTAGAATAAGTTGAATATGCGTAGAGCGTCGGGGACGAGCAGCTGGCGGTGAAGGGGAAGAGGGCAGTGTGATGCTAGAGGCAAGTACAACAAGTGGAAGAAACTGAACCCTATGACCAGGTGCTAGCATATGAAGCAATTCGACGCGGCTTGTATGCTTTCCGCTACGCACGGTGCTATAATCCTCGCTTGTGCGCATTCCCTACATGAGGCGTACGTTTATGTCGGAATAATCATTAGTATTGGAATAGGCAGTACAGCGTGAAAATTTCAATGATTTCGACCTGTGAGCTTCGCAAGCACCGGACGAGTAGTTCAGATGTTTTCTTCAGACAGCTTTAAATACAGGGCTATCGCATTTTTTGTTCTGTTCACTCTTTCTGAGGCGGGCGCCAGCGTGAAGACCATTGTACTGAAGACTTTCTTACCTGTAGCAAGCGAGCGTGAAGTTAAATATAAAGAGCATCGTTCCTTAGCGGCTGCTCTTCCCTGGCCATTTACATTGCACAAAAGAAACCTGACATTTTCAAAGCAAACAGGGTGAGGAAAAGCGGACATTGGTCCATCCGCTGGATCTTTACCGTGCATGTGCAATCACTTGAAAGAGTCATGGAATAAAATTTTGCGCAGCACTGCAGCTTTCGACTTGCTTATGAGCCTTTTTCTGGTTTCAAGTGCCAGCACTTCCACATAGCTTTACAATTCGGCCCATGCTTTGTGTATTTTGCAGCTTTCTCTTCAGGGCTCCGGGTCAGAGGTATTAGGGGAACTTACTTAGTGAGGTGGCAGAATTTCTGATTCGATGGTGGAAGCAGACAAGCGTAAATAAAATAAGATTAGTTTTTTAGGTAACCATGTCAGGGATACGCTTCCTTGAGTTTTGAGCCGTGGGAGAGAATCCTTGATCCTTAGTATGCACGCACTCAATGTTTTACCAAGGTACACGGAGCAGCGAAACTTCGAACACTGCCGACAGCGAAAATCAAATCCATCGACCGTAAATACACAGCGAGTGTAACCTTTCTTACTTACACTGAAGTACAACGCACGGAATAAGAAAAGCACTTGATCATGCGCCGAGTTCGGCGAACAGCGCTTACGTTTTTCTTTTGGCTTGCGTAGAATTTCCTGCCAACCAAGTTAGACTCCGTTCATACACAAAAAGTGCTATTGGGTGAAGGAGCAGACAAAAGCAGTATGGGCTCGAGACACGAAAACATAAAGAGTGTGCGCCAGCGCTCATCGTTTTGTTATGGATCCTGTTTTTGCGTGTGTTGCCCGCTTTATTTTTTTTTATTTTTTGAGATGAATCGATTCGCTGAACTGGGCCCTCTTCTTGAGATCAATTCCTCCACCGGCACAGTGTTTTGGCCAGCGACTTGAAGAGGTATATCCGCGTCTTTCAGCGCGGCTTGGTACTCTTTACCCTTCGGCCAAGGAAATAAAGCGGATGGCTCATCCGTGGAGACGAAAATGTTAGTGAAGCTTACCTGCCTGAGAGCACAACCGCTTTTCTCCCGGGCGTTCTGTGTGGTGTATGGTTATCCCTGCCACACTCGATTGTTTTTGTTGGGCATTGTTCTGTTTGTAGAAGGTTTCTAGGAACAGTAGGGGAGAGTTATTAGTATAGTTCACAGATAGAAACAATTTACGGATTATGAATACCTTCTTCCGCAAACGAGCAAACAGGAAGTGGACGTGGAAGAGCCCCAATGGTGAGACTAAAAATGAAATAGACTTCATACTGTGTGCACACCCTGGCATCGTAGAGGATGTGGATGTCCTCGGTAAGGTCCGTTGCAGCGACCACAGAATGGTAAGATCTCGTATTAGCTTAGATTAAAAGAGGGAACGGAGGAAACTGGTGAAGGGAAAGCCTATTAACGAGTTAGCATTAAGAGGGAAGGTAGAGGAATTCAGAATGTCGCTGCAAAACAGATTTTCTGCTTTAACTGAAGAAAACGACCGTATTGTTGAAACAATGAATGATAAACTTACAGCTATCGTTACAGAGTGCGCCGCAGAAGTAGGTGGTAGGATGGTTCGACACAGTGTTTTGGCCAAGGATTTGAAGAGGTCTATCCGCGTCTTTCAGCGCGGCTTGATACTCTTTACCCTTTGGCCAAGGAAATAAAGCGGATGGCTCATCCGTGGAGACGAAAATACCAACAAGCTATCTCAGGAGTCTAAAGATCTGATTAAGAAACGTCAAAGCATGAGGACGTCTAACTCCACAGACAGGATAGAACTAGCAGAGCTATCTAAGTTAATAAATAAGCGCAAGGTAGCCGACATAAGAAAGTTTAACATGGAGAAAATCGAGCATGCTCTAAGGAACATAGGTAGCCTAAAATCAGTGAGGAGAAAACTGGGCATAGGTAAAATAAATGGTATATATAAATGGTAAATAAATAGGTATGCGCTAAAAGAGAAACAGGGCAATGTTATCACCAATATGGATAAGATAGTTGAATTAGCCGAAGAGTTCTACTCAAATCTATACAGTAGCGAATGTAATCATCAAGTTACTGAGGGAGGCAGTCGAGCACAGCAATGGGACATACCGCCAGTAACGAAGGAGGAAGTAAAGAAAGCCTTAGGAGCAATGCAAAGAGGGAAAGCAGCTGGTAAGGATCAGGTAACAGCAGATTTGTTGAAGGACGGAGGAGATATTGTGCTACAAAAACTAGCCACCCTGTATACGCAATGCCTTGTGACCTCGAGAGTACCAGAAGCTTGGAAGAACGCTAACATTGTCTTAATTCATAAGAAAGGAGACGTCAAGGACTTGAAGAATTACAGACCGATCAGCTTATTGTCCGTTGCCTACAAGGTATTTACTAAGGTAATCGCTAATAGAGTCAGGAAAACCTTGGACTTTAGTCAACCAAATGATCAGGCAGGCTTTCGTAAAGGATACTCGTCAACAGACCACATTCACACTATCAATCAGGTGATAGATAAATGCGCAGAATATAACCAACCCCTATATATAGCCTTCATTGATTACGAGAAAGCATTCGACTCAGTGGAAACCTCAGCTGTCATGCAGGCATTGCGGAATCAGGGTGTGGAAGAGTGCTATATGAAAATATTGGAAGATATTTATAACGATTGCACAGCTACTATAGTTCTCCATAAAGTCAGCAATAAAATTCCAATACGAAAAGGTGTCAGGCAGGGAGACACGACCTCGCCAATGCTCTTCACTGCCTGCTTACAGGAGGTTTTCCGGGGACTGGAATGGGAAGAGTTGGGGATAAGAGTTAATGGAGAATACCTGAGTAATTTGCGATTCGCTGATGACATTGCCTTGCTAAGCCACTCAGGACAAGAATTGCAAAGCATGATCAATCAGCTAGACAGGCAGAGTAGAGCGGTGGGGCTAAGAATTAACATGCAGAAAACCAAAGTAATGTTCAATAGCCTTGCAAGGGAACAGCAGTTCGCAATTGGTAGCGAGGTGCTGGAAGTAGTAAGAGAATATGTCTACTTAGGGCAGGTAGTGACCGGAGATCCAGATCATGAGAGGGAAATAACTAGAAGAATAAGAATGGGGTGGAGTGCGTAAGGCAGGTTCTCTCAGATCATGAATGGTAGCTTACCAATATCCCTGACGAGAAAAGTATATAACAGCTGTATCCTACCGGTACTCACCTATGGGGCAGAAACGTGGAGGCTAACAAAGAGGGTTCAGCTTAAGTTAAGAACAACGCAGCGAGCTATGGAAAGGAAAATGATAGGTGTAACGTTAAGAGATCGGAAAAGGGCAGAGTGGGTGAGGGAACAAACGCGGGTTAATGACATCCTAGTTGAAATCAAGAGGAAGAAATGGGCTTGGGCAGGGCATGTAATGCGAAGGCAAGATAACCGCTGGTCCTTAAGGGTAACGGAGTGGATTCCAAGAGAAAGCAAACGTAGCAGGGGACGGCAGAAAGTTAGGTGGGCGGATGAGATTGAGAAGTTTGCGGGGAAACAGTGGCCGCAGCTGGCGACGGACTGGGTTAATTGGAGAGACATGAGAGAGGCCTTTGCCCTGCAGTGGGTGTAGTCAGGCTGATGATGATGATGATGATGATGATGTTCTGTTTGTATTCTTAATTACTACGAGAAGCGCTTTTGGTGGGGACATTGTGTCGCAGTGTGCAAGACGAAGTTGTTTTCCAGTGTCTTTATCAAGCTACTTAGAAGGTTCCATCGGCGAAGAAACAGGGACGAGTAACGAAAAAGAAAAACAACATCGCAACGCTTTTTAATGTGCTAGCACTAAAACACTTAGTGTCATATTTCAGGGATGTTTGTCTTTCTGTCCAAAGCCTCTCTCTGTAACTTTGAGGTTGCTCGCAGGTTGCTCGGGAAGAGCAATCTGGGTCTCTCAACTCGCGCCCGTGGTAGCACCTCCCATCGAAGGGCAGTCCGGGCGCATCGACGAACCGCTGCAACACTGCGCCAAGGATGGTTGAGGACTCTCACTGAACTATTAACGTCAAGTAAAGAATGACCAATTCCTGTTATATGATCATTAGCCCTTTCAAGCTATATCGTCATACCCTTAAGACAGAGTTCAAGACAGATTTCATCTCTTTTTCTCAAACCTGCTTTACCTTCAAAACCCAGCTTCGGTCAGAAACTGAAGTGAAAACCGAACTTTTAATGCAAGTAGTTCGTAACTGCCCGATTGGTGCTAAATCGTCCGTCATTTTTCTTTTCTTTCCTTGTCTCCTTCCTGCCGCTGCGCAGAAATTCCGTTTTCATATGGATCACTGGTTGGCCTACAGTACATTCTGCAAAATATATCGATCTGTTGCCCGCTACGCTTGCCTCGCATTATTACATCCGGCTTGCATCTCTTTACCTTCGTGCCCTTCCTTCGGGAGCGCAGTTGCGTGTTGCCATCGCTGCAATAAGAGGCAGAGAATACGCCTGCAATCCAACTTCATGCACCACGTTCCTAATCTGACATAGTTGCAACCTGTTTAACCAGTTATTCCGGGCATGTATGGATTGACGGCGGTGGAGTGAGCCTTGGCTGCGAGACCTCATAGGGATGTTTATAACACGGAATGACTGAGAATGTTATGAACCTCTTCGTATCAGGTTTGCTTATTTTACACAGATCTAGGTTAAGCAATCTCTGGGGAATAAACTTTTCAGGTACGATTTCTTCTAATGAATAATTTTTTTTTCCGGCTGAATAGTATAGTGAGGCCTCAGGAAAAGGAATTCCAGCGTGATGGTCAGCGGGTAATTTTTTGCAAGCTTTTGCCACACTCCATACAGAGTCCGTCCAGGTTGGTGAGAAATAGTACCATCGAAATGCGCGGATTTGGCATATAAGCCCCCCAGGGTTCCGGAAGTTACCCCTTGTTTCGAAGATGCACATTACAGTGGACTTTGAGTAAATCAGTCGATGCGATCATTGTAGTGAAAATCAGCCTGCACAAAAATAGTGGACGACGTGCTGCACAGCTCACTGTTTTGAGAAATATTCTTTATTTCTTTCGCTATATGTCACAGAAATCCTACTTTTGTTTCAGACAAGAAGAATGCTATATTAGACTGAAAGAATAAAACCGCTCCAACGCACACACACACGCACACACACGCACATACACACACACGCACACACGCACACAGGTACACAGGCACGCACGCACGCGCGCACGCGCGCTCGCGCACACGCACACACGCACGCACGCACGCACGCACACACACACACGCACACACGCACGCACGCGCACACACACACACACGCACACACGCACACGCACACGCACACACAGAAAGAATGCGAAGTCTGTTTTACGATATTATTTTTCGTGCGTTTATATGACTAATAGAACATGAATAAACCGTCACGTCCTTTACTTACACTATCACACCCTCTTCTTTTGCAATTGCCCTATGGGCTCTTCCCTGAAAGACAGTGTCTCAGGAAGGGCTCTCAATAGCATTTTTCCTGTCTGTTTTTCTGTGAGCGGAAATGAAAAAAGAAACTTTCACTTTAAGACGAAGTGAGGCAGTAAACCGAGCCTTTTCACTGAGTGTTCAATTTTAAATTCTCTCCGATCGCTTTTCATGAGATTTTCGCTCACCCTTGTAGCGTCGAAGTAGGTCACTGAAACTCAGGCGTATGAGTGCCCTCAATTAGCAGCTCAGACTAAAAACTGGCTTGACAGCTAGCTCTAATTGGCATTAAGCGGCCCAATTTCTACTCTGAAAGCGAATATCCTCAGTACATGTTACTGAGTAGAGCACGTCTTTCACGATTTGTGAAAGAAGAAAATACACGTTCGTTGGTATTGAGGGAATGGGGGGGGGGGAGTGACCGACGCTTCTGCTGCGCCTCCCATACACAGCAGGAAATTCTTGCGTTGTTGATTTTGGACGCTTACTCTCTAGGCTTCTCTGTGGCTACAGAAAAGAGCCATTGCTTTTCCTGCTGATGGTGTCATGATAACAGCATGAGGACGCAATAAAACGCTAATGGGTTTTACTAAATTGATTAGTTAGAGCTTGAGCTTGTCTCTCTTCATTTCCGTGCGGCTGTATTAAATCTTGACGCTTCCTAAATTGCAGTCAAAACTCTTCTGCCCGCCTTTTCTGGGTTGGCAACGAGCAGCTCTCAAGTAATGCTTCTCCCACGGGCCCTGAAAACATTCAAACTAACTTAGTAAAAATGAACAAGCCAGTAAATGTAAAAGAACTTCCGGATCTAGTATTCCTCAGAACAAAGGCTCCGGTGCAAAACGAGTGCCCGAGTGCCAGCACGAGGCAAGCTTGTCTCTAATACGATCGATTCGGTGCAGAATGCCTTTCTGGCGGCGGCTGTGAATGCGCGGAAATTTACACACCCAATTATCCCATTTAACTCGCATCCACATACAAGCCGCCGTGGCAAATCCCCGCCTGGTACCAGCGCGACTGCGCTCGCTGTACAGTTTTTAGAAAAGTCGAACTTCGCAGCAGTTTCAACTCATTAGCGGCGGAAACGGCGAGGGTCTCATGGGAGTTTTAAAGCGGCACGGGTCTGCTTCTTATTCGGGAGTCTAACTGCTCTTCGACAAGGCTTGAAGAATGCTTAATGAAATTGACTGCTCAACACAAACGTGAATCTTTTTGCGTGAGATACCAAGCTGCTCTTAGGTTGTAATGTTTCTTCAAAAACTGTGCCGAATTTTAAGAGCTCCATGTTTAACCAGCATTTAACTTTTTATTTTTTAAACTGGCAAACCACCTTCAAGAAGGTAGATGGTATCTGTGATGTGAATGGAGGTTAGGTTGGTTGGTTTATGGGGTTTGCAGTCCCAAAGGAACTCGGGCGATGAGAGACGCCGTAGTGAAGGGCTCCGGAAATTTAGACCACCTGGGGTTCTTTAGCGTGCACTCACATCGCACACTACACGGGCCTCTAGAATTTCGCCTCCGTCGAAATTCAACCGCCGTGGCCGGGGTCGAACCCGCGTCTTTCGCGTCTGCAGCCTTGCACCGTAATCCCTGAGCCACCGCGGCGTCTTAGGGTTTATGGTGCTTGGAGGTTCACTTGAAGTGTGTTACAGCAGAAACACTACCTTTCTTAGTTTATACAGCTTGTGTACCTGCGCAGGCTACGATCTTTTAAAAGCGCCTATCGGTGCGACACATACTGGCACACTTACACTGCCTACAACATTGAAGATGAGTTGCGCAGCGAAGACGTAGAGATAACTAAGAAATGGCAGGACATTCGCTGACCTTCTTTAAAGCCATGGGGCAGATGCTAGTCCTCCACAAGACCTCTCCTGTCTTCGCTTATGTTTTTCTTTTTAGAATGAGAAAAGAACCTTTCTAGTCTCTTTTTCGTGATGGCGGGTCCTGTTTGTCCCGTTATTTATTGTGCGAATACATGGACGGGGAGGATTAAATGTACTGATTATAAACGTCTCCTAGAGAGCTGGAGAGTGGGAGACGAGAAAACGTTGCTCCGATTCGGCGGGAAAACTCAGCGTCTGTAAGGAATCATGAGTATTGATGTAGGCAAAAAAGTTACGCGGTTAGCAAGAAGTTCCCAAAAGAAGGTGCGACGAAAGCTTTCTCAAATTTATTCGTGTCCCCTCGTTCACATTTTAAAGAACATAAGAGCTGTTCTATTTTTTTAACTTCCTGTTTCCACTGCGCAAATATCTGTGCCACATGGTGGACTAGAAATTTAAAAATAAAATTCAATGCTAGAGCAAAGGTCAAAATGTACTTTTTATCAAGATTGAAAATGGGCGCAAAAAGCAGACGTTACGACGGTAACAAGTTCGTTTCTCTAGGGACTACAACGACATGCTTTCCCGGGGTGTAATTAAATTTTTATTGGACGTCCACAAGCCTAATGCTCCTGTGTGTGACTTGGCTGGAATTGTGCTCAGGTATCGATTAGTTTCGTAGTTGAAAAAAAAGCTCGTGGCTAAACCTGCAAAGGCTCCCAGTGAGACGCGACGAGCAACGAGCATTAAAGAGAGGAGATAAAACCTATTCATCAGTCTGCGAATATAAACCACAGCGCGTAAGCTCCATGAAATGAATAATGATCAGCGCGGAATAGAGTCAACGGGTATTTGGGGTGTGCGGAGGCTTTGTAATTTGAGTAGGGCTCATTCCGCTATCTTCTCGCTCATAAAAACCCAGCACAAAGAGTAATAGTGTTTGTGACTGTTTCTGGGGATAGGTCGTTATGCTTACCGATCTATCTCGAGTATGACCAGATTGAACTTAATATCGGACATCTTAGCATGCGCTTTGTACACTGGTGTCAGGCGCTTCATAGCAGCAATTATGTTCCTGTTCGTGGTTATACGAAGACAACAGTTCGGCGAAGTGGAGATGAGAACATACTCGGCGCAAACAAATTTTTAGGAATTCAAAATGAAAAAAAATATATATATGGTCTTAGGGAAGAGAACGAGACCTGTAGTGAGTAGAAATTGATAACCAGAGGTCGTTCAACATCTTTTAATTAGATGTCCATTGTCAGCAAATGCCTGAACGAATCTCAAGCTACTCGCCATATGTGCTCTATACATTGGCACAAGGTGACAATGAACGGTGGAGCTTTAGACTTGTGCTGACGGTACACTGAGGGCGTTGTTCTGATTTCGCAAAATATGATCGGTGTTTCATACGCTCTGCTGCCCATAAAGGAGCGTTACGCCACCCCGCAGAAGTGTTTATGGTATAGCGAAAATTTTATAAAACAGAACTCCTCCGCTGATTCTTGGAATGAACGATTTATTTACATCTGCACGTTTACAGAACGATGCAGCAAGAGGTGCAGGCCGTATGGAGAATGGAAGTAAAATAGGTACCGAATATTAGAAGTGCGGGCCTCCAGTAGTCAATATAGAAGGACGGTTGCAGAGCGAAGGTCACCTCGATAGGAAACGGCCGATCAATCGAAGACAGACGCTTGGGCGAGTTGGTAATCCATGATTGTAGACAGCGCGAAAAAGAACGGGACGTGGAAATAACACAAAGACGAGCGCTGCGAAGGTGATGTAGGTCACAGGGACACCAGGATGGACGGACGTATAGCTAAAACGGCCCGATGTACTAGAAATGAAATGGCTAAAACAGACACTTCGGTGACTTGGTAACCCATGATTTTAGGCAGCGTGAAAGAGACGAAAACGCAGGAAGAACACAAAGACGATCGATGGCACGGTGTTTACTAATCTGCCAACGTCGCATTGTTATCGTTAATCCAGAGCTGACCAGTTTTACCAGCGGAGTAGGCAAGTCCGCGGGAGCTTCTCGTTGCTATTGAAGCCCTTGCAAGCGTCTTCACTTTGTGAATGCACATTGTTTGGTTTATTGGTTTGGCTTATTCGGGTTTAAAGTCCCAAAGCAACTCAGGCTTTGAGGGACGCCGTAGTGAAGGGCTCCGGAAATTTAGACAACCTGGGGTTCTTTAACGTGCACTGACATCGGAGAGTACACGGGCCTTTAGAATTTCGCCTCCATTGAAATTCGGTCACCGCGGCCGGGATCGAGCCCGCGTCTTTCGGGTCAGCAGCCGAGCACCATAACCACTGATCCACCTAGCCGTGCGAATGCGCATGGATTTGATAGTCTAGCATGGGATCACAGGTTTCAAGTGCGGCAATAGCTGTTACCGATGAGGAATTCCTGAGAATGCGCGTCCGTCTCTTGGGACAAGGAAGCAGAGAAAAATTGAAAAAGGCGTTGCCACGTGGTACCAAGAAAGCTGGTAGGCTGGCTGAAAAAGATAGAAAAACATAAATAGCAGAGGATCGCTCAGAGGCGCAGAGGAAGCGCGGAGAAATGGCTGGGTAGAGTGGCTGCCTTTATCGAGACTCGGGGATATTCGAGACGAGGCCTTCAGACTGAAAGGAAAAGCAGCAAAAGTAGCCGCGAGGAAAGAGACGATAACGACGATCAATGGAGAAGGGTTCGCACATTGTGCTTGGGTGTGTCAGCTTTCTCTGGCATTCGCTTCTGCGTCTAAGAGGCGGGTACCCGTTTCGATTCTCGCAGAGTGCGTTGTTGCCTGCATTCAGGACAGCGAAGGAAGCCGCAGTCTTAATGCAGCCGCCATACTATCGATACGAAAGGAGCGTTCGATGTCGAGGAAAAAGTCACTCGCAAGCGCAAGCAACAGCAGCAAGCGGGACGGAGCTGAACGTCTTTGTAGGCCCCAGCCAACGCAGCAGATGAAAGCGGAAAATCGACGTACGCAGCAACTGATGAAAGGAGAGCAGCAACGGCCCAGAGGATGATAAGGCGTCGCGCTAGGGAAATGAAGGCACAATGGCAAGCAGGCGGACAACACAAAGCTGCAACAATGCATGTAGTGCGCTCGAAAAGACGCGCAGTGCCCGTCGCAGTCTATGTTTTACTGACCGAAAAATTCAGCTTTGCGCATCCGAGAATTTCGTTGTCAATTTGTCTCTTGAGAAAAAAGTTTAGTTGAAAGATTTTAGGCAAGAAGAGTTTTTAACAGCACACTTATAACACGTATAACGACATACTTAACCTATCAATATGCTAATGTGCGTGTTGTATGGCAATGAATTTCGAGTAACGCTAGACGATGTGTTCTTGCAGTATCGCTGTTCATTACCAGCGTATAGGAGACCCTGTAACAAATTGGCCGTCTCCGCTGTACCTTTGCAGATCACGACACTGAGTCATGAATTTTATTCACAGCTAACTTTCGCGTGGCGTTAACGATTGTGGCAGTAATGTGGATAGGTATTAGAAAGTATTCATATTCAAAATGCGGCACACACTGAATGACTGCTTTAGCCCTTTCTGACAGACGGGGAATTTTCAAGGCAATCCTCTTTCCACAACGACATGTGCTCGAATCGCTATGGATGTGGCGTTGCCAAATATGAGAGTTGACCTTCCTGGGAGGTGCATCAGTCATAAGCAGCTAACTCGCTCTGTAAACCCTCAACTGCCTTCCACATCCCTGATTCATCGGTTTTTGTTACAGCGCAGCCTTACGAACGATGCAATTAAGATACGTCGTTTGACCCATCCAGGAATTACGAGATTGTCACCGGTCTTTAGTTGCCTTTCATAGTGCGTAATGTTGCAGTTTTTAGTTCAGTGTTGCGCATTCTATTATGTGGAAAAGACTGCGGAGGGCGTTACTTCAAGTCGTGTGCCTGCCCATGCTATTGAGCGGCATAATTATTAAGATTATCACAAACAGAAATGACGAATGAACTAGACCAAGCAGTGGCACAAAATTATGTCGATGATGATATTTAAATAATTTTATTGGCGTAAGAGTATCTAGGCCGGCTCTTAGGCATGGTGTGGCAAGATCGACGTGGGTTCAAAAATTCTGTTTTCTTTTTCAGCATTTTGCTGCAGAGAAATTAAAATACTCGCCTAGGAGAATGCTTGTATACACCGTGTAAACCTTGTATTATCATTTGCACTCGTCACGAAAAGTTAAAATTCCCGAGTTTTCGACCTCTTTCTCTCTTCCTCCTTTCAATTACACTATCTTTCCTTCCCTACGGTGCTGTTCAGGTGTCCACCGATATATGTGAGACAGATACTGCGCCATTTTCTTTCCTGAAAAACCAATTTACCAATTTACCCTGAATTTCGGATTATGCCATTTAGGATGGTTCATTGTGGACCACACCCATTCTGAATCCCTTGAAATGTTGAGGTCCCGTCCGCAACTTTCCACTTCCATGGTTGTAAGTACAACATCAAGGCTTGAAATGAAGACGATATGAAAGACCAGGGTTGGTTGACCAAACTCTGTTTCCTTTCTCAACCATGTTTAGCACATGTCCGATTTATTCATGAAATACGCCCACATCGCCAGTAAGGCAATATTGTTGAGGGAATAGTTACAGCTTCTAGTAGAAAATTTAGAAGTGTGCCGAATGCCCAGGCACACATCCCTTGACATAAATGCCAGTAATCAGTAGAAACCTGCAGTAGAAAAACAAAAGGGGAAAAAAAACTTCGGACTCTTCACATTGGTCAACTCTCAACTCTCGTCGGTCAGACTCTTCACATTCTTTACGATCTTTATTGAAGCTTTCCCGAGCTTCCTCCCATTGGCTGCAGCTCATGCATTGCTCCGAGCTTGCCCAAGTTACTAAGGGGCTTCACACGCACACCACGGCTATTTCCGCTAGTGACTCAACAGGGGATAGCGCACTAAAAAAACTCTTATCTCAAACTTACCACCGTATTGCCATTTTCATCGCCCGCTCTACACAAGGCCACGCATCAACAATCTAAAACGGGGCAGGTTGCAAGGACAAGGCGTTGTCGAAGTAGGGAGAGCCTGGCATCCAGCGTCTGATAAAAAAGATTTCTTCCCAAAGCTGTAAATATAAAAAAGCCTGAAAACGTCTATAACCCGCAAAATCGGTGACTGTCTGACTCGAAGTGACATCTATTCATCAATGACCCTCGCCTGGGCGCTGGAAAAACCAGTTTTACCTACAGCACAAAATTTTGATGTGCTCCATGAAAGGAATACTGAGGGAAACTGCCCATTGCAATGCGGAAGTGAAACGCGTAGATGAATTGTGTAGGACATCTGCATTGAAAGGTACAGGTGCGGCCAGAATAATACGGAGCACAGGAAGGGTCGCGGAGCAGCGGAAACATGCTTATGCGCGCTGCCTAGCAGTGGCGACAGGAACTATCTTAATTTGGACGCGACGAGATGGCGCCGGTAGCACGGACCAACTCTTTCCGCAGGCCTATCAACATCACAGCATATAGCATGCAATCCCTTGCTCTATGATCGACTGGTACTCTGGGGCGCGATTACGAGTCGCTCAATATCGTCTCAATCGAAAAGTGTCTCAAAAAGTGTCTCATTTGCCCCGTTCCTATTGGTCGGTCGTGACCAGCGGCCATATTGGTTTTTTGCGTCACCGGCCGACGTCATAAGTGTGCCAGAAGTGTTGACATTGCTCACCTAATTATGCAAGCCGATTGAGACGATTTCTTGCGACTGGAACGAGTGGTCCCAAACCGCTCGAGACAGAAAATGGCGGTTGTTTACATGGCCGGTTGCCGCGCGAGCAGCGGTGTAAGAGGGTGCATGAAGACGGTTTTGACGTTTTGACATAAGAAGGAGCATAATGGCTGTGCGACGAACTCGCCGTTGAACTTGGAGGTGTGCGGGTGAGTGCGCGATCAGTGGAGCGGCAAGTGCCTGTGCGTGCCTTCGCCGCCGGTGGGTTTCAAGACACCGTAGGAAATGAAGTAAACGTCGGCGTAGCCCAACCGACTGTGCAAGTGTTTGCGGTGAGTTGCGGAGACCACTGTCAAAGTTAAGGCGCAGAAGGTGCGCGCTTTCCGGCGAGACCCCTCAAGACAAGGCGGCGGCGAAGGTGGACTTCCTTCGCATAAACTTTCGCCACCGCAGTATCCCCGGCGGCGTCATCCGAGCATCATCCGAACGGAACGGCACCACCAACACGAATATCAAGTGCTTAACCCGATGCGGGCGGCATGAGTTGGTTACGAGGCGGAAGAGTGATTGTTGCCGCAGTGACCGGGCGTGCCGGCTCTTAATTCCCGCAGTGAGATTGCAAGCTCCCATCAGCTGCACCGGTCTGCTTCCGTATGTCGGCAGTTGCTGCAGTGTGATTATTCATGGTCGCCGGGTATTTTCTGAACAAAAATAAATATAATCACGCATCGCCCTTGGAGCACATTTGCCATCGATAGCAGCAAGGTGAGTTCACACTGGCGAGTCGCGGAGGTCGCGCGACAGGCTTAAATCGATTTATTACGCTCCCTCCCCGCTTTACATGTGCTTCGCAAACCGTAACTAATTGACCGAAATCGGTCGCCTAGAATACTAGCGCGACGATTGCAACTCGCCAGTGTGAACTTGCCTTAAAGCTGCCTTCGCCGGTTTTCGAGCCAAGCGCTCCTTCCAAATTGTTCTCGGCAGACTCGTAGCAATCACTGCCTTTAAACAGATTTTTCCGCGCACTTAAGATGTCTGCGCAGTACTTTGATTCTGCGTAATGTGTAAAAAAAGAGGACAGCCGTCGAATAAGCTGATTTTTTTTCTGGCTGCCATGTTTACGATGGCTGAATATGTGCGTGGAGGGATAAGGCTGAATCGGTTGAATCAGGCGGCAGCTCACGCCGCCTAGCCGCCGCTACCGACGCTTTTCCAGCGTCAGCGCACCCTCGCGGCAGCAAAAGTGACTGAAGAGCAAACTTAATTGCAAAATTGAGGACGCTTCTTCTTTTGCTTCATGTCGTTGAGTTTGAAACATAGTTTGTTAGCGAAATAAAACATTCTTCAAATTATTAACGGCGTGTTTACAGCAAACCTTTAGCATACGGTCCCTTATTGCGCAACTAAATGCTTCCTGGGTGGAACCCTACTATTAGACACCACAACCTCGCTGCTAATTGGTTGATTCCGCGGTCAACGACTCGCGGTGTCGTCATTTTGACGTCAGAGTCTCAAAATTGAGACAAAAACTCGTAATCGCGCCCCTGGTGACAGCGCCATGCGCTTCGTTGCCCCGTTTCTCGCATCGAGGTGCGGCGCGCGCTGTAAACGGGCGCAAGACGGCCGTTTTGGCATTACGTGTTATCTTGGCCCTTCAGTCCGTGCGGCCACCGAGGCTGAAGTGAGCACGCATGGATGAAGGCAGCACCTGGCGGTGTAGCCCGAACCAGCTCAGCATCTTTCGGACAGTGATAACGGCAGGGTTGCAGCAAAGAGGGGGGTTCGGCGGCAGGCACTGGGCGCATTTGTTTTTCAGTCCCGGACTGTCCGGGACTACTTGCGGACTCGAGTCCGGTATTTGTTTTTCTCGGGCAGCCCGAAAGCTCCGCCTACCTGCCTGCATCGCCATAGCAACGCGTTTGTTTTTAGCCTATGGCAGTCCGCGGGCTGCTTGGGGCTGCTGAGAAGGCAGCAGACGATAGCTGCGCGCCGCGCTGGCAGCCATATTGAGTTAGACTCCGTGTGCATTTTGAGTATTTTTCATGTTCCTGGAGGTCGATATCATGCGTTAAACCTTCACATGAGCTCCGTAGCTGCTCTCTGAGCCATCGCAATACTTTTTGTTCTTGCATCTTCGTTTATTTTCTTGAAATCCACCGCACACGGACGCGCGTTCGAAGCTGCGAGCGCGTATTGTTTGCTCGTGTCGTCAAGAGGTTCTCGTTCGCTTGTTTTGCGACATGCTGTCTGTACACTTACCTGAAAGCATCGCAGGTGAACCACTCGTATACTGGAGCAGCTATAGAGCTTGTTGTCAACATTTTTGCGAAGGCTTTCGTCTATCTGCCTATCCGCAACAAGTTGGGCTACTTTTTGCGAACTTCGCCGCAAGCAGTAGCGGCGAGCATACCTCCGAAGCTGAGTTCTGTAATGCACCTACGCTAAGCTGACAGTACAGTCTTTAAATCGACTCAGTATCATGATCGAGCGCACGGCGTTGCTTCGGCGTCGTGGTGGCCGTGGCTTGCATCGTCTGCAAGCAGATGACAGCGTCCTTGTACGGTAACCGAGGGGGAGCCCGGCTCTGGCGGCGAGTTCGAAAGCAGCCAATGGCAAGTAGGTCATGTGACCATGACGCTTTTCCTGTCCGAGCGGAAGCCGAGACCTGTCAGCAAGTAGTCCGGGACTGGAAAAACAAATGCGGCCACTCTCGCTGCGCGCGGATAGCCAGGGGTGTCTTTATTGTGCTGATAGGTGGCGCTTAGATGCAGTTTCTGCCAGCTTGGCCACCTTTCGCGTGCTCCGTATTATTCTGGCCGCACCTGTACGTACGTTCAAGTGTAAACATTATTACTGGCAGCAGTGGCAATACATGATGTGGCAGTGATGTGTTAGGGAGCCACCAAAACGTGTCCCTCAGCCGCGCCTACGTAATGCGTGCACCAATCTGTGCGGTCTGGTTATGAGGGCGCTTGTTCGTACAAGCCGGATACGACTGTTTTAAATGGGTCCTGCTCATAGGGGCTCGACGAAGTGCCAACCATATAAAATTCCTGAAATAACTGACTTAGCTTGGGTGGCGATTAAATTTTAGAGAAACAGCAGTAAGGCTTCTCTTATGTCATGGTGATAGTTATTGCCGTGACGAAACAGCGGCCAACAACAAACAGCTCAGTCTTCTTTTTTACGGCTGCGGCATGTCAAGAGCAAAAACCTGGATGCGGATTTCTAAGCATAATAGCGCACTCGGAAAGGCCAGGTGTAATGTGACTCCGATTAAACGAAAACGGTGATAACACCAACGCTTTTTTTAAACGACTCTGCTACTTGTAGATTAAGTATCAATGCACTCTAAATAAAGCGAAAAGCTTTCTTTCCGTGATGAGAGCTTTATGTACTTGGTAGAACTTCCAACGAGTCGGCTACAAAAAGTAGAAGGCACACTCGATCTTATCGTATGTCACACTTTTTTGTCAATGACAGTCATTATCCTTTACCCTCACTGACCCGTCAATGACCTTCATTATCTCCTTTCAATAGTATTTCTGCGGTGCAACGGCAGGCGAGTCTATAGATGCGGTGCAAAGCATCCATGACCGCCAGTCCCCTGACACTTTAAGCTAATTTCATCACTCCGTGGTGAGTAGAGGTGTTATCTCTTTCTGTGTGCCAGTTTGACCCAATCTGTCCCTAACTAGGTACACCTCGCCACGCTGCCGTGGCTGTGAATAGTTCCTCTATCAATGGAACAGCGAGTAACTTTTCTTACCTGCACTGCTACGGTTTCCCTATCTTTGTCTAATTAGGCTTCGCTCAGCGATAATTGTGTTAACTTAGCTGACACGCTCAGTGAATTAGCGCCGATTCGTTACTTTCAACATGGAAGGCACGTTCCGAGTCAGTGGACATAAGCAGCAGGAGAGAGGAGCTGCTATGTTCAGCTTTTTCCTCGAAAGAATTTGGGCTTTTCGCGCAAACACGGGATAAATAGACGACGGCCTCGAACCCCGAAATGTTGTGGGTTAATGCATTCTACCGCAATTTTGGTTTCTTGTGCTTCTTTCGTGAATCGAGCTTAGTCGAGTTATTTAGATAACATCACGGCAGCCAAAAGAAGCACAAACTAGCGAGAAATTCAGGCGCGAAGTGCTAAAGTCTTCGCCGTTTTGTTTTTCCCTCTAGCATTAATAATTTCTGAACCTTCAATAAGGGAAGGTGTTGAGGTTGAGACAGTTTAGCAAACCATATCTATCGATCTCATAGAAGTGGAAGCCCTGAAGTTTGTGGCCTTTAACAGCGTACGCTTTTCAAGCACCTCAAAAACTGCACATCTGCTTCATAAAGCTCGCAGAGCATACTCGCACAGAGGTCAACCAATGAAAACATCATTTCACGCTCGTAGAATTAGGCCAAGTAATCACCAATCGGCATGAGTCAATGAAAATCACCGTGTCTCCTTGCCTTTGTTCCTCGGCAGTACAATTCGCTTTTGTCCTTCTAATTCTACTCCCATTGCTCGCAGGTTCCATTTTGGCCACTCGCGTAGTAGTATTGATTGACAAATATTACTTTCCGCGACGTTTGTACCCATGTGATGGACTTCCGTCCTTTGTTCGGTATAAGTTGAAAGAAGCAGTTAATGTGAGAGAGGCGTTTCATGATTTCTGAAGTGAGTGAACCTCTCTGGAATACGTATTGTTGCTGCCACGTATACAAAACCTATCTGCAGATATCTCGAAGGAAACATTCTTGAGGTGGACGTTCTTATTTTAGCAGCACATGCGTAACAGTTCGGCATATGACCGATCACCAGGAATTTCGCCTCAAGATTTCTCCGTAGAAATGAATACTTTTCTTTTTGCAACGAAATGAAGAAAGAACAAGGACATCTGCGATGCGTCTCTGTGCATTTATTTTTGCACGTGGCCTATTGCATTCGTCTGTATTTTTCCGTAGTTGTTTTTAAATAGCAGATATCCATCACCTGACCTGAGTAAATACCGGTAGCCTATAAACTGCATTAAAACTTCCTGTTGGGCGAGTTGGTAGTTCATCTTGAATTAGAAATGTTATAGCGCAAACAACGCTCGCGATTTGATGGCTCTGACACAACCCTTGTTTTTGTTTTTTGTCAATTTTTTTCTCTCACGATCCTTCGGCCTATAAAAGGTGTGGCTTTCGATGAATAAATTCAGTTGACAGTTAGCGCTTGTGTGTGTGTTTCCTCTCTTTTGTCCGTGTCTTTGTTTGCGCTATAACATTTCTAATTCACTATAAACTGCAGCCTCAATGATACGATGCGCAATCTGTGGCGAACTTTTGGGTCGGCTCAAATAGCAAACCCCTTGTTCACTAGTGCCCCGACAAGGATAGAGATGATTTCGCAGGTGAGAGCTTTCGAAAGCAGATAAAAGGAACACGGTGCACCCAGCTGAGCACGCGACATGTAGACTTGCAGAGTGCTTTAATTACCTCGCGTGCCATGAATTGATTTCCCTTCTTCTACACGCTTCCTTCGGTGCATCAGTATTCCCTAGCGTGAATAGTTTTCTTTGCAATTCAAAGATTCGTTTCTTTAGTTTCTTTGTTAAGAACCGCACTGCGCTAAAAATCCGGTTTATAACATGAATAATTTCATGTAAAAGGCTAAAGTGAAAGCTAATTAGTCGCTTGTTATCAGAAGATACATCAAAACGAATTCCACCAAAGTGCAAAAGGACGAAAACTTTCACTCTCATCAGGATGGAAAGAAAAGGCTGGAGGAGAAGTGTAGCTTTAAAAAAAAATGTCAGAGAATTCTGGCTAAATTTTATAAACGTCCGAAACCAAAACTGCATGAACATTGGCTTTTCTTGTTACTTTACTGTCAGCGTTCTATTGTTGGCTCATCATACTGCTTTTCATGTCGTAAATAGTAGAGGTTTTAACATAGTTAAACCGAGTAGGACGAGCGAAAGCAATTGAGGCAACGCTCCCTGGAAGACAACTGCATGAAAAGTCACGGCACGAGCAGCGTACTTCCATCGTCGTCGCGCGGTTGCTCGTATGATTTGCGACGCCTATGGATCTCGCGTGTCGGGAGCGGGGATGGCTGTGCGCGCTTGCAACGCAGTGCGGGTGGCAGTAACGGCCAACAGGGGGAGCTAGGAGTGCAAACGATCTTGTGCGATGGCTGCACCGTGATGGCACAAGGACGCAAACATCGCAAGATCTTGCTCGTTGCCCAACGACCAGGAACGAACGCAGCCTAGTGTTTCGGTTTGCGTATAACTGCCGTTAACCACCATGTCCTTAGTTTCTTTAGTTGCACTGTACGCGGCCCGGTCACTGGCATTACTTTGATTTTGTCGCCACCGCTCACTTCAATCTTTTTCCCCGTAATAATCGTTGCACCATCGAACTTGTTTACGCTTGTGGTTGACGTATTTGAGAGTGGGGTTGCCGTAACCCGCAGTGCAAGGTCAGTTGTGGCAATAAACTTTATTGCCCAAGTGAACAAGCCAGCGTCTTCATCCTAGGCGGCGGGCGCCTTTAATCCGGGAGGATGTGCAGCCCGGCCGTTCACCGCGCCCTTTCTACCACCATCAGCTGGAACTCAGTACCGGTGCTTGTTAGCCGCGCCTCAAACTGCTCTTTCGACGAGTGTTGCGTGAGTGGTAACTCGGTACCAGCGCACTCCCTCACCACGTGGCTTAGGGTACTCCCCTTGCATTCAATGCAAAAGCTCTAGGTCACGTGTTTTTTTGTTTTTTTATATTTCGCGTGCTTCATTTTCAAAATGGAATAACTCAACTATCGTATGCACTAAAACAAAAACTGATTAATTAGTGAATTTTAGAGTGTGGTACCATTAGGTACCGAAACTTTTGCCGGAAATGTAAGCCATAAATAGAAAATGTATTCACTGAATTCATGCAAATGAAAAAACCTCTGCATACCTAATACAACAGTTAGCAACATGGCTGACGTTGTCAGCGCCTAGCCTCGGTATTTCGACATTTAAAACTGGTCGGAAGAATGAGGTACTGTTGATTTCAGTTTTAGAGAAGGTAGTTCAAATAAAAGCGTGGTTACTGAGACTATCGTTTCGAACCCGAGATTTCCCGCACCATCCTCTTCAACTTGATGAAAAAGCTGAGCGCAGTCGTCATTACATAGTTTCGCGACCTTTAATCGTTTTTTTTTACGTAACTATTCAGCCGTATATTTTTTGTCGTTTTAACCTTGTCGATAACATGAAAAGTCTCCTCACTTCTATTTCAGACGTCTTATGCCTGGTGTCTGTGTAATTAATCTCACCCACACAATGGAAATTTGACAACACTTCCATGACGGCCGGCGTCTTGTTGTGTACACATGGCAAACAGGTCCACGCACATATAACGCTGACTATTTTCAACCGAAGGATCCCTCGTAATCTCATGCGGGCAGTACAGAATGCATCAATATTTGCTTTCCTGATTAGCCCGTTCACCCTAGAAATTACCCTGACAGGGGCACGTTATTGATTGCGCACACTGACTCGCCTGAGAGGTTAACCCGCCGGAATACACGTTTCCCAAAATGGCAGAGGGTTTACTGAAGTTCTGTAATTTTTTTGTTTCTGTCTTCGTTCCGGAAATTCTATTAACCCGGCGCTGATTCTTTTTTCGTATTTTTCTAAAACCTTTATGACGTTTTCTACGGGGGTGAGGGGAAGGGGCCTCGCAATGAATTCTCCGCCTGGTACCAGTCGTTTCGTAATCGTGGCTCACTGGTTAATGGTGCTCAGCTGCTGACCCGAAATACGCGGGTTCGATCCCAACCATGGTGGTCGAATTTCGATGAAGGCAAAATTACTGAGGCCCGTGTACTGTGCGATGTCAGTGCACGGTAAAGAACCTAGGTGGTCGAAATTTCCGGAGCCCTTCACTACGGCGTCCCTCATAGCCTGAGTCACTTTGGGACGTTAAACCCTTCTAAACCAACCTATCATTTACTACTTGCGTTACTCTATGAGAGTCAGCGTCATCTTCTCATAAATTCTGACGTTGGTGCCTACTCTCGACGATGTTCTGAATCACCTTTTTGTAGAGGGTAGCAAAATCTTTGTAGAGAGTAGAAGAAGCAATACTCACACCCCTGAGAGCCTTGACTGTTTTGTTGGTATGTTAAGTGCCAGAATATACTGCCAATAAGCAGACTGTGTGGCCTGGGTACTTTTCACCAACCTTGTTCCTAGCCCTGGAAATAAGAGAAACGCAGAGTACGCGTATATCTACATCAAAGCACAACTGGGGCGACTCAACACAGTGAGCCACAGCAGGAAAACATATAGTTCGTGAAGATTATGATTCTTATCGTCGTCTTCAAACGCCATCCTTTCGGTCAGCGTTCCCAAATTCCCGACAGGTCTAGCGCTGCAAGTATGTTGAGAGGCAAAAAAAGTTCGAGTTTAGAAACTGCGGTGTATTGTTACGCACACAAATCTGAGAAGGGGGAGAAGGCAGCCGAAAGCTTCGCTAAGGGCGAGCGCAAGAAAATATACTGTAATGTGTATGTTGTTAGTTAGTCGCTCATTACCTAAGAACTGTCGGCGAACTCGGCGGCATGATAAGGAGAGAAAGCGGGGAGAGATGTTGGGCGAAATGTTCTGCTGGAAAGAGAAAAGCGGCTGGTGGCGATAGCTCTAGAAGTTGCGGAAAGGGCCAGATCGACGAAGTGCGCTTGTCACTTTGAAGCAGACAAGTGGCCAAAGGCAGCGACACGTTCAGCAACCAAGGTACCACGCAAATGCTTGCCGAGAGCGTGCGGTTATAAGAATCTACGAGCCTTCTTAAAATGTGCGACACATTTCTTGCAATACTTCCGTAATACGCTCACGCATACTATCGATGATAAGGTAGACAAAAGATATTTTTTCTCCTTCCTTTAAACACCGCCATTAGCCGCATTGGGTGGTAGAGTGCTGAGGGAATGGACAGGGCACTTGGGGTGGTTTTCGGCGTTTTCTTTGAACACGTAAGCAGCGTGCCACTTCCAAGCTTTCGACAAGCAACAGTGTTGTTCGGAGGTTCAGGCTATCTAGAGGGAGCGCTGGCCCCGAACCCGGATGACAAATTTCCTAATCAATCGGGTGCCTAACATGAAGGCAGCGCAAATTGAAGGTCGCTAACAAGCACCGGCTTGTTAGGAGAGTTCTCCTGATTAGGTATCTCCTGAGAACGGACAAATTGCGGCGCTCCACAAGAATAAAACATCAACATCGGTAGCCAATGGTACAAAACAACTGCAGAAGTCGTGCCGGTTGAGAAGAAACAAATAACGAGAAGAAAAAAAGAACGTGACGAGAATAACACACTGTACACATCACAGGTCGACGTGTTTATCAAACAGTCGTTCATCAAACGGGCGGCTAACCAACAAGGGAATCGTACTTAGGGTAAGAGTGATAGCTGGCTACCAACTCAGAACTTTAAAGAGAACGTTACGGTGGCTTTCCAGCCTTCCCACACTGAATGGCAGTTGCAGGCACTGTTTCTGCGCTAAGGTTTCGCGCCCTTTTTTTTTTTTTTTGCAAGAGAACAGCAGGAATGATTTCAAGGTAAGGCAGATATGTACATACGTTGCAACAAACCGTCAGGGAGCCAACATTACGTCGCCAACGTACTTTAAAGTAATCGTCGTAAAAACGAAACTTTTCTTAGTCTCTCTGCCGCGCGGCGAGTAATGCGCTTGCTAAGCGGAGGACTGATCTTAGCACCTATTACGACAGGCGCCATCTCGCTCATGGCGGCGTCAAAAAACAGAGTTATACAGCTTGAATACCCCCCCCCCCCCCCCCCTTCGCTCCGTAAACTGCGTCACATGCTTTGAAATTAGAAGGAGCGCCTGTCAGTTGAATGTTTTCCGCCCCCTCCATTGCAGCTTCGGTGTGTGATGCGCCGTGTCAGTCGATTAGAGTATGCTAACGGAGAGGAGCTTCAGTTGATGGGCCAATACGGTATTTTATATATATATGTCCCTTTTTTCGTAGACGATGTGAATGGGTTGATCTATACTTCGAGGAGACCAATATTTCAGTAAATACAGCAATAAAAGAGCCGAATAGAAATTTAAATGGAACCGACACTTCAGTGGCTCAACCCACCAAAAACTCACTGAGCAGAGGAACAAAATCGACGGCGGAGTAAGATTAAACGTTGTATGAACTTTTAAATTAGGTTTTACGTTCCGAAGCAACGCATAGACTATGAAGGATGACGTATAGGGGAGCGCTTCGAAATAATTTCGACCACCGGTGTTTTCTTAATTAGTGACGGTATCTCAGAGGACGCGGCCGACATTTGCGTTTTGCCTCAATAGGAACGTGCCAGCAGCGCCCGAGATTGAACAATGGTTTCGTGTGGTTTAGTTCGGTTTATGGGGTTTGACGCCCCAAAGCGCCCACCGGCTTCGTAACTGAGCACTCTAGCTACTGAAACACCGCACAGGGTAGAAAAAGAAATATAGCGTCGAATATTATGAAACGTATTAAAAGAGGATCGTAGCAAAGCCAGGAAGAATTGGTGTGGCTACTTTCACCAAAATGAGCAAGGGTAGGTGAATAGAGTAAAAAAATCGTACGAGTAGGTAAAGCCCCGAATTTCTTTGAAATTATGTGTTTCTTCCACGACGTGTATTTTCCAGCAACAATGAAGTCACGGAAGAGATGCTATTTGATTCAATTATTCCTAAAGCCCTAACTGAGAGGTAGCACTCCGTTTTTTACTGTTTTAGGCAGAAAAAAACGAACAGTAATGCGTAACTGGAAATGATGAGTGGGTTGTCTTCTAAAGATAACAGAAGTGGTCAGCTTAAAGGGGTCACTTAAGTGCAGGTCGGATCAAAATTAGGCGGCCGGCTTCACAGGTGAAGTCTCAAGGAGAGCGCATCATAACACCCTCCCGTGTTGCACCTGCAGGCAGCTACCGGCAAGAGTTCATCTCCCACATTCGAGCTTTCGGCCTCGACCCATGCACCTGCCTACACCTTCCAGAAGCTTCAGCGACCTAAAGCCCACCCAGCAGAGGAACGAAAAAGCATCTGCGAAAAAAAATTGGAAGTTACAATGCGATGGTGATTAATTTAACAGTGAAATGTACACCTACAACGGATGAAGCAGATCTCTCCCCCCACATCGTATCATCTCCTGTGCAGTATTCTGTAAGAAAGGTATGCTCAGGTAATATACAGATATTTCTTACCTTCCAGCCTTTAGTGTTCAGGCGAAGTGGAAGAGCCAAATTTTCACAACATTTGCTGCTTTTTTTTAAAATATAATAATAAACTAAGGTCGAGTGAATGCGTATGCTCGACGCTTTTTTTTTTTTTGCATGTTGAAGATAGTTTCTCTAATTGGAAGGGTTAGTAGCACTACTACTACAGACATAATAGCTGAAGCCATTACACCCATCGTAATGATTGGAGTGTGAGGGCAAGAGAGAACAAATTTTATTTCCTGGCGCTAAAGTTAATGCTGTCTTGAGGGCTAGTGTAAATGTGCACGTGAAAGGCCTGGAGAACCGGTCGTTTTGACATTTCTCGAAAGAACTACGCTTCTACTACGCGCATGCTGGCCTATTCGTATAATTATTTCATTTTCTTTATCTCCTGAGAGAGCGTACGTGGTGCCCCAATAAACTGCAAAATATTTGCCTTGTCTTCAAGACACATGTTGAGTAAAAGCATTTCTTGCCACATTTTCATTTAACCGGACGCGAATTTCTCAATGATTGCTGCTATAACTGAAGTTTTATGCATATGAGGTTCACCGCTTTTAGTTTTCCCCATCTTGAACACGTGCTCGCAGAGCCACTGTGGCAGGTGACCAGAAATTGAAGTATAATTGATTGTTATTCCAGTAATGCCACCGAGATGCACTGGCCATGTTTCGTCTCTTGGTAACGTCCCGAAACAGCATTCTCTGAGTAGCTTTGACGTACTGTTGACAGCCTTCAAATTTAATGACATTTTTCGACGTTACTGTTGTCCTGAAAAAATCATGATAAGCACCTTCATTTTTAGCATTGATTACTGCGTTTATTGGGGCTGTTTAGTCTTACGGGAAGACTTGTCATTCCACATGTTCGTAACTATTCCTCGAAGAATCTTCGATTTTCCTAAATTCGGCACTTCTCCAAAAGTCCAAGACAACGTTTTGGACTCACTGAAACATTCCTCTCAGTAAGCAAGATTCCATTTTCCAAGACCGCAATAAAAAAATACCAGGGGCATTTAAGGCTCCTTACGTGCTATGAATGTAAAAGCATTGTGCTCTACTGCTGTTTGCTCTGGTGCGCTCGTGGTTAATTATGTCTGTGGTATTCTGTGCGTTTGTGTAACTTAGTCGCGTTGGCCACCAAGCCGCAGACCATTCGAAGCTCCGTGGGTTAATTCCCACATATGCAGAATTGGTCCTTCTTCACTTAACATTAATACATGGCCGCGAGTCCTCCGACGACTACCAGCGCAGTGGCAAAGCGCATGCGGCACTGAAATGACAGGTTGCTGTTCCTGTGAGAGCCTCCCAGAGGGGTTTTGCGACACATGTTTCTCTTCACGAGTAACTTCCCGCGCAGCTTACCAGAGTTACCACACGATCTTACCCGAGCTTCCTCCCACTGCCTTCAGCTTGTGTGGCGCTTTTCCGACTTACCCGAGCTTGCCCGAATTATTTTATGGACAGAAAGTGTGGGCGCTTTCTGCATACGCCACCCATGAGGCAAGTAATGGGTGCACAATAAAAATTCCAGCGGCTACGCATAGTTTACAGGTTCTCCAGGCCAGACCGGCTACAGCATTTAGTAACCTCATTAGTGGGCTACTGATGGGAACCAGCAATACGGGACGCAAAAACAACACACACAGACAGGGCGCAAATTGGCCATTTGCTAGGCCCAAGTGCGGCTTTATTTGCGGCAACTATATTTCATTTCAAAGGCAGAGCGTCGGGCAGCACTTCCTGGCCTTCACATCCGCTTAAAGTTTTCAATGCTCTCTCCCCGAAAGTGTTTTCTTAGACGGAAGCGAAACGGTCGGTGGATGGCCTTTTAGTTATGAGTAGCACTCGGCGTCAGGAGCGCCTGCTCGTGACTCCTTATACGAACAAGGAAGGGAGGCTACATCATCACCATCAGTTTGACTACGCCCACTGCAAGGCAAAGGCCTCTCTGATATCTCTTCAATTAATCACTGGCCTTCACGCCTCAGCTCCATCGATAAGTATGTATACCTTTCTCTTGAAGGATACTGCTATTCATGATCTGAGATAACCGGCGAAATGCGCATTCTTATGGTTATCTCGCTTTCGTGATTAGGATCTGACGTCGCTACCTTCCCTAAGTAGACTTATTCTTGTTCCCTTCCGACGTTGTAGGACATTACTTTTCTTTTCTGCATGTTAACTTTAAGGCCTAACATTCTGCTCTGCCTGTCTAACTCATTGATCATGCTTTGCAGTTGATCTCATGGGTGACTTAACATGTCAATGTCATCCGTGAATCACAGATTACTAGGGTATTTTCCATTAATTCTTATCCTCAACTGCTCCCAAAACGCTAAATGCAGGAGCCCTTTTGGAAACTTTCATCAAAATTCCAGCTGACGGACGGAAAATTGAGCGACTCATTTCGATTACGACCGGGCGTGGAAAGTTCAGATGCCTAGCTGAAACATGCACAGTGTTTTCCTGATCTTTTATTAAGTGCCACGCAGCTCTGCCTAGGTGAGAAATTGCCTGGCTAGAGCGCGAGAGCAAATAAGTGTGTCATGTGCCCCACTCATCGTGAGCATCGCTTTAAAAACCGCGGACGAATAGCTGCAGCGGAAATAGATGAGCAAAAGTGACCGACCACTTGCTGGTTGGAAAAAAAAATAAAATATATAAATATCTTGGAAGCGGTGAGTTTAAGCTAAACTTTGTGAAAAGCAGAGGATCGGGGAAGGCATTCCATTCTCGTTATGGGGCTTTTCGTGAAGCACAGGGCATCGAGTGGAGATTATTTCTCATCAGTCATCGGCCACTTGGGCTTATCTTCTTCTGGCTCAACTGTACCTTGTCGTGATAAATCTGCGCAGATATAGCTCGAGGTCGAGTAGCTAAAGCGACACTATATTTAATTCACTATATTTTGTAGTGTAGACTCAAGTTCTTAGAGTTTAACCTCTAAAATATAGGCGAGAAGCATCAGCTAATGCTTCTAGCGCGTCCAAGATCACTCAAACTACTCAATTTTGTACAAGATATGTTTATCAGGAGTTTTCCGGCGAGCGCCGTTATTGGGAGCTTATCCATGCCATCCATGCGGCCGAACCGGTAAGAGTGAGTGTCGCATCGTCTACTGAAGTACAAGTCGTTCCTTTGCCACCTCGACGCCAACGCCGTCTTTTCTGCAGTCTTTGACACTCCTTTTGGCTGTTTGTAACACGTCTTGCCGTTCCCATCTGACTCTTGCCTGCAGCGCGGCTTTATAAATTCCTGTTTGTCTCATGTCAGTTGACCGTTGTAGGCCATGTTGTCTACAAGGGGTGTGTTTGTTTCGAACCGGCCTATTATCCCGCTTTGGCTGTCTTTCCGCAACCGCCCTCCATCAACGATCTGCGCCACTTCGTAGCAGTACGCTCTACTTTTTCCCGTTTTTTTTCGCAACAATGCTTTCATTGCCGCGCCTATAAGATAACTTATGTCGGGCAGTTAAAATTTATCGCTGTGGTCTCCATCATGGAACGGCTCTTGCAAAATATTAAGCCTCCTTCACAGAGAACCGGCCATACTGCGCATTTCGACTCAATCGCTCCTACCGAAGTCCACACGCACGCCAGTGGTGTTGGTCTCGGCACCGTACCCGACTAGCGAAAATCTGGCTTCGGAGAATTCATCGCTCCTTCTACAAGTGGCACACTCGCCAAAACTTCATTCAATTTCTCTGCTACTTATAACATGTGCTTGTCCAACGTTTGGACATTTGCCAAAATCTGAAGTTACTTTTATGGTAACTCGTTTAGTTTGTGGCGCACCACGATGCGCTTTGTTGGCTTTCGAGACCCATCCAGCCGCCTCTCCAGGCAGGTCTGTCACCTGCAGGAATACGATTTCCGTGTATTCCATCAAACCGGCCGCAACTATCAAGACGCCGATGCCCTTTCTTTGTGCCGACTTCGAGCTGAGACTGCCAGCATTTACATCTCGGACACCTTACCGCAGTCTCTCCACGTTAGCGACATGTCTTTAGCACAGGAATGATACATCTGGATGGCTTTTACTCGTTAATTTTCACGCCAACATGGTGACTGCTTCTAAGTCACATGCTGTCCGTTGCCATGCTTCATATCTCCGTAAGAAGAAATTATGGACAAGCGCATTTTTTACAAAAGTAAATTGTTTATGAACACCATATTTGTTTGTAACTGGATTGCGCTACAACAATCAATAAATCTGGAGGGAGCCGCCTCATCGGGACGCTAGTATTTTATATTATGCATTGAAAAAAACCTGGCGCATTGGTTTTCTACGGCCAAATTAACTACTTGGTTCAAGCAAACGGCAAACTTTTTCAGCAAGATTTTGACGCGCATGTTAAGATTAGACGTTTCAATCAATATATTCCGAACAGTGCCTTAAAATGCTCTACAGCCGTCTCACAATTATTGATTAAAACTCAGACCATTTGTTTTCACACATAGTCACACCCAGTGTCGCCATAACTACTGCCGTGACAACGATCGCACCACACCACACCGCTCTGCAATTCTGAGATTCTTAGGTGGCTCGGATGTCTTCCCATTTCCAGGACTGCTCGTTACATCGCTTTCCAAATACCACGGCCCTAACCGCCTCCCGGAGCGAGCATGTGCCGTTTACTACTATATCGAACGCTTCCCAACGTCCGCTGATCTCCGCCTCATGGGATGCGAGGCTGTTCCCGTCCAGCGCAAGCAATACTACTACCCCATCATTCTGCCGTCGCCGTAAACCACCACGATGGCTCCTCTTTTCGCCAAGGGCGATCGTAAAGACGAAGAACGTTCGCTTCAGTGGCATTGCTAAAGAAACAAAGAAGGACGAACAAGCGCTTCAGCAGCGTTAATGTCGCCGAGTATGTGTGAACTCGTAAGGACGAAGAACATTCGCTTCAGCCTCATAGCTAAAAGACACACAGACGCTTCAGCATCAATAATATCGCCGCGTATGCGTGAACGACCAGGCTCACCTCGAAATGTTTTCTCCACTGCTTTCGTCGTGCCGGTTCCATACTATGAATCTCCGTCTTGAAATTTGTCTATTCTGATCATGCTATGTGCGATTTAACTTCTTGAAACGTGACATCGGCCATGACGGGCACAACAGTAAAGGTCTCCGGATTTATTCACACCATATACAGTTTTTAATTGGCGCTGACACCGCACAGAAAAGGTGCGTCTTTGCATTCGGACTGCTTCAAAACCTGCCGACGCGGTCGGTATTGCGCTCCGAGACGTTGTGATCAGCACTTGAATGCAGCTGCATTGCGAAACCACATTTGAATTCTAATAACTTCCTCTCAGTCGTTAAGCTGGTCCGTTCTTTGCCATGTTTGCTTCTAGTTATGAGCGCTATTTTTTGTGCGCGCAGACGAATCCGCAGCGCAGCCGGAGGTGATTTGCGTCGTACAGCTTCGGCACCAGTATGATTGCGTGTTGGTTTGCCACCAGCATAAGTGCGAGAAGCGGAAGCGGAAACGCAATAACCCTGATGCCCATATGAAATGTAATGCAACATTACATTGCTTTTATGTTTTTCCTCACTCTTTGGCTTGACGCCAGCACCATTTCGATATCCTTGAAAATTCCTCACGAGGCTATCGAGTTGAAAGTTCCATTTCCATGCGCCTTTCTTCCTTTTGCAACCTTAAATACTGTCTCTGCTTTGACTACTCCTCACAAGCTATAAGCTCTTTTTTCTCCTCTTTTCCTGCTAAAGTGCCACATAAGAGCCGCCAACAGTGTTTAGCTTCTGAAAGTCAATAACATTGAAGAAGCTGGGCTTTCAGATAATAGTTTTCCATTTTTGGTCGACCGCACTTGACATTTCTTCGCAAAAACCAATTTTTACGTGCAATCGCGAAACTGTAGGTGGGAATCCTCCGACATATTTGCTGAAGCCACAAGAAGTGCAAGAGAAGTAAAAAAGAAACAATTTCTATCGGCACCTTTCCTTCGAGCACGTGGCCTACATCACCTCATCAATCCACCTATCAACACTCATTCAAGAAAGGTTAATAAACGACTACGAGTGCTTTCTTCAGTTTCTTTATTTCTAGCTATAGCTCATCCGCAATAAACTATGCCTAGTTGAGTATGACATTTTAAGGATCAGAAAAACGCAAAGCAAAAATGTGTCATAAAATGAACAGATATCCCATAAAGGCAGGTTCTGTAAAGAACCAAATCAAGTGTATAAACTTGTTAGCGTTATTCCGCTGTTGCAAATGACTGAATATCGAACCAATGTCTGAAATCACAAATTGTGAGTGCTCAGCCCATTCATGCAGTCTCAAGTGTTGGGAGGACGTTAGTCTAGATCAGGGTGGCCATACTGCCGCTCTTCGCGGGTCCAAGCGCAGCTCGCGACTTTCTAGCATCTGTGCCCCCATCGCAGTGCACATGCGCAGTGAGCAATCGCTGCATGAGCGAGATTCACTGTTGCCAATAGCTTTAACGCTACAAAAAAAAAAAAGAGACAGCCACACC
Organism: Amblyomma mixtum; assembly: GCF_055824585.1. NCBI lineage: Eukaryota > Metazoa > Arthropoda > Arachnida > Ixodida > Ixodidae > Amblyomma > Amblyomma mixtum. The sequence goes on along the minus strand of NC_143020.1, from coordinate 80,505,220 downwards.
CCCCTTTATATCGGTCTCTTCGCGGCTCTTCAGAGAAAAGATCTTTTATTGCTGTTCCATATGCCTGTCTGGCCAGCCTTGGTAGCGATGTTCTAGAGTTGGTTGCCGACCAAATTTTTGAATCTGCTACTCAAGTAACAATAAAAGTTTGGCACCTCCGGGAAGAAGAAACTACAAATCAGGCAATTTTAAATAGGTGGAGTTTATTACGAAGAAACTTGAACGAAGGTTAGAGAGAAATATTCTAATGATGGTTGCCTGATGATGTGCTGACTTAAAAGATAAGAAGGATAAGAGGGGAGATCAAAAGGTTTTGCAACTTGGCTATGTCTAAATATCGGGCAGTGATCTTTCTATACATTTCGTTTAGGTCATATCTGCAGCGAAGGAAGGTCTGAATATCTAGCCTTCTATTTCGTTACTCGGTCTGCATCAGTCAGTCAAACATAGTGTCCTCCGACGATTGGAAACTCGGGTACCGGAGTGTTGTCAAATTCATGAGCAAAGAAAGAAGTTGTTGTCGAACAGATCTACAATAAGATAGTGAACGTGCATGGCAGTGAATGTCCTTCATATGCTACAGTGACTGAGTGATTCAATGAGTTTAATTGTGGCCGTGTGCTCGTGGAAGACGACCCAAGGTCAGGGCAGCCAACGACTTTAAGCGATTTAGATAGTTCAACCTCAGCAGAGACCCTTTTCATCAATTATCGCCGAATCAAGGTGTTCGAAGTTGCCGGAGAATTGAGCATTTCTTATCGCAGTACTTTTACTATCATCCACGATGTTTTAGGTACGTGGAAGGTCTCGGCATGATGGGTGCCACGGAAGATCTCAGCACAAGATCAACACAACATCGTGCACTCATCAAGGGAACGTTTGCACCTGTATTCAAGCAGCCCAGAAGATTTTCTCTCCAGCCTTGTGACTGAGAATGAGACGTGGCTGTACAAATGGGGTCCAGAGAAAACAGCAGTCTATGAAGTAGACGCATTCGGGCTGCCCTCCCCCGAAAAATTTCAACACCCAACGCTCACGAAGGAAAATGATGGAGACATTTACTTGGGACGCAAACGATATCCTGCTCATGCAGTATCTTGAAAACTGTAGGACAGTAACAGGAGAATCTTACCTCAGTGTTCTTTGAAAAGTGCGTGAAGTCATCGCAGAAAAACGCCGATGATTGGTGGCAAGCGGTGACGTCCTCCTGCACTACAACGTCCCGGTTCCCAAGTCTTGTTCTGCACGGGCTGCAATTCGAAAGTGTTGCTTGAAAAAGATGAACCACTCACCGTACTGTCCCGATGTAAGGAGTGATTTTTATTTATTTCAGAATTTGAAGAAACACCTTGATAGAAAAGGTTTGATGGCTTGAACTTGCCTCAAAGGTTTTCAGAGGAGTGGCTTTGCAATCAGGAAGAAAGTTTTTTTTTTTTTTGCAAGGTATCAAAAGCCTTCCAGGAGAAGGGAGAAGTCCTAGTGTAAGGGGAGATCATGTTTAAAATAATTTTTTTTCAACCTCTGGCTGTTTTTTATATAAGTGAGCGGAAAATTTTTTGATCACCCGCGTATTAGTCAAAAGAAAAAAAAAGCTTGTAGCCTTGCCTCTAGTAAGGAAGCGAATTACTCATTGGCAACAACCCAAGCGTAGTCATACGGCTACAGAGAAAAGCTATATAGCTCCGATAGGAACTTAATAGTTGAGAGAAAAATTCGTCCTGTCCCGAGGTTTGAACAGGGAAGTCATTGGATCCACTGAGCTAAGGAGGACTTTTTTTTTTACTAACTTTACTAACTGATTGCTAAGTGAATTTATTACTAACTCGAGCCTTGCTAATATTCAGCCTTGCTAGGGTTCACTATTATAATTAGTCAACATTATAATTAGTCAATATTATAATTATAATGGCCCCTACAACGCTGTTCATCATTCCTTCAGTGGCACGATAATGATAGTCAAGAAACTGAAAAAGATGCGGCAGCGTCACAGGTAAAGAGCCGATGGCTGAAAGATTCTCGTTTGAACAGACGCTTGCTTCTGCTGCAAGTAAAAACAGCCTACGGCTGACTTACGTCATTATTATTAATTACATGGGGCTAGCTCCAGCTGAAACAAGCAGCATTAGATTTAACGGCGTTTCTTTTATTAAAACAGTAGAGCGCAAAGAACATACCACGACAGCATGATATCTGACGAGAACAAATTTTAAGGCCTAATTTCATATTGTCTAATTACACAGCACAAATATTCGTTCGCAGCCACAAACGAATAAGGAGTGGAAGGGACAATACCTCCCTCCACTTGTAGGACAGAGGATGTGAGGGGCCACCTGGAATGTTGGCCGATGTCAAACTGGGGACAGCGATACCTTCCTCTCCACTCAGAGAGAACAGGCCGAATAGGTCAGGAGCTGGCTACCACGAGAAGAACCCACAAGGTGGCTACAGTGGAGGCTACACAGTGGCTACGGGGCTACAGTGGAGGGAGCAGGCCCTGACTCGGGAGGAAGATTGTGCTACCTGACCGTGGTTTCCTTAGGAACCTGGTGGGTGGCTACTGTAGAAGATGGACGCCTAATCAGCCAATGCCAACCAGCTTTCTGTGATTGATGCGCTCAGCCGGTGCTTTAGCTGTTCAAGCAAGAAGACATAATGCTAACGCATTCTCAACGCTTATTGATGAGTAAGTACCCTCATAATTTTGTTCTTTTTTGACGCTCTGGAGGCAGATGAAGAGGTCATTTTTTAATGCCTCAAATGATGCAAGGTTGCAGTCTGTGAGATCCTCCTCACCCCCATGGCAACTTCGAGGCCAATGAGCCCTGAGCAGAAAGCTCGGGAAAAAGTTGGGACACTAACTCTTGGTCACATAAACGCACAGAGAGAAATTGCACGGGCCATTTATTTTTTTTCATGTTTCATATGTCTTCTTGCAGACAAAAATCGTTGAACTCCGAGAGCCCCGAACCCTGCGTATAAAATAACGGTTCCCAGAGTTTATGGCCTCTCTTTAGTGTCCCAGTTCATGTCACTGTGCCGTGTGTGAAAGCGACTTTGCGTGTTACTGTGAGTGCATGTGTTTATGGTTGGTTTATGCGCATCTGAGACCACTGATCACGCTCGCCGCGGAAGCAGATGCAGCCCTAGTAGAGGGCGTTCTGCTGTTGTAAGCTACTCCATTTCTCGGTTCAGTGACCACGGACTTCGGGACAGAATGGTTCCGGTTACTTCTGTGACTGGCATGACGGCGATGCTCAGCGGAGCATGTCTTTGATGCCGTGACAATCGACATGGGCAATTACCCAGACGCAGCTGCTGGGCTCTCAGGACCGCACGAAGAAGGTCGTTCCATTTAGCAGGAAAAGCGCAAAGAGTGTCGAGTAACCTAGTAGGGACAACACGGGAGCAGAATAACAAAAGAGGATGGGAAAGAAAGAAGGAAGGAAGAAAAAAGGAGCTACATATACGAAAAGGAAAGAAAAAAATTGCTCTAAAAAGAAGTCCACTGCATCGGAACCAGCTCGCAGCAGTTCCTGCGTTTTTGTCATTGTCGCTGAGGGCACTAATTTTGTCACAATGACAGCTCACCTCAGTGGACAGGCCGCCTTACATGACAGGCTCCTGGCCTGAGCGAGAGCCGCATACTTTGTCGACTTAAAGGAGTATAGAGACCTAACTTTTGGGTGCGTGTTTCCTTGCTTGTAATGATTCGTAAGGCATTACTATGCATGGGTTACCACCAGTGGCGTAGCCAGAAATTTTGTTCGGGGGGAGAGGGGTTTCATGCTGCAGCGCGGCCTCCTCATAGAATTTGTGGAGGGATCAAACACAAGAATAATAACTGCGTTGCATTGACAATGCCATTGTGTATTAGATAGCGCTACGCACTGTCTAGTCAAGTGAAATATGTATTTATTAAATAAAAGAATGTTTTCGTATGTCTTAAAAATCGTGGCAGGCCTTGATACGAATGCTTCCATGTTTTACCGTATTTAATAAATATCACACAGTCTCGAACTCCATCAATCCAAAACCGCGATAGCCGCGATAACAAAGCAGTGCAAGCCACTGATATGAAAAACGTAATGGCCATGAGATGAGCAAGTAGAGGACAAACATTTTAAAGAATTTTTGTCGTTCAAGAACCTTTACATTTTTGTACATAAGCAACGGCCAGGGAAAAATCTCAATGACGCTTTCCTTCGTTAGAGTACTGCGCAGCAGCAGCTGTCACCGGTCATGTATTGCGAGTAATTGCACCGAAATTTTAGTCGCAACAGCGAGCACTTGTAAAAATGAGGAGTTCTGCAAAATATACTTTAGAAGTGCGAAGATAAAATGGAGTATTAGAAATGCGAAGATACAACTTGATAAAGGGCAGAAAGTGTCACAGGAAACAAAGTCACTGTATGTATACACAAAACCTCGCAACAGGATATTTAAATACACGTAGGTCTTCATTAAATCTACGTATCTAAGCAAAAGTCACTCTACATAATGCGTCAAACAAGGCAAATACGCACCTTGCGAAATTACAGATGGTAAACTTTACACACGGAAAGACAGACGATCCGGACAAGAACAAAACTATGATAGAAGAAGTCGCGATATGTACTTGGGCCATGCTGCGGTGACAGTTCGAAAAACTTTCGGGGGGAGGGGGGAGGGGGCAGAAGCCCTATAAGCACCCCCCTTGGCTATGCCCCGGGTTACCACGTGCTTTTCTCCTCGGACCGCTAAATAATTTGTTATAGAATTTCTTCCTCGTGCTGTTTCGGTTTCAACAGCCAAAACGATGACTGTGACGTCAAAGCGTGGTTATAGGTCGCGTGAGGCATAAAAAAAGATGCAATATAATCGCTACTGCTATATTTATTGTCATTCCGGCTCTTGAGGAAAGCTGGCTTCAGCACTGCATGAATCAAAACGATGAAGCAGCGATTATATCGATGAATTTCCATCCTTCACGTGACGTAAAGCAACACTTTGACGTCAAAGCCATCGTTCGGTTGTTGAAACAAAAAGGAACTAAAAAAATCGATTAAAAATAATTTAGCGATCGTAGGCGAATAAGACATTGTGGTTTATGCACAGTTGTGTCTTCCGCATCATTGGCGAGAACATAACACGCCACCAAAATTAGGTGCCTATACTCTTAAGCTACGGCACAGAAAAGAAAGCCGGCCGAAGTGCCCTGCGTAGCACCTGCTCGATGTAAGCTTGCGATGGTTTGGAAAACTATTCACTAGTGTTGTCTAAAGCTTCTGCAAAAATGACGTCGCATCTATGTAGCACATGGTCATCCCTCATATTTGTAAATCCTTTAATACTTTGTTTCGTTGTTTTAGTTTGTTTTAATTTTTTTCTGCTATTATATCGGTTTGTGCTTGTCATTTCTTGTTAAACATTTGAATATGCCTCTCCTGCTTGGAGCATGCAAAGTCTGCAGTATTTAATATAAATAAATAAAACACGGCTTTGTCCATTCTGTTACTAACCTCTAGCCTGAACGTTCATGAAATGTGCCAGAAAAAACACTCACATAAGCATAAAAACAAAGTATACCTACGTTTTCAGAAGGGTTAGAATTGTTTTCTTGGTAACAAAAACATCTGCGGGACGATTGCAATGCTCCTTAATTAGTTTTTCCAGCTCACTTGTTTTGGGTCACTTCTTTTTGGTAATAAAGCATTTGTTTTATTTTTTTACGCTACTTGGAATATGAACGCAATTTTATTTAGATAGTCCATATACTTCGTTAGATATTTCATCAAATTTTGTTTTCAAGATATTAAGCATGTCTTTTTTGGAATATTAAGCTTGTCTTTATTGGACTGATCAACTCCGTGACTAAGGCCGTTTCGTGGTGCGTGAAATCAAAGCTTATGTACAGTAATAGTCATACTGTTATAAGGTCTGACTATAGAGAGCATAATACGTGCCTTACGTGGTATATGCTCTCAGCCGCAAAGAAGACAAAGCAGCTAATAACGCGGTAGCAGAGCTCGTTCTACTCATTGGCCTGCTGGCATCACTGACAAAAGTGAGGCTTAAACTGCAAACGAGCCATTAACACTGCGCTTTAGAAACTGATGGCTTCTCAAAGTAGCAGAGTGAATTTGAAGAGTCGGGTGCCACAGTCAGCGGTGGCACAGGTTGATGAGAGCAGGCGTTTTCGTTCGTAGGGATGCAATCATGGAGGGAAAAAAAACTAGGAGAGAGCATGAAGTCATAATCTTGAACCCTAGTCATAAAAATATGATGGGAAGCATCATGGGAAATAGGCGCTCCCGTGACAGGGCAGCGGTAGCTCTTAGCCGCATTTCGGTTTCGGTTTCGCTCTTTCGCTGTGTGGCGCTGCGCTTCTGCGCTACATATGGACATTCACTAAAAAGCACCGCGACCCAGGCTGGTTGGCAGTCTGGTAACTGTGGAGGGCTTATTTCCCACGAGCCAGTGCGCAAAAGGGCCCTCGGCAGCGGCGTCAGAGGAGGATGGCTTGCAGAGGCTGAGCGGATGACGTCACGCTCCCTCCTAGTTTTTCTTTCCTCCGTAGATAAAATGGATCCATGCACAGTCTAGGAAGGGACCATTTAGAAGTGACCGAGAAGGTCCTCGTTCAGCGACGTATTTAAACCGACAAAACGAAGGGGCTGCTCTTTAAGAAGGCAATGCGTGTAGCGGAAATCAACAGGTCGACAAAGGGAAGCAACTGCAGTCATCAGCTTTGCAGAAGACACGAGAGAAGGCGCGGTTGTTAGCGGGTGCTAGTGTCATGTGTGCATAATTCATGACACGAACTTAGATATCATTTTCAACGAGTAAGAACGTATAAGTATTAGTGGTTTGTTGCTTTGCGATTTCTCGAGTTGCCAGTCTTCTATGCCTAGCAACCTCTAAAAGGGCTAGAAATTTTCTATTTGGACTTCACGAATGCTCTTAGGGTGCGTTTCTGTAAACTCGGTTTGGTTGTTTTCTATTCTAGAGATGATGAGAACACTTTGTGCATAATTTCAAGAATATTTGTGGAATCGTTCCGGAGCACAATAAAAAGTATCTTTTTTCTTAAAAATTACAACTCTACCTCAGCATCTGCCCTTCATGCGATCCCCACAGCTTTCTGTTTTCGCGTTGTGAAAGCCATAATGGTGGCCTAGCAGTTTCAGCATCCGCCTAGTGCGCGGGAGGTGCGGAGTGCGATCACTAGTGCCGCGAAATACCCGCCGGCGATACAATGTGGGCAAGGTTTCCTCCGCCTAATGCACCAGTTCTCCATGTGAAAAGTTTGGAATATGATTATATTAGCCTACCATTTGTGGATCAAAAACGCATTTTACCTTGGCGGAGGTGTCCTTCCGCCAACAAAACTCATAATAATATTCAATTTAAGAGGGGGGGGGGGGGGGTGAAATGGTTTTTTAACAATTCGATGCTATTCAAGAATTTGAATCTATGAAGCTTCTTAGTAATGCTTGCAAAGTAGTTTTGCGCTAGCATTTAAAATGACGTCGCTATCAACGATTAAAACTAGGACGATTTTCAGGCTTCTCCTCACTGCGGTAGAGAAGTGCGGGGAAACTAATGGTGACTTCTTAACTGACCACATTTCTGATGTCCACTGCCTTCGTCTACATGCTGCCATGCGTCTTCCAATGTCGCCAAGCAATGCCTCATGAGCTTCACCTTCGACGGGATTCTTTTTCATCCTTAAACAACCGCTTCTTCGCTGGAAACTTAGCGCCGCCGTACATGACGTCATCACTAGGGCCTTTGGCTGTCGCTGTGCACTGCAGAGAAGCCTGAACGCCGACGCCCCTTTAGTTGGCGATTACATCACCATTTCAAATCCTAGCGCAAAAAGATTTCGCATGCTTTACCTGAAAGTTTCAAGCATTCGGTTCGGCTAAAATGATCGAATTCTAAAACACTTCAGTTGCCCTTTAAGCCGGATGCGCATTAGGTCTCTAACTTTATACAACTGTCCAATGTAACTCTTTTCTTGGAATGCGCGCCGGAAAAGTTGTTGCAAAATAGAGTCAGAGCATATAGTAGCTGAGAACATCGTCTTATCTTTTCCTCATATCGCTTCTACCTAACGCATCACGTTATGCCATTTCCGCAAGGTTTCTATGGGAGTACCGACATCGATTCCTTCATTTCGTTAAACTTTCTCTCCTTACCACTTCCCTTCTCCCCGTTGCACTAATTTAGGCGGCAATCCTGAAAAAGTCCTGTTTACACTCCTTATAGTCTTTAAACTTTGCTTCCGACACACGAACTTTGCAAAGGTAGCTAGAAACTTAATTTCACTGCTTGACTTCATTGTTAAGGAAATTTCTTGCTTTCCTTCACGCCTCCAAGAATTCTCCATTAACTTTTGAGAGAAACTGCTTCTACTGCACTCATAATGAAGCCACGCACATAAATTAATCACTCAACCGATGGTTCAAGGTAATTAGATTTCAATGTGTCCTTACTATATTCCAGCGCCTTTAGATTTTGCTTTTTGATTGGGCTTTGTTTTATTCCCTCAAGATTAGGAAGTTCTCCTTTTAGTGTTTCAACAGGTTGCCTTACCGTAATGAAAAAGTTTAGTGTTGTTGCGCTAGCGTCCCTAAAATAGCAGGCACTGCAGGCTGGCTTGCAATGAGATACCCGTTGCACTCATAATTGCTTCACCTTTAAGAGGATGCATCGGAGCACACTCGAGTAGTTATTTTTAAACGCAATAAGTCGGGCGGAAATAATTACCTTGCCAGGTTCATTAAATAGGAACCTAATAACGGGCAAAAATAGTGCTAGAAATTTTTGCCTAGGGTCACCAGGATGCGTGACGATATAGATAGCGCAGAAAGTTTCAGTACAACAAGTAGCCTTAAAAAATGTGGACAAGAAAACATTCTTTAGATGAAATTTAAATTAGGTATATGATGTGAATATAAAATTTACTCTAGTGCATACGTTAGGCTAAAAGTGGCTCAAAAGATGCCGTTAATGGTGGGTGTTCTTTGCTAGAAAAATGATTTAGTGTGCGCAGCTATTTCGTACTTTTGTCTCCCGATTCGAGCCTAATTAGCTTACTTTATATAGTCCGGGTTTACGACGTAGGGCTGTTCACTTGCGATGCACGTTAGTTCAGTTTTATTTCCAACTTTTCCATTTTGTTTCATGTTCAACATTCTTGGACAAAAATTTTGAAAATTGCAGAATTGTAAGTTACTGTTATGAATATATTGAAGGCAATGGTCTATTCTTTCGATGTGTAGCAAAATCTTGCTTTTAAAGATTTTAAATCGTTGGCATCGAGCAGCTAAGACTGCCGTACAAAACCAATGGGGAGCGCCTTCGATGAAAGAGAAAACGTTATTAGCAAAAAAAACGCAAGCCTGCAGACGGGAGATCTGCGGATGTATTGATAGTTGTAGTAAAATATTACAATATATAATGAAAGCTTCGTCACAAAATCTTTCCAGTTCAAAAATGGTTTTTGTACAGAACTACTGCGTATGACTACTCCTGGGCCGAGTTTCTTTCATGTAAACACACCCAGAAGTGGGACGACGCGGATCAGGATTCCGTTGAGTGTCAAGTCTCACGCTCACTTCCTCTCGATAAAGGGTACCCACGCTTAATGTAATGCTCTAGTTAGAGAACAACCCCGCATCACAGTTTAAAGAAGGTGAACTTTCGACCGACTAGTGCAAAACTCTCAGGAAGCACTATATTTGAAGAACTTGTGCTCCTCAGGGGGGAGCCGAAAATTGCTACACGTCAACCTCGTCAGATATCTTGCAAGCAGGGAAAGTTAGCAACACTCCGAACTCGCTTTTCTTCATTGCTCTGACTCACAGCCTAATGGCTCCCTCTTTCAGTTGGAGAGAACCTGCGTCGCCAAGCCTTACCCAGAAACCTGAGGAATGTTTCACGGGCCACTGATTCTGCGCTTCTGTCACGACGGGAATCAAGAGAGGGAGCACCACTCGGACGCGACAAGGGCAGAACGGCGTTAGTTCTTTCTCATCTCGGGGGACAGGATTGTGGCGAGAGAAGAAAAAGGGGGATAATGTTTTCCCAAACCGGTCGATCTGTGAGTGGAGTGCGGCAGCTGCTCCTCGGATATCGCGGCACCACCGAGGAAATATGAGCAGTGCCGCACGCCGCGGCTCTAGTGTCTCAGTTTCCTCTTGTTCCCGCTGTACGTTTTTGCTTAGACCTTACATCCAACGACGTCGACGTGGTTTCCGATTTCGTTGCGCTACAACGAATGTGTCCGCGTATATTTAGCTCCTCTATCATTTATGAACGCACTATAGAATATTCTTATTTTTTGTCATTTGAAGCATTCGCTGTCGGCCCTTTTCTTCTACTGTGCTTCAAGAGTCACTGAAGGCAATAGCGAGAAAATATCAACTACTTGTTATTCCACTTCTCGATTGAAGCAATGCCTACAGCATGCTGTTACAGCTTTATTTCTTCCCGTTCGTGGAATGTCACTTGACTTAAGCGTGAAAATGGTGCAATAAGAAGGCGTAAGAGAACAATAGTGCTACTCCCAACTCCATCGTAAGCAAACTTATTCTTTAGCAGCTGTAATACTCTTACGCTATATGAAATTTATTTAATTTTGAGACTGGATTTAGGGGTAGTTAACCTAGCCTAGGCCATTTAGGCCAAGAATTGCTCGGCATTACACTGTGAAAAATGTGTCCAACAGAGACTTGTTATCTTGGCTATAGCTGAACCTATGTTCCTGCATAAATTTTCATGGAACGGGTTTTGTCCGGTAGAAAATTGTTTCCGCTCGTTCATATCCGGTAGTCCCATGGAGGTCAGCGGCTCTATAAGATCTCGTGTTTGTTCAGCACAAGGCAAATAATGCCCTCATCGCCATGGAAAACCGAACCAACAGTGCCTGTATAAAACAATGGTGAGTACCCCTTCTTTTTGCAGGAGTTGCCAGAGATCTTCATGGAAAACAGTCAAAAACGGGTTCTTTCAAGCAGTCGCACAACAAAGGATAGAATTTCTGAGATCACTCACGAGCATTCTTGCACTTTCAGCCAATTCCCCTGCATGGGAGACATCACAAACGCACACCGACCGTCTGACCTTCGCGCCAGTCCTAAAACATAAAACTCATTGAGAATCATAAGTAATCTAATATGCCATGTAGTAGTAAATCACGTAAGCAATGCTGCTTCAACTGAAACAAACTTTAAACGTGCAAATAAAGAAAGGCTATCTCCGAAACAAAGTAAAGTTCCTTGCTAAGCGCTATACGTACGGAGAAAAAAAACATGCTACATTTGGTGTGAGCGTGTGCGTTCGTTCCCGCTAATTAGACAGGCCTGATGACACGCTCTTAACAATTACATTTCTTTTTTTTACTACTTCCCTAACTATTTAAAGAATAGCTTAACCAGCGCCGTTCTAAGGATTTCACCGTTAGTGACATCTTAATGAAGAATTTAAACCTGGCCGCCTCGGACATGCCAAACAGTCTAGCATCAAGGTGGGTCTGCATTTAAATAACCCTTTGAGAATATTTCGAAACTAGGCAAGGCCTCCATTCCATCGCTGACTCCTTGACGTCAGATCTTGGAAGGACCGGTCTAATGCCTTTCAAGCCCCCGCTCTGCTGGTTTCGAAGCTGGGGAAGACAGATACGGCTGATTTTCTTTCCTCAAAAACCAATTTACATATTTTACGCTCCGTTTTCCAAGCCCTGCTGGGCCCAAGCTTATAGTCGTATTTGCTATGGCAACGATATGACCAGTGCAAATGCTTTCCTGTGACGACAAAAAAGAAGCTGCTGTTTTCACTGTGACCGCCAATTATCGCCGTCTCTCGGCTTCGTTGTCAGCTTTTCTCGGAGAGTCTATTGAGCCGATCGGTCAACTCTACCGTCACCTGAAACTTGCATCGTAATAACGAAGATAATTAAGCAGGTTACTTGAGCTTTGTCAGGATCTCAAAGATCTCTAAGCGCTGGACAGTGCGGAAGAACTAAAGCTGCACGAGCCCTTCATCGCTAATCTCCACGATCTGATGCGACAATGCCACATGCCATTTTGCCGAGTGGGCAAGCAAGTTTCGAAAAAAATTGATGGCGCTGCTACTTTCACCGGAAACGTGGTTGCGACGTCATAAAAGATTACAGAGAGCATTCTCGAAAGGAAACGGAAACTTTCAAAGTTGCCTCAAAACACAACCTTAAACTGATGTTCTGCACTTCTTCTTCGAAACGTATTTTTGTACCATCGCTGAGCCAAATTGAAATGCTTTTCCCCGTGCATTACTTGTCACCGCTAATAGACGGCAGGGCCGATGCCCGTTCATACCCTCTATAGAGCCAAAAGGCTCGGTACAGCTGCGAATTTTTAAAGAGGAGAAATGTGCCGGGCATCCGGATTCTCAAAACGTGACGTAGTGGGTGGACAGCTCGGTAAAACCACTGTCCCTCCGTAATTAAAGCGACCAGCGGATGAATGATTGGGCCATATGCATTAAGCTGATTAGCGCTTTCTACATAAATGACTGCATGACAAAGTTGGTGAGAGGCATCAATGGGTCTCATCTGATAGTTTTTCAGATGTGTGTCATGAAACAAAGCTGTAGTTATTTTGCCTTCAAGTGCGAAGGTAGGCCAGGACAACGAAGCGTGCGCATTTAGTAACCGCGTCTTGGTGCAAGAAAACCTTCACCCGGTAAAAGCACGTAGCGATGATCTTTACTAATGATGAACAAAATCCTTTGATGTATGGAACGGTTCCTAGCAGAAGCAGACGTCCTTAGTCTAAAGGGATTCTTCCCAGCTTTGAATTACTAACTTATTAATTACCTCACATGCTCCAAGTGTGAAGCATTACTCAGAGTTGAGTATGACAGATATAAAATGATGGCCTCGGTGGCTTTCTTCAAATGGACGGCCTTACGTGTCGAACGTGTCGACTTCCTTACGTGTCGACTTCAAGAAAAACTATCGAAGACGGGCGGAAGATTTTTAATGCGTGAGCACAGGACTCTTTGCGATGGCTTTCCAGGCAAGAGTGGCGATACGCTGTTGTTACAACTAGTATTTTATAAAGCTAATTATAGACAACCTTTAGGTACGGGAGTCTAGCAATTTTTCACGTCGTATCAGGGTTACATTGGTGTGAACTTGTGAACATTGTTATTGATAGACAGCGTCCGTGAAAAGAGGAGGTGTTGTACTTTTTTTCCTTTAGCCATATCCTAAATAGAGATTTATATATACATGTATAAAATATTAGACGCACTTTCAGAATTTTTAATAAATGTCGCTATGGTTACTATGAAATGAAAGCCTCGAATTACCTTGAATCACTGCGCCAAATACCAAAATCTAGCCCAAGGTGGGTGTCTTCTGAAGTTTAGTCCGGTCTTTGCTGCTTTCTTCTAATGCACTGTAATATTCGTAGTAACCCTAGTTAATATCTCCGCGTTTCACCGCCTCCCTTACAAAAGTTCTTGCTATTCATATCAGTTTTGCACGCTTGGATAAGTGTATATCGTGTCGTCCATACGTTTTTATCTGTATATAAAGGATATAATGAATACGACCCACTTTTTTTCCACACAAATTTAATAGGCGGTCTGATGTAAACGCTTCGCCGGCTCACCTACATGTTGCGCTCACATATTCTCTCCAGCCCATGAGCCTATGCCATCAACGTTTGTTGCTACATTGTTCCTCCGTTATGTCTATGTCGTTAATTTGTACTTATCTAGGAACCTCAAATTGCTCACTAAAGAAAACAACTACTGCAACCAAATCGCTATCTATAAAAAAGTCGAGCAGATTAGTTTAAAAAGGACACGATAATCGCTTCAAAACTGCATTAGGCTAACGGCTGGTCACCGCTCTTTCAGGGTACTTGTTTGGAAAGCATAGAGCGATGAAACTCTGTAGAATACGTGCCGACTTCTTTGCAGACCAGCGATGTCCTTAGCTGTACCAGTACTCGCTTATTTCGAGCGTCGTCAGGGCAATCATGCTGCGATGACAGCTGTTCACTCAGACATATGAAAACACACTTATAGTTGGAAACACCCTGCGACAGAGATGCATAGAACTACATATGCTATTACGGTCAAGTCTAGGTAGGAGAAGAAAGTTAACTCAGGCGTATACATTATTTTCTTTTTTCTGCACATTGTAGGCTGTGAAGGACGGCTGAGGGGAAGATTCTGGAGTAATTTCGAGCACATCAATTCATTGAACATTCAGGTCATGGTCGTTTCTGCATTTCGCCTAGGTCAGAAAGGGTACACATCAGCTGCCATGTAACTCGCAAGCTCTTATTTAAAGGTGAGTGCTTGGCTACTCAGACAAAGTGTAGGCTGTGCTATAGCTCTGCAGGGCGAAACGAATGAAACAAAATGGAAAGCTAATGGATGGAAATTTAATAGAGTACAAAGGGAAACGAATTCTCACGAAGAGGTCGAGGCTTTCTTAGCTGAATTTTGGAGTTTTTATGGCATTTTCTTCTGATACGCGTTGCAAGTTATTAATTTCTACAGTGTTCAGAAAAGGAGTGAACGAAGAAACCCCCAGCCGTGGTGTGTTCTGTCAAACTCAAAAGGAGCCCTAGAATGATTACGAGCTGCATTCGCCGCACATGTCATGAAGAATTGCTCAAGGAAATCCGAGAGTTACATCACTCTACCGTCAATATATGGTACGATATTGTCTGGCGTTGGCTACCAGGACACAATTGCGCTGCATGTAATCATATCGTGGACGTGAGGGTAAGAAATACCATCAACGATGGAGATTGGCATCGATCCCAGTTTAGAGAGCGGACGCAGTGGATAGGCTTAGAACACTTCCATTCCAGATGACGGTTCCTCATGAAATTTTTGCCAGTTTTCGTGCCATCCCTAGACCCTAATTTGCAGCCGTAACTTCCATCCTCCCTAAAACGCTGTGAAGCGACCTTGGACTCATAATAATATTGGTTATGAGCTGCCTTCAGCTGCGAGGTAACCAATTCACACGATATCTGCGAATGCCCTGCATAGAGACGGAGGAAAGTAGTCTATATGCTGTTTGCTAAAGTGGCTTTATATGCGCCCGATAATGCAGATAATGACTGTCGGGCACTGACTGCGGTGATGGTCGATGGTGAAGGCGTGACTGGCACTTATGCGCTTCTTGAGGGAGCCGCACCTGCACGATAGACTAAGTTTTTAGCACATGCTAATTTCTGACTGACTTCTTTCTTCTCTTAGCTGCTTTGTGTCGTTCAGCATACTTTCCCCTCATCCCTTGCCAAACTTGCCAAAAACTTGCCAAACACCACAGACAACAGGTAATATTTACATATTCCACTTTCAAACTATGATTCAATGAGACGGACGTCATCTGCAAATGCTTACACAAACGACGCCACCGATCCATTCTAGTTCTTCTGCATAGAATGTTTCACCACTTGCTTCCTTGCAATTTGATTGTAGACAAAACAAAATGCAAGCTAATACAAACTATGATGATTGTTGTTAAAATAAAGAAACAAAAAGAAAGTACGCCCCCAAAAGTTACAAAATTTCACTTGAACACGACGAAATTACCACCGTCAAATGCTGAAAACATACGCAAAACTACATGACGTGCGCTGATTTCACGGTCAGTACAATATGCTCACCGAACGGAACGAAACTCCACCATGGTCTTCACTCGCTGTCGGCGTGGCAGCTGGCAGGATTTTGCTCATGGCCCGGTTAACAGGCAGCGTACCCAATCCGGAAGTGAATATGAAACACGAGTACGCCGCCGTCAAAACATTTTGAAGAACGCTGAGCAAAACTTTTCGCGAATACCTCATAGTTTTCCTCTTTCCTAGCTCCAGAAAGCTTTGCAGCCGAGTGTTAGAGGAGCAGACTCAAAAACAAGAAAGCTAGATTGGCTGTTTAGCCAAAAAAAACCTGGCATACATGAGATCTTAGTGAGTATTACAGTCAATATATGCGGGCTGCTATTGGTTGCTGTTCAAATCGCTTTTCAGCCTCCTAGCAGTCTTTCATTGTAAAAAAAAAACAAACAAATAAGCAAACAAACGGACTTCGACGTTTCCTACGCTTCTTGTACACACGACGCCGAATTCGCATTTCGCTTTCCAAAAAAAAAAGTGAAAGTCGTCATAAAACACTACAAGCGCAGAAACGCCCAGCTCGAAGTGACAGCATCGGAAATCTGACAGTTTTAACGCATGTGGCAGGATTCTTTAATCTGCTGTTGTTGAAAATAACAGTTTTGATTGCCCACCGCCTATAAAACACCGAAAGCAATGTCTCGCGGAGAACGGTAGACTTCAGAGTTTGAGCGCATTTTTTTTTAGTTTTTTATTTCAGCTGAACTATCACCCTGTGAGCGAGGGCCTCATTCAGGTCAACAAACAAATTTCACATAAAAACGTGAAGAAATATGGAAACCAGATTCAATATCAACAAAGCATCCGATATCAGTGCCACATTTGGCAAGCTGCCACGCCGCATGGAATCGAAACTGCTTGCGAAGTAGAGCGAAATATGAAGGTGCGACTGAATTGTGGGCATGCCGTTTTTTGTCTTGTCATTTTTCTAAATCGAAGACACAGCCCTATATGGACCAAAACTGGAGTGGAGTGCTTGCAAATTCGGAAAAGTTAGGCAGCGGTTCAACTCTGCCGAATTGAGTTTCCGTTAGCGAAAGCTACATAAGCATGATTAAACATGGTTTATTTTAGGTACATATTTTATTTTTTCTTAATTACCACCACTTCACAGCCTCTTATTAGACTTCATTGATTGGTTTGATGGAGACAAAAACTGATCGATGGTCAGTAAAGTAGTTAGCAGCCATTTCGATCTAGGTCAAAATTCAATGTCAAAGGTCAACATCAAAGAGCAGGGTCAAATGTCGAGGTCAAAGAGCAAAATTAAGGTCTCTAGGTAAAATTTCAAGGTCAAAGTTGAAGGTTAAAAGTGGTCCACTTAGTGGTCCACACATGGTTAGGTATAAGCGCATAGCAATATTAACCATGACTTATCCCAAGGTCATTTCAAGGTCCCACGTAGGCTCACAGCGTAATGCGTCCCAGCTGTAGAAGTGCTGCTTTCGCTAGAAAAAAACGCACACCGAGAGTCTATCTGTGGACGTTGCAGAGTCTGAAGCTGCGAAAGCATTAAAGCGCTCAGCAGCCAATTAAATTTTTTGTGTTTTAAGTTTCTCAATCGCTTGACGCAAAATATGGTGTACAATTCAGGCTTATTAGTGATTGCAGCATGCATCGACGTAGACCTCCTGTAAGATAGACATGATTTAAAGAAACAGACTGGAAGTTAGACTGTCCGACTAACAAGCAAGTTAATGCGTCATGGTCCTCCTGAGTTGCGTTTTAAAATGTTTTGAGAGGAAATAAGCGTTTTGAATTACGTGTTAGGGAAATGTCACTTATTTGTTTAGCTGCCTTGCACTATTATGTATATATTCGAAGGCTGATTTATTCTAGGCGTAAAGAAAGCTTCGTTTCTATAAAGGAACCAAAGACACACATAACAAAATGTTTTTTCCCAAATGAAATACTCAAAGAAGGAAGTAAACATTATTTGTGTCGATGATTATTACGACATCGCTTTCCAGAATCATGGCAAGCAGTTTCACTGATCACGGCAACCCTCTTTCAAAAATCCCAGAGCGATTCCCAGAGAGCTGTCTTTCTGCACTAAAAACCAATTCCAGTAATGCACCAACTAGACTGCAAAAACTTTCTCGCAAGTCTATGTGTCGGTTTCGGCACACTCTAAGCGACCTAATGACCTGGGCAATTAGGGTCTCGTGCATATTGATGCGCTAACCACCTATGAAACCACTATCGATTACATATTGCTGCAACGTATCCCGTCTTTCCTGCCCAATTAGAGTGAAACAGTTTATTCCAGCCACTTCCATAACAGAACCGAAAAACTCTTCCAGTTTGCTACAATGTTTCGTCTATGCTAATTAGGAAGTAACTGATTGCTGGCATTAAGCGCATTACTTTGATTAGTGAAGTGTAAAGAAGAATAATCTGGGGCGGAAGCAATAGCTAGGGCAGGTTTTCCGTTCGAAAACAAGTGAGGAGAAAAAAAGTGTTGGAGAATGGTGTGAAGTTGCCCAATCCACGATAAACAAAGTCACAATGCAGTTCTCACAGCTCATGAATGGTTTCGCATCGAATATGACACGCCTGCCGGCTTTTTCAGGCGAATATTCGCTGCGAAACCATCCATGAGCAGTGTTCGCTGCTCATGAATGGTTTCGCAGCGAATATACGCCAGAAAAAGCAGGCAGACCTAGCGCAGTAGGAAAGTCGAGCATAGATTTCCGGGAATACCTAGACAGCATTTTTCCAGTACGTTTACATTAAGAATTACGGGCAGAGTTGCGAAAACCTTCTTAATCCAGCGTTTCCGTAGGACCAGTTTTAGATTTTTTCCAGTAATTTATTACTTTCAGGCGCCTGTATGTGCGGTGAAGCCCTCAGTACTTTGTACCCAACACAACTAAAACCGTAAAGTACTGTAGTTAAAATCCAAATTTTTAGTAACCTTAAAAGCAGCATAGGTTTTTAGAACAGAATTTTTCTCGGCCTGTCGCCACTTGTAGCCCACGTCTGTCTAAAAAAACTGCTTTAAATAGTTAGCATCGAGGAAGCGGTGAAGCTTTCCAGGTTCCATGAGAAGATGTGGAACGAACAAGGAAACTATTGTTGGCATTGCCTTTTTCTCCCATCTGCCCCCACTACCTTCACAATGACTAAAACCGTTCTTTACGCAACAAAACGACAGCTTTGAAAATATTTCTCGCGCGCTTCATTGTAATACCCTGTCGAATGAAGACCGTGCGCAGTGGGCAAACAGAAGAACAGAAGAAGTCATTGGCTGATTACAGACGAAGAGTGAGATTCATGAACCAAACAACTGTAAAGAAGCGAAAGCATCTTAGCTAAGCACGAAATTTGTAGGCGCATGCGCACAGCTCGGTTTTAAATGATTACCAACTCTAGCTGCTTCAGTGCATACGGCGTCGCTTGTGAGAAACTCTATCAAGGCAAGACAGTTTGCACACGGTGATTCCTCGTTACATGTACGCCCAACTCTATAGGTGCTTGAGGGCATACGGCTCCGCTTGAGAGAAACTATATCGTAACAAGGTAGTTTGCGCTCGGTTATTTGTCGTTACGTGTACTGTAAGTTTGCTCCTCTTAAGCCAATCACGACAAAAACAAAGCAAAGCACTAAAAAAACCGCCTGACACACATGCAACGACCTGGAAAGTCTGTGCACCTGGCAGGTAAATGCTTCTGTCAAGCAGGCGTGAATTATAAAACTACTTTCACTCGAATGCAATACAACTCCTCTTTTTAAGCTAGTGAAAGCAATAACGAGGAAATCGGATGAAGTGCGTAATATTTGTCGCTCCCCATTCTGTAACGCTTGAATCCTACGATGTCACGGCTGTGCGGTCTGCACGCTGCTGCGTTTGTAGCGAGAGCTAAATTCCCGCAGTGTCGCCGTTTCGCTGTGGTCCTTCGGCGACACTTGTGCGCATGCGCAAGGATTCCACTAATGTTACAGCCACGCAGCTGGTGCGCCGCGCGCCGCGCCGCTCGCCTCCGGCCGAGAGGAGCCGCCGAGTGACGTCACATCTGCCAGCGCCGCGTGCCGACGCCGCTCGCCTCCGACCGAGAGGAGCCGACGAGTGACGTCACATCTGCCAGAGCCGCGCGGCGACGCCGATCGCCTCCGACCGAGAGGAGCCGCCGAGTGACGTCACATCTGCCAGAGCCGCGCGCCGACGCCGATCGCCTCCGACCGAGAGGAGCCGCCGAGTGACGTCACATCTGCCAGCGCCGCGCACCGACGCCGCTCGCCTCCGATCGAGAGGAGCCGCCGAGTGACGTCACATCTGCCAGCGCCGCGCGCCGACGCCGCTCGCCTCCGACCGAACGGCTGCGCGTTACTCAAAGGATCACCGGGCCGTGTTACGCCTTCGAACACGGCCAGCAGCCTTGCCTAGCGGAATTGATCTCGACTCCCTAAAACTCTGGTGGATGGAATCACTTAAACCGTCTTCTGAGGAGGTTCTTCTTCACATAAGTTTTCTCAGTGTAGGTTCCGAAAGACTTAACAGCGCTGTGAAAAGACTTGTGGAGAACATGGGCAGAGTCAAGGAGTTCCTTCTTCCCGTTGGGTTAGTTGCTGCTTGAGGAGAGCCGATGCACCGAAGTGGAAGATCCAGACTGGATGTTTTAAAAGGTTCTCCCTGTCAGTGCAACATTGATGACAGACATTGGGCTCTACTTCGTTTTTCTTTCGGGCGCTGTGAGTTCTCTAAATGAATGAAAAAAATCCTCCCGGTGGGTTTTTTTGATAAAGTACGGTGAGTTCTGAGTTCGTTTCTAATGTCCTTAGCAGTCTCTTTTAGAGTACTCTGGGTTTTCTTAGGCGCGATAAACTTTTGAACTGTAAAACGTAAGGCTCTCATAGGAAACGATATATAGGACATGCCTCCTCTTCAGTGCGTTGAGCTCCTGTCATAGAGAGATGTTTCTCACTCCGGCTCCTTTACCTGGTCGTGTTAAGGAAAAAAATTGATAAAGAGAAGTTGATGTAAAGTTCTCCAAACTTCATTTATTATGCGGAGGCTTCTTTCGACTGCAAGATGTATCCTAGGGCTCACTGGGAGATACTAAGAAGCCGTCAGAGCGGCTTCGCCAGAACGAAGTGCTGTCTATCGTAAAATATGCAGCACAGTGGAGCTGGAAGCCACAGCCGCTAACAGAGAAGGCAGCCTATTCGATACATAAATTTAACCCGAAGTTTTTATTCGAAAAGGGCATTGTTTTTTTTCTAAGCATCACTTGCTTGTATTCTCTATCACTCTAATATGAGCTGATAACAAATCCCGCATTTTGCAGCGCGTCGAAATTTCTGCGGCTTGTGCGGTAATGTGCGACAGACAGCCGAGCAATGTCACTCGCGAGGTCCAAGAGCGATGATGCCGATGACCAGTGCGAAGGAAGCAAACGCATTGATTGCAGATTGTTGTTACAATAAAAAAACGAAGGAATCCCCATATACCCAAAGGCTAGTATTGCCTTGGCAGTTATACCGCGTTATCAAAAACGTAATGCGCACGAAAAAAAGAACGGTTCATTCCCGATATGAATTTCATTCCGATATGAATTTCATGAATTTCATTCATTTCATTCCCGATATGAATGTTTTAAAAAGTACACACATTTTACCAACAGGCACACAGAAAAAACACAGCGGAGTGATTGCTATTCCTCAGCATGAATATATTCATCTGCTTGCTTTCTTGTAAATTGATCGCAAACACGCAAAGCACGCATGCTGAAACCAAAAAGTTTTGTTCTGAAAAAAAAAAAGAAAGGTACCCCTAAGAGAGATTCAAAATATACTGGAACTTCAGGAAACGACCAGTCTGCTGCGATGAAAAGTAAGACTAAAAATGCACGTGAGCTGCGGAGATTTGACAGCCACTGCAATGGTACCAAACCTGCTGTACCTTCGGGAGTCATTCACTTGCTGTTAGCAATTCGTGTATCGCTCGGGTCACAGGTGCTAAGGCAGTTAAAACTATGAACTTCAATATTTGATGCGCGTACGCTGAAACATCAAAGCTGTTTGCCGAATACATACGCTTTTTTCGTTCTTCACTCCAGACTGCGCTGCAACCCATGGTTTGAGACTCCGACTCAAAAAGAAGAAAGCAAAAATGGTTGTCATAAAAAAAAAAACTTGGCACAAACGAAATCTTAGTCCGTAATAGCATATAGGCGCTCTGGTACTGGTTGATACTGAGCTCTATTTTTATTAGCCTAGCCGGCTTTCACTTTCTAGCAGAACAAATCCGCAAAGAAACGCACTTTGAGATTGGCCTCTCTCTATCTGTAAACACGGAGCGGAATTCGCGTCAAGCTTTTCATAAAGAAGAAAAACTGAAAGCTTCAGAACTGAACGCGCTGTTGAGAACGACTATAGATTTCCCGCGTCCCAAAGAGTCCAAAACAGACGCGCAGATAGTCTCGCTTCATACCGCTGCGCGCGTAGAAATACGCAGCTCAGCACGAAAGCACCCAGGATCAGGAGATTCTAAGCAATCTGCATTTGACAGGATTTTTGCAGCTTATTATGGGGAATTTTCTCAGTTTGGATAACCCGCTGCTTTGAGCACTGGGAGGAACGTCTTGTGGAGCGTGGTAGTGCGGAGTTTTAATATTATTTTAGCTTTGAAATCGTCGTTTCAGCAGAACCTTAAGTTTGCGAATATGAGCTGTCTCAAACAAACAAAAAACAAACTCCACAGGAACACATTAAGAAATATGGAAACAAGATTCAAGATCAACCCAATATTCGATCTCAGCGCCACACCTGCCAAGCAAGCACGCCGCCTGAAATCGGTTGCGAAGCTGTGCGAAACGTGAAGGCGCCAAGGTACAGGTAAACTGCTCGCATTGAACTACGCAGCGGCTTACCGTGTTTTCTTTTACCTTGTACTTGTTAGGAATGAAAGGTACGACTCTGTATACGGAAAAATGGGAGCACGATGTTTTGAAATTCTGAAAAATGGGCTCAGAGTGACTATCCGGACGTTGAAGATTCCGATGCGGCAAAAACACTAAAACTTTCTACAAGACATTTAAACGTTTTTATGCTTTAAGTAAATAAATTGAGTCCACGCAAGCTATTATATAATGCATGTTGATAAATATTATGACGACGGCGGCGTATACAACTCTTATATGACTGACGTGATTGAGACAGACAAACAGAAATTCTGTTCTACCTTCAATAAATAATACGTCAATGTCAAGAACAGCTGAGGTTTAGAACATTTAATTTAAATGCAGAACGCCGAACAAGCTTTGATCTTTTGGAACATTTGGACTGTAAAGAACCAACTTTTCAATGACACCTCTCGCAAGAGTATTTGTTTATTTTTTCTACCTTGTAAGTCCAAGTATGCATTAAGAGGCCGATCTGGTTTGGGCAGCAAGAAAGTTTTTCCTTTTTACAAAAAAAAATAAAATTGCATACGTAATGGTATGTTTTTTGCTGCATCAGGCCAATATAAATGGGCCTGCGAGAAGCTTGCTGGCAAAGCAACCTCTCTAGCGCACGTAACTCCTCGAGGAAAACTAATTCGCTTGGCCATAGCGCCCAGGGTAACCGCGTTTTCGAAGTTTTAAAAACACATATGAATATTTTTCACAGTGAGCTGCACGCGTTTCAATGATTAAGAGCCTATCAGTAATAGTTATTAGGTTCACTATTTAATATTGATTAACTGCAATCATGAGCGCTACACCGCTCATAATGCTATGCCGAAAAAAAAACGCTCTTCTAACTCAAAAAGCCTGTTTTCAAAAACTGCAAAGTCTTAGGTGAACACCCCGTATACTGCCTATGGAGGGTGTACCGCCTTATATTGGTGCTGAGTTGTCAGTAGCAGCATATTTTGAAAGCAACTTTTGCTCTCTTGACGCAATCTGAGGGTAGCTCTAACGAAGAGTTTAAAATGCAAAATTTTTGGCGGAGGTTGATTCTTAGCGCGCAAAAAGAAAAAAAAAGAGAACAGTTCCGATCTTTGAAATGTGTGCCCGGCGTATACTACTGCTTGCCTGGAGCCTATTTATCATCCTTATTTGTACCAATATTTCAGCAGTTCAAGTGAATGTTTCATAAATATTGCTCAAAAGGTTGTACTTGTGTCATTAATGAAAAAATATTTAATTCGAAAGCAATACCTTACACGGTTCCAACCAAAATTCTTGTGGGAAGCCTTGGAGAATATCCGGTAAGCTTGAGTTTGTTCGGACCAATGTCGCTGAAGCTGTAGCCAGTGAGAGGAAGCTCTGGTAAGTTCTGAGGAGCGTCGAACAAGCTGTAGCCAATTGGAGGGTCACCTTGAGTGTGACCTTATCACTCTCAAGTTCCCTTGCTGTCGTACCTTTCAATCAAGAGGGCGAAAGCACTCCTTGCTTTCGCACGTCTGCTCAAGTTAAGTAAGTTAAAACACTGCCTCTTTTTTATTCAGCGTTCCATGAAAACATTGGCTGTGGTTTAGCTCTGATTAAAACTGGTTGAAAGCGATAGCAGCGTACCACTGGCTTCGCCTGGTTTCGCTTTGGCCAAGTTTTTAGAGGCTAGCTTTGTTTATCTTGGCTGACCGTGGCCTTTCTGCCACGTCCTCCATAACAGTTTGTCTACATACGAGCCAACTGCCTCTATATATACGTACCCCTGCCGGGCGGCTAGACGACGTCATAGCAGCTAGCGCACCGAATGCTCTTGCCGATGGCGAGCGCAGCAGTTAGGTGACGTCATTCCAGATGGCGTGGCGGAGCGGCGAATCGCAGGTGCGGCGGTTGCTAGGCAACGGCTCTTGCTAGGCAACGGCGGTTGCTAGGCAACGGACCACGCTCGACGAGGCGAAGTGGCTGACGTAGTAAAGCTATCGCTTCGAAAGATGAGCTGCATGGAAACTGCCGAACGACATTAGCTGAGATTCGAGTGTCCTGCAGGCAATTGGCTTCCGGTCAACTCGCATTGTATTCATCGCTTCGAAAGATTAGCTGCATGGAAACTGCCGAACGACATTAGCTGAGATTCGAGTGTCCTGCAGGCAATTGGCTTCCGGTCAACTCGCATTGTATTCATCCTGAATTGACCTGTAAGCAATTGGCTTCTAGTTGACTCCTATCAATAGAGAGTGCTTTGAAATCTTTACGAAGGAGCTCAAATAAAGTATTAGCCTTTTGAAATGTATCAGGCTATACGAGGACTGAAAAGGAGATACTCAATGTGCACTTTTGAAAGAGATGCCTCCGCTTAAACATTTTTCTTGAAAGAATTCACTAGCTTTGCGTCCTTACATAAACACTTCCGTTTTTCACAAAGGTTGCAAAGCGCCTCTCAGGCCAGAGTTGATGCAAAAACGGTCTACAGTTAGGTTTCCTCGACCATCGTGTGCTTCCAACAAGCCAAAGTGGCTGTTTAAGTACCACTCTAACGCTATACGAATACACGGTAAAGATTAACGATGATCAGAAGCAGCAGTTAAGGTCTCTAAGGTTCAATGGCTCAAACAGGGAAACTGCGGTACACGTGATGTCTAGTGAGATTATAAAGGCTGCGAAATTGACGTCATTTTTTTTTTTAATCTTAACTCTTTGGCCCTCATACTGTTGTTGAGAACACCACTCAAGCGTTTTAAAGGTAATTACATTTCACTACAAATATAATCAATATAGCGCTTAATCAACATATCGGTTTTGCATTCCACAACGTTCAGTTCAGGCAACACCGGCTTCGCGAAATTGTGCAAAAAGGAGAGGATAGTTTAGGGGCCGGCGATGGCACTCCAAGTAGTTGAAGTTAATCAGAAGCCCTTGATTACGTGTTCCTGATCACTCAGACTAATGCTTTTACGCTGAGAACGCAAGAAACTCTTGCCAAACTTTCCTGGGATGGCGAATTCTAGGAATTCCTTAATGTGATTATTATGCGATTAGCGAGAAAGTCGCATGCATCAGAGTGTGCGTCCTTTTTCACCTCACAGTCATCTTTTTGAGCTCGCGCTCATAAGCGGAGCGACTGGTAATCCTAATGTGATGCATAGCTTTCTCTCAGGGGGCTATTAATTATTGCGAGTAATAACATAACCATCTGTACGCCGCTGCACGCCATACAGGAACCACATAACGAACCGAGCAATCAGATCCTTCTCCAAACGGCAGCGCTAACTATCAACGAATGCAATATTTATTATATACTGCAACCGCATACTCAGTGTTTCCTGCTTCATTTATGTAAACCGTGCCTAGCAACCGTTATGGTAATATAACGGATAAACTATTTTCCTCATGCTGCATTGTTTTCGACGTTGCTCATTAGGGAGTATATTATTGCTAGTACTAACTACATTACCTTTAATAATGATGCGCAACCCGCCGCGGTGGCTCAGTGGTTACGGCGCTCGGCTACTGGCCCGAAAGAATTTGGTTCTGGGCCGCGGCGGCCAAATTTCGATGGAGGCGAAATTCTAGAGGCCCGTGTGCTGTGCGATGTCAGTGCACGTTAAAGAACCCCAGGTGGTCGAAGTTTCCGGAGGCCTTCACTACGGCGTCCCTCATAGCCTGAGTTGCTTTGAGACGTTAAACCCGAATAAAACAATAAACCAATAATGATGCGCAGTTAAGAATAATAAAATGGAGATGCCCAATTGGCGATTACCAAATCAAAAACGCAGTGGCCGCCACTCCCGGATGTGTTCACACCGAATGTAGGCCATAAAAAGTTGGCAGACGTTTAGCCTGTATTAAACTCTAGTTTGCATTCTAGGAACAACAAAGAAACTTTTTGTAAAATATCTAATAAAAATTGTGCCCAAACACGCGGACGCCTATTCCCCCTGCCGGCTCCGCGAGACCTGTTTTCGGCTTTATTGGGCAATTTATTACTTTCAGGTTCCTCTCTGTACGGGGCAGCTCTTAATACAGTGTACTTCAGACAGCCGAGACAAACCCTACAATAATACATTCCATCTGAAACACAATTTGCGAGCAACAGTGTATGCAACACAGGTTACTTAGAACCGATTATTTTTTCTATGTTCCAATGAGTGGTAGCCAATGCCTGTGTAAGAGAACGGATATCATTATATTGCATCGAGGAATCGGGGAAGCTTCTCAAAGAGCATCAGAAGATGTGGAAGGAACAAGGAAGTGGTTGTTAGCGTTACCACTTCATTGGTTCCTGCACCATAAGATTCGGGATGCATAAAATAGTTATTTACTGATGAAAAGGCAGTTATGAAATTTTACTTGGGCGCTTTGCTATAAAATCCTACAAAATGCTCTAAGTGCGCAGTGGGCAAATATACTAACAGCAAATGACTTGCCGCTTAATGCAGAAGAAGGCTTTTCGATACTGATGAACAGAATAACTTGTAAAGAAGGGCCAGCTGTCTTCGCTGAGCATAAAATCCTTACGTGCATGCACAAAGCTCGGTTTTAACTAGTGGCCAACTCAAGGGGCTTTAGCGCACAAGGCGTCGCCTGCGAGAAACGCTATCATAACAAGGCAGTTTGCGCTCGGGACTTCCTCGTTACAACCCACTAACTTTGTTCCACCTATTCAAATCCTACATTACGGAACCCGCCTGGAACACTTTCAACAACCTTAAATGTCCGTGTATCAGGCTTGACAACAATTTTGTCAACGAAGAGTCATTATTAAAACTACTCGCTTTGGAAAAAAATTTATAAGTCGCTTCGCTGCCGCTGTGGCTCAGTAGTTATGGTGCCAGGCTGCTTACCAAAAAGACGCGGTTTCGATGCCGTTCGTGGCGGTCACATTCCGATGGACGCCAGCTTGCCTGTTTAAAGCTCTTCGAAAGTAGCAACGTTTAAGCTTCGCAAGATCAACTACGCTGTGTTTGAATAATTCAACAATGTTCTGTAGGTTATAATGAAAATAAAAACCTCCACTAAAATGAAAGCTCAACGTTAAAAATCTCCTGGTCCAAGTAACATGAAAGTCACATGTTTTACAGAGGACGAGCATCACATCACAACTGTGTTTGGAATATTCGTACTGAGCTAACAGAAATTGGTAGAAAACAGCAGCTGCGACTAAAATCTTTATGAGCGTCTTGCTTTTTCATTTTGAGAGTGACAAGTTCGTAGTTTGTGCACCCTGACAAAAAAATCCGCTGCTGATCGACGTTGTTTCATTTTTTTTTTTTTGCAAATGACGAAAGCCTTTGTTTTTATATTCAACGACCTTTTTTCTATTTCGAAAGCGGATGGGTGCACCTGTCAGCGAGAATTTAAAACCTGTTTTCTTGCTCTAATGAAGCAGTTATAGTTGTCCATGCTCAGCAGGTTAAACGAGTAAGCGGTAAGCCTGCATAGACTGCAAAATATACATGGTATCCAACCACACCAGCTTCACGATGTTCGTCAATAAATTTGGCTACCTGAAACATCCTTTAGGTACTACAAGATAACTTTGGTTGCTACCCTTGAGTAACTTCATTTGAAAAACAGGAACGGCAGAACAAAGGGAAGGTCACATGTATAGAAAAGTACGCATACACGTGCACATAAGCACACGCACACATACTCCCGCGGTCGCCGACTTACAATGCATTAAATGAAATCTGATAAGAGGTCCCCCAATTTATACACTCAGCAAACACATAGCCGGCACATGAGACTAAAATAATCACACTCCCTACTCATAAAGAGACGGGAAGCGCGCACGACGGGTGAGAGAACAAGCACGGGTTAATGACATCTTAGCCGAAATTATTCGCCCCCCTAACTCTCTGCCGCATCCTGCTACGCTTGCTTTCTCTTGGAATCCACTTCGTTTCCCTTAATGACCAGCGGTTATTTTGCCTTCGCTATATATGCCCTGCCCAAGCCCATTTCTTCCTCTTGAAATGGGCTTGGGCAGAGAATGTATAGCGACGGCAAGATAACCGCTGGTCATTAAGGGTAACAGAGTGGATTCCGAGAGAAAGCAAGTGTAGCAGGATGCAGCAGATTTAAGTGCGCGGATGAGCTTAAGAGGTTTGTGGAGATACGATGGTCGCAGCTGTCAAAAGGCAACGTTAATTGGAGAGGCATGGGAAAGGCCTTTGCCCTGCAGTGGGTGCAGTCAGACTGATGACTCACAAAGTAGAAGCAGAACCATTGCTCTAATAAGACGTAGGTGCACTCTTTTACAGCAAGTATGCATTCAACTTGCTAACATGTACAAAAAAAAGAAAGTTCATGCTCTCCAAGAGCACAGCTTAATGCGCTAGCAAGCAGCAGACCACACTAATGAGTGCTTGGCTTTTTTCAAAGGCATCTTGCTGGCCATTGCAAACACTTTATTTTATTCACTCTTGACGACTGCTGAACCACTAGCAACACCACCGCCACCATCCATACGGCAACAATGTTTTGTTTCTTTAATTTTTCTTTTTAATATTTTAATAATGTTTTTATTTTATTTTATTAATTAAAACAAATCATTATTTTTCTGCTACTCTCTAGCCGCGCAGAGCATGTCCAGCTCTATCCGTAAAATAACACCGCACTCGTCGTAGCTATGAGCTTCCGCACTCCAAGCAGATTTTGCTGGTTCGGAATTCGACGCGTGGAACTTTTCTGTGATTTTTTTTCTTCGTGTAAAGTGGGACCACATTGACATCACTTAATTCTCTCACCGCTGCCAGTAATAGAAGAGCATTAAGATGCACCACCGGCGTGCGTCATGCAGTCAGTCCTTCACAGATGTGCAGCAAGCCGTTTAAGCTTTTCGTGTAAAGCGAAAGACATGTTTGTCTCGGAACAACAGACTACTTGAGTATCCTTGTGTTTATACTATCTTTCTGTTCTTGGTTCCTCTGTTTTGCCACGCTTATTCTGATAATGGGCTTTTATTTGCCGTAAAAAGCCTTTCAATTATAAATGGTGTTAAAGGTTGAGTTTTCCAGACTTTTCCAACTTAAGTACGTTAAACTAAATGTCATTCAAACTTATAGCGTTTTAAATTGAATGTGCTTTCAGTTTTATTGTTTAGAAGCTAATGCGGTTAAAATTGATTGTGTTTCTGAATCACTTAACTGGGTGCGCTTTCATCGGAAGTGTTTTGTTCTGTAATGTGGTAAGTTGGTTCTGCGAACTGATGTGTAAAAATTTTAACCCTGTGCAATGTCGTTTATTGTATTGCACTAGAACTGCTGCCAAACTCTACACAGAGGGGGCCACGCTTTGGAAAGTCTCAATTCCGTTGCTTTTACTTGTCACTCCAATTTTCTCCTTGAGTGAAAACGTAAAGTTTAATTTAATTTGATCTGAAATGCCTTCGGTATTAGCCTCGTCTACTCGTATGTGCCAGCTACTGCAAATGAGCTCAATTGCGCCCAATGCGAGAGACGAAGACATTGGTTTTTTAAGTCACCAGTACAAGGGGTGGAACTCATAAGTGACAGTGAGCACAACCCCGTGCCCTAAATGATGGCTGTTACTTCATCTTTCTCAATGACGAGGTCACGTCCAAACCAATCAGCTCTAAAGAGACAAGACGCACTAGGTTTCTTTGCTCCTTCTTTTCAAAGCCCCAACAGTATTTGTTCTTAGAGCGTGTTTGGAAAGCCAGTTACCGGAAGTAGGGTCGCCATTGAACTTCCTCCGCGAATGGGACGCAGTAAAAAAAAAAAAAAGCCCGACAAGAGATCTTTGAAACCTGATAAAAGTTTTTGGAACCAGGAAATTCTTGCAAGAGAGAAGACTTGGTGCAAGCTGTATTGGCCGAAAAGTTTTCTTCGTGAGTGCGCATTCCTAGTGGGCTCTATAAATTCCCCTAAAAGTAATTTCTTCGCTACTTTTACTGCCCTTTTGCAAAATGCGGCAGGTCAGCCATTTACAAGATATGCGGAAAGGAAGAGGGCATATATTTGTGCAGGCGCCTTCAAAATAAATTTGCGTGTCTACGCATTCCTTCCTGAAGAAGAAAAATAGAAGGCAAAAAATTCCACAGCTGTTTGGAACTAAAATGCAGGGTAAAGAAAAATCGTGGCTCATGTAACCAATGCAAAGACTTTAGAATTAAACGCGATTTACTGGCGCTTCTGTTTTCTGTGACTGGTTTTACAGAGTTGCCACTCTCGAGAGAGGAAAAATACGTATTTCGCAGGAACATATCTAGTAGTCAACCCATTCCATTGCACATATACGCTTACTCATTAACTTTCTTGTATGAATTTGAATTAGCACGAAAACGCTTTACATGGTGCTATTGAACTGAAGCCATTTCATGGTATAGGATTATGATTCAATGTAGGATTTATGATTAGGATTTAGGATTACGATTCGGTGTAGGATATCTTGATTCAGCGGGCCTCACTTCGAAATTCAAACATGGCAATCGGCGTTCCTCAGGGTTGACTCGCGTTCGTTTCTCTGTACATAGAGCAATGCTGTGCTTTGCTGAGCGTCGAATATCCATGACGTACCACTGCGATCAACCTCTGAATTTCTTTTAGCATAATCAGCACCAGAGGAAACTACGGGAATCTTTGGAAATAGCTCCCCCTTTATAATTTCTCGCTGTGTCTACTCGCATACAGGCATTGTGCCATGCTGCCATTCATGCTTGGTCTAGAGTAAAGAAACGGCTGGAGTAAAGCCAAAAGTTATCCGTCTTCCGTCTTTACTTCGCGCTATTTTATGCGTAGCATATTGCAATCACTCAGTTCAGCCCTTGGGCGCGGCCGGGCAGTCACCAAACCACGTGACCTGACGTCACGTGGTTTGGTGACGTCACGTCACGTGGTGACGTGACGTCACCAAACCACGTAAAGAAAGAAAAAAAGGAGAAAAAAACGAAAAAAAGACGGCTGAGCATGGTGGCGGTTGCCACAGCCCCGTTTCAAAGGGGGCGCTCCTATCCATCCATCCATCCATCCATCCATTCGTACGTCACGGAGGAAAAGCTGCTGAGAAAATCGAGTGCCGCCAAGCAATACCTCGCGCAAAAAGACCGCGAAATCTGCAACGCATTCTTGGCTTAACCAAGCTAAGCCTGGGCATCTTTTTTTTTTCTTACATCATGAAACGGCCGGAGGCTCGGACGCATTCTGACGCAGTTCGAAAGATTGCTATTATCGATTAGAAGAAATATTTATTTCCTGTGGGTAGTAATGGCTTGCCGCAACTGACCAGACATCCACGCTGCCGCTGCGGTGGCTCAGGAGTTATGGGGCTCAGATACTGACCCAAAAGACGCGGGTTTTATCCCAGCCGCAGCAGCCGAATTTCGGTGGAGACGAAATTCTAGAGGCCTGTGTACTGTGCGATATCAGTACAGGTTAAGGAACCCAGACATCCACGCCAAACGCACTCCGCCAGGTTATTCTTGATCGACGGCATTTTGTACAGGACATTTAGTGGTAGCATGTCTCAACGCACTCACGTAGACCAACAACAAACCGTGGAACCAATTTGGCTTTTCGAACGCTTCGGCTTCAACCCTATTTACTCCTCTGTCACGTGAGGCATGAAAACCAGTTTGCAATCACGCTTTTCTAAGCCATGAATGAATTTAACTCGCTAGATTCGCATCCGCGAAACTTCCGCTCTAAATGTAAAACGTCACCATTAGCTTATATGAGAAGAAACAACACAATCTTCCTCATAATGAGCCCGTATAAACGCTATAGCGTTAAGGGTCCCCCTCTACGGAGAACCCGGCGTCGGTGATGGCTTGTCAAGAGAAGCAGGTCGCCCGCCTTCCATTGAGGAGAAGCGACAGCTTGTCCAACGAACGGGTTTATTTATTTATTTATTTACATATACTGCAGCCCCGATGGGGCTATTGCAGGAGTGGGGGGAAGAAAAAAAAAGGCAGAGAGGGACAACATGTTGAGAAGTGAACACCATTAAAATACAGAACAGAAATGGAACAGACTAATCACAGATTTGCAACAACATTGAAAAATAGGTTTGGTTCCAGGGAGCGTATATCACCGGGTAAAGAATTCCATCGTTCGATAACACGAGGAAAAAAACTAAATTTGTACATATCAGTGCGCGCGTGAATGGGTGTTACATTCAAAGGGTGGTAGCTCCTTGTAGATGAAGATGCTGAAAAATGCAAATACTCAGACAGTGAAGCAAAGCGGGATGAATTAACAATACCATGAAAATATTTTAAACACTCATTGTCGCGGCGGGTACAAAGGAGGGAAAGGCCTATGGCAGGAAGAGAGAACTGCCACCGTGGCAGGCTGAAATGAAACTGTAAGAAAAAACATCCAATTTTCTCCTGGCCGCGGTGATACTACGCAAAGCTCGGGAAGAACATGGGTCTCACAGGCGCTACTGGTGAAACTGTTCGAAATAGCCACCTGCCTGGGCAGTGACGCGTTGCTTACGCACTGCGCCGCGGCACTAGTTGAGGTGTGAGGACCTTCCGCGTTATACGAGTGTAATGTGGGGAGCGACCAATTCTAATCATACGGGCATGTAGGCAAAACCCAGCCGAAAGAGAAGGCGCAAAAGTATGAAAGCGTGCGCTTTGAATGTGAGAATCCGACACAGAAGAAGACTTGTATTGATTGTGGTACTGTTGATGATGATGATTAATTTTTATAGCGCAAAGCCAGCTGTGACTAAAGAATGCCATGGCAAAAAGTTTTTTTCTTCTTCTCAAGGGTGGGTCAAAGCTTACGTGTATTAGGCCGCCGAGCCCAAGTCCAGGGGAAGCTTCTACCCATTGTAGCACCGGTGGTTACTCGCCGCCACTGGGGATCGAACTCCGTACCTCCCGCGTGTGAGGCGGATGCTCAAACGACGTAGGCCACCGCTGCGGTCAATTGGGCCGAGATGTTTTGAATAAAATTAGAGATCATTACGGCGACTCGCGCTGGGAGAATGCGAAAGCATTGACGCCTCCTGAGCACTCGTCGCCTCTCTTTGCCTTTATTTATCATTTTCTTTTGTTTGCTAACTACGAAACTAGCGTAATTACGAACTAGCGTAATCATCTTATGCATTAATTAAAGATCAATTTATTTGCTCTGATTATATCTTCTTTTATATCAATAAACCATTTTGGTGTTTCAAATTTGGCGCCGTGGTTGCTTTCCCGTCCACTTACTACGTCCCCGTCCAGCATATTCAACCGTCCAATGGTTTTTGCTCATGATATTTACTAATGATACTTTGTCAATGAAACTTTTTGTGCTATTATTTATCGCTCATCAAATACATTTAATTTTATTTTACACCTTATTTTTGCTCCTGTGCCTGTTTTCCACTATTTTGCCGTTCATGGCTGTTTTCCCGTCAACTCATTGTACCGACGTCCACGCTATACGAGGGCGTACCCAAAAGAAACCGGACTTATTTTTGTTTGAGCTTATTTGTTCACATTTTAGCACAGACCTTGAATCTCCTTCAAAGTATTCCCCACTTGCAATGATACGCTTGTCGAATCTTTCATTCCATTTTTCAAAACATATTTTAAATTCATCTTTTGTGATGCTTGACAGTGCCTCCGTTGTTTTTTTCTTCACCTCAGCAACATCAGCGAAACGCTTTCCATTCACCTATTTTTCCATTCTAGGAAACAAAGAAAGTAGCACGGGGCAAGGTCGGGAGAGTATGAGGGTTGAGGAATAGGGGTCATGCCGTTTTTGGTCCAAAATTGTCGTAGAAACAGGGCTGTGTAAGCAGGGGCATTGCCATGATGGAAAAGCCATTCACCCGACCGCCACAAATCTGGCCGCTTCCACCGCACACTGTTGCCCAATCTTTTCAAAACATCCAAGTAGAAAGCCTGGCTAACTGTCTGACCCTGCGGAACAAATTCTCAATGGACGACTCCTCTCACGTCGAAGAAACAAATCAGCATTGTTTTGAGGTTTGGTTTCACCTGACGAGCTTTCTTGAGGCGAGGTGAATTTGAACTTTTCCACTGGCATGATTGTTGCTTTGATTCAGGATTCGATTCAGGAACACTTGAGTTGTCCCCATAGTATCGTCCTTGTACGTCTTTCTTAATATTTCAAAAGTTTCCACTCAACTTTTTCCGAGCAAAAATCAGAATTTCACCGGCGCAGGCTGTTCATGAAAATCAGCCATTGCAAAAACGACATTCACACAAAACAGTCGTCACTCTAAAACTCTGCCTAAACTAGTCTGACCTCCTTCAACGACGGCACTCGGCTTACTGACTCTGTATGGATGGATGGATGGATAGGAGCGCCCCCTTTGAAACGGGGTGGTGGCAATTGCCACCATGCTCAGCTTTTCTTTATTTATTATTTTTTTTTGTTTA
Organism: Amblyomma mixtum; assembly: GCF_055824585.1. Lineage (NCBI taxonomy): Eukaryota > Metazoa > Arthropoda > Arachnida > Ixodida > Ixodidae > Amblyomma > Amblyomma mixtum. The sequence goes on along the minus strand of NC_143020.1, from coordinate 80,470,306 downwards.
CTGTGTTGGCAATTCTCATTAATATTCTCCATCAACTTTGCCTGCGGTTTCCTACTATTCTAACCTTATGCCACATCTCTGCTTTTCAGCCACCAATCCTCCAATCGCTTTTTGCTGACTTCCACTGCAGATTTATTTACATGACCATTGTTATCTTTAAACCCTAGGGCCTCAGAAAGAGTGACTGTGCCTGCATCGACATCCGGATGGATAGCATCACATTTGATTATGAGGTGTTCAATTGTTTCCACAGATCTACCACACACTGCACATGTGTCATCTTCTTCGTTAAATTTCTTTTTGTAGCTGCGCGTTCTAAGACACCCTGATCTAGCTTCAAAAAGTAGGGCACTGCCTCTTGAGTTATCATAGAAAAATTCTTTCCTGATCTGCCTTTTCCAGAATCAATATAGTTCTACACTATGTTTCTTTTCCATTGAATTCATCCAATTTTTAACTTCCGCGTTTTTAACCTGTCGTTTAATGCTCTTTCTTTCTCCGTCCTCATGACCGGCATACTTACTGGTTAGTTTTCTAGTTCTTTTCCGCCACTGTGAGTCAACGTTCTTTCTGTATAAATATTTAAATACCTTAGCTGCCCATCTGTTATCGTCCAATTTCCTCAGGCGTTCTTCATATAGTATTTTACTCTTAGCTTCCCGTGCCTCGAACGATGCCCAGCCCATATCCCCTTGTACTGCCTCGTTTGTGGTTTTGCCGTGGGCACCTAGTGCTAATCTTCCAACAGCTCTCTGATTTACGTCTAATCTCGACTGAACTTCTGCCCTTAAGCACAGAACCGCATTGCCGAAAGTAAGTCCCGGCACCATTATTCCTTTCCAAATACCTCTTAGTACTTCATATTTGTTGTACCCCCATAATGCCCTATGTTTCATTATCCCGGCGTCTCTTCGTCCTTTTGCCCTAAGAGCCTGTTCATGCTTTTCCGTGTATATCTGCCCTTCGTTTAGCCATATCCCGAGGTATTTGTATTCGGCCACTTTGGGTATTTCGTGGCCTTGTATTGTAAGCACCTGATCAGTTGTATCGTTAAAAATCATCACACCTGATTTAGTTGCGCTAAACCTGAATCCTAGAGCGTCTCCTTCGTCTCCACAGCAATTAACCAAAGTTTGTAAATCTTCCTGGCTATCTGCTAACAGTACAATATCGTCCGCATACATTAAACCCGGGAGTCGCTGCTCAACTACAGTTCCGCCTAATCTGTACGATAGATTATAACCCAGATTACTTTCTTCTAGCCTTCTTTCCATATTTATCACGTAAAGCATGAACAGCAGCGGTGATAGAGGGCAACCTTGCCTTAATCCTTTGTGCACCCCTACAGTTGTGGTACTTTTTTTCTCTTCCCATGTAATTTCAACTTCATTATCTCGGTAGATTTCCTGTAGAAAATCAATTACCTCATCACCAATACCTAAATCTTTCAATATGCTCCACAGGAGTTCCCTGTTCACGTTATCGTATGCACCGCTTATGTCTAGAAAGGCTATAAACAGAGGTCTATTTCCCGCCTTAGCTATTTCTATGCATTGGGTAAGCACGAACAGGCTATCATCTAACCGCCTACCCCTTCTGAACCCATGCTGAAGTTCTCCGAGTATCCTATTCCCTTCTACCCATGACTGCATTTTTAATTTCACCGCCTGCATTGCCAGCCTGTACATAACAGATGTTATCGTAATCGGACAGAAGGATTTTATGTTCATCTTATCTCCTTTCCCTTTATAAATCAAATTCATTTTACTTTGTCTCCAGCTGTGCGGAATTTGCTGATTTGTTATGACTGCCTCCAATGCTTTTATCAGCGCGTCCTTGCTTCTTGGGCCAAGTTCATTAATCAGCTTAATTGGAATTTCGTCTATCCCTGCGGATGTGGTTTTAGGAATATTCGCTTCCGCCTTTTCCCAGTTAAGACTAGTCAGTTCTAAGCTGTTCTCTTTTGTGCTGTCCTGTGTTGCCGCCTCACTTAGGGAGATTACCCCATTGGCGTCGCTAAAAGACGCAGCTATAAATGACGTAATGTAGTCCACAGCATCGTCTCCCTCCAAACATTTTCCCTCAGCATCTATAATCTGTTCCTGCTTTCTTTGATTTGTTTTTCCCAACCAGCTTATATGGTTCCAGAATTTTCTTGGCCCCCCTTTATTTGCCTCGCGAACTTCAGCCAGCCATTTATCAGAGGACTGCTTTATTTTAGCCTGGACTAGGACCTTCGTAATGTTCGTTCTATGCGCTCCTAGTGGCAAAACGCGGTACCACAGAAGCTTTGCCGACCAAAAAATTTAGTCCGGTTTCTTTTGGGTACCCCCTCGTATTTACGTGTTTTCGGTATTTTTGGCTCTTTTTAATTAACTAATCATCTTATCAACATATTTTTTGCGCAGCATCCTCGCATCATCCTCTTTCGATTACAATCATTCGTTTGATGCTCCCTCCTCTGAAAACATCACAACTGATGCGGACACGTTTGCTGACACGACCTCGCCGACATAGCCTAGAAATCCTTTCGCATTAACAGTGCATCATGTAGTGGTGAAAAAAAAAAAACAGTGTCCATGTCAGCGCAGCGAGTGCAAAGGGGACCCCAAGTCGCTGAAGGCACTCACAACTCGATCGCGTAATACCCTTAAGGCCGAGCTTAAGTGCCCCCCATTTTGTTCATGTGGTTGGTCACAGCGTAGTCAATTAGTTTTATAACACGATTGCTTGCTAATGAAATAAAAAAATCGTACTGTTCACAATGAATGAAGTTATCTAAAATGAACGTTCAAAATTGTTTTCCGGATTATAGTGCTTCAAGGTGAGCGGTATTGAGCAAAGCTCCGCAGTAAAAGAAACGTTTGATTTCCTCAAAAGCGGAGACCGAATAAAAAATTTCTGTTCATGTGCTTCAGGAAAATTTATCAACTTTTTAAATTTGAAACACACTTTGACAAGGACATTGAGACGCGCAAACTGTAAAATTCTTAAAAGGTTGCCAGTATTTTGTAAAAAACGGCCTTATGAACAACCTGCTCAACTAAAATTCAAGAAATTTTATTTAATCTAAGGGAGCAGAGCAAGGCTCAGCTTTAGCTCATAAATGTTTTCGTCAAAGGAAAAAAATGAACCTCCCCTGCAAATTCATTTAAACGCATGTGCGCTACCGCCAGTAGTGAAGCGTTTTGATGAGCCGCACTACTTTCTAGTTCACAATTGCGTTTTAGTTTCCTCCTGCCGCCTTATGTCTCTGCAAAATTTGTAGCTTGACGATAAAACGAGAGCGCGAAAGCAGGCTTTTTTCACGGAAGACCTTTATACCGTTGAAGTCGACCAGATCAAAAGAAAAATATGTAACATTTCAGGTTTACATAGATCTAGATATCGTTTCCTGGAGGCCGGAGTGTGGCGTTTCGGGCAATGTCATGGTGCAGGCAAATATCAATATCACAGAGAATGGTAACAAAATACAGGTGGTCGTAAGTGTTTCAAGGAAACAACAGCTGCCTGCCGAATGGCAGCCGCCGTTTGAGTTTCTTGGAATGAGAAGACATTCTTGGTACCCTAAGTGCGCGTTCCTGAACTCTCCCATAGATTTCTAGCAGAAACAAATGATGCTTCCACCACCTTTTGTTTGGATTGGAAGAACCTCCAGTATAACCTTCTAAGGCTTTGTCTACATATTGTTGCATTAAAAGGGTCGCTCGCCTTGTTTGGAATGTGCAGTGCGTGTTTTTATTGGTTGAATGTGTTTGAGTAATGAATCCCTCTTTCTTTTTCTTCAGTCCTTTCTTTTTTAAACAGAAGCTTACAGCTGTGTAAGCGCCTCAATTAGCCAACGACACTGAAGGAAGAGATAAAATTTTCTGCCACAGAAAATTACAAATCTCTTGGGACTGGCTACTATAATCGAAAGCGTTGATTGAAGACTCTCAGTAACATGCTAAGCTGCTGCTGAAAACCAATTAAGCTACGTATTTTAGCAAACATTTTACCCCTGCTAAGAAAGAGTCATAAAATTGCAAAAATCGTTTTTTTTTTAAGGGCTGCAAGTAGCCAAGCGTGTGATTCCTACTTTGAATCTTCGCCTTTCCGTTGGCTAATACTACTGAAAACTTGGCCGAAAGATTGTTCGCAGATTCCGAATTTGGGATGCCAATTCGCCCCACCCCCTCTCCCCATATAATTGCTCCTTTTAAAGGAATCTCAGAAATTAGTTTGATACTGTTATTAAGAAACCTTGAATATGTGCCATAAAAAATTGAAATTGCAAACATTTTTTTTTATTTGCCATTTTGGTTATCACAGAATTAGGGGCCAACTTCTGTTCAGTTGACGCGGCCGAAAAGGCGTGATCCGGGATCACAAAGTTTTTAGAGGTTGTGGCATGTAGAGCACGCTTCTTGCAAAGATAATTTACGGTTCTTACGCAACGTTTCACTGAGCCGTTATTTTGCAGGTGAAACAGATTTGCTTTTGTATAAACCACCCTTTTCCTAATTAGCTGAACGGTGGAATAAGCGTTTAGGCTAGATAGCTGAAGCAACCTTCTGAGGTTTTAAAACATGCCATTTAACGCGCAGGAAGCCGTAAAACTGTCAGAATCCTACCTCGAAATATGTTTCTTTCAAAAGGCTTCGTAGTCGAAGAACTGCTGAATTACGCAATGAAGGATCCCTAACAACAAATTTCGCACAAAGCTTTGGCCGCCAGCTACTCCTCTATTAAAGAGGCAACCATTCCACCTATATCCTTGTTGATTCTTTTTACTGAACCTGATCGCCGTTGTTCAGTATTTCATAATATGCAATCTAAATATAAGACGAAAATCAAGAAGTTGAAATCATTTTAGAAGTATTACGCTTAGAACAAATCGGATTAGAGATGAGCACAAACACTAACAAGCTGTACCCTTCGGTAGCCTGAGTTTCGCTTTTCTCACGGCTAACAAGATTGTTACTTTGCTCGTATGTTATCCTCTCGTAATCCTGCCCCTTGGTATGATAACAAGAAGCGGCTGTCTGTGGTAAGCTGAACTCAAACTTGCAAAATTTTCGGATGCCTGCCATCCTAACAAGGTGTCATACGTGAGGTTAACAAAGGCTAATATATTTTCCCTAACTGGTGAATCGTTGTTAGGCCTCACTTCAAGAGGTGATATATTACAGCACATACCAGAATCGAGTCGCCTTACTGGATCTTGGGTGTCGCAAGCGGCAACAAACGCACTGATGCTCAGTCTGCCTTTTATATCTCGGCTGGAGTTTTATAGCGCAACATGATAGATGTGCGAATGTAATAAAATAAAATCGCTTTCTGTATTTTACACGCTTTTATTGCTCAAGACTTGTAATGGCTTCCAGGTCAGCATGGTGGTTGCTTGGCCGTGTTGGTGAGACGTAATATAAAGTTGAAGCGCACAACGAGACAAAGATGGTGAAAGAGACGACAGACAAACGAGCGCTAGTCTCTCACCGTCCTTGTCTCGTTGTGCGCTTCAGCTTTATATTAGGCTTCCAGGTGTTGAAACCTTGGCGCGACAAAACTATTTGCACACTGTGAGCTCTAGTAACATTTTCCACCAGTCGTTTCTTCAGTTTCTAAGAAATTTTACGAGTCCATATTGCTGACATGTGCGCCGAGTGTGAAACAGCAGATTATTACCTGCAGCCGCGGCGGTTGCATGATATTTCTTCAGCTGTTTTGAATCCCAAGTTGACGACCATCAAAGGAAAATAATCCTTCCCTGAACAAACAAAATATGGAGAATTAGCACTTTACTTTTCTGCGACCCATTTTCCCTCTGAATAAAGAATGGGCTTGTAGGTTCGATGTGATAAAATGTGAATTTGTATAACAGCAACAGTGACTCTACAATCGAGAAAGGGTGAACTTTTCTGAAAACACCCTGGTTTGTAAGCGCTGAAAGATGAGGCCATGTCATAAATTGGATACAATGTACTACTATGCAGGCAGCAGTATGAGTCCATTTGTATATTTCTATAAAACATGTAAATTACGAAGGCATCCTACGACATGGTGCGTAGGGGTACCGTTTGAAGACGAAGCCATCAGGGATAAAAAAGCAAACAGCAACGCAAGGTGTAAATCTATACGCGAGGTTTGACCAGACGTACAGAACTAATCGGTGACAAAAAAGAAAGGGGTGTCTCTCTTAGGAAACTGAACTCGCGATATATGGAAGCAGCCGCCCGGTATTTGAAGAAAAAGAGGTGTGTTATCCATTATCGGTACCGTCACAGCCAAGCAGGTGCGGCGCATAGAGGCGGGCTTTTGGTTCAGCAGATACCCAGTTTTTTCAGAATTAATAGGCATAGATTCAGTGCTTAATCGCTGTATCAGTCTTTATTACAAAAAACCTTTTCAATCAGCCTGTGGTTGGCAGCAGATAACCAGTCATTAATTACAAGCGTGACGTAAAATAAAAATCACGACTTCAGTAATGACAGCTTCAGCCTACTGGGGTTGGATTTATTTTTGCATATTTCTGCGGTCCAGATGTGTGCGATTTCCGCCGACTATAGCATAAAGAAGTGTTCGGCTTGATCATGTTACTTTATGCTCTGTTGATAATATATCAGACGTACGCACACGATAATGGTGGTGCCATAGAGTGTGCGGCACCTTGTATCTTAAACGCAAGCCAAAGAGTTTTAGACATGATGGGCTCTTTCATCGCACCAGAGCGAAACTTTTAATGAAATTAGTGCCGCCTAACCTGCCTCGCTTATCTAACCCAATTCGTTAAAATGTTGCTATTTCTGAAATCTTGCAGGCACCCAGTTTTTACAACAGAACGGTTAATGAGAGGAATTTTTTATTATATCAATGTGGCAGCGCTTAATTCTGTTCCGTTATACTCATGTCGAGTTCATTGTTAAACTTCTTGCAAATTCATTTTGGCAACAGTCCCAAATTTTAGTGAAAAGATAAGCGACGCACGGTTGCGATAAAACAGAGAATGTGTTGCACAAGATATACCTGTAGTTCTTCAATGTAATTTATTTGTGGTTACAGTTCGAAGGTATTTGCTATGAACTCCTGCGTAACTGGTACGAAACGACTTCATATGATGTGCCAAAGCAAAAATAACGTCCTAGCTTTATGTGAGCAGAAATAGCAATGCATTCCACATGTGGCATGAGGTAAATTCTGTGAGAGGTGGGTAATAAAGATGGCCGAACAGAAGCTTCGATGTAGTGGAATTAACGCTGCACACAGGAATTGCAGGTAAGCCAAAAAAGATGCTGGTAGAGGGCAAAACTGGCGTATTGTCTTATTAGAAGGAAAAATTTGATGCTCCATTGCGTCTCGCAGCTATAAATTATTGCTGCATGCATTACTGCAAGCCACTGGGTGTCCTGCCTGGATGGCGACTGGAACCTTCTTGAATAAGCATCTTGTACACAACCTGAAATGTTTGACTTTTTGCCCTGGTACCACAGCAGGGTACTTGCTACAAGTATTGAGCAGAGGTTAGTTCGCAACAAAAACTATTCTTTTCTTTAATAGTCGCCTCAGTCAATGAGCTGATTACTTTTCCGCATTGTTTAAATGCGTTAGCTATCAAGTTATCAAGCCTAATGTTAACTGTCACTACTGAATAAGAGAATATTATTTTTCGAAACTTAGTGTCTCTGACTGTACCCGGTCTCGAATTCTGTATCTCTTCGCATTTAGTATTCCAGAAAGTATTTTTTCTCATATCGTAGCATGAACGGAAATTACCATTTTCGTGGCTACAGGGTTTAAACCGGACTGTTGAAGACGTATGACTAGGCTATCATTCTTTATTATATGTGCAGGGTTCCAAAGGATAATTAGGAACGCCGTAAAGAAAGCGCCCGACTCCGGAGCAAGCAAGCGGGAACTGCCACACAACGTCCGCGAATGCAAAGGCTTCCTAACTAGCCAGCTTTTTGTTCTGTCGTGTTTAGATTAGCGGTCCACTGCTCCCTAACCGCCAACGCTAGGAACCCTGTCCGCGCGGCGGCAAGAAGAGGTCAATAAAGGGGGGGGGGGGGGGGGGGGGGTGAGAAGGTGGAGGGAACTTTGACTTTGACGCTGGTTTTAAGTCAGCTACAATTTCGTGGACAGCCTAGTGCTGATACCTACATCCATGCCCTGCAACACCAACAATCGGTTTCATTATGTATGGCTCTACGGCTGAGCTAAGCATCGCACTGCTTGTTCCTTTTAATGCCCGCTCACCGGGTGTGCAAAGTCTTTTACTTCTCTCATGATTCTTACGCGGGTTATAGTTTACCCCATGCAGAACTGTTGATTAAAATTTTCTACACAGCGCTAAAAAGTTGACGAGTGCTGAAATGCTTACAGTGGTTACGAAGTGAAAAAAAGAACAGGAACACGATTTAGATATTACTTATTACATACAGCAATGATCACTTCCGACGCGCTAAAATCACTAAAAAGTAGCTTTCTCCCTTGGAGTAAAACTGATGGCATTATGCAGCGTTCACAGTTGCGAATGTTCTCCAACAACAAGGCACAATCGCTGTAACGTTCCTGTTGTAATTTTAGTTTTCCTTTTAATGCTCAAAATCAGGAACCTTGGTCTTCTATGCAATGCCTGCACAACTTCTGAAAACGCTGTTTTTAAGTTTCCGCGCGTGGATTTTTCTTCAGCCTAGTGTGCTACCACGCTTTCTCTCTTGAAGCAGTGTTTTCACTCAAGCATCGTAGTATGTCCTGCCCTTGAGCACCCACTGCACGATGGAGCCTGTTTTGTTTTGCAAGCAGCATATGAATAAATTCTGGATGGTGGTTTCAGTTCGGGAGAACGTTACTCCATAGCACCCCACTGGTTTCATGTAGAAAAGATTACAGGAGATAAGATGAAGGGATCTGAAGAAAAGGAGACGCCAAATTTGATGCTGTTCTTAAGCACCAGTGTTGCTTTTGTCTAGCGGCCATAGTACCCTCAGGTTGCAGTAACGAGAAGACGAAAGGCGGACAAAAACAAGTGAAACTCCCAATGTTGCTTTCCAGAGCATGTAATTACCGGATCTTTTCTCAGAACATTGTGTTTTCAGGCTCTCTTGCCGCACCCTGTAATTTTACACGCCTTCGTACGCAGAGCCGTCTCAGTCGCAATGAACACTTGAGGTGAAATCCTACCGAGTAAAGCGTAGGATTGGGCGTAGAATACGGCTAGTAAGCGCTAGTAATTCACACCACTTAGTTGATTTTACTTCTTCTAGCGTTGTGGAAGACTACAAATGCTTCTTCGAACGGGAAGCCAACATATGTGCCGTTAAAGATAGTTATTTGGCTTTGCAGAAGTCTTTATAGTCTTGAAGATAGTGTGCGTTACCAGGTTGAAATATTTTCTCGCGCCAGAAACTAATAGCACTTCTTTTAGGCAGCATTCAGTTGTGAAGATTTCATGTTCTGTATTAGTGGTTTTCTATATTTGCTGAATATTAAAAGAGACATCTCAGATTAACACTAAAGCATTACGTTTTGCAGCACAGGGCGAACACGCAGAAGGAGAAAATTAGTAATAAAATCCGTTCAATTGATAGCGAGCACTTCGCCCTGTTCTTCTTCTGCGTGTTCGTCTTGTGGTGCCAGAACACAACGGACCCCTACCTGCTCGTGAAATTTTATTTCCACCCATTTACTAGCACTGCAGTTCTCGTTCGTTTCGTTTATGGGGTTTAACGTCCCAAAGCGACTAAGGCTGTGAGGGACGCCGTAGTGAAGGGCTCCGGAAATTTCGACCACCTGGGGTTCTTTAACGTGCACTGACATCGTACAGTACACGAGCCTCTAGAATTTCTCCTCCAAAGAAATTCAACCGCCGCGGCCGGGATCGAACCCGCGTCTTGCGGGTCAGCAGCCGAGCACCATAACCACTTAGCCACTGCGGCGGCAGCACTGCAGTTCTGTTAGCACTTTTTTTTTCTATTACTTAGATTACCGAAAGTAATGCTTTAAATGCACCTAGAGGATTATCTGGGCTTCTTTCTGATTAGCAAGGCACGGACTGAAGCTGGTGCTGGTGCATGGTGGTGCTCGGGGTGAGCTAATGATGATTATGCCCACAATTCCTGAGGGCAGCATATATTTTTGCGAAGAGTGGTTGAAATAGTTATTTCACTAGCACAACTAGCGATTTTTAAGCAATTCTTTTACTCTCAAATTTTTCAGAAAGTACAACCAGTGGCACGCTGTCGTCATGGTTGATAACTTAATTTTTGATTCCTGGAAAATTTCCTGGAAATTTCATAGGGCGAGCCTGATTCGAAAGGCATGACGAATATCTGACCTCCTAGCGCATTTATAAATAAAAGCTAAGGGGTTCATGTGGAAATTCTTGGTCGTAAGCTCGTTTAAAGCAAATTTTAGATTTTTATTCGGCATTTAACTCTTTCAAGCTGCTACATCTAGATTCGGAGTCTAGTTAAGAGTATGGCACGTGGCTCAAGCTCATCAATGGTAGGACGTCTAAAAACGACGTGGGAAAAAATTAGTTCGCAGCAAGAGAGCAGCCTTCAAGAATTCGAAAAGAAAGTATGCGCGCTTTTATAAATGCGAAAGCTCATTCAGCGGCGAGAGCTAGGATCACGAAAAGTGGTGCAAGAGCAACACGTGGTGAAAGCATAATAAAATATTACGACAAAAAGTGCACAGCAGTAAACCATGTGGGAAGAAGCCTCAGGAACAACGGGAGAGAAAATATTTGGTTTCCACGAATACGTGGAAACCATGATATGAGCTGCAAACGTGAGACCCTGTCGAAAAAAGTCAAGGCAGTGCTCAAACAGATATGAAAAATATTGTCTTCGCTGCATTTCTTGCAACTCTTAACAACATGATGCTCCGTGCTGGATTAAATAAATCCCAACGAAAAGGTGCGTGCCTTCGTTTTTTAAAGCTTTCGAGTGAGGACACTGTATATTGTTCATTATATTTTTTTTGGTTGTCTCAGGACGACATTCATGAAGTGAGAAAACGCGATTATGCTCTTTATACATAGTACTTGGACTCTACGTAGTTCTATTCTAGTACTCGAATTTTTTTTAAACGATATGTTTTGTAAAGTGGTGGTCGCCTACAGCACACAAAATTTGGACTCATGTAATCCAAAACCTTCCTTTCACAACATTGACATGGCAGGTTATAGTAACTACGCTCTCACTGTTGCACGGCTTTATTAGCACGAACTTTGTCCCATGTGACAGTTTGAGGTCCGCCCACTTCGCTTTCTCGCTGCTGTGGCAGCCTTCATCGCCCACGGCAAATAGTTGATTGCGGCGCTGCCCAGAGCGCGAGTCCTCCATCTTTCTGGCATTCTATTTGTTTCTGGTTTCTGTTTCTATTCTATGCGTTTCTGGTTTTGGTTTCTGGCATTCTATTTGTGTCTGGTTTCCCTACAGCTTTGGACTTCATTTTCGTGTTTACTGAATGAAAAATAGAGCCCTTTTTTGGGGAAAAGGCTGGCGCGCGGGGGTATGTGTGTGTTAACAGCTTCCACCAGTGCTCCTAGAGGAAACCCTCTGGGCTCGGAAAGTATCTGCTCCGCAGCAACCGTGCGTGGGCGTCCGGAATGTTTGAAGGTTTGAAGGTTTGAAGGTTTATTTCCGCAACTAGGTGTTGCGAGGACAGCCAGGGAAAAAGCTGTATAGACAGCTTGAGAGGTCCTGGCTTCCTCTTACAGTGCAGCTTTGACGGCGGCGGAATAGGACATCAAACAAATAGTAAGAAAAAACTCGTATGTTCTGTACATAGAATGACACATGTACGTTCAGTAAGCAGTACATTCTGCTTGTAAAAGAAAAAAGAACTATATTAGGTCAAAGAGACTATAAAGGCAAACACAGGGAGGAGAAAATAAAGGACAGGAGAACTGACAGGGGCACTCAAAATGGTAATAGCAAGAAAAAAAAGAACTACACGAATATTTGGGGCAATTCTTTCAGAGAAATATTGGAGACATCAAGATTCTGGTGGCAGTACAACTGGTTCAGAAGTGTCGGTAAGGTATGCTGCAACATATGTTTGCCATAGTTTGTACGGCATTTCTTAACATTCCAAGGCTCTGCTGCGCGGGTATCATACACAGTTCTGCTTTGCTCTAACCTAGCAAGTGTAAGTAAGAAGTCATCATTTTTCATTATGGCGAGTTTATATTTATAGCACAGCCTATAGTTATACATGGATTTCATTGGAATAACGATGTGTCGGTGGAAAAGGCTCGCAGTGTGGAAGAAATACGGCACTTTACATGCAATGCGTATAATACGTTTTTGTAAGACAGTGAGTTTGTTAATATTTTCAGCTGTTGTTGTTGCCCACACCATACATCCGTAGCTGGCTATGGAAGAGAACAAAGAGTGATAAAGTAACATGTTGACTGACGTAGGAAAATTAAAGCAATGGCGGCGCATGATACCAACTGTTCTGGAAAGTTTCTGAACGACGTAATTAATATGGTCATTCCACGACATATCTGCTGCAAAGTAAACGCCCAGAGTTTTCACAGACTGCACAAATTCTATTCTGGTATTGTTTACTTCAATTAGAGGAAGTTCAAAGTGTTTGTGACGTGGGTGGAACATGACGGCTGCAGTTTTACTAACGTTAATTCTTAAGTGATTATCAGCAGTCCAAGTATTTATTTCTTTTAAGGTTTTATTAGCTCGATTTGCGAGATCAGCCGCTGAAGTACCCGAAAAAAACAGACTAGTGTCATCTGCATAAATTATGTACTTAGCAGTGCATCGATGCGAACAATATCATTAATATAAAGAACAAAAAGAAACGGACCCAAAATGCTCCCTTGCGGAACGCCAGAAGCTACCGCTTTCAACTGGGAGCATTCACGGGCAATACTAACAAACTGAGATCTATGTCGCAAGTATGAGGAAATCAGCATATGGGCTATGCCTCTAATACCGTAGTGGTCTAATTTTTTAAGCAGCACAGAGTGATTAACAAGGTCAAACGCCTTTGAAAAATCTAAAAATAAACCAAGTACCATGTTTTTGGATTCAAAATGTTTTAGTATGAATTCTTTCTGAGCAAGGAGAGCTAACTCAGTCGATCTATTTTTACGAAACCCATATTGAGCGGTAGTGATAATGTTACATCTTTCAGTGAAGGAGGATAGCCGTTTAAGAATAACTTTTTCGAGGCCTTTGGAAAACACAGGTAAGATTGATATCGGGCGATAGTTTCCCATTTCATTTTTGTTTCCTTTTTTATACACTACTGTGACTTTTGCCCTTTGCATAAGACGCGGAAAAACACCGGAAACTAAGGATAGGTTGAAGATATGGGCGAGGGAAGGTGCAAGAATGTCGATAGTAAATTTTATGGGCTGTATCTGAAAACCTGACGCATCTGTAGCTTTACTATTATTAAGCGCTAAAAATTCTGTAATTACTTCATTTACTGTAACCGGTGTTAAGAATATTGTTTCACTATTTCTGGCACTCATATAGGAAAGATTTACGTCGCCGCTTGATGTGTCAGCAAAGGAAAGAAAGTAGTCATTAAAGGCATCTGCTAGATCAGAACCTTTTAATTCAATGCCTTCATGATTAATTTTTGTGGTCAGTTCGGAAGAATTACTGAAGACAGATTTTAAAACCTTCCAAACTTTTTCAGATTGTCTACCAGTTGAATTAAATCGGTTATAAATATATTGCTTTTTAGCGACGCGAAGTTGCTTTGTAACGAAGTTCCTAAATTTTTTGAATGTTTTCAGTGCTTCAGGACATCTACTTTGTAAAAACACTCTGTAAAGTTTATCGCGTTTTCTTATCAACTGCAACATGTCTTTGTCGACCCATGGTTTCTTACATTTCTTTGACTGGGAGAATTTCTTAAGTGGAAAGGAAGCATTATAAATGTCAGTAACAATCTCTAAAAATTTTTCGTATGCTTCATCAGGGTCGCTTTCCTCAAAAACATGTTCCCAGTTAACAATAGATAAGCGTTCCTTGAACTCGCATAACGTGTGATGATTTATAACTCGATAAAATGACATTTGGTCGGGTTGTCGTTGAGAAATCGGAGCAAGATTGACTTTCACTTTCCCTCCCTGTAATGACCCTCAAATGAGGGTTGACAGTATTCATAAATAAATAAATAAATAAATAAAAAATATGAATATTGGTATGTGATCACTCAGAGCATAAGCAATGGTGCCTGACTTCAAGCTTTCTGTTTTGGAGTTTGTTATGAAAAGATCTAAAAGTGTTTCTGATTCTGTCGTAATCCGTGTAGGTGACATGATGACATTTTCACAGGAGTGGACGTTAAGTAAAGTATTGAACTCGATTGTTGTGTTATTGTTGGCCAGCATGTCAATGTTAAAATCGCCACCTAAAATTACCTGATAGTGGTTCATGTTAACAAATTCTAGGAATGAATCAAGAAATAAAAAGAGCTCAGCAGAACTGCTACCCGGTGGACGATAGCAGACAGAAAATATCCTTGTGCCAGACTTGACTGCCAGGACTTCGTAATGGGGCGTAATACAACAAAATTCAGGCACCATTTCTGATTCCATAATATTCGAAACTAACATTGAAACACCACCTCCCCTTCTTATGGATCGGTTCATATAGAAACATTTGTACGTCGGAATCACATAGACGTCACCTTCACAAGTAAACCACGTTTCAGAAAACATAACAACATTGAAACGAGTTTCCACTTCTCTGAAAAAACAGTCAAGTTCTTCTTGCTTATTTCGACCAGATCTGAGATTAACATGAATACAAGAGCAACAATGAGGATTATCAGGCTTAATGAAACTATTGAGGTCAGAAAGATTAACTAGATCAGTAGAAAGAGCCATTGGAAAAAGAGTGCCGCATATTGCCGCACATTACTGGCTTTACAACTGGTCCAAATCTGCTGGACAATGAATGACAATCGCAGGATCGCGTTGTTTCCTTCTAACGAACACTTTCCCATTCCGGAAAGTGCATCTCCCACCTACGATTCTTGACCCATAGCCATAAGCAACTTACGTCATCCATGCGAAGGCTCACGGGGAGCTCAGTATAATGGCTCACGCAGTAAAATATTTACAGCGTGCACGAGGGAACTCTGAAACAAATAAATATAAATTGAATATACCGGGTGTTTAAGCGAACACTTTCAACAAGTCTCAAAAGTAGGCCTTCTGAGGTAAAAACTTGGCTTTTGCGGCATAGTATTACCAGTGTTGGCGGACACCAGAAAACCAGTGAATCGTCTTGAGCAGTAAGCTGGTTAACTGATTTTTATTAATTATCTTTTTAACTAGCATGGTTAGGCGCTTAGTTGCAATTAGATATTTCTACCCGGTCTTTACTAATAGTTATATCAGTGTTTAGAATTTCCAAAACGCGATTACCCTCGCCGCTGTGGATCGAAAAAATTTGGCTGCATCGCGGGAAAATACACGCGCTTTTGAAAAATTTTGTTTCTCTGCAAATAGAGAGGAAGAGTGTTATCGTGCTTGACACAAACTCTCACCTTTGACATCAAAAATTGTATCCCAGAGCCTAATTGCACGCCTACCTATCACCATATTCAATGACCGGCAAATGGAAGGACAAGATTTTTGAATAACTAAAAACTATGAAAGCGTACTACATAATAGTTAGCGGAAACTTCTTCCCTTCAGAAGTGTTCTACGGCTCATTATCATGGTGAATTTCGATGTAGTAGCACTTTGGGCTGAGTTATGTGGCATAGCTAAAGTCATGACGAGGCATGCCAGTCTACCTTAATTAAAACTCTAATCTGGGCGAGTTGGTTCACAGCTTGAAAGGAGTACGTACTTGCGCGAAAGACGGGACGAAAACAAGGAAACACAAACGACATGTGCAAAGGGCTTTGCGCTTTGTAAATGTCGTTTGTACATGTCGTTTGTACGCAAGTACGTACAGGAGTACGTACTTGCATGATATGTACAAAGCGCAAAGCGATTTGTACATGTCACGCAACTACGTACTCCTATCCGTCTACCTTGTCTCATTGTTTGCTGTCTCTATCGCGCTTGATCTATTCGCTAAGTGCCTTTCGACTTACGGTAAAGTGCGCCTGCGGCTGTTTCAAATTACCCAAGGCAGGACGCATTTCAGGAAATTAGAAGTGTGTTTGTAAGATGAAACATTTTTATCCAATTCCGCGGTGACAACACTGGCCCAATATGACCACGCAAGCTTATTTACATGTTTCTATGCGAAGAAGTGTTTCGAGCCGTCCAATAAGGCGCTAAATTAAGCTTGAAATTTGCGAGAACGCTTCCGGGTTGGCGCCCGCTCCTACCCCTGGATTCATCGATTCCCGGAAAAGGTCGTACATTCTCTCAGCAGCGTGCGCGACTTTGACAGAAGCTCCGCGGTATCACGCTTTTCGCGAGAAAGGTGTAGAACACGGTCTTCATTAAAAATTCGTTCAGGCCCGCTGTCGTAAATGGCGCACCGCATGGCACGAGCACACTTCTGAAAAGTTCATTAGTGCTTGAGTAAAAGACCGCGCACATGTGGTATTTGGTCTCACGAAGCACGTTCACGAATTGAGTGAGTTTTATTTTTTCCAAAAGGAGGAGAGTAAAGCTACGATCAATGCACTGGCAGGAAAACATACCCGCACAGAAACTGTCATTGCGAGAAATACAGATTTTAGTGTATTGAGCTTTTTATTGCAGCACAATGAAAGAAGCATTCACAAATATAGCTTCTAGTTTTAGTTAACATAAACACCGCGTCTCCAGCTCACCAGTAAAATTATAATACTGACAAGAGACGATATCTTTGAGCTCAGATAAATGGACAAAGTTTATTGCCGTAAACGAGCATCCCAAGTGCCGGAGCATTATATGTGCTGCTCTAAAGTTTCGGAGATTTTTATTTTAAAGGCCCTTAAAAGGACTGAGGTGCAGCACCCACACACGCACTGCACGCAGAGGTGAACATCAGGCCTTTCATTTATATTAGTAAAAGTCCCGCTATTAACTAACTGCTTGATTATTTGATGTTTTATGCTACAATTTTGCATAGAGAAATTGCAGGCTGTCGTGATCGAAGATGAACCGAATTTTTAAAATTCCACATCCCAGTTATCGTTCGATATATTGAACGTGTAATTCTGCGGGCTGAATCACCCGAACTGAAAACTCAAGCTTGAAATGCGCCGGAAGTAACATAGGCAACCTGCGCTGTTTGGCGAATCGATCGGACCGCCGAAACAGTAGCCTAACAGAGGAGAAAGCAGTATCCGGCGGCCCCTTAGTGCTTTCCCACGACATCTGCTTGGGCTGATCAGCACTAGCGTCCACGCCCTTTCGAAGCCACACGTGGCGCGCGTCATCCAACGCTTCTACGTTGAGGGAAGCTAGGTAATGAATACTGAGGCGAAACGCATCTCTCTAAGGATTTAAATTCCTTCCTTTCTTCCTTTCTTCTTCCCTTCTTTCTTTCTTTCTCTCTTTCTTTCCTTCTTTCTTTAGCTTTCTTCATTTCTTTCCTTCTTTCTTTCCTGCTTTCTTTCCTTCTTCCTTTCATTCTTTTATTAAGAAAAGCGTGGTCTGAGGTAACGGGAGAAAAGACAATTCACTTTCGTCTGACTATGCCTCGTCACCCATGACATTACTTAGCAGGACGTCAATGAAACATGCAAATCAACATTTACAGCACATACAAAGTAAACCCATGTCCATGATGCAAGGCCGTGTACAATGTAAGGAACCCCAGAGGGTAGAAGTTTCCGGAGCCCTTCACTACGGCGTCTTTCATAGCCTGAGTCGCTTTGGGACGTTAAACCCCAATAACCCAACCCAAAGCACAAATTTACTTTCAAAGCAATACTGCCGAGTCCAGAAGTCACCTCAGGGAGGCGGAGCCAGCGACATTTAGCAAAAGCTATTTTCTAAATTGGAAGCTCGTTGCACGACTCGGGCACCGGTGAATCCACGAACGCCGTGTTCTTCTTCTAAACCTGTCAACTCGTGCCTACGCTTGCCACGATGACCTCCACTTTTAAAGCGCATCCCTTGACATGCGAGAGCGCTTCGGCCTTTAATTCGTGCAGGTGCTGGGCGCGCCTCCCTCTACCTGGTGATGTCACGGACCAAGGACTAGGGCCTTGGAAGTCTACAAAGGTGTATTGCTGCGCGAGTTGGTTTGCAGAGATGTCTGAGACATGCAGCGCTCGCAGACTTAGGACGACAAACATTTACACATGTCAGGGCAGTTGTGTCCATTCTCTGTCGTTTTTCGCCAGCGAGCGCTGCATGTCTTAAACCTTCCATGAATGTCTGGTCACTGCTCGTAAAGGAGGAGCACTTTTCGTAATTTAAGCGTTATTAATATCCTGGTGTCATCACAAGGTATCTAGTGGAGATATTGAAAAAAAGGTAGTGCTGCATAATCAGCCATTTTGATCTGCGTATGTCGCCTCAGTGACCTGGATATAGCTGGCGTAAGGAGCTAATTATCGCAATAAATAATTTACAACAGTAAGTTATCAAGTCATTAAGCGTATTATTAGCAGCAATTTATCAATTATAAACGAATGATTCTTTTGGTGACCTTCTGTTAAATATTCTTGAAGCTCATAATTATTCTCCTACAGCAATAACTGGAAATTAACTTTATGCAAACCTAAGCCGTATAAAATTCACCGTTTATCTTATGATCAGGCAATCACTGCTTGGTGCATACAAATTTATGATACTTATCGTTGTTCTACTTTATATCTTCAGTAAACTTTAGTAGATGGAGAAAATATACCTTTTCTTTGTATAGAACACTACGTAGATATTTTGGAGCGCTCTTTAAAAAATCCACCAGTTTTCTTTTGAGTGAGCTAAATATAGCAATCGTTAAATAAAGCACCTAAACATGGCTGAGCACTTTCGATTCTGGTGTTCGAAAATTAGAACTGAAAACAAGTTATTTTGAAGAATGCTTGCACAAAACTCGCTAAAAACAATACAAAATTTTCTTAACACCTGTATCGGCGCCACGTTCCAAACTGTCGCCGTTTCTGCAGCGTCTGGAAACGGCAAAGAAAATGACGCGTGAAGCACACATATGGGGCCATGATATTCATTTCCCATTTCATTTTCATTCCTGAAACACTTGGTCGCTCATCCCAAGAGCTTACTAAATTCTTCTATAACCTTATTGACGATCATTAGCCTTATACTGTCTTCATTGCGATATTTACAATCATGCTAGTGGATCATTACAGCCGTCCTCAACTGAGAACTTCTGCTTTACAGTTCACGTAGCACACAGTGGAACCTGAAGACAGCTTCCTAATGGAAGTGTTTTAGTTATTTTATATGAAGCTGCGGAATCCCACCCCGGATCCTTTCTTGTGAAAAGATGCAGGTGTAGATTTGTCGTTTATGCCGTAGCACGTGAACATTTAGTAGATGCGAATGATCATCATTATCAGCTTTACTACGCCCTTACAGGTCACAGTCAGGAAGGAACACTGAGCACGAAGTTAGTATATCGTAAATTTTTCGTTTACCACCACTGATGCGCACAAAAGCAGTGAGAAATAACGTTTTTATTTGGACCTAAATTCTTTGCATTATTGAAGCTTCACAGTTGCGCACACTATTTAAATAACAAGGGGAAACCGCAGTCGCTTCGTTTTTCCACCCTCCTATTTCCTTTTGCATTCGAGGAAAGAAAACCTTGCACTCCTACACAACGCTCTAGCGGCTCCACAAAGACATTATTGTTGTGCCTTGGGCAAAGGGGTGAAGCATCCGCTGCGGTGGCTCAGTGGTTATGGTGCTTGGCTGCTGACCCGAAAGATGTGGGTTCGATCCCGGCCGCAGCGGCTGAATTTCGATGGAGGCGAAATTCTAGAGGCCCCTGTACTGTGCGATGTCAGTGCACGTTAAAGAACCCCAGGTGGTCGAAATTTCCAGACCCCTTCACTATGGCGTCCCTCATAGCCTGAGTCGCTTTGGGACGTTAAACATCAATAAACCAAACCAAACCTTTTCGCAGGGGTCATTTCTTCCCGCCTAATGTGTTTCAATTTTATTTTTCGCTCTTGACGCTATAATTTAACTCAAGACATTGCTTAAGTAACTTAAATAACGCTTAAGTAACGTCTTAAGTAACGCTTAGGTACGCTTTCCCTCTGAAGGCGTACCTGCACAAATTATACAGGCTGCTTTCAGTTCATCGAAATACTAAACCACTGTGCCATGTCAATCACGCCCAGAAACGTTGAGAGGTGGTTAGGAGAAACGGTCTGAAGAAAAGTGGCACACAATTTGTTGCTGTTTTCAATAACCAGACGTCGTTTTGTTGTCCTAGCAGTCAAGTTGAAATAACGGTAACACAAAACGCTCAGACGAGGAAGCGTGCTGCTACAGTTCGGTTTTTTTAGGTGCGTGTTTAACTGACTTTTTCTCACAGTACTTTTCGGGAGGGCTGTCGCGGCACATCAGGTATTCTTGCACACTTTGTTACACGGAGCCCGCTAAGTTATAACGTGAGACATGCTATGAACTTTTAGGGAGTGAAGAACAGGTTAAGGTAAGAAATGTTTAAATAAATCTGTGGCTGGATAGCTGCTTTTACATCTTCTGGAGTTCAGCGCAACATTACATCTTTTCATGAAACACACGGCACCTACTTTTCATTTAAAATGTCTGAACGTCCTGCCAGAAAAATCATGTTCCTACTGATTAACACTGCTCCAAAAACACAGCCAAAGTTGTAATCCACTGCGGATCTCGTGAAGCCGCTACTAAAAGTTTTATTTGAAAATTTTCACCTAATTTTTGTTGCTAAGTTTGTTTTTTCATTTTTAGTTTTAAACAATAAGAATTATTTCTTGATGTCTTGCGTTTTTTTTGCATGAATTTAATATCTAACGCACTGACAAAAGAAAAACTTCGCGTTTAGCACATAATGGTTGCTTATGTCAGACTACCAATACTGAACTTCTTTTGTTAGGGTGACACCGTGTCTCATATCGATAATGCGCTAGAGAGATGCTAGACATTTCGAACACATTAAACCTTTTCTGCGCAAATTGAAGGCTAGCCTGGCGAATAAACAACAGCATATCTGCTAATCTTACTGTCAGTCTACACATGCCACAAAAAAAACACGAGAATAAAAATTGACCGATCACGCAAGTGTGAGCAAGAAAAGGCACGAGTGAGTAGGAGCAGAGGTATATAAATGGGGGGTTAAAATCTACCGCAAGATTTCTTTAAGGCATTTGTAGTCACACCGAATCTTCTTTGTAGATTTGCTTGAACCTGACTTTTCTGCCATTTATTCTTAGCTAAACAATGGTAACTTTATTTCATTGCTAAGTTTTTATAGAAAATGTATAAAAATATTTTTGTATATCGTATAAGTACAATGAACCAGAATAAGAAAAAATCGCGCAATTTTATCTGTTATTGCTCCACTTTTTGTCGAAAACATGCCTATAATAAAAGCATTGTTTTGGTCATTCAACCATTATTCATTCAATATCCATGGTACGATAACTATTATTGTTCATTGCACACCTGAATGTAATAACAAGTCTTATTTGCCTTGCGAAGAACTGAATAAAATCAATTACTGCGGAGCATGAGATGTATATTTACCACATTTCTAAAAATGAAAGGATAAACTGTATAAAGCTGCGTTAATAATAATAAAATAAGCCTTTGAGATGTTAAACCAATTGGAGGTTCGCATCAGCTAGAAAAATATTTTTGTCCACATAGTGTCCATATTTTAATATACATCCAGTGACTGCGGGAGAAAGTCAGCTCCCAGTAGCTGCCTTCACGCGGAACATGAAAGAACTTTGTTCATAAGATTAAAACATATTTGCACAAAGTAACTTAAACCTTTGAAACCTAACTTTTCGCGAGCGTTGGAGGAGGGCGCTCAGAGTACAAGGGGCCAGACATGTATGTTTTTCTGAGCAGCAAAATGTTCGATTAGTCGAAGCCAACTGAAAAATATGTTTAAGCTCAGGGTGCGCCGACAAAGTTGGCAATAAATTTTGCAGCTCTAGGTCCTCCACTTCATCTTCGATTAATTTCCCGGCGCAGTTTGCTGATGGTCTCCCTGGCTTTTTTGAACAATCAATGTTTCGTTGCAACGCATATGGAGCGAAACACCAACGTGAGTTGATATATGTTCACTAAAAATTAAAATTATTGCACAGCTTTTGGAGAGTGACTTGTGAGTTATTTGGCAGAAGAGAGAAGGAGCATGATTTTGAAGAAACATCTCACTTGGAAGGCTGTCCATAGGGCCCCTTTGGTGAGGTTTTTGAGAAGGCAAAACATTGGAGAACAGTGATTATACCGGGGCTTAAAATGACACTTGGGCTCCAGAAACGAATCCTCTCTTTAAAATTTATTAAAAGAGGTGTGCACTTTAGCGCAGGCGCAGTAATATAATAATGTTATACTGATTTCTGTCCATACTCACTCAATACAGAAGCATTCGCAGTCTCTTAGGTATGACATCCACAATCAGTTTTCTGGGTGTACTCTACGCTTTAGTATTTGTTCTCTAAAAAGTAAGAGTGAAACTTTTATGTATTAACCTTTAATAGGCGCAAGCTCTCAGCATATGGCACATGTATAGAAATAGCAAAATTGCACTTAGTATATCTCTAGAAACTTAATGACTTCCTTTCCAAGCCGTTTCAACGGCTAGTTTTGTAATCAAAGGGGGGTAGGCAGTTGTGGCAATGTTTTTGTAAAAACACCTCAAACTTTGTTCTTATTCGCACATAAGTCTTCTGGACGCGTCAGAGAACTTGCATTGAAGTTGAAAATTGCTTCAAGAATTATTGTTCGACTGCCAACTAGAGCAAAACAATCAAAAGTTCAATTCTTGCACTTGATTTTCTGCCAAGAGGTGCCTTTCCTACTGTCGCCAAACAGCTGCGCGTGAAAAAAAATACATATATAAGCAAAGGAGGCCTACTAGCGACAAATAAAAGAAGACTGAGTTATTTATTCACTGCGTTGATTATAGTCACCATGCAGGTATATCATACATAGTTGCACCGTTTTCCGCTTGCCGGCACTTCAAGAAAAAGGGAAACATGTGTCCCGCTGCTGACGACAGGGGCAAACATTGACTTATTTGAACATGCTATATATAGAAAAGGAGTCAGGTCACTGAAGCACATCACGAATGCCATGAACATTGAAGTGCTGCTAACGATAAAAAAAATTTAGATCGAAATAAAAAAGAACCCTTCAAGGACTCGAAAAGACAGTTCGCGGGCTTCCCCTAAAGGTGAAAGGATGTTTAACAGCTAGTAAGCGCCACGGAAAGGGCTCTGAAGTGGCACTTATACAGAGAGACAGAAAATAAGCTGTACCAGGGAACAGCTATAAACAATCTCAGAAAGAACCTTCGGGATGACGGGAGCAAAAAGTTTCTCTTGCTGAAGAAACGGCAAAACCACCACTGCAGGCGCTGCTCGTTCAACCTCTTCTGATGAAAACAAGGTCGTGCTCGAGCGGATATGAGGAACATACGCTTGCATGCATTTTACCCAGAATAACAGGATGCTGTGCGCTGAAAAAATATATAAAACCTCTGCAGCAACACAACGCTGACAAGGCGAAAAAGCGTACTTTGGTTTCTAGCGCGTGCGCATGAAGGCCCGCGCTGTTTTTTGTTCATTTTTCTCTTTAAGTACTTCTTTGAGAACCCGGTTCGTGAAGTGTGGAAAACTTCATTACCTTCTGTATACTTGATGCTTGGTCTCTGCAGAACCCTGGTGTTCCGCTTGAAATATTTCGAAGTAAAATAACGTATCTGCTGCCTGCTCCACCTGACGACTGCAGCCGGAAAATATTTAAAAAAAATAATAAGGCAAACTCTTTGGTACCCTAGTGATATTTAAAAGAAGGGACCGGGAGGAAACAAAGTTTTCTTTTCAGGCCGGTGGCCACCAAGAAAATATAATTAGAATTGTTAAATCTTCGGCTTCCCGCTTGGTATATGTGATAGTTGATTTCGATTTTTCACCTCGGCGATTTAAGCCTCGCGTTGCGTGGCAATAAACTCTTCGTTGCACAATTTTAAAATTTATATATAAACACTCGTGTAAGTTTTCTTGCTCCGGTTAGTCTAGCCTGTGTCAAACCTCTGCATTTACAGTCATGGCCTTGGAACCGGAGAAAACTTACTATTCCCCTGGAGCTCCAACTTCGAAATGATGAAGAGAAGAAGCTAAGTCTCTGTTCGGTAGTTTTCTGTATAGGGTGTTCCATAACAGTCAAATTAACCGGCAGAAAACGTAAACCTGCAGCCCCTAGACTTTCGACCGAGGCTGTACATTGGAGCTTGTTGCATGACACAATTTTTATATTTTAATTAGTTGCAGAGTATTAACGTGAAACTCTGCAAAATGTGTACTACCGCCCAAGTGATACATTGCATTTGATGTGAGCTGGCCTCTAAGGTGAAGCTAGGGGAGAATTGGTTTTATTGATTGCATGGTTGTACAATTTTGAAGCAAGCCTGCATTTATATTCTAGCGTATCCCTTTACAGCTTTATAATTAAGGATTCATCGAAATACGCACTCGATGGACTGCAGAGAGGAGTATGGAGTTTCCGGCACCAACAAAATTATGGGTCTGAGTCGAAAATTTGCCTTTCAAAAGTGCTACATGCAATATGAGAGGCTCTAGCTGTCGGCGACATCCGAGGTATGTAGGACTTAACATAGAGTGGGCGCCTCGGTCGGAAATATGCGGCCGTTCGGTAACAATAAGCTTTGCAAAATATTATTCTTTGTTTTCTGTGATTGCGCCTTTGATCGGCACCAAGCTTGGAAAGCAGTTTTTTTTTTAGCGTGTGAACTGCTTGAAAGTGCTGCAGATAATTATTAGCAAATAAACACTTTTTAGCCTCTGGCTGATTGGAAACATAGCTCAATATACAATGACCAAACATTGTTCACGGAAGAAGTGTTTAAAAAGTTTCCTTGGAAATGTCGTTTGAGGCCGGTAACAGCTACCGTATTTATTAGCCATAGTATCAATTTGAGATTTTGACTTTTCTAAAATGAGATCAGTAATTAATAATACCGATTTGCCAATTACGAAGGTTTGGTTTGGTTTGGTTTGGTTTGGTTTATCGGGTTTTAACGTCCCAAAGCAACTCAGGCTATGAGGGACGCCGTAGTGAAGGGCTCCAAAAATTTCTAACACCTGAGGTTCTGTAACGTGCACTGACATCGCACAGCACACGGGTCTCTAGAATTTCGCCTTCATAGAAATTCGGCCGCCGCGGCCGGGATCGAACCCGCATCTTTCGGGTGAGCAGCCGAGAGCCGTAACCACTGAGCCACCGCGGCGGGTCCCAATTACGAAGGAAACCGCACTATAATTCCTTCTAGTGGTATGTACCTTGCATTTTTTTAACTAAGGAGCTCTCCAGTTTTCAATATTTCTTTATAAGCGGGACTTGTCATCATTATTGCACTTTAGGCTGCCACATTTGTCTTCTGAGCTCGTACCAAATAGTGAATGGATTACAGCAACTCTGCGCGATTACGTAAAATTTTTTAAGTCGTTTTCTGTCGTACTGATATATTTTGCTACAAAAATCACGCAAATTTGCAGTAAAAGCTGCGAGCAATCATAAAATTAGTTTGTCTGCGAAGAACGTCGCCCGCTTGGCTGATACGTTGCAGCATGCGAATTTTTCTGTGCCCCGCAATCACCCGCAAACTTCTTTAAGGCACTGTAATGAAAGGGGCAATTCGCAACGCAAGCATTGGTGTTGACACCAGAGTGCAATAATTTGCTAAGTAAATGGCATTAACTCAAAATATCTCCAACTAGATCAGGTGAAAAATACTCCAAACATTCGGACGCTTTCTTGTTTGTACATTTATTCGGGACAAGAACAAGATAGATCTTATTCACGCGTCATCGACCCGAATTGGCTTTGCTAGAACCGCGAAATGCTCTGTTCCTTAGAGACACGTTTTGCGGTAAGCCCCAAACATTGCGCACAGATCATTATATTAGTACAAAATTTCTAGAAAGAAGGCGATGCTGAAATAGCACACCCTTTTCTCAGGAAAACTATAACGCTTTCACAATAAGGGTGCGCTTTTCTACTGTATTTTTTTCTCCTCCACACGTCCTTCCCAAGCAATCTGGGGGTTTCACTTCACCCAGCCATTTCATTTTAGTCGAAGTGCCGCTTTCGCCCTGGTGTTTGGCGCAGTCGCAGGTAGACTTAGCTTATATCGATTCTTTACCAAGGCTCAATGCTATAATTTAAGCCATTTGTAAAGAATTGTTTCATTCTTCTCCTGCACCGCTTTGCGTATTCACTTTCCATTCGCTGCAGACGGTAGCATTGCTTTCTTTGTTACTTGAAACACGTTAACATTATCTTTAAAATTAACTTTTACCACCTATGAAGCTTCTAGGAATGATTATTTTTTCAATATAACAGCACTGATTGCCGGGTGTGGCGGCATTTTTGGGATACAGGGGACTCAATCAAATACTCAACTACAGACTGTAAGTCAATGTCAAAATTTGGCTGCATTTGTCTCAGCAGAAAATCAGCAATGGCTGCTAAGCCTGCTCGCCTAAAATTGAGTGCCCCTTGATCTGCACAGTGAAAATGTAAGCTGGACAGTGCTTTTTTTGCAAACTCCTACGAGACTAGATTCAGTTTTTTTTTTTGTGTGTGTGCAACAGGATGTATTTGGCACAAACTGGATTGGTATTGTACAGATAAAAGTACAAACTGGATCGTCAAAGAGAGTCTACGTTGAAGCGATAGAGGGATTCCTAGTCCAAAGTCTCCATCGGAGCAGTTGTTTCAGCCGGAGTACATAAGAGAGCGCTAGGTGTCCAATGCCCACCTGGAAGCCAACAAATGTCGGAAGGGAAAGGAGTTACAGAAGGGGGCAGAGAACTTCGCCGGACACTTTGAGGTTACCGCAAGGCTGATGGCGACACGAAAGCGTAGTCATAAAAGTAAAACCTCTTCCCTCTGCACAAGCTCACCAGGTTGGTCTATGCCCCTCAGTGCGGCTCTTGCTCGAATGACGAATTAAGCAATAAAGAACAACAGATTGCACACGCCGCCGTTTTTAGCGTTTTTGGTAGTACAGCGCTCATGAGCTTCGAATTAAAAGACAAAAAGCCTGTCTATGAGCTCGGGGTTCATAAAAACAAACACTACATTCTTAGTCTCAGCGCAGGGCTTCTTTCTTTCACTGTTTCTTTTCCTCTTACGTGTTAGGCTTTATTTTTACAAGGGTGGTGCACAATGGACCGTAGCGGGCAAATTCTTTTTTTTGCACGGGGCCAAAGTACTGCGGTCTAGGAAAGCATTTTCCTCCTCCTCCTCAGTACTGGATGCCATGGCTCCGTGCAGCCTGCAACCTGGCAGAAAGGCTAAGAGAGAGATTGAATTGCAGGGTGCATTTCTGTATAGACCGTGGTTAAAAATAAAACTCAGTTGTAAACCTTCACTGGTGAGCTTCTGCCTCCTTAAACTATTTGTACATGTTGCTTTCTGCCAATTAGTTATCTTCTTTTTCGGCAACACAATGGTGGAACTCCCCATTGCAAATTTGCAGGCAATGACCTCGTCGGAACAAAGACGAGGTAGTGAAATTTGGAAGAAAGGGTGTGAAGAAATGTTGTTATGCAGTTCTCTTAAAAGTTGTTTCAAGTGGAGAGAAGGCTAGCCCACCTTGCGAGATCTTTGTTTTTTTTCTTTAAACACCCACTTAAAAACCACCAGAGCAACACTCCCTAATGTGGAGAATGCTTAGGGCCACATGGCTTCTAAACAAAAGCTTAATTTCAGAGTTAGTTTTGCTTTGGAGGAGCTTCGAAACAATATCTTCTATACTTGAGCAACAATATCCTTTAATAGCGTTAAACAATAGAAAGTATTTGCGTTGGAGCATTTTGAGGTCCCTCCTCTTTAGATCAATATTCATGGCATAGCTATGTTTTCCGCACTAAAGCTCGTAGTGTTTCCTTTATTCGGACGGCAAGAAAAGTGCCAACAATAACAAACGGAGCGAACTGAAAGTGCGGGGAGGTTCATTGGCTCTTCAGGAAAAAAAATGAGCGGAACTTTCGAAAGCTTTGTCTCCAGCAGAAAAATTACGTTACAGTTGCAGAAGAATACACACCGGTGAGCTTCAGCATATCAAATTGTGGTCGCGTGCGTATGGTCTGGAGGTCAATATCCGGCAAAAGTGTTGCAGCGTAGCTCTTTCATCACTTTATTTCGCTGTAAATTATTGCTTTCATCGACGAAGCATCGTATGGCTGAAAACGTAGAAAAAAACTGTGGAATCAGATATTAAGCAAACCGTTCGGGCGATGCCCTCTTTCGGCAGCTGGAACAAGAGACGCGAAAGGAAAGATGAAAGTGACATGAACGGGCGGATGCAAAACGATGTTCATTTCAAATGGAAAAATACAAAGGACATGTCTTGGGACGTTTGCCCGACAGTCCGGACAAAAGGTCCACAAATGTGTTTTTCATTTTTACTCGCAATACAAGGTAACCTATAAGCACATCTCTAAAAGGGAAAAGTATTTTTGTTGGAAATGTAATAGTACAAACTTTCGTGAAAGACTTACTCCCAACATTTCTGTAACTCTCCTGATCAAGGGATATCTGGCTTTCACCCAGAAGGCCCGGGTTCAATTCCCGGCGTCGGAACAGTAAGTCAGCCGCCGCGGTGGCTCAGTGGCTATGGTGCTCGGCTGCTGGCCCGAAAGACGCGGGTTCGATCCCGGCCGCGGCGGTTGAATTTCTTTGGAGGAGAAATTCGAGGCCCGTGTACTGTGCGATGTTAGTGCACGTTAAAGAACCACAGGTGGTCGAAATTTCCGGAGCCCTCCACTACGGCGTCTCTCATAGCCTTAGTCGCTTTGGGACGTTAAACCCCATAAACCAACCAACCAACCTGATCAAGCCTCGCAAAACACCGCAACGCGAGGCTGCTTTTTCAATGGTTCGCGTTAGCTTTTGTAATGCACGCTCTGCGGATATTGACGATTTGGAAGAGGCGCACGAAGAACTGTTTGCAGTGCTCTTTCGAGCAAGCGGATTGCGTAATGTGCACATCCGGAATACAATTTGTACCACAGTCAGCAGTACCACCCGAAGCCCCGCGTTGAGGATATATATCTCAGTGTCTCTGGTCTTTGCAGAATTATGTTGTCCTCTCACCAAAATATGTATCCTTATGTGTGCAGAGTATCAGCTATTTGTAATGAAATATGCTTTCAAAGTGCCCCCGTAGGAGCGGACAAGTTTTATAATCTACCGCCTGATATCCAAAGACCACTACATATTTTTCCAGTCCAACATGTACAATATCGCAAGTGATACAGAGACGAATGTGTCGGCAGCCTGGAACATTGTTACCTTTACGATCCCTTGATTTCATCCGGCGCATTTCCGGACTTCTTTTAAGAAGCTACAAGTTGATATTCGTTATTCTGTATATTTCGACGTCTTAGAGTCAACGTTGATATTCGGTTGCAGAAAAAACAAACTGTTTAACCCTGTAAAAACTTACGTTCTCTATTAAATAATGGTTTTTTGAGTGAATGACAGTTTTATCAGAAATAAAATGCAATGCATTACGATTTTTATCACGTGCCTTTTATTTTTGTGGCTTCATGTTGGCATCTTTCAGTCCACCTTAGGTTATCATCAGGTACTGGATGTCGGTAACGTAGCTAAATGGCAACTAATTGTTAATAAAATAAATGCTTCCACCGTATTTATTGATGTAAGGTAATCAAAATGGCTGATGGAATCAATTTATAGGACCTCGGGAGAATATGGTATACTGGGCTCGATGCACTAAAATTTAATTATATTCGCCAAAAAGTTCCCATTGTAAATTGCCCCTATGCCTTGCTCGTGCTTAAAGGTTTTTTTTTTGTTTTGCAAGCAAAGGCGTGCTGTGACGCCACCGAAAAGTACAAAGCACAGGGCTTTAAACTGTACCTGGCGTTTCATCAGGATTGCTGAAAAAAAAATGCCAATACATTCGCTCAAATTACCTCAGCTCAAATGCGAATCTTCTCCATCAAATTCTGATTACTCACTAGATGAAGATGAACCTCATTCGGGAATCCGGCGGTGATCTCTCATCGTAGCACTAGAGGGCAGGTTGCTGCAAAAAAAAGTCAGGATGAACAAATGTTCACAAATAACGTTAATTAAATTGTTTAATCTACTTAAAATTGAATAAAGGAAGGAAATAGGAAAAATAGAAGGTACTAGTACTGTTACATGGTAAGGCAAGGTAGAGAAGTGTTTGTTAGCTCAAATATATTTCTAGAGTTTCGTGACAAGACTGGTACCAAATGGCCGCGCAGAGCTTAATACATACATGCTTGCAGAGAAAGGATTGTTTCAGTGTCGTTTATAATAAAACGACGAAGTCGGAGAGAACGCTTTCAGGTTTGCGTCTGGCCCTACCTCTACATTTATTGATCGTTTTTGTGTTTAGAATGTAGCGAAATCCGTCAGCCACGTGCTTCACGTTGATGAGGACACAACCACCCAGTAGCACCACAGCATCACGTTTGTCGGGACTAAGGAAGTAGAACTGGTACTTTATTAAAAATTCATACTACATCGCCATTGTAAGTATAGCGTGACAAGAGCGCATTTTTGAAAAGGTTATTAGCCTCTGAATCAGAGGCTGCGTAGGTGTGTCATTTATTCAAGGGAAACCCTTTCACAGATTGGGTAAGTTTAGTCCAAATATATGAGAGTAATGTGACGATCAATACATTCGGAGGGAAAAATTGGTTGGAAAATTTCAACTTGAGAGAGCCAAATTTTAGTACAACGTGTACATTAACGGACTGTTAAGAAGGAAGGATGGATAATTGTAGTGCCTTGTTTGAATTAACCGACGTGTGTCCAGATTTTAAATGAAAGTATTTTTCTGCTGTCAGTCGTCATCTTAGAGATACGGTTAGGACAGGTCAGTTTTTCACCTTAAAGGGCAATGTCTCACACCGAGGCATTAGAGCGGGTGTTTTTAATGCGTAAGCATTACTTGCCACATGCATGAGAGAGAGAGAGAGAGAGAAAGAAAGGACGGAAAGGCAGGGAGGTTAACCGAAAGTGTCCGCGCTTTCTCAATTCCTCTCCACAATGTAACTCGGGTGAACTCGGCTATGTTCGGAGCAACGCCGAGCAATCTGCAGCCAATGGGAAGAAGCTCGCGTAAGTTCGGAGCATCGCGCCTGATGCACAAGAATTTGCTCGGGGAGAGCAACAGGTCGCACAATCCCTACCTGTGGCTGTGGTAAAAACATCCTCCTGCAAGTGCATTAGCACATCGCTTTTAACCGCTGCACCACTGCGATGGAAGTGTTATAAGGACTCGCTGCCATCGACGAATGTGAAGTAGAGAATGACCAAATCTGCATATATGTGCATTAACCCACTACCTCTGAATGACGTGCAGCTTTGGTGGCCGAGGAAAACTGAGGTGCACAAATGGACAAAATGCCACATATATTATCAACCACGAACGAACCAACAGAAACAGCAGTAGACCGCAATACTGCACTGTTTCTAGGCATGTTTATGAATAACCTCAAAAACAAAATTCCTCTATGAAGGCTAGGAGCGTGCGCGCCGTGAAGCACAAGTCTGGCTATGATGTCATGGTAGCATTCGAAACTCTACCGCTTGCAAAAAACTAGAACAAAAACTGATTTCTCATCTGGTTTCAATCTAGTAAATTGGTGGTGTAATCGCTACAAAAAACGCCGCGATGAATCTAGAGAAGGAAATGAGTAACAGTTCTCTTTGTAAGTACTAGTAACCAAAAGTAAAAAAACCAGCTCATTTGCAGATGGAACGCTGTCATACTTCGGTGAGGGTGAGGTAAAAATGCATAACAATAACAATTTGCACTCCCGTCTGAGTATGGGCTCGAATATGCAGCAGCGCATCCTTGCACGTATTTCTGGGGCAATATTGTTTCAATTTAATGCTTACGTCCACACACAAGACAATAAAGGGGTCGTAGCTATAAACGCGCAGAAAGGACAAAACAAAGGAAAACGGACGAGAATCAAACAATATGACGAAATAAATCAAACAATAATAAATATATAACATACCAAAAAAACACATAAACAAATGAAGCACGAAGGACGAGCCGTAGGTTCCACAACAAAGAGACTCGGCATCACCCGGCAGCTTCAAGGTTTCGCTCTAATAAGGCAGGCATGTAAAAAGAAGCTACCTGTTTTGCATCGCGGGTGCGCAGATATAAAAGAACTGAATTCCCGAGTGTACATTTACCAGTGTCTTTGTTTCGCCAGCAATACGTGCAAATTACCTCGGCTGGCGGTATTTGCGATAGCAGGTGGCGTCTCTTCAATTGAATTTTTAAGGACAACGTATATATTCAAGGCGCCTGCTAAGAAGACCACGTGCGCACTAAATAAATCAGTGGAAACAGTGTAGTAGTTCTTTCTTCCATCGAGCACATTCATTCCAGCTTGCCTCCCACTCTGCATTGTGTTTCCTTTTTCTGGCGCACCTACAGCTGTCCACTGGAAAGGAATACCCTCGGCCTCTGTATCTCCCTCAACCTAAGTAAAAATACAAGGATGTGTCGCGGAAGATTATCATACGGAGCACAGAAACTTAGTTAGGGAAGGAATGCATTTCTAGAAAGAACAACACAGCTGATGCTATAGGCCTGGAAATTGACTCGGTTATGATTTGGATGTGAATAAATTGAGTGCTCTCCGGAAGTTCGCTCGCCATTCGCTGGTCATCGTGATGTTTCCGCCCATCCCCGGATTATAGGTAAAGTACTGGTTTTTTGTGCCTACAGTCATAGTCTCCTCGGGAGGGAACTCGTGAAAAATAGCCAACACTGAATATTTGCGACCATCTTAAAGAAAGACTCAACCATTGCTATTTTTTGTTTCGCTCCACCGTAGCGCAAGGTGCTGGTCGGGCTCAGACTGTTTGCTTTCGGCGTATGCAGGAGTTTCTGCGCATAAAAATGTGCTCGCCTTCCACTGGAGATGGCACTTGAGAGAACTCCGATGCGGTAAAGGTATAGTCAGCCGGATACTTGGGCCAAGTAAAACGTTCTTCTTTTGTTCAGCTGCCGCAAATTCAATTATTACGCTGTGACTTCTTCGTTCACGTCGTATTTCAAGCTGAGGATTATTTTTTCAGAATCGCCGCTTCACCTTACATGGGACAATCCAAAGCACAAGGTGCGTCCATGCGGAAATTCAGTATCCAAAGGATGATTGGAAAGTAAGCAGAAGAATCAGATTTACTTATCTGCATATAAAAAAAGTATAGAAGACAACTGCTAACCCGCTACTTGAATTAAGTTGCTGTATGCCTCAAGGCTTAGCTAAAAACGATGGGACTGAGTTTAAAGGCACTTCTAGATTCGAGAGCTGGATAAGCGATATACCACTATTGTACTGTATAACGTTATCAGCAATAATTTGCTTTACCGAGGTGAAAGCTGTGTTGTAACAGCGGATGGCAGAAAGAAGGCGTTCGAAGGCATTCATCGCACAGTGTAGTGTGGTCTAAATGCGTATCTTTAAACAAACCTATTCTAAAGTGGCGATTTTATCACAAATATTTCGAGGTCACGCGCGAATAGAAAGTGCTCACTTCTGCAAGAACACAAGACCTAATAGAGATGAAAGATTACTATTGAAAAGGCGCTGAAACTAATTTTTTTAGGTCGGTCTCAATAAAATTAAACTTAATATGGCGAAAGATGCTAGTATTTGCATTGCTTTGTTGCTTGAATGCGCTGTGTAGCGACAAGGACGAAACGAGGCAACGACTGGACGTGGCACAGTTATCATATAAAAGCTTCCTGTATTTATTAAAAGATAAGCAAATACTAAGACAATTTAATTTGATCTGCGGAAAGGTATATCGAATCCAAACGGAAGGCAGTCGTCAAGGTTCATGTGGCCACCAGCATAAATAACCTTTGTGCGTTGAAAAAAAGAAGTTATCTACCTCATTTTTTTGCCTTGCGGCGCAATTTACGTGGTTAAACTGATACCTCTCTGAATGTTAGATTGTAGGGCCATTCAAGAAACGTTGGAAGCATTAGCACGTCCGGTACGTTTGGAGATCACTGCAAAAGATGCTAACCTTGCCGAAAAGGTAACATGCTTTCAAAAGAAAATCTTGTGTACTGGCCGCATGCAAACACAGGGTCGTCACGCGGATAAAAGAGTATTTATTTATCCCCAATACACGCGAAGGAAGTGTCAGCGCCCCTTCTAATAGCTTCATCACCGAGTGAGATGGCCTTTGTTGGCAAACAGCTCACACAGTTGTTAATGAAAAAAAGTGGCGCGCATGCTCAGTGATGGCCCCTATTTTTATATGTTCAATTTTTAAAATAAAACTTGAGTTGACAGTTGCACATTGTCTAGTTGTTGTCTCATTTCGTCCTTGCCACCACTCAGCCCACTGAAGCAACAAAGTGAATAAAATTAACCGCCTAGCACCACCTTTTAGGCATATACCTTCAGCATCTGTTTTCCTGTTTTGCTAATAACTGTCAGCAGAGGTATCCGTTGGCAGACGTGATGGGAACATTATTTCAAGTTTTCCAACAGGAAGCGCCATGATTATATCAGAGCTGTATTTCCAAATATCAGGGTACGCATAAAATTTCAAACTTAAATGGCAAATATTGCAATACACACGATACAATTTTGGCTGATCTAGATATTTCGAAACGTCAGTTTGCTTTATTTTTTAGTATAAGCATGGCAGGATGAGAAATTAAACTAAGTGACTTTACTGCACTGTCATATAAAAATAGGAGCCATCACTGAGCATGCGCGCCACTTTTTTTCATTAACAACTGTGTGAGCTTTTTGCCAACAAAGGCCATCTCACTCGGTGATGAAGCTATTAGAAGGGGCGCTGACACTTCCTTCGCGTGTATTGGGGATAAATAAATACTCTTTTTTCCGCGTGACGACCCTGTGTTTGCATGACTCACTCTTCAGATTGTGTACGTTTGTCGCTGATATATATCCAAAGGAACGCAGGGCCGCACACATCAACACCAACTGCTCGGAAAGCATGCTAACCTCTGTTAGTAGAGGTGAGCTAATGCACTCATGAACTTAGACACCCTCCTTCTCCAGTAAGCCTCTCAACCCCAAAGCACTTCCATGGCGCACCTACATTCGCTTCTGCAGCTCCTAATGAGCTGGAAAGCGTGCTTTTGTATCACCGGCACTAGGGTTGCACATCTTTCAGGTGGGCTTAATTTTTTTATCGGAATCTGGATGATACGAGCAAAGAAGTTCACGGAGGATTATTTTAGAGGCGCTTTAAGAGAATGAG
Organism: Amblyomma mixtum; assembly: GCF_055824585.1. Classification (NCBI taxonomy): domain Eukaryota; kingdom Metazoa; phylum Arthropoda; class Arachnida; order Ixodida; family Ixodidae; genus Amblyomma; species Amblyomma mixtum. Next base: position 80,434,872 of record NC_143020.1, on the reverse strand, counting down.
ATAGTTGTTGCTAGAGAGGGAGGTACAAGTCCTTCAAACAACAAAAACAGGTTAAAATCACAAAACATACAAAGGACAAGCAGATAGAGCTTACACTTGCAACATAAATTTTCAACTTTTTAAAAATATTTTCCAGGGCAACTTCATCCAAAGCACTCAGCAACGGCAGCACATGTGTGCAGCGAATGTATGTCTATAGGTTTTGCTCGATCGATATTAGGAGCTTCTTCGACCTCAACTGATGGTCAATTCTGAGAAAGCTGTATAGCTTTCCTTTGTAGCCGTATGGCTGCGCTCGGGTGGATGCCAATGAGTAATTATTTCCTTACTACGACCTCAACTGAGCCACACATGTTAGGCCTACTGCCCATTGGATGGGCTGACGCAGCCGCCCTTCATGTTTCAGCCACTTACGAAAGTCGCGTCTGAAGCACCTTTAAATGTCTGAAGGCCACGCGCTCATATTCCCAATTCTTAACCATAAATTGGTGTGGAATAGTGTTTTTGAGACACAAGTTATGCTATGATAACACCGAGGAAGAATATAGGGAGACTCCTAGCACAACAAGCGCTCCCAATGTACTCTGGAATTGTCAATCTTATCCCTAAGTTCTCATGTTGAAGCTCAATGACGTCCTAATTGATATCGATTCAGTCTTGCGTGGCAGCCGGGAAGTCGCGTGCCGCATAACAGCGTTACGACGATCGAATGACCAATGAAGAATCAACACAACAACCGAACAGCGCAAGAATGAAAACCCCAACTAGGCCGCAGTGGCTATCGTGGACCGACACGGCCACACGGATGCAGCTTGTAAAGGCCTGTTTCTGCGCTGATCAGCCAGAGAATCGGCAAGAAAGCAGCTTGAAAGGGGCACCCACGTGTCACGAAAGCCAGCCTTACGCTTCGCAAGTCTAAGGACGAAAACGAGTGCAGAGACGGACATCCTGATTATTTCGTAATGATAAGCTTAGAAGCGAACGGAAGGCACAGATATTTCCTGCCTTACGCACCGGTTGCATTTGTTGTTTGGTTTGAAAAGCATCGGAAGAGAGAAAGGGAAATGAAAAGGAAAGGGATTGGGAAATGTTACCAGAGGGTGCTCGTCGCCTTCCTGCCCGACAAAGAACATGGCGGTAGAGTAGGGAAGTGCGGGTGGAGCCGAGAAAAGTAGGACCAGAATAGAGTTTCCGCATCAAGGCTCCCGGGATGTCACCAATTTCGTAACTGGGCTGTTTCGTGCGCGCCACCGGAGCGGCAAGCGCCACCGGAACCGGTTTGCAAGACCACAGAGTGCGCGACTTTTCTCGCCAGTGGTCGCTGCGCAGAAAGAAAACCGCATGAGACGACGCACAGATTCTTGAGTAAGCGATGGGAAGTCTTACGCAAGGAAATAAACTACGCAAAAGACAGCAAGTGGTATGGCTCTATCAGCAAGACAAACAGGACATGTAACGGAGTAAAGTCAGAACTAAAACTATGATGAAAAATGGCAGGACATCACGCAGCACATTACGTAGTACGCACATACAGTACATACGAGGTCTGTTAGAAAAGTATCCGACCTTTGGCCGAAGAAAAAAAACTGGCATAACTGGAGCGTTAGAAACCTAATAACCTTCAAAGTAGTCTCCTTGGGGCTCCATATACATCTCCCAGCGGTGCTGCCATTGTTGGAAGTATTCCGAAAAGGCCCTTTTCGGAATGGAATTTAGCTCTGCTGTCGTTGCAGCCATAATGTCCTTTCTTTTCTGAAATCGCGCTCCTTTCAATGACCTCTTGATTTTAGGAAACAACCAGAAGTCGTAGGGGGACATATCAGGAGAGTAAGGAGCCTGTTGAACTACAGGAGTCTGGTTTTTAGCCAGAAAAGTCTGAATCAAATGCGAGGAATGTGCAGGATCAATGCCGCGAGGGATGCGCCAATTCTTGTTGACCTTAATTCCGGTCTCTTGCGTCGCACAGCACCACGTAGGCGATGGAGGACATCCCTGTAGTACTGTTTAGTCATTCTTTGACCCTGTGGGGTGCGTACTCGTGGTGCGCCACACAAAGGGAGTCAAAAAAGCAGTCAGCATCACTTTGACATTGCTGCGCACTTGTCCGGCCTTCTTTGGTCTTGGTGACGTGGAATGCATCCTCTGTGACGACTGGGATTTGGTTTCCGGGTCGTACCCGTACACCCAAGACTCGTCACTAGTGATTACGGCGTCGGTGAAGTCAGGGTAACTGTTTATGGAATCCAGCATCTCCTGTGAGACTTCAACACGAAGCTGCTTTTTCTCCACCGTCAGCAGCTTCGGCACGAATTTTGCCGCAACTCTCTCCATGGCCAAATCTTCGGTGATAATGGAATGTGCAGAAAAATTGCTGATGTCCACCTCTTCCGCAATTTCTCGGATAGTCACACAACAGTCCCGCATCACCACAGTGTTCACTTCGGCAATTACCTGGTCATTTCGGCATGTTGATGGCCGACCGGAGCGTGGCTCTCTCTCCACGGATGTGCGGCCGTCTTTAAACCAGTTGCACCACTGCTTAATCTGTGTGCTGCTCATAGCATCATCACCGAAAGCCGTCTGAACATTTCAAATAATTTCCACTTGGCTATCGCCAAGTTTCTGGCAAAATTTGAGGTAGTAGCGCTGCTCCTCTTGCTCCGCCACTTTCCTTGCAACAAAAAACCGACGAGAGCACTGCGCACTCCGTCACTCAAACGCTGCTTCCCAGCGACTGACGCTATCGGCAGGCGGGAAAAAATTCGTGCATGCGCACGAGGGCTCAAGGTCGGCTGCTGTAAGCGCGCTTGTTTCATATCCATCAGGTGTACGCAAAAAAAAATAGTCGGATACTTTTCTAACAGACCTCGTATATCGAACGGCGGCCCGAAAAATGGGTCGAGGGAACTCGTGTGGAGGCGTTTAGCCCAACGTAATTTTCTTATCAGTTTTTACAGTTTAGAAAATGCTGTTACCCTCCACGCGGCGGCCCAACAAATTTTGGCTCTTTCGAGGAATTACGTGCCCTGAAGAGATTACTTCGCCTGCGAGCTTCATGAAAGCGCATTTATTTCGGCGCGATGTAGCCAAAGAAAAGCGTTCACTAAAGAAACCATTATGCGCTTGTTTCGTAACTTCTAAGCCTGACGTAGCGCGCACAACATGCTTGCTTAGAATTATCGTTCGTTATCGGCGTTTCTGCGCGATCATTTGTTTTTCTTCTCAGTAACTTCCCAATTGTGTCACAGGTTCCAGGGCAGTTGGACCAGCCGGATGCAAGGAACAACGACGCTAGATGTCAAGCTAATATACAGGCATTTTCTGCTACCGATGAGTCAACCATAGGGAACCCAAGCTCAAGTTTGCCGTGTCGACTGCAGCGCCGTAACACACAGCATGGCGAGAGTAGCCAGCAGTTTTGGGGGCACTCGTGGTGCTATTCCATGCCACCTTCCTGAGCTTACTGGCATGAGCTTCAGCGCTCTGTCGAAGCCACACGTGGTGCGTGTCAGCTATCTGGGTTATGTCTACAGAAGCGCGGCAGACAGTGCTGTCAATCAAACGCGGGCTTCTAATCGTTCAGAATATGCTCTCGCATTTGTAGCGGCCCAAGCGACTGACGGCAGCAGTTTTTAGGCACCTAGGGAAATAACTGCAGTGCCACCTGGGCAGCGTAGGTCATCTATACACAAAAAACTATCCCACTCGAAGAAAGCACGTGCGAGGGACATTGCGACTGAGTGTTCGAAGGCACCACCGAATGCATAATAATAAAGAAGAACACCCTGCGTCGCCAAGAAGATCTTCTTGGGAACAGTAAAACACAGCAAAACAGTAAAAGCACTGTGGCATGCTTCGCAGAAGACCCTAGGGACGATTGGGTGCAATCGCTTGGGCGGACGTGTCTGATGCCATTCGGCAAAGCCGTGTCTCTTCCCTTCTCTTCCTGCGGCCTCGCGCCGTTGGCGCTGTCGCACTAGAAATAACATCTGACCAACGTGCCCACCAGTTCATGTTGTCCCGCCAAGCGTCTATTCCCTGAATCTATTTTTTACTTTGGGATCTGAGAGCTTTAGCTGCTGCAGCAAGCACTTGGGGAGATGTCGTTACTGAAGCGCCTGTTTTTTACACACTATTTTTTTGTACCTTTTTCTATCAACTCCTTTCTCTCCGTAAGTGGGAGCGACAGTATCCCAGTTGGGGATAGGTTGTCTTGGGCCTTGCTGGAGCAATCGCTGTGGTGACCGTGGTTGCGACGACGTGCATATATTTCACTTTTTTTATTTCGAATCTCTCTTTCCTAATGACACGGGAGTGATAGTGGTCCGGTTGTAGATAGTCATTCTAGCGTCGTGTGCACGGACGGAGAACGGTAAAAAAATCTGCTGAAGAAGAAAGGTTGAAATGACAGCTGGCACTCCGTCAGCTTTTCGTGGTGATGTAAAATGACTTCGCGCGTACTCATAACTTGCGGCTGTCTTGTTTTTTTTTTTCATGTGCTTTTTTTCGCTTTGTAATTTTTACTTCACTGCTTCCGACGCCTTCTTTTATATGCCGCTTAAAAGTGATAGCTGTACAACTTTTTATTTTCCACGTGCTGTTGGATTGATTGCGTTCTTCTTTGCGCATGCTCATCGACTGATATTGGTGGTCGGCCCCTATATATTCGACGTGGTGGCTTTTTCTAAAATAAATGTGCAAGCTACCGCCTGTCCCGTGTACATATGTGTAGTCCGTGTCTTTTTTGAGCTATGTTTTCAAAAAACTGCAACTAACTAGCCGAAACCAAGGTACTGTACAGAAGACCTTAAAACTGCTCGTATGGAGCCATGCAAGGTATACGAACCAGAAATGGGTGATTCTCTCCGGGTGCTATTAATCGTGACACAGTTGTGGCAAACAGCTTACAGGAGTGGAAATAAGTGAACTAAGAGATCAGCGCATATTCATGACAAATTGACTAGCCACCCTAACTCGTCTGCATGAGCGCGTGCTTTGAAAATTTTCGCCAGTTTTAAGAAGGCGTTCGCTGCAAAGGCGACGTAGTCACTGAGCCTAAGCTGTTTTGAGCTATCTTGCGTAAATGGGGTGGTAATCCATGGTCTCAAGTGCCCATATTGTATAGGTGAAAACTTCCAGCTCACTATGCAGCTGAAAGAAAAGAAATCGTAGGGCTTTTTTTGCACAAGCACACTACAGTAAGTGCAGAGGAATGCACCCTCCTATCGTTCAATTTTCTGGCACCTTCTGAGGGATGATCACATATAGAGGTCGACTTACGGATTCCACAAGGGTTCGCGACAACTAGGATCCCATTGCTTGTATGAAGACGGTGTACGCAAAGTAGTAGTTCTTTTTCTTTGCGTTGCAGTATTTCGTGCCCCTTCAAGTGATCCTTGCTCACAAGTGGTTTATGAGCTTGACGAATGATTGCACATCACGCTTACTTAATGAATACATCTTTCCCATTTTTTTTTTTTACCACAGCGCTGGCCTAGTGGTCTCAGCATTCTCCTCGCATGCAGGAGGTGCTGGGTTCGATCCCCAGTGCCGCCGGGTACCCACCGGTGATGCAATGGGTACAAGCTTTCCCCTGGCCTGGTGCTCGGCTTATTCAGGGTGAAATGCTTGGGAAAGGGGTCTTTGACCCCACCTTGAGTAGATGAAAAAAAAAAAAACTTGTTCCACGACGCTTTTCGACCAGAGATAACATAAAAAATTTCGCCCAATAAAAATTCATTATCATCATCATAACTTCTTCGCTTTGATGGGCTACACGATACGCAGAAACATGATGAGGTTGTTGCGAAGCAAAACTGCTCATTTTCCATATAACAAATGGACAAAAACCTCAAAACGCAACACAGTGTGTAATGAAACACGTTGAGATTGTTTAGCCCGCAATAATACACTACAGCAGCTATGCATCGCTTAGCCTTAAATACTCAAGAGCGCTACATGAAATCATTTGATTAAGCAACGCAAGCTGGGCTTGTTTGCTTTAAATTGCTTTTAGTAATGCCAAACTAAAGAAAAGCAAATAACTACGCTTTTAATCGTGCTCTTCACTCTTAAAAGAAATCTCAACCAAAAAGCCACATTGCATTTCTCTCTCAGGTGGATAAATTTGTGACTATTTAAAAAACATAAGGACCTTCTCTACAAATTGATCGATCGAAGACTCTAAAGAATTCGATATGAGGGCACCAGGTTCCAAGCTCAGATGGTATGCTTAGGACGACTGAGTGTCAGCCACGGAAAAAAATTCGGGTTCGGCCACGCACAAGCACATTTTTATCCGGGCTAATAATTCTGAGCTGCTAGAGCCATTACACTTTGTGATAGACTCTGCGAGCGAAGTAAATTGCGTCCCCCGTAAGTCATATTTCACCGCAGCGAAGACAACTTTTATTACACCGAGCATTATTGCATGTTGTCGGACAGCTAATTTTCAATGAACGAGAGCTCCGTAATGCTGATAAATGAATTTTGTGCGCCATTTTTCGTGTACAAGGTCTGAGTCCTTTTATTCGTTTTTAGTCGTGGCATTACAATCTAGGCCAACCGAAGATATAAACTATTGCGCCGCTTTTCCCACAAGCAGCTCTAACGCACACCATTGCACAATGGCTTTAGATTGTACTTAGATCTAAAGCTTTCCACCAAGCTGGAGGGGAACGTGTGGCGGTCTTGGGCAGGGAACTGCGCAGTTTTATTCGTTACTTGTGTAAGGGCTCAAAGGAACACCAACATAAGTATAATAACTAACATAACATTTCATCAGTATAGATTTTACCACGTTGCATTGCCATCCATTGCCGCGCGCCGAAAAACTGAAGGATAAAAACAGTAGCCTAAACACAAACTTCAGCGCGTTGGCAAGAAGCACACGCATTGCAGCATCCTTTGTTTCGTATGTTAAAGAGACTCAGTAACACGCCATATGCTTGCGCCCGAAGGCGATGAAAAAAGCTAAAAAGATAATCACAGAATTCTACCCTGGCGAAGCAAGGATTGTTTGCTTCATAACATTCTCTGAAATTTTTTCGGAATCATTCGAATTTTCTCGGGCTAGGTTCTTATATTTCTATGATCTCAGGCAATGAAAACGGGGGCCAGGTTTATATACCCTGGCTATGGTACTCCCAAGACGAAGCATTCAATGAATGCATACCACTGGAAGATGTTTCTCTAAGCAGGAAGTAGTGGGTTCTTTTCGTACTCCACTGTGCGAGAACTGCATTTGCGACTGTAATTCTGCGCATGTCGCAGATAAGAACTACACCCGTAATACTATTAGCCCCCAGATCAACCCAGCGGCTCACATTTGCGCGCAGGTTAGTGGACATACATTTTACTAGTTGGCAATTTAATTAAAACTTTCCAATCGTGTGTGTTTTCGGTTTCATGCCTAAAAAAGTTTTGTTAGGCCTTAAAAACTAAATAAGTTCAATTTAGGCTCAGGGTTACCGCCGACAGGAAGGCTGCTGGAGATGAAAGGAATTGGTCCGGCGCAAAATTTAATTTATAAACATTTTTTGTGTTTCCAAGGTTGCACTTCCAATCATCAAATTGCCGCTGTCATCGCAGCCCCTCAGTGTGTCTTACTTAAAGTAGGTACAGGGTTAATCACACTTAGAGGGAACACTACTTCATGTGGCTGCGCACACGCGGAGCACTATTGAGGCGAAGCCGATAGGAAACCTGCGCAGAAGGGAAGATGGCACGAAGCACCACGGCTAGGTCTCTCTTCCCGTTGCGTCATTCTGCATTGATTCATGAACGGGCTAGGTGTAATGGCAGTCCCCAGGCACTTGGCCACACGGAGCCATGTTCCCTCCAAGTGTGATTCACCCTGTGCATTGCTTATATACAGTAACCTAACTGTAATGACATCAAGGCGATAGAGTTAAATAAATGAAAAAATCATTCGAATTACTGTGAATATTTACCTCTATATGACGACTTTTGGAAGGGCAGTTTTAGAGGTTTCTTTAACTGCGGCTTACCAAGTTATTCGCCGGTTCCTCTTTTATCTCTTTTCCTGTTGACGCCTTAGTTATTGAGGGCACAGACGTTATCAGTGAATGCCTAATGCAGCAATGCATTCGCCAGCCTGCTTAAGGTCAGAGCAAGCATTTATGATCTGAAGAAAGCGCTTTACTTTTTTTTCCCTAAAACTAAATTCATCCGAAACTTTTCCGCCATCAGCAGTACTGATTATTAATCTTATTATAAGTTACACTCAAGAATTAAAGGCATTAACAAGTTAAATAGTAAAAACTGCGGTGGGAACTCCTGTCACTAGTACGCTAAGTAGGCAAGTAAGCTGCCGCAGATGAAGATCCCGCGCACCCATGGGAGGTGTTTGTAAAAAAATAAGCACGCGCTAAAATGATGTGCCAGCACGAGAGAATGACTGTTTAACGTTCAGGAAGGGTTAAAAAGATATACTCAAGGCAACAATTAGAAGCAAAACAATTTCATAGATTTAATAGAGCAGGGGTTCCATCTTTCTACGACAACTTAGAAGATGCAACAAAGTAACACTCCTCTGAGCTTTCATAGCAAGGCTCACACCTCAACCTGTAGACCACAGTTCTTACTCGTAAATTTTCCCGATTTCATTTAGTGGATCATCCGTACGTATGAAGAACATGGACGGGGTTTGAGGAGGCGAGGAAAGGAGCAGAAGCAGAGGGCACGCGAAGATGGGAAGGAGGGCACTGGTAGCGTCAAAACGCTACCGGGACTGCTTACTGCCGCTAACGCTACTGGCGTGCCATCTCAGAAGCGTTCTACCGGCATCATTTGCCTTAGCATTTCAATGTGTTCACTGCAGCTTCCAGACATCGCTAGAATTGGAATTGCCTCAAGTGTAAACATCCGGCGCATATTTAAAGCATCAACTGCTGTAGACGTTTTCTGCAGTTTCGCGCCGTCATAGTTGTCAGCAAACCAACTGCCTTATTTGATTTTAACGTTGTACAAACAAGACTTCGAGAACTCCTTATATTACTTTTAACTCTATTTGCTACCGTATCAAGCAGCCCTGCGAACGTATGCGCCCTTGAGAAGAGTTATGTTGCTTAACTAAAAGCTAAGGAAACAAAATAGAGTTGCATGTTACACAAATTTCGCCACAAATTCTAGAGCTTAGGTAACATTCAAATTCAAATTCAAATTTTATTTGCCACCATGGTACAGATGATGGCGGGGACCCGTAGTAAAAGCTGCCGTTTGACAGCTTGACAAGGCCACGGGCCCCCACTTTGACAGCAATGCAGTGGTTTTTTTTTTCACACACACACACACAAAAAAAAAGAAAATACAGGAAATACAGATAACAAAGGAAAAAAATACATATAGCAGAGCTGTTATCAGGTTACAGTAGTCAGCATAAAATCAACAGCATTGTCCTGGCTGGAAAGAAAACTTACAATGATGGTGAAAGAAAGAATTAGGTAAACAAATCACAGAAAAAAAAAGGTTAGGTGTAGTGTAAAAAATATTCGAACAGTTTGTGGCGTGTTGTGTTTTGGAGATCAATATCGTTTTGTGCGAGTTTGTTAAGAAGTCGTGGTAGTTTATTTTCTAATGTTTGATTACCATAGAAAGTTCTGTATGTTTTTACGTTCCATTGTGCTATATTTCTTGTGTTGTACATTGCATCTCGTTTTTCTAAACCAGCTAATTTGGATAGAAAAGATATATTCTTCAACACCTCGTTTTTCACACACTTGCTCAGACGATAGTCATAAAGCTTAGTAATTGGAAGTAAGTTATACTATAAGAAAAGTGCGGCCGTATGGTAGGTATGCGAAACATTTTCAACAATTCTTAGAAATTTTTTCTGTAACAAGTGTAGTTTCTGAAGATTGCCTGCTGTTGTTGCACCCCAGGTTAAATGGCAATAGCTGAAATGAGATTGTATCAATGAATTATATAGCATTAGCATTACATTTCGCGGCAGTATCTCACGGTTCTTGTAAAGAAGACCAATAATACGTGAACATTTATTTATTACAAAGCTAACATGATCATCCCATGACATTCTTTCATTAAATATTATACCTAATGTTTTAAATGAAGGCACAACTTCTAAGGGTACGGACTGAAGGAATATATTCTCAGTGAGACAGACCTTCTTGTTTCTACCTCTGAAAACAACGACTTTAGTCTTTGCTGTGTTAATCAGCAACGCATTTCTGCTACTCCAGTTTTCTATTTGCTTCAGTGCATTGTTTGCAGTATCTGTGAGTTCAGCTGCATTATCTCCGGCAAGAAAAATACTGGTGTCATCAGCATAGATGATAAATTTAACGAATGGAGTTGCATGTACAATGTCATTGATGTAGAGATTAAACAGAAATGGACCCAAAATGCTACCTTGTGGAACGCCACAACCTACAGATTGCATATCTGAGAGGAGACCATTTATTGCTACTGCCTGTTTGCGATCCATGAGGTATGACTGCACAAGCGATAGTGCATGGCCGCGGAAGCCACAACGCTCAAGTTTACGAAGAAGTATTGTATGGTTCAATTAGTCGAATGCCTTCGAAAAATCAAGAAAAATACCAATGACTATCCTATTATGTTCGAGTTCGTTCAATATATATTCTCGTTGATCTAATAGTGCAAGTTCAGTAGAGCGGTGCTTACGGAAGCCATACTGAGCCACTGTTATAATTTTGTGTTTTTCTTCAAACTGCAAAAAGTTTCTAAGTATTACTTTTTCTAATAGCTTAGAAAACACGGGTAAGATGGATATTGGCCTGTAATTTCCGAGCTGGTTTTTATCACCCTTTTTAAAGATAACTGTTACACGTGCAATCTGCATTTTACGAGGAAATACAGCGGTACTGACACAAAGGTTTAAGATATGCGTGATGTATGGTAAAATAAGGTCAAAAATATACCGTATAGGTTTTATCTGGAGGCCATCAATATCAATGGATGTGCTATTGTTTAGTTCGTGGAAGGCTGCCGTTACATCTGCTTCTTTAACCGGTTTGAGAAACACAGTGTCGCTTATATGAACAACATCACTGAGATTGTTATGGGGTACTTGATTTCTAGAAGCACAAACAAAGTGCGTATTAAACTTATCTGCTAATTCTTTTCCAGTTATACTTACACCATCAATATTTAGCATATTTAATTCACCTGATTTGCTATTTCTCCCCAAAATTGCGTTTAGCCGCTTCCACATAATATCGACACGACCACAAGTTGACGTGAATTGATTTGTGTAATAGGCGTTTCTGGCTTTCTTGAGTTCAGTATTCAAGCGGTTTCGATATTTTTTAAACGCTGTCAGATCACATTCAGCTCTCGATTTAATAAACTTATGGTATAGGATGTTCTTTGTGTTTATCTTTGTCACCAACTCCGGTGTGACCCATGGTTTGCGACTGTGACGCCTTTGTTTTTTTGTTAATATTGGGAAATAGGCCTCATAAATCGGCTTCAGAATGCTTAAGAATGCCTCGTAAGCATTATTGGCGTCATTTTCTAAAAGGACAGGCCTCCAGTTGTTCTTTTCTACTGAGTTTCTAAATGTGGACAGTGTTTTTTCAGATATAAGTTGGAAAGAATATGTTGAACTACGTTTCTTTTTAGACATGTTTTTAACACACATAAATATTGGCAAGTGATCGCTGATGTCAGAAATTATTACTCCAGATGTGATCATACTAGGGTCATGGTTAGTGATAAACAAATCTATCAGCGATGAAGACGTGACCGTAACACGCGTTGGCATTTTGATTGCATTCAGAAGTCCATGTGTTCTAAGCAATAAATCTAAACTCATTTGGGATGCATCAACCGATAACATATTAATGTTTAGGTCACCACCAAGGACAATGTTTAAGTGCTGACTGGTTGCAAATGAAATCAGGCTTTCAAGAAAATTCAAGAAAATAGCTACGCAACCCTTTGGTGGACGATAGCACACTGCAAAAATAGTGTTATTCAAACACATTGTTAAGATTTCATATTCTTTCACAGAAACTGTGAACCGCTCTAACATTTCAGGCCGCCACTTCTTTTTAAATGATATGGATACGCCACCACCAATACCAGCGTAACGATTCAGAAAAAATGTCTCATAACCAGGAATTCGAAAGACATCATAATCACTTGTAGACCAAGTTTCGCTGATCATGATAGCGTCAATGGGAACATTTAGTTGTTGAAAGTTCAAGTTCAAGAAAACCTACGCTATGTTTATAAATAGCCCCTCCCAGTTCACAAGTACTCTCACCTAACCAAAAGAAGCTTTAGATGTTAAGATCACTTTGCTATCCTTCATAGATGTCCTGAAGCAGTCATAACGCCTTTGTGCTCTTTTCTTCTTGTTCTTTGACAGGAACAATAAGAGAAACCCTGCTCCTAAGGATCTTGCCCAAATTTTGAAAGCCATGAAAAACCTGAATTAGCGTTGGAATCTGCACAGAATATGATATTGGAAACAGATTGGTTTGGGTTATGGGATTTTAACGTCCCAAAACGACTCATGCTATGAGGTACGTCGTAGTGAAGGGCGTCGGAAATTTCGACCACCTGGGGTTGGTTAACGCGCACTGACATGGCACAGTACACGGGCCTGTAACAGTTTCGCCCCCATCGAAGTTCGACCGCCACGGCCGGGATCGAACCTGCGTCTTTAGGGTCAGCAGCTGAGCGCTATAAGCACTGAACCACCATCTCGGCTGATTATGAAATCAGTGTCTGAAATGAAGCAACAACAGCAGTCCGTTTTAGTCGCGCTGTCGGAAATAAAAAGACAGATTGGCAGAAGTGGAAGACCTGGTTTGAATTTTCGATCAGTGACAAGAAGCAAGAAAAAAGCTTCGCGCCAATGTGGAGTGTCTGGAAAACGGCACGTGGGCCCTTCGCTCGCATCTAGATGACGCAAAAGATCGATCTCATTGAAGTAATTCGATTTGTTCTGGAATACGCGACACCACTAATGAAACTTCATCTGAGTCTGAAAAACAGTACCTGGTCTGCTGAATGGAACGCTCAAAATTAATGTCGCCATTTCTGACATATGCCGGGCACAAAAAATTGGCCTTTTGTTAAAGCGAAAAACCATGCCAGTGATAACATGTTTTGAAACCTACAAAACCAGGGACCTAACCTCCTCAAAACGGGCTTTACTTAAAAACAAGGACACAGCAATGAGCGAAGATCTTTTCCAAGCAGCATGTATTATAGGGGAAAGATTAATGGAATATGGTAAATCCAATACCAGACCCTTTAAGCCCTGATACAAAAGACTGACCTTCGAAGGGAAGAGCCACACCTATGACGAGACGGTAGCCAATCTTTGCGGCGTGACACAAATCTTCGCTCTCGTCGTGTTGTATCGGCAAGAAGTTAGGTAGTCATGAGGTGAGGCTGATTGAAAAAACGAGAATGTTGAGTTCTTTCTACCGATGTTCGTAGTTCTTCCACAGGAAGTAAAAATTTGTTGTGTTATTAGCGACTTTAATGCGGATATTAATTATCGTACTTACAGAAATATGACTTAACAGCAAAAATAACAACGCCAGAATTATTGCAATGTCAGAACCAATTTGTCGTGTACCGAAGCGACCAAACAGTTGGGGCTGGTAGCAGCGTTTTTCTTGCACTGAGTGAATCTATAGATTGTTTCTTCGTGCCGGTTATTATGAATTTATAGTTAAGTTGGTGTTGCTTTACTCTTAATTTCGAAAAAATTGTACGGGGTGTGCATTATCAGTCCCCTTCAAGGCACTCATCCTTTTGCGATGATGTATGTGATTGTTTAAAGCTAATTACCAAGCGTTATGAAGCTGAAAGTATACTACAAGGCGACTCAACATTATGTGGTCACATGTCAACCATTTTCTAATCCCCCGTCGACCTAGGCCGATCGGTTTACTTTCATTTGCTCCGAATTAAGCCTATCGCAGAATATTAATCTCCCGACGCAAGTAGCTCGAATACGCATCATCAGTTTGTGATCCCGGGAATGTCATCCTCACGCAGACCCTTGAAGCAGTACAAGACCACTCAACCGGACTCTTCTAAACAACTATCAAGGGACTGGCAGTTTTACTACGATGAAAACGTTCGTACAGCTCCCACTGTTGTTCATCCGCGGAAAAAATATCTCGCCTGTGCCTTTTTTCTTGAAACATTTCATTATAACATATATTTACGTTTCGTTTGGGTCCAACCCCCACCATAGATTTCATGTCGCCTTAACAACCGCCAAAAAGTAAGCATTCCACATTGCGACACATTCAGCTATTTATATTCCTTTCTTCCCAAGACCAGGAAAGATTGGAATAGCTTACCCACATCACTTACTAGCATAAATAGCAATGACAAACCTTAAATCAGCTGTTCAAGATTTTATTCCGTAAGTAACTGTAACGATTGACATCTTGTGTGCAACTACTGCGTTAGTTAAGCATTGCTTTTTGCATTCGTGTTTTTACTTGCGCTGCTATGCAATGTTTTCGGGACCATTATTATTTGTGCGCATTGTGTTTTCCTTTTCACCTATGCTTGAAATGTTTTCATTATTTGCCTTCTCCATTTTGTTAGGTTTGTTAAACTTTTTGTACGAATAACTGTTTGTTTCCTATCATTTTTGCCCCTGCTCTCTATTAGGTAATCTGTACCGTGAAGGTAAAATATATAAATAAATGTGTCTATCTCATATATAACTTCAAGTGATTTAAGATAGAACACCACATTTGCGTCTGGCGCCCTCAGGGATAAATTTAAAGAAGAAGAGATAAAGCGATGGATTCGAACAAGCATTTCCTTCAGTAAAGTAGCTTATCGGTCGAAAGTGTGTAATTTCCAACACTAAGCCCCTGTTGTACAATTCATGGAACTGACTTTCAATTTTCGTTGCTCCCGTTACAGCAAGGCGCAGGTTACCTGCTGACAGGATGAGTCAGTGCTAGAGAGGCGAAACGCGCAGACAAGAGCGTAGCTAGTTCTTAAGCCGTGAAGGTAAGGAAGCGGTAAAGAGAACCCGGAAGTATGATTTGTAGTGTTGAACTTGAAGGCGGCGAAATAGCGTCGTCTCTGCATTTACCACAACGTCCGCACGAGTAAGTCGCCAGCGCAAAGCATGCAACCGTGTTTTAAACCTGCTGGAACCTAAACGAGTGTTAGAGGCCAAGGACGACGTTGTTCCCAAAAGAAAGCAAGTTGCAGCTAACATCTGTTGCGGGCCGGGCAAAAAGTCGAGGAGAGAGTGGCTAACTTCTGTGCATAGGAAACTGATTAGCCGAGAACGACAGATCATGGAGGAGGACAGTAGGACGCGACAAATGTGAGGCACTGCTGTAAGCGACCAGACTTCGTGACGGTGCAGCAATACGTGATCGGTGCCAGAAACGGTTCAAACAGCAGCGAAACGCCGAAACTTTCTGAGACCAGTACGTAGAGTTGGCGTCTGCGGGAGTGTACAAACGCGGACACAGCAGGAAAGTTTTAGAACAAAAGTTTTAGACAGTTGTTTTGGGTACGTGCGTGACATGCCGAATCGGTCTTATTTCAATGAGGACACGTCCACAAATACCCACCAAGACGTGACTAAGCTCTCTGTATGAGTTTTCGGACGAATAGTGGGACGTGAGTGAATTTCTTCCAAGCGTAACGTCCTGCGCTATGTGGGGAAAGGTGTCACAAAATTCGGCGCACAGTCGGAAAGCCGGCCGTAGAGAATTCTAAAAAACTGGAGAAAGCCATGGATGATTGCTCCATAGAGAAAATGAACCACGGAGAGTGTGTACCCATGTGTGTGTTGCTGCCCTCTCCACTTCGCTCACCAGCGCGGCGCGAAAGGAATCACATCCGCGGGCTCCGTCGATTATGAGAAAAGTTTGGAGAAAATATCACTCAAAGCCTATGGAATGCGCGTAGCTTTGAGCGTGCAACGAATACCCTCTCAACTTCGCTCGCGGGCCGAAGGTGCCGGCTTGGAAGAAAGAACTCGAGTTTTCTTGTTACCGCTCTCCATGCCTGAACAATGGGGACGCGCGCCCAGCAAGAGAATGAGAGTGCAAATGTGAGGTTCATACCTTGTGTATGTGCGCACCTGCCTTGGTGCGAAGAAACGGACAGAAGCGGCACGCGACCATACAGGGTGTTTCACATAATTTGAAACATGGGTTTAAAAAAATTGCTGCAGGAGCTGGCTGAAAGTAACGATATATCTTCTCCCGCGATGTGGCGCTCATAAGAGTATTTTTTAAATTCGAAAAATGAGATATTAAAGTGACATTAATTACGCAAAATTTCAAAGATTCACTTTAGCGTCAAGTGCGTTTCGTTAAGCTGTAGAGGGGCTTAAGGAAGAACCTATTCCGTTTTTTGTAGCAACGTACCTCCTACGTGGACCTTTTTTCGGGCATTCTAAGAAATCCCGTGAAATACGAAGAAAACCCTTGTGAGTGCTCTCATGCGCTGCTATATTGCAGGGCTCCCAAACTTGTTTTGAACGAAAGAAACATGTGTGTTGACTGCGCACAAGGAAGCGGCCGCCACTTAGTTCCACGGGATGCGAAATGATAAAAATTATAAAGAAACAGAGGCTAGCTTGAAATACCCGACTTCAATGCTTTCCGTGACTTTTTGCTTGGTCTGCATGATTTCTCAACAAAAGCCTCGCCTATATTCGCTGTCAGTGTACTGCCTATAATTTATCGGAGATTGCGCCGCGCACTTCCCATGTTCAGGATCAATTCGCTGACGCACTTTCAAGGCTAAGCTGACAGCGGCGTCGGCGACTCAACTCGAGACGGTGAGAGCCCAGACTTCGTTCATTCAGAACGAGCTTGGCAGCTATACAATACTGTAGCGCAAGAGCCCAATGATGTGTTTTTTTTTTCATATGTCGCAGGCTTTCTTCAAATGCTGGAAAAAGGACCACGTAGAAAATGCATTGCTACAAAAAAAACTAGATGGGTTCTTTCGTAACCCCCTCTACAACTTAATGAAATGCACGTATGTGACCTTGAAGCGAATAAAACTTTGCATGACTGATCTTAGCTAATTAACCAACTTACAGGAATTAAGAATAGTCGTCGGAGCTGCACACGACGGGAAACATATGTCTTTTGCTTCACCCAGCTACGATGCGCCAATTTTTTTTTTATTCCTTCGTTCAAGTTAGACGAAACACCATGTATATGAAGGACGCTGAGTGCTGTCAGTCAGCCCGTGCTGCCGTTGAAGTTTCAGAAGAGCACACCAGCAAGACTGCCGGGTGAACACCAAACGCCCAGCCACGAACCCACGCGGCAGCGCCCTCGAGACGGCTCCCTCCTGGTCTTCAGTTCATCGGATTGTAGCATTTTGTCGGTGAGCAAATTTGTTTCACCTCTCTCCTGTATTATTGCACTTGTAGGGCCGCGCTTCATGATGGCCGCATTAGAATTTTACAGTAACGTGACGTCACTGCGCGCCTTCGATCAACGCGAAGTTCTGAGTAAAGCCCCGAGCTCTCCACCGATGCGTCCCCCGCAAAGCTACACAAAAGCCTGGAAGTGACTGCCCGCTTAGCAGCGTCGCTATAAAGGCCGACTCTAGCGTTGTTGACCGCGGACGTCCTCCAGGGCAACAACAAAGCTTGCCAGTGGATCCGCGTACCATTTTCGCGGGAACATGGGAATCTGCTAAGAGTTCCGTGAAGGGCACTTTTGTTTGCAGGCATTCCTGCCAGCACCGAAGCGTCGTGGGGCTCGTTTCCGCCCTCTGCCATTCGGCACCTCCCCGATGAGTCAGCAGATAACTCGTCCTGTCGTTTAGCTAGAAGAATTTTGAGAAGCGAAACGAAGGTGCGGTGGCGAAAGGAGAAGGGGAGAGAATCACGCATATGGGGCGAGGAATCCCGTGTGGAGAGGCTATCCTGAATGTTTACTTCATATGTTTCTTTTTTAATTTTTCCAAAACCTGGGTTCCAGGTTGTGCCCGGGCTGTGGCTGTTGTGTATTAAAATTTCCTTAGTTAACGAAGTCTACGCCGGGCCTTAAAACATGACCGCCCTAACTTCTTTATGTGCGAAGCATATAAAAATGCAAGCAAAACCATTGTACACTAGTTTTAGTCCTAGTTCTGGTCTTAGCCTTGCCTATTATAGCTAGAAACTTCATGCTTGGCACGTACTTCTGCAAGTACTTTGGCTTTAACCGGGACCTTCGGTCGATACGTAAGGTCTTGTCGAGTGTTTTCTCAGTGTGAGATCAGTTCATTTTATTTGTAGTTTCCTGAATTCATCTGAGTGACTTTGCTTCTGCAACTTTAGGTTTTGCCCTTGTACATTCATGTAAATTTCTGTAAATATATTTCCTCATCTCGCCTTCATCATTTGCATCACTTACCGTTTCGTCCTTCATCACCGCCCAATATTAACGTTTGGAGAGCCCTGTACCTCTCTGAAGAAAGGGAAGAACCATTTTGAATTTACTGCACTTTATGTGCAAGACCTCTCCTGTATTGTAGCCTCTGTGTTGCGTTACTTTGCATGTGCTGCCTTGTGTTGTAGGATAACTTCGTATGCGTTATTACGACTGATTAGAAATTCCTCTATATCGTCTGTTTGCTTTGTGAAACTTTCGCTCCGACCCGTTCTCTAGCTTGCGACCGGTGAAAGCTGGGCTGGTTTCTGGCGGAGCATGCCATGCTGAGTCGAGGGAATCTCTTTTGAAACCGACATTGCAGCCCCCCCCCCCCCCTTACCCCACCACACGCACGGGATACGTGCGCGATAAGGTAACTTATTCTGGCGTCCCCGCCAGGAGGTTTGGTGCATTGCAAGCGCAGAGGACCAAGAAAAGTTGGAAGGAGTTTAGCAAGTTGTCGTAAACGAGGTTAGCAGCAGAGCGGTATCGTGAGGCGCCGCGCAGAGGCAGTTGAATGCGGTTCTGCAAGTTGAGTTATGCTCTAAGCTTAAACAGTTCAGACTCAAAAATGGATATACGATATATCGTTCAGTTGCACCGTGAGCTGGGCCTGGAAAAAGCAGAGATTGTGGATTAGGTGAGCCAAGCGATAGAAGGAAGAGAGCGAGAGAACGAAAGAAAATAAGAGGGAAAGAAATATCGCTCGAGAAGCCGCTGAGATGGAAAGAGAAAGGAGAGGAGAGAACGCAGAAAGGGTTTGTGTAGCCAGTGACGAAGCACGAGAAGAAGCGCAGACAGAAAGGGCGAGAGCGCTTTAGGGTGCTGACGAAAGGAAAAGTGTCTGAAGAGAGGCAATGGAATTCGAAATAAAACAAGCAAGAGAATTTCATTGAGGGAATAAGACTCTTATGAGAGATGATGAAGTGAGGTGTAAGTGCGAGGTTCAGCTCACTGCAATAGGAAAAATAAGAGGCAAGAGTGGAAGAGCGCCAGAGCCGAAATGCTACCTGTGCAAGAAGATAGGCCACTACGCCTCGGATTGCCGGCCGAGGCAACTTAATGAGCAAGAGAACGGCTGTCTGTTTCAGTGTGGAGGTAAGAGGCGAGGGAGGTTGTGGAACATCCCGTTCCTGCAGCTGAGATCACAGTGAGTGAAGGCCTGACGGACTTACACTTTCCGAGCAAAGTGCAGAAGTAGCCGCTACCGAGGTAGCAAGCAGTAAAGAGAAAGCGAACGTGACGCCCCAGTCATAGTGAACCTTCAGAAAGCCACCCGACGACGAAGAAGTAGGTACGACCTCCACCGAGAACTTCGAATGCCGCACATCCGACAGTTGCAGTGGTGACCGTGAAAGCAGTGGTGAAATGTCAGATTGCGAAAGCTCCGACGTAACAGCTGAGGACAGCCCACTCAGTGAAAAACCAGAAACTGTCCCAAGTGAGCCCTCGGGCAGCGCGGAGGCCTTTCCCGACGAGAAAGGCGAGAAAAATTTTGCTTGCGAGGAAGGCGAAAGCACAGTGGAAGGAAATTAGCAGGCTGCGAAAAAGCCTTGCTACGACTGCGCCGAATCGGAAGGAAGGAAGATGAAGTTCACTTCAAGAGGAACAAGAAGAACCTGAACTAGATATTTCGTCGAGAGAATGCAACTCGGATGAAGGGGCTGAAAATGAACAAAGCGTGTCCCGCAAAAGAATGTGGAAGAAAGCGTAGAGAAAGAGAGGAGAGTCGAACACTTCCAATGTATGTTACGTCGAACCGCAGAAGCGGTGGGGAAAATTCAGGAAGAAACTAGACACAAAGGGAAGTGAGTTGAAGACAACTCAGTCGGGTATAACCAAAGTCGATGGACACCGCATCTAGTTGGAAAAGAAGCTGAGAACTAAGAGCCAATCTTTCAGAAGTTACTCAGTCTGGCGGCGAAAGCTCCAGTACAGCAGCGCACCTCGAGAAGGAAGTGGAGCACTAATCAGCTAACTGGATTTACTTTTGTTCACAGCAGACGCGCAAGCCACAGGAAAGAAAGGAATCGAAGTCGGGGCAGAAAACCGGACAGGAGCACGAGTAGGAGGCTGGGCCAAAATAGCGCACGGAGATGACGCCTCCATAAGGAAAGGAAAAGAAACATAACAAGCGACAGGAAGAAAACCCAAAGTCGCGTTAGAAAGCGAACCATGATTGCTTCCGAAGTCTCGAGCGGGGCTAGTATGTCCAGAGTGAACTGCGGAAGCAGAATGCGAAAGTATAGCCGAAAACATGCATTGTAATTGAGTGTTCCTTGTTCGGAACACGGTGTTGCTATATTGCCGTGTTGCCGTGTTGCAGCGTGTTCCGGACTGCATTTTTCACAGTTGTCAAGTAATACGTGTATCGAAACGTCGCAGCCAAGATGTATGCATTCGAGCGTTTGAGTTCTTGAGCGTGTGCATGTGCGCGTGGTTTTGTGTTTTGTGAATATTGTATTTCGATATTTTTAATGGCAGGGACAGTGTCATCAAATTCGGCGCAAATTCGGAAATCAAACACGGCGCAAAAGTAACCTCTTCAGCACCCGCCATTGTGAATTCAGTAAAATCAGAACAAACGAACCCCGGAGAGCGCGTAACCCTGTGCGTGTTGCTGCCCTCTCCACCTCACTCACCAGCGTGGCGTGACAGCAATCACGTCCGAGCCCGCCGTCAATTATTAGAGAAGTTTGGAGAACATATCACTCATGGCCGAAGGACAGCGCGTAGCTTCGAGCGTGCTAGGAACACCCCCTCCATTTCGCTCGCAAGCCAGGGGCGCAGGTTCGGAAGAAAGAACTCGAATTTTCTGGAAACCGGTCTCCAGGCCTGAACAACGGGGATGCGCGCCCGGCGCGAGAATGAGAGTGGAAATGTCTGGTTGTGTGTATGTGCGCTCCTGCCTTGGCGCGAAGAAACGAACAGACGAAGCACGCAACGATACTATATGAACGACGTTGAGCGCTGCCTGTCAGCCCGTGCCGGTATTTAAGCTTTGAACATATTTAAGCTCCCGGGTCAACACCACTCGCCCAGCCACGGAGCAGCCAGGCAGCGCGCTCTAGCTTTCAGGACGGCGCCGTCGCGGTCCTCCTCCGGTCATCGCACTGTCACAGTTCCTGATTAAGAGGTTGTGTTCTTTTGTGTTTCCCTCTCCCCTGTATTAGTGCACATTAGTAGCAAGATCGACCCTGTTGCAGCCTCTCTGTTGTGTTACTTTGCATCTGGTTCATTGAATTGTAGAATCACTTTGTGCTGTTACGAGTGAGTGGAAATCCCTTTGTATCGTTACTTTGGTGTATAAATTTGTTTTCTTTGTGAACCTTTGGCTCCGACGCATTCTTTGGCATGCGACCGGCGAAAGATAGGTACCAAAGACCACCCACTTTGTCACTTGGTAGCTGGTTTCTGGCTGAGCTGGCCGCTCTGAGTCGAGGACATCTCTTTTGAGACCGAGACCACTTCCCACACACAATCTAAAGTTGTCAGGGAGTGCATGCGATAGATGCGCGAAAAGTTACCGTAAGAAAAGATTCTCTATCACGGAGCAAGGACCACGTGCATCCGCATAGCCTCCAACATTTTGAGCTCTCTTAAAGCGTTCACAGAGCACCTGCATCCGCGTGATAACAGTTTCATGTAGTCTTTCGGCTAAAGGTGTGGAGGCGTATCGTTAGGCTTAGACTGCGCTCCGCACAGAATGTCAGGGAGACTACTCACAAACAGCGGTCAAATACAAGTGACTGTTGTGAGGATGGATAGACCATGACATGGTTTGTTACCTTAGGAGCTTTTTTAAAACTCCTGCCGTCTGAAGGGCTCTATCGTTTGCTGTTAAACATGCGATTGGAGCTTGCACACTGGAGTAACTTTCCTTTTGCTATAACTCTGACAGCGGTACTTGCGTGGTTCGGCCGCGCATGATGTGAGCTCGGAATCTTATTTGCCAAAATCAAAGCTCAGAAAGCCGCCCACTCCGGGTTTTCCCCGAAGGGCGAGAGTGTCGCCATGTGCAGTCTGCAGAAGAGCCGATGTTGGCGGCCTTTCATCATGCGCGGCTGACCCGGGCAAGTATGATTGCCATGCTTTCTGAAATTCCTGCAAGATTCTCCAATTTGTAAGCTTCGTGCTCAGGTTCAGCCCGATTGAACCAGCGGTTGAAGCGAGAGGACAATTAAAAGCTGCCAAGGGAAAGATGTTCGCATGTGGCAGTCCGTATAGGGCGAATACAGAACGCACGGCTTGCGGCCCTGCAAGCGCGTTTAGTGTATGAGCAGAGCAGTGCACGACGTGGCAGAACTCCAGCCATCAGTGTTGGTCATGCGCACTATAAAATAAAAAAATAAATAAATTGCCTTTAGAGCGGTAGCTCTTCTCGATGCACCAGCCTTGCTCAACACCTCTTGACCTGGCCGCTCTCTGAAACTGATCTTCAGCCTTCAGCAGGTCAGTAGCAACCATGGTTAACTCGAGACAGGAGTTTGCCAGCGCATCGATCAGAAACTACTCTATAACAGAAACGGAAGAAGTCGCCACGCGTCTAGCAGGCGGGCTTGACTTCCCGCTTGCTCTTCGCCAGGTAGTGCACGCGTGACACGAACGCTCCGTGGGTGCTACCTCGGACGGTATACGCGGCCGGGCGCCCCACCCCGGCCGCTAGTGCAGTGTGCCGCGCGCGTGATTAGTCCGAGACAGGACGCTACGTGCGCGCGGCTATGTACAGAGTTTACTTCTTTTGTAAGTGACTTTGCGCAGTGGCCGCTCGCGCGCACTTATTTTCGGACAATGCTTGGACATTAGCGCGCGAACGGCGCGAACTTGATCACTTTTGTATTTTGTAAATAGTGTACAAAGCTCTCCCCTGTCTTTACTTGCTGTCGCTGCCCTCTATACATCTCCTCACTCTCCTCTCCCTTTCCCTTTCATTTCTGCCGGCTGCAGCTCGGGTGCTTAAGATATTAGATAGCAATTGCCGCGGCCGGCAACACTCTTTTGCTTCACTTTTTTATTTTTAAATAAACCACTACCACCACCACCACCACCACGCGTTTAGCGGCAGCGAAAGACTTTCGGAAAAGGTGGTCGCTAATAACTGTAACCGATTTTCAAGTGGTCTGCAGTAATTTTAATGACGGCAGGGTGCACAAGACCGTCATGCGTGTGCTCGCTGAGGTGACTTGTGATGGGATGGAAAATACTGAGGGGGAGATGAGTCCTATGCAGCACTGGATTAGATGGGTGCCGGGACATGCCAGAATTGTGGGGATCAAACAGGCGGATTCGGCTAGCTCGAGGATACGTACGGCACCATGCGGCCGGGACATCGGACCTGGTGGAGTCTACGCCTGTGCCTTGCGAGTATCCGGTGATCCTCGAACATTACAGAGGGGCGAGACGGAGATACGCACCGCCACATAAGAAACTAGCCAAAGAAGAGGCGGGTATATGAAGACAACTCCAGACTGGGTCGAACCCGATTCTGTATATTAGGAACACCATGGTATATCGGGTGTATGCCCATGGTGTGGCGGAAGAACCACAATGTACCATGCAGCATGGGAATGTCAAAAGCTTAGAGTGGTACAAATAATACAACACCCTTGTGCGGAGCAATGGGGTGTAGTGCAGGCCAGCGACCGCTGTGAAGGCAAACGAGGTCTGGTATAGCGGGCTGTACGGGCGGCGGAAGAAAGTGGAACCCTGGAATTGGGGCACTAACCAGGGCTGAAGGCTCCATGATAAGAAGGAGCAACCGCTAAGAAGAATACTTTCTTAGAGCAATAAAGTCACTCACTCACTCAGTCATTTACTCACTTTCACTAAAGATGTGCCTAGATAGAAAAAAACGGCAGAAAGAAATAATTCCACGACTCGGAGTCGAACTCGCAGCGATGCGAACAAATAAGCTTCGCATGATGCTGCACGTGACCCCTAGGCTGCACCACACTCTTAGAAGGTGCACTGCCGAGCGTCTTCATCAACTTCCATTGCTCAGTCCGGCGGCATTGCCCACTCATCGTCGTATTATACTTTGCGCAAATCCGTTCTTTCCAACTGATTCCCCAGCTAAAATTAGACTCACTCCCGACATTCGGCCTTGCCCTACTTGATCCAAAATCAATGTCCAACCATAATTGGGCGCGCTCGAAACGATGGTGCCCTCCAAATTTGGGTGCGAGCCATTTAAAAAGTTCGCCAGGGCTACCCCCAAAATTTCACTTTAATCGATTTGAAAATAGATTTCCAAGAATAACTCACTGTGCCAGGCATGGTGGTGACTTCCAAATTTGGCCCGAATCATTGCCAAAATGCTGTCCCTCGACCTTTGGGTATAACAGTAGTTAAACACTTCAACTTTTTTTAGCCGATGTTAAAATAGCTGGAATTTGCTTCATACAGCTTTTTACATGTTACATATGCTTGGCCTCGCGACCATGAAAAAGTGACAATTAGGTAGTCGGCATTTAGTATTACCAAATCAAGCTTATTCCAAGCGAGTCCCGGCGTTTGCAAAAAGTCGTCTGCGCAAGCCTGGTAGGGACAAACAAGAAACCTCCACAACTGCTTCTATAAAGTACTACCGTTTTCGGCGTCTGTGAAGAAAAATTTTCTTAACTGCATGTAAAAAAATCTTCATGTATCTTTGCATTTCCTAGATTGAAGACGTACGCCAGTGAGTACATCACGCTTTTAAATGGACGTCAGTGGACTGCAGATACTGCAGAATATTCAAGTGACCAGCTCATAAAGTCGGTTCGAATCATCATCATCATCATCATTGATTTACCCTTAAGGGCCCTTGGCTTAGGGCAGGGGGGGGGGGGGGTCGTTTCATAAGCAGTGGTCAGTAAAATCAACAAGAAATACAAAATACAGCGTTCATGGTCAACATTAACATTATCAAAATATTAACATGAGAAAGACACAGCAGCTCAAGAACAACTTGGAGAGAGATAAGAAAAAAAAAACAAAAAAAAAACACACATGCACACACTCAAAAACACGACAAAATAACTCAGCCCTTGAAATATTTTGGTACGCGTGTGAAAAGGACCTGGGTTTACTTCCACATCTCCCGACAATAGCAAAAGACAGCTGTTGAAGCATTCAGTCAACACGCTCGAAAACACCCGTGGGCACGGGAGCAGCAGTAAGCATCG
This sequence comes from Amblyomma mixtum, assembly GCF_055824585.1. Taxonomy (NCBI): domain Eukaryota; kingdom Metazoa; phylum Arthropoda; class Arachnida; order Ixodida; family Ixodidae; genus Amblyomma; species Amblyomma mixtum. The sequence goes on along the minus strand of NC_143020.1, from coordinate 80,409,305 downwards.
GTTGTCACTTTTCTTAGCATACAAAGGAATGCAGTTACGCACCTGGATGGCAAACAAAGGCAGTCTGTTAGCCATTGTGGCCGCAACGCTGCTCTCGTGCCCACTGAAGCGGTCCCACGGACACCAGCGCCTAAATACTGGCGTTGAACTTGCTGTCCATGACGATGCCACAGCCCAGGAGTGATAAGGACTGTTCACAAATCTTGAGGGCGCCACCTGATGAACGAACATAGGCAGTTCCCAGGAAGCAAGCTGCGTCACTTGGTGCCGAGAAGCACCGTCACTGGCAGGATGGCAGATGTTGTAGAAGCTGTGCGCCACAAGTGGAAGCAGCACCTGGATGGCAAACAAAGGCGGTCTGTTAGCCATTGTGGCCGCAACGCTGCTCTCGTGCCCACTCATCAAGCGTCAAGCGTAACGGCTATGAAGGCTACATTGGGCCTAACTTCGCTTGCATCACGACGCAAAATTGCACGCTTGTGTCTTTTTCACAAAATATTTCATCATGAGTCCATTCGCTGCGAGTTACTTCTTCCCCCTTCATATATCTCACGCCGCACGGATCACATACATAAAGTAGGCATTTCTGCATGCAAAACTAAAACATTCTCGGATTCTTTTATTCCTCACACGTCATATGCGTCATATGACTGGAACCACCTTCCTTCTTCAGTCGCCACAATTCCTGACCCTGTATTATTTCGGACTGCTGTTACCGCTTCTGTTGAATGATATATTGTGTTTATCACTTATTCTAACTTCTCTGTTTTGACAATTTATTGTTCACTGCTGTTGTTTGTATTTTTTGCAGTGTTATGTATTACCCACTCCCCTCTGTAATGCTTTGCCCTGAGGGTAAAATAAATAAAATAAATAAAAAAATAATAAGATAGCTGCCGCTGAGACATCGATACTGCCCTTAGATATTCAGTGAACTAGACTACCAATGGCATTAATGATTATGAGTGTGAACTGGCAAGAATACATATTTCTCTATGTTCTCAGAGCAGGAGCACGGAGCACATTTATGCATGCCTGGACAGGCGGGGTGTAAAAACTTCTTTGTGCACATGAAAGCTCTTTCAAATTCTTTTAACGGAGACGTAGTGGAGCGCACCACAAACGCTCAGTTCACGTGGAGCTCCTTTCGTCAGCTGTCGACAACTGTTCCCTCTCGAAACAACGAAACAAGGCCTCCGCTGTTTGGTGTGCAATCCGCCACCAAATGTTCAGCCCCAAAGTGCCATAACTGCGAAACCACCTGCCACTGGCACTCAAAGTAGTCACTTATGTAAAAGAGAATTCATATCGTGGAACCACCCCAGCTTTGTAATTTTAGAACTAGGCATCAGAAAAATTTAGAAGGTCGGAACAAAGACTCCTTGGAAAAGTTCCATCGCCGACCGGAGAGACAGTTCTGTTTTTCGCATTAGTACGGAAAACTCCGACTAAGAAGTTTTGTTACCCGGACACTAACCAGGTCAGAAACATGATTAATGGAGCAAGACAAGGGTGCTATGCAGTCGTTTTGGCAATTAAATTGCGGTACGTTTTTAGGAAAAGAACCAGCATATAAAGAACACCACAACCGTAAAAAAGATTACTCGGGCTGTACTTAGAACTAAGTACTGCTAGAAATGACAGCCATATCTGTTTTGTTGTTCTTTATTTGCTTCAGGTTTGGGATCCGTGCCAGTGAACCTCAAAGCCAGTGTTTTTTTACATATAGCCCAGATGGCTAAAATTTATTTGGGCAAAACAAATGAAAGTTATCCCTGTACTTTCAGCTGCAGCATGCGCAGATTTCGTTTAGAATGCATTCTCTTCACACAGGCGTTTGAATGTTTCCTTCGAAATCCCTGCACTCTATTCAATTGCACCGATACTGTGCAGGCTCGAGCTTATTCTGCATTATGCATGCATTATGCATTTCTGAACTAATAAACTATTTTATGTCCAAAGACGGCCCGGTACCCGTAAAGGAGATCAGAGCACAAAATTATCGTATTGCTCGGCATGGTTTCCCAAGCAAGACGTTTTATTACCCTTCTAATTTCTCTTGGAATGGCGCTATTCTCTCCTTTCATTCTGTTCGCTTCTTTTCCCGGTAAAGACCAGCGCGCTTTTTTAAAAACCACTGGCGTTTATCATGTCACCTCATAAAGCGCATGTCTTTTCTCGCTGTCTGTGTGATTCAAGAATTGTATGATGCAATAAGTTTAATAACTCGCTTGTACTTCAGGTGTAACTTTGTGCCATGATTCCTTTTGTCGTTGCGACTAAAGGAAGAATGAAAAAGAAAGCGGAAGAGCCTGTCGACTGGCTCCAGCATAGCTACAATCCCTGCCATGCGCAGACAGAAGAGTTGAAAGATTCGCGGAATCTTTTAAAAAAGAGCTATCATCAATATTCTCGCCATTGGTGCTACGTATCCACGGTGCGCAGCTTTTTCACGCGGCATTGCGTGGTATGGCCAGTCAGCGCATGGTTTGCGGGAAGCACAATGAGACAACTCTTCCGGTTTTTTGTAGCGAGAGCTATACTACGCTAGCTCTTCGAGCCTTCAGCGTGACATGCCTTGAGCTCCGAGGCGGTGCCGTTGGTCACGTAGGTCGTTCACGTGGGGCGGAACAGCTGCTGCTGCCAGCGGCGCGGCGGGCCAGCGAAACCGAGCTGCAGCAGCTGTGCGCATGCGCCGTGTCGAGTGGGGGGGAGTGGAGAGAGAGAGAGGGAACCGCTCCTGCTTTTGCGTCACTCCAGGTTTAACCAGAGCTAAATCACAACCAATATTTTTGCTTATGGTCGCTAAATTCCTGTATTACGATCACACTAAGGCGCACTTACAAGCACATAATGCTCAAAGAAATTCAGTACTCAGTATGCCCGGGCAGAACGAACCTATCTGGCTCCTCTATTGCAAACACGTAGTGCACAGAGAGAGCCCAGAATGTTGCTTCCTAGGAAAACAGTGCTCAAAACAGCGCCTTGCTGTCTAAAAGTCAACATTTCCTGCTATAAATGCTATAAAAAAAGCAACGTCAGACCTACGCAAGTCAAAGTATTTTCTTAACGACAGGCGATTTAGCAGCAAGTACCAGCGGAAGCCAAACATTATTGCTCGTCTCCTAACGCTTCCTTAGATTTGTTTGCTCTTAAGTGACCACTGTTTATATTTTGCTTTTCTCTGTTATCGGCGTTCTCAGAAAAAAGTGCCTTTGTTTTTCTTTGCGTAAGATATGTCGTAAGAAACGTTTTCGCCCAACCAGGCTTCTTCACACGTACTTACGTTAGCTCTTTGATTAAGCCCACGAATCTAATTCAGCAGCGATTGTAAAAACACACATTTCCCTTTTACATCACCACGCTCCATGAAAATTGATCAAACGTTCAATCATAACAAAGTCAAGACAAAAAAAGCAGAGAGGCCAATGCTCAAGCTGTAGAAAAACAATGGAAGAACAACAGACACAATATACACAGAGGTGGCCCGGCTGGTTGGTGGAATCATGACGATAGCAGTGACAGATTCGGGTGGCAACCTCGCAAACAGCGCATCAACCAAGGCCAGAGACCCAACCAAAGCGGAGCTTGCGGCCATTTCGCAAGTAGTAACAGCTTAGATAAGAACGAATGCTATCACCGACTCGCAAGAAGCGCGCAAGAACTACATGAGGGGCAGGATATGGCAGGCAACCTTTAAGATCTTGGAGGACATAAAGGAAGCCGTAAAGCACGCAAAGCTCACATGGACGCCAACGCATAAGTCTTTCAGAGGGGTACCAAGGCGCACAAGCCGCGGATCGAGCACTCCTATCCCGGGCACCGCAACACACGGACGAGCACAACTACTCAAACATGCTGACCGCATATTCAGATGTCATACAACACTATAGGCTAGACAGAAAGAAATACGCGCCGCGAAGTGAAGAACTAGACAAGGAACGGGGAATAACACTGAGGGCACGAGTACACATCATCATCATCATCAGCCTCATTACGCCCAATGCAGAGCAAAGCCCTCTCCGATGTCTCTCCAATAAACTCCATATGAACATATATGAACATAATATTAACCTACTACATGAACAAACGAATGAGCAAACACATACCCAAGCCCAAAAAGTCTTGAAGCAATCTACATAGAAGGCAATGAGGCCTAAAGCGCACACTGTGCACTCATTACTTCAGCATCAAGGTGATCCCTAGGCTATCTTCAACGCTCAGTGAAATTTGTCCAAGCGCGTGCAAACTTACTAGCCGACACCACATTAATACGACCTAAATTAGAATATGCAGCCGCTGTTTGGAACCGCCCGCATCAAGAGAAGCTTTCTGAGGGCATTGAAACTCTCCAGAATCACGCCGTTAGATTTGCCTGTTCCGATTATCCATCCTTCACTAGTATAACTGCACTAAACAGCCGATCTAGCTTACCCTTAATAAAACGCCGCTGAAGTTTAACCCTGTTTCCTCGATTCAACTATCCAACGGACTCTCAACGGACCAACGGACTCTCGAAATAGGCGGACCAATCAATAATACTGCCTAGTTCCGCTTCAGTTGTTTCATCACCTTCATCGTTTTTTGTCTTTCTTAGTGCCTTTATCGCTAAGAAGCTAACCCAAGAAAAATAGTGAATTCCCGGAACTAAATGCCAAGCAAAATATTCTTTCATAAGCTACCAGGCGATCAGATTTAAAGTTCATAAGAATTGTCTTCTCTTACAGCAAAGGCCCTATATTAATAAATAAGTGGTTTGATTATCATTTCTATCACATGGTTTAAGCGCGCTGGAGCGCCAAGGTTGTTGATGTACTATCGCGCTCAATATGAGTTGCAACGTGCGGTCATCGACCGGGGCTCGTTCCGTGGTGTGCCTCCTCCAAACAGTCGCTCGGAATTCTGGGAGAAACTTTTTCCTGAGCGGGGGGCTGTTGTTTCGTGGAACAGCAGTTCCTCCCAGAATTCCCAGCGACTGTTTGGAGGAGGCACACCACGGAACGAGCCCCGGTCGATGACCGCGTGTTGCAACTCATATTGAGCGCGATAGTACGTATCCACGCGGTAAGATATACGAGGAACAAGCCTCTTTACTCACTAAACACGAAGGAAAGGAAAATACGCACCTATACCGTCTCCCCCAAAGCAATGTGGACCATACACTAATAGAATTTCACCTGCATCATATTTTTAAAAAATCTCATAACCACACTGAAGACAATACATTCACCTGCGTTTGCTGCTCATGGGGGATCAGGCAAACGAGTTGGGCCATGTAAAAGTTGCGAAAGAAACCGGCCCTATCGCCAAATACAACTTCAGTGGAAGACGCCCTAACACATGTGGGAAGAGCAAACAGCCGTACACTAAAAGAACATCAAGGATACCGCACAATCTTCCTTCATCTAGACAAGCAACAAGCTCAAATTCTTCAATAGTTAAACCAAAAACTACTTTAACCATACTGATGCTTCAAAAATTTGGATAACGTCATAGACCTCACTGACACTGACTAAATATTTCCTCCCCCTTCTCCAATTCCGCCTACCCTGCACATTCCACTTTATCTTTGCCGCTGTGTATTTGGTACCATGATCATCATGCTGCCTGCATCCCTGCTCCGCTCCCTTGAAATCTTTCGTAATGGTAAAACTAACGCTTGCAATATACACGTAGTCAAAAGATTACAGTAAAAGACAACCCAAACCCATTCCTCGACTAATAAGAAGGATCTACCACGACAACTATTCCACCCCACCTCGTTATCTTGAATGGAATCTTGCAGGTACAACTTAGGCCAGGCATATCTTCATCACATGGGTGAAACCCCTTGAGCGCTCACCTAGTAACGTACTCCGGCAATGTTTACCTGGGCAGATTGGTGAAAGTTGGAGTTTTATGTCATAAGAAAAACGCGGTCGTTAATTACTTCCGAGACTTTTGGATAGGAAGGTTTTGGTTTGGTTCGGTTTACGGGGGTTAACTTCCCAAAGCGACCATGGCTATAAGGGACGAAAAGTGAAGTGCTCTGGATAATTTCGATCGCATGGGAGTTCTTTAATTTCCTTTGGCATCACAGAGAACACATACCTCTATCACGAAATGCCACTGCCGCGGCAGGGATCGAACCCGCGTCTTTCGGGTCAGCAGAGGAGTGCCATAACCACTGAGCCAGCGCAGCGGCCGATAGTAAGCTTTTGCTCTGGAATTTAGGGCATCTGGCAAAGTGACTTGTTCTTAGCTCAGACCTAACACCATGGCAAGCGCGCCCCGTGCTACTTTACATTGAAGTATGTATTTTTTATTATCTTCACTGAAGTTACTGACGAGGAGGGCCGTCTTCTTGGGAGTGCTCCTCTTTTTAGAATGGCTTTCCTCGCACACCTTTAATTTGATAAATATTTCTGTCATGGGACAAATAATTTTAACCTGCCCCATGTGTCGCTCCAATGAGTTTCAATGTCCTTGCTTGTGTTTGTTAACACAAAGGAGCAGCCAACAATTGCAACACGCAAATTTTTCTATACGTTTGTTTTATGTGTGTTCTGCAACCTTTAGGCAATGATTATACGCGATAAATACAGCAGTCAATCTCACATCTCTTAAGGATTCCTAACGTAACATCCGATCACCGTATGTACCTAATAGATCTCGGATGCCTTCGTGTATGGTTTTGCAGCATTTCTAAGAGACATTAATAAGTGTTTTGTCTAAGCAGTGCTACTCAATGAGAAGGTTTTCAGCCAGAATCGCTTGAAAGGCGTTTGATTCTTAGCTATTCACCGTATGGTATAATAACCTGCTTGAGCCTCGTCTGTGCCAATACGTTGTTCAGTAAAGCAAAGCATAAACCACCGCAGCACTGACGCCATTAAATAGAGTTCATTCAACACGCATATATACACTGCATTCCATACAGTTATTTGTTTTTGAAGAAAACAAAAAAAAAGTGTTGACATGAATCGCATTTGTCACTGCTTTGTAATGTGTGTCTGCCTCAGTCTTGTTACTGAAGGAAATTGAAGTAACACTTCCATGTTAGTTTTTCTCTCTGAGCAAATGTGGTGAGCCAGTTTTCGGTCTCGGCTGGAAAGTGTCGTTTATCATCCTACAGTCATTACAGCACACACCGTAGATTTTTTTATAATTTTCACAGAGCAAGAAGTATACGCGTGACCTGGTTTCTTCTGTGCTGCTAGATAAGCTCGCAAGAGTCAGATGCTTCTAGTATTACTATCCACCCATGACTCATTCCACGGATGCACTGGTCTCGAAAATCCATACTTGCGGTTTTCTAAAAAAAAGAATCTAAAAATTCTCCTGTCCAAATGAGCCAAAGATTAATGCTGATTTAGATGTAAATATAAGAAACTTTCGCCATACCCTCGTGCATTTCTCATTCGGAAGCTTTCGTAACACGGGTGCGCACAGTCTTGCGCCGCGAGTTGAATTTGCCAAAGTTGCAATGCCTCGCGTTCCATTTCCAGAATGAGGTTTCAAGCTCTTGCTGGGACGTTTTCTTGTAGTATTCAGTAGAAAAAAGGCATTCGGGTTTAGAAACACGCGTATACATTCGAAGGTCCCAATTCTCTTTCCAACGTAGTCCGAAGAATAGAGGCTCAGAAAATGTGCTTGCGCTGGAGAATAATTCGTGCGAGTACGCCTGCTTTTGTTTACTTTCGTAAACATGATAAACGACACTTCAACAACAACCGGTAGAAGTCCATTATTGCAACGCTCAAGCCGCTGTCGCTTTCGCTTGCGCCAACAATCAGTTCGCCCTAAAGTTTACGAACATTAAGCGGCTGGCTGCAGAAAACTACAAAAGCTTTTTTTTCGTTCCTCCTCCAATATATCCACTCGATCAAACTGCGATAAGTATATATACTTTGGCCAACTTTCGGTCTCGCGGGTAATGATGCGTCGTTTCGCAGGGCGTAAACTCTGTTTGTATTGGCTGACGACCGTCAGTGATGAAAGACCGGTTCAGCTCGTATAACTCCAAAAGTCGTGCTTTCTTTAAGATATAGGTTCCAAAACGAAGTTTGCCGGCACCGCGCACTATGCAGCATTCACCTACAGTCAGCGGTCGTTCCAAATACAGCCAGCAGCGCTTCTTGGCATAGCATTCCCGCTGAGAAATCTTCCTCATTAAGCTTCCTTCTTTGCGAGAAGGAATCGTTGCTCATACTTAACTCTATGACTTCACTGCCAGTGTGAAGGAAAGGAACTTTTTTAAAGGGAGACTGAAGCACTTTTTCTGAAAATCGGGCTAGCAGCGGCATCCTATAGTTTTTCATGCTGTATACTGGAATATCGCATCCAAATAAGGCAAAAACAAGCGCGAATTGCCTTTTTTAGCCGAAATATGCGGCCTGTGCCGCGGGGCACGCCGCGCGGCGCGCCGCCGCCCGTGATTGGTCAAGAGAGGTCGTGACGTCATTTTGAGGACTGGAGAAGCTGCCGATGCGGATCCGGCGCTGCGTTGAGGGCAGATCGCAGCTTTCCGTGTCGTTGTAAAAGCGAATACGGCGACTATTTTTTTTTACTGACCACCGAAGAAAAGGATACTACAGTTTGCTCATTCCACGTATTGCCTGAAACCAAAAAAGACACAAGCAAAAAATTCTATGCCTAGCACAAGCATACGCCAGCGTCAAAGACGCGATACAGACCATGCGTAAAAGGTGCCAGCACAACATCGGCTCGTATGCTCGGAAAGGAAGGGGTGCGAATAATACTCAAGTCAATTACCACCACCGGACGCCTCCTGGCTCGCCCGGAAGAGCGTCATCCTAAAGAAAAGGCCCAAAGCACTGTGTAAATCTTGTTCTCAGTACCCGGCGTTGCAGGTTGGGACAAGAAAGTATTTCAAGTGAACGATGAAGGAGCACAAAGTTGGTGTCAAAATTAGCGAAGCGCAGTGGCCAAGCACTGCGAGGCATGTGACCACAAGATAGTGACGCAATCATGGTGCGCTAGAAACCAAGCCAAATACGCGCACAAATACGCTTCACTCCTGGCGCGTTCAGCAGATGCCAGAAAATATTAATCGCTGCCTCGGAAACGTTCGCCCTTCCAAGATTGGCAGTTTAGGTTCAGTGAAGTAGTTGCTAACTATATGTGTGTTTAAAAGCCAAGCTAGCTGCAACTCGCTCGCTGCCACAACTTGATGAAGAAACCGAGTAAGGTTGCGGTGTTTTTTTGCAAAAACTCGGTTGGCATTCATTTCTGTCATAAATTTGCATCCGAAATCAACGTCGAACGCTTTCATTTTAATTTCTTAGCTAGAATTAAACGAGATGCCGCATATGAAGAGCTTCGATGCTTGCTTGCTTTGCTTTATTGTGCTTTGCTCTGCTTGCTTGCTTGCTTGCTTGCTTGCTTGCTTGCTTGCTTGCTTGCTTGCTTGCTTGCTTGCTTGCTTGCTTGCTTGCTTGCTTGCTTGCTTGCTTGCTTGCTTGCTTGCTTGCTTGCTTGCTTGCTTGCTTGCTTGCTTGCTTGCTTGCTTGCTTGCTTGCTTGCTTGCTTGCTTGCTTGCTTGCTTGCTTGCTTGCTTGCTTGCTTGCTTGCTTGCTTGCTTGCTTGCTTGCTTGCTTGCTTGCTTGCTTGCTTGCTTGCTTGCTTGCTTGCTTGCTTGCTTGCTTGCTTGCTTGCTTGCTTGCTTGCTTGCTTGCTTGCTTGCTTGCTTGCTTGCTTGCTTGCTTGCTTGCTTGCTTGCTTGCTTGCTTGCTTGCTTGCTTGCTTGCTTGCTTGCTTGCTTGCTTGCTTGCTTGCTTGCTTGCTTGCTTGCTTGCTTGCTTGCTTGCTTGCTTGCTTGCTTGCTTGCTTGCTTGCTTGCTTGCTTGCTTGCTTGCTTGCTTGCTTGCTTGCTTGCTTGCTTGCTTGCTTGCTTGCTTGCTTGCTTGCTTGCTTGCTTGCTTGCTTGCTTGCTTGCTTGCTTGCTTGCTTGCTTGCTTGCTTGCTTGCTTGCTTGCTTGCTTGCTTGCTTGCTTGCTTGCTTGCTTGCTTGCTTGCTTGCTTGCTTGCTTGCTTGCTTGCTTGCTTGCTTGCTTGCTTGCTTGCTTGCTTGCTTGCTTGCTTGCTTGCTTGCTTGCTTGCTTGCTTGCTTGCTTGCTTGCTTGCTTGCTTGCTTGCTTGCTTGCTTGCTTGCTTGCTTGCTTGCTTGCTTGCTTGCTTGCTTGCTTGCTTGCTTGCTTGCTTGCTTGCTTGCTTGCTTGCTTGCTTGCTTGCTTGCTTGCTTGCTTGCTTGCTTGCTTGCTTGCTTGCTTGCTTGCTTGCTTGCTTGCTTGCTTGCTTGCTTGCTTGCTTGCTTGCTTGCTTGCTTGCTTGCTTGCTTGCTTGCTTGCTTGCTTGCTTGCTTGCTTGCTTGCTTGCTTGCTTGCTTGCTTGCTTGCTTGCTTGCTTGCTTGCTTGCTTGCTTGCTTGCTTGCTTGCTTGCTTGCTTGCTTGCTTGCTTGCTTGCTTGCTTGCTTGCTTGCTTGCTTGCTTGCTTGCTTGCTTGCTTGCTTGCTTGCTTGCTTGCTTGCTTGCTTGCTTGCTTGCTTGCTTGCTTGCTTGCTTGCTTGCTTGCTTGCTTGCTTGCTTGCTTGCTTGCTTGCTTGCTTGCTTGCTTGCTTGCTTGCTTGCTTGCTTGCTTGCTTGCTTGCTTGCTTGCTTGCTTGCTTGCTTGCTTGCTTGCTTGCTTGCTTGCTTGCTTGCTTGCTTGCTTGCTTGCTTGCTTGCTTGCTTGCTTGCTTGCTTGCTTGCTTGCTTGCTTGCTTGCTTGCTTGCTTGCTTGCTTGCTTGCTTGCTTGCTTGCTTGCTTGCTTGCTTGCTTGCTTGCTTGCTTGCTTGCTTGCTTGCTTGCTTGCTTGCTTGCTTGCTTGCTTGCTTGCTTGCTTGCTTGCTTGCTTGCTTGCTTGCTTGCTTGCTTGCTTGCTTGCTTGCTTGCTTGCTTGCTTGCTTGCTTGCTTGCTTGCTTGCTTGCTTGCTTGCTTGCTTGCTTGCTTGCTTGCTTGCTTGCTTGCTTGCTTGCTTGCTTGCTTGCTTGCTTGCTTGCTTGCTTGCTTGCTTGCTTGCTTGCTTGCTTGCTTGCTTGCTTGCTTGCTTGCTTGCTTGCTTGCTTGCTTGCTTGCTTGCTTGCTTGCTTGCTTGCTTGCTTGCTTGCTTGCTTGCTTGCTTGCTTGCTTGCTTGCTTGCTTGCTTGCTTGCTTGCTTGCTTGCTTGCTTGCTTGCTTGCTTGCTTGCTTGCTTGCTTGCTTGCTTGCTTGCTTGCTTGCTTGCTTGCTTGCTTGCTTGCTTGCTTGCTTGCTTGCTTGCTTGCTTGCTTGCTTGCTTGCTTGCTTGCTTGCTTGCTTGCTTGCTTGCTTGCTTGCTTGCTTGCTTGCTTGCTTGCTTGCTTGCTTGCTTGCTTGCTTGCTTGCTTGCTTGCTTGCTTGCTTGCTTGCTTGCTTGCTTGCTTGCTTGCTTGCTTGCTTGCTTGCTTGCTTGCTTGCTTGCTTGCTTGCTTGCTTGCTTGCTTGCTTGCTTGCTTGCTTGCTTGCTTGCTTGCTTGCTTGCTTGCTTGCTTGCTTGCTTGCTTGCTTGCTTGCTTGCTTGCTTGCTTGCTTGCTTGCTTGCTTGCTTGCTTGCTTGCTTGCTTGCTTGCTTGCTTGCTTGCTTGCTTGCTTGCTTGCTTGCTTGCTTGCTTGCTTGCTTGCTTGCTTGCTTGCTTGCTTGCTTGCTTGCTTGCTTGCTTGCTTGCTTGCTTGCTTGCTTGCTTGCTTGCTTGCTTGCTTGCTTGCTTGCTTGCTTGCTTGCTTGCTTGCTTGCTTGCTTGGACACGTCGAACCGAGTGTAAAATCACTAACCGAGCCTTGCTGAGCACGTCTCAGGTGGTCTGGCCGCACCTAAGCTGAGGAGAGCGACACATGCTTAAGCCTCTATAAGGTTTCTTCAGGGGCTAAGTGAGCATGTTTCTACTTTTAAAAGAGGCTCTTCTTCGGAATGGTGACACGCTTGTTATGCGCGAGGAAATCGATGGAACTGTGTCATGGTTCAGCCGCGCCTTTTCGACAGAAATCTCCAGAGATCACACTATAGGACAAGCTCTGCCTGTAGCCGCTTTTACGAAAGTGTTTCGAGTACCCCTGCTACACGGCTGTTTCGAATGCCTTCCAACCGAATGTCATTCGACTCGACTGCCGAACTTATACCTGTGCTACACGGGTACTTTCGAATGACATCTGAGTCGAATGGCATTCGAGACTTGGAATGGCATTCGAACTCGACGGACTCCCGCGGTGCTACACGGCACTTTCCAAACGCATTCGAAATTCTCGGCTCGTTTTCAGCGTACAACGACGACGACGGTCACACTAGTCCGACAACGGCACTATCACGGTGAACAGCATCATGTGATTATAGTGAACTATCCAGTTCACTTTAATATTGTAGTGGGACAAGTTTTTTGGCTAAACGACACCGACGAATCCGATCGGCGGACGGTCAGCCTTCATATGCCCTCGGGAGTTCGGCGGCTGAGCGAAAACACGCTGATGAGGGGACAGTGCGAATACATGCGCGCTTATACATTATCAGTATTGGATATAAGCGAAACGAACGGCTATATTTCACATGTGCACACTTGGACACTCGATAGCGATAACCACTTGCCAAATTAATTTCAGTCGACGACGACTCCGTTCCCTTCAGCGACGACTAGGCCTAGCGAATCCGCAGGGTTGGATCGGTGATTGCGGTGGTTGTGAAGAATGAATTCACAAGTTTTAGCGAATGCAAATGGTCAACGAGTGTAGTTTTGACAACAGGGACATGAAATCAACTATTGCTTACATCGCAGGACGCGCATACGATGAACGGGAAGCGGCGGTGTGACACGAGCTGCCGAGCAGTGCTTTACGGCCAGCAGCAGTCGTCGCCGTCGCTAGCTTGTAACTAACAAGTTAGGCCATTTCAGTTAACGCGAACGGTCACCAAACATACTTCTGGATAAAGTAGCTTAAAATAAAGTACTGGGCATGTTGGAGGAAGCCGGGAAAATTAGCGAGAAGCGCCGATCATCCGATGTCAACAATCCGGCTGTCAAGTGTTTCTCAGGCGAGCGATCGTGTCGGCGCTTCCCACAGATTGTCGCACTGCGTAAACAAGCACGCGTACAACCGGTACAGAAGAGAAGAGATTATTTAATAGAACTAAAGCGAATATTTCGTTTTGTGTCTTGCAAACGAGTACAAGCTGTTCATACGAAGCGATGTAAACCAATGTAAACAGCAGTATGACTGCAGTCGTCCTCATCGGCGCACTCGTGGGGAAATTTCATGCTCACGCGGTAAATGTTCATTGGTGTACTATTATCTGCAAGCACTCACCTAGACGGAACACGAACTATTTGCTAAACAAACAGCAGAAAAAAGCGAGTAGCGGGTATCGAAATGAACAGCCACAGAGCCGAAAGCAGTCGCGCGGCGGTGGGCGGGGCGAAGAGACGGCGGCGGCGACGGCTATTGGTTGGTTCGGGCTGTGTTCGCGTTTCGAAGGCATTCCAAAATCTGGAATGTCTCCGCGGAGCTCCTTAGACTGGAAAGTCATTCCAACCGAATGCCGTTCAAAAACGTCCTGTAGCAGCGCACGTTTGGCATTCGAGTCGAATGACGTTCGGTTGGAAGGCATTCGAAACGCCCGTGTAGCAGGGGTATTACGCTGCTACTCGAAGTTTTTCGATGGCATTCGGTTCAGATGACATTCGAGTCGACGGAGCTCGGCGAAGACATTCCAGATTTTGGAATGCCTTCGAAACGCGAACACAGCCTGAACCGACCAATAGCACTCGCCGCCGCCGTCGCTTCGCCCCGCCCACAGCCGCGCGACTGCTTTTCGGGTCCGTGGCTCTTCATTTCGATACCTGCTTCTCGCTTTTTTCCTGCTGTTTGTTTAGCAAATAGCTCGTGTTCTGTCTTAGTGAGTGGTTGTAGATAATAGTACACCAATGAACATTTACCGCGAGTGCATGAAATTTCCCCAGGAGTGCGCCGATGAGGACGACTGCACTCACATGCTGCTGTTTACATTGCTGCGTATGAACAGCTTGTGCTCGTTTGCAAGACATAAAACGAAATATGCGTTTTAGTTCTATTTAATAATCCCTTCTCTTCTGTACCGGTTGTACCCGTGCTTGTTTACGCAGTGCGACAATCTGTGAGAAGCGCCGACGCGATCGCTCTCCTGAGAAACACTTGACAGCCGGGTTGTTGACATCGCGTAGGACCGGCGCTTCTCGCTAATTTTCCCGGCTTCCTCCGACATGCCCAGTACTTTATTTTAAACTACTTTATCCAGAAGTATATTTGGTGACCGTTCGCTTGAACTGAAACGGCCTAACTTGTTACCCACAAGCTAGCGACGGCGACGACTGCTGCTGGCCGTAAAGCACAGCTCGGCAGCCCGAGTCACACCGCCGCTTCCCGTTCATCGTATGCGCGTCCTGCGATGTAAGCAATAGTTGATTTCATGTCACTGTTGTCAAAACTACACTCGTTGACCATTTGCATTCGCTAAAAATTGTGAATTTGTTCTTCACAACCACCGCAATCACCGATCCAACCCTGCGGACTCGCTAGGCCTAGTCGTCGCGGAAGGAAACGGAGTCGTCGTCGACCGAAATTAATTTGGCAAGTGGTTATCGCTAGCGAGTGTCCAAGTGTGCACATGTAACATATAGCCGTTCGTTTCGCTTATTTCCAATACGGATAATGTATAAGCGCGCATGTATTCGCACCGTCACCACATCAGCGTGTTTTCGCTCAGCCGTCGAACTACCGAGGGCATGCAGGCTGACCATCCGCCGATCGGATTCGTCGGTGTCGTGTAGCCAAAAAACTTGTCCCGCTACAATCATATTACAGTGAACTAGATTGTTCACTATAATCACATGCTGCTGTTCACCGTGCTATTACCGTTGTCGGACTAGTGGATCGTCGTCGTCGTTGTACACTGAAAACGAGCTGAGAATTTCGAATGTGTTTGGAAAGTGTCGTGTAGCACCGCGGGAGTCCGTCGAGTTCGAATGCTATTCCAAGTCTCGACTGCCATTCGACTCAGATGTCATTCGAAAGTGCCCGTGTAGCACAGGTTAGTCGGCTTGAATTCTTCGTCACAGCAGCGAGCGGTTGCGCTGCGAGCTTGTGGTCTTGCGGAAAACAGTGGAAGACGACACTGTCGCGGCCGTAGTTGTTCGTGGACACGAACGCAGAGTAGTACCTGTTGAATCTGATTGTCAAGGTCGGCTGACACGCTTTGTTCGTCGCAACGCACGCAGTGCAGCACGAGAAACAACGCGCGCTGACAGCGCGCTCGGGTGCGCCGAAGCATCCCCGGCTCCTCAACATGACGTCACGCTGGCCGACATGGACGAGGTTTCCCTCTCCGCTGTTCCCCTCTCCTGGGCTCGCGCGGGGAGCGGGAAATTTAAACATCGCGTTTTTAATTGGTGATTGCGCCACTGTTTTAGCCAAAATCGAAAAAATAATTTCACAGACGTGATCAGCAATGACACTACTTCAAAACACTAGAAGGTTAGCTGATTCTAAAACCGCCTCAGTATCCCTTTAAGGATAGCGCTGTACTTTGCTTCGTCCACCTGAAGTGCCTGAGCGCCTAACTTTTCACGATGTTATACAACGCAGAGCTGCATGGGAGTATTTTCTTCACATAAGTCTTTTTTCTTTCTCCATTAAGACCCCCCTGTAGCCTTTCATTGCATAAAAACCCGATAACTCCGTCCGGAATAGTTAAAAAAGCACTTTAATACCTATTATTATTTACAACAAGAAATTGCTGTGAACTTGAATATTGTCATTGATTATGCCAGGCAATGAACAAAAAAAAATCATAACAACAAGTAATATTTGAGTATCTACAGAATATCGTGAGCTACTGCAAAGTTATATATCTTTAAGTGTTCCTAAATGTAGCCAGTGTGGCTGCAAAATCTTCCAGCACGAAAGTAAGGACCAATTAAGTGCTGCGCTAAAAAACGGGAGACGCTGCAGACCAGCGGTGAGTACAGCTAGGATTTCATTCTTAACTGTCGCGGTTAATGTGTTGCAGGAACATGCATTCATTTTAAACAGGTTTGAAAGAGCTCCAAGGCTTCGCTGTGGACAGAATATTCGGGACCGTGGCAAAGAAGACGATGCGCTCGGTTTAGGGGCAGCCCAAATAATGCAAGAATTCCCGTAGTGTCGTTGGGTTTAAGCTTATAGAATAAACTGTCGGCTTAACAAGAAAGCTGTCTTCCGGACATAAAAAAAAAAAAACTATGCGAGCCATTAAGGAAGCTCACAGCAAACTTCACCCTGTACCGCTGAGTAGTCTGCTAATGCTGGCGGTGCTCGAACTCATTTTCTCTTGGCGCGGCAATCATAATAACGCGAAGCACTTCGAGTGTCTGTGTTGCATTGAATTCTTCAGAAGGCTCATAACTGAGGCACTTAACAACGGAAAAAGCGCCATAATGTGCAGCTCCAAATGCGCGATGTCGGGCGTTGCACTGGTGCAACCACGGGTGTTCTTTTTTTGCGAGCGAAAAGCCCGCCTGCCTGGAAATCGATGGTCAGAATGGACGCGTAATAACAGTTATTTCGCTTCATTCTTTCCGACGGCATTTTAAGACTGGATCATCAAGCTGCCGCGCCTCCGTAAAACTAGTATTTCGGCTTTCTTTTGGTTAGTTTATTATGTCATGCTGGGGCTTCAACTGTAATAGAAAGTATTCAGTGTTTCTAACGCTGCCGCTCCTCAGTGCAAAGTGATGCCCCGTTCTTGTCTGAAAAGTAAAGTTGATGGCCGAAGTAACAGTCAACACACTTCTCTGCCATTGCTCAACACAAGCGCAATGTCACTCTGATGTACTTTTTTTTTTTTTTCAGGTGATTCGCATCGCTTTTTCGAAGAAACCTTTTTTTGCACTTCCCTTCTTGTAATCGCTTAGCAACCCAGTAGTTGTGCTTTCATGAACGAAATCCCGGAGGAGTCATGCTCGCTTTTTATAACACAAAAGAGGGGGTACAAATGCGGCCTTACAGCTGTACTAAGTTCGCGCTTATTTCAAGCATTTTCAACAATTATTAATTATTTAGGCCGCAAACGCATGAGGCACTTGAAGGCCTTCCTTACTTTGGTCTCGCTCAGAAGTGAGCCCTTGAGTGTTCTTTTTACTTTTTATTTCATTTTTTTTCATGGGATTTATTACTTTTGAACAATTCAGGCAGAAGAAGGTATAACAGAGATAAGAAGTTCGAAAGTAAAATCTGCGCTAAGATCCCGTGTGAAAAATAATGATGTGAACGCAGGCGATTGGAGATATGAACATACGGTCACCATAATCAGCCAGACTACGACCACTCCAGGACAAAGGCCTCTCTCATACCTGTCCAATTATCCGTTTCCTCCTGGACCTATGGTCCTATGGTCCAGCCAAAATTTTTGTCACCATTTTGTACGCGTCGGCTAACTGTTGGTATACTGCTTGGCTTTCTATAGATAGGACAATCTGGCAACTTTTCTGTCCTTTTGTAGAGCCTAGGGTCACTCTGCTTATGTGCTGGAGAGATCACAATATCGTGCGCACCCTGCCATCCTGTTACCTTGTTTTTCCTGGGATAATAATATTTGCTTGCGTCGATGGATTCAAAAATGACTGCCAAAAATAACTGGCAATTGTTGATGCACTGAGTACCCCCGACACTTCCTGTTCCTTAACCGTAGGCAAATATGCTCATGACCTTGGTCCAAGCAACATCATGTGAAGATAACTGGAGAGAACACGTTAGTTCCGCCTTAAGGATAGGACGCGTTGGCGTTGTTCAGTGAATACCCACATATTTTGAATCGGTGACTGTGGATGCTACATTCATATATCCCTGGGAGTCCTCACACCACTCCTTCCGCAAAGGTGCAGCGGTTAACAGATGCGCCACTGCCCTGCGTTGGCACCGGTGTGGCTTGTGCTACCCAAGTTCCTATTTGCGAGGAGCCTTTCGCGATCAATCATTTATTTAACAGACACCTGAAACAGTTGTCAGTTAGGTCACAACTCGGTGTGCTGGTTGTAATTACAATACAGGGTCACATGACCTAAGTGGCCCAACTAGGTTGCTTCTCCGGCGGGTCGCCACCTGGCCACCCTACGCCACCCTATTTTTCGCTCACAACGCTGACAAACGAGCAGGCGACAAGGCCGACGTCGGATTTTCTGGGTAACGAGGCCTTTAGCACGTTCGCGTTAATAAATGCAGCTACAATTACCTAATCTTACTTTTCCTAATTACTTTTTGTTAAATGATTTCTTACTTCATTGGCGCATTACGGCTATTTCCTGTTATCAGGAGCAATTTAAGTGCAAAAAAATTTATTACTTTCTTGCCATGAAAGGATTCAAAGATACAAAGGTACAAAAAGAAAATTTGAAATGAAACGCGTCGCTGTTTGTCA
This sequence comes from Amblyomma mixtum, assembly GCF_055824585.1. Taxonomy (NCBI): domain Eukaryota; kingdom Metazoa; phylum Arthropoda; class Arachnida; order Ixodida; family Ixodidae; genus Amblyomma; species Amblyomma mixtum. The sequence continues at coordinate 80,390,831 of NC_143020.1, read as the reverse complement.
TGAAAATTGCATAAAGAGACCTTGGCGCTTCTTACTTTATATTTGTGGTGCTTTAAATGTCTTGCGGAGCCCTGTCGGCTGCTGCTAAATGGACGGGGGAGGTCCAATTAAAACGTCGTTCTTGTCTGCTCAAGGAACGAGCAAAAAATTGCTTCTTTACAATGATGAAAAACGAGGCTAAACTCTTAAACTAAGCAGATAGCAATCTAATGGGTTATAGCTGTCAGTAACCTGTCAGCCACGGGATTAGAGCGAAGCAAGCTATCGAAGAAACGCTTCCTTTTTCCGTACGTTGAGAAGCGAAGCACACGTCGACACTAGCCCGAGATTCTGAAATTTTTACGGCCTTCTGCTGCCTCTGAGTGTTAATTCCCACTACAGTATTAAGAAGGGCAGATTAAGACAATTATTTTTTGTTTTGTTTCTCTAGCCGTAACTTTTAATGTTTTGCTTGAGTTGCAAGATTTCCCCTTAAAAGTACTAGTGCTGCCCATAGATTCTTATCTGCGCACACGCTGGAATAAGAAACATTTCAAGGAAGGTAAATGACTTTTTTTATGCGGAAGTGGTTTCATTCATCTCAGAGAATGCGGGCAATCACACAAGAGGGCAAGGAATATTTTCTGAATAGAAATAAGAAAATGGCGACAGCACCAATGTCAATGTTTCCAGAAAATTATGTGAAACGGTGCTCCGCTTTTAAGCGTATTTACACTTGCCTTTCTCCTTTAATAAACACGTTTACATGCGCGTTATGTGCAGTGCAGTCAATTAGAACAGGCTATGCACACTATACATTTGAATATATTTTACTTTGATTTCTTGAAGCTGTCATAAGAGCACCACCTAGCCACATAGAGAAAAAAAGTTTTCAATTGTTTGCCCTTTCCAGCGCAACGGGATAAATGAGGCTAAAACTGTCACCATGATGCTACTGCTGCTTGTCGTTTGGTATTGCCCAAGACCTAAAGTAAATTATAACGCAACATAGTTTCTGCCAGCCTGGGCTAGCACAACATCGCCACTGCCACACGCTCACTTGCCCGTCAGTCTACACGCGAGTGTTTGTTGACGACGGGACTTGTCGCGTCATCGTAAGGCGGTCAGCACTCAATGTTGGAATATTGATGCCACAGCGATTAGGTGCTTAACCTTATATCCCACAACAATATCAACGACCGATTGTAAAACGGTGCTTCATACCGTGATTGTGCTCACAGGTTTTAGTATGTGAAGCAACCAGAAGATATATGCAAATATCCCTCATATGCATATATCTACAGGGGTAAATATGAGGGCGTCAGGAGCAGGACAAAATTTCAAACGGAAGAACCGAATTTTCGAACAATGTTTTTATCATTTATGTGCCCATCATATTGGGCAAGTTTGCTGTTCTTAACATTTTGAAATCTACAGTGCTTTCCAAGACATACTTAGTTTTGTTACAAAAATACTTGAAATTCAAGTACCAATGATGGAAGATGTTTTCCAGTGGTTATGTGTTTGATCTCAAAAAGTTATAGCATAGCAGGTTATGAAAAGAAATTCAGAGACGAAAAAAAGTCATATGCATCAACCATAATTATGGAAGTTTAAGTTTGGCTACACTCCTCTGAAAATAACAACACGTCTCCACGTGTAAATCAAACGTTTCTTGAGCGCATTTAGGGCGTGAAAACTCGGCTTCTCGCTCTCCTTGCTGCATGCAGTTCACTTCGGTTCCATGCGTCGTCGATTTTACTATGACCTTCCGGCATGAAGTGAAATTGTTTTATGTTATCGCATCTGCGCTTACTTCTTAGCGTATTCCAAAGGCCTGGCTGTTGATGGAAGGAAAATCTGAAAACATATGCGGTAATACATTCGGCTTTAATTTTCACGTCCCGTTCACTCACTCTCTTCAGCACCAGTCTGGCGTTTGCTGAGCAAGTATAAAATAACGATCTAGAACACTCAATAAATCGATAGCCCAACTCGGAACTGTGCCCGGAGTGCTGGAATGCGCAAGAGTAAAAATGGACTGACTGTGCTTATGCTTGACCACTTCCATTTATAGTCTTCAGAGTTCTACTTATCAAGAAATATGCCCGATCGGCTATAAGGCACACACGAGAGAGAGGTAGAGATTAAACTTGATTGGGAAACTGGTCTTAAAATTTTCTTGATGATCACATTGGTCAGGTCCTCATTCTAAAATCCCAGTGGCCCGGGCTGTTTGAAGAATATAGTCGATGAGCTTCAGCTGATTTTCCAAGGCTACTATAGTCAGTTGAGCCTCAGCGCTCGCGAGACGTATGTGTAGTCTTTAAAGGTTCAGGATTGCCCACTCACCATCGCTAAATGTGGAAAAGTGCAGGACTTGCGTAACACAGAAGGAATTTGTAAGGGCATTGAGTAGGAATATGTTTTGATATATTAAAGTAGCTTTCGAAATGAGTTTGCGTGCATTTGGCGCAAGGCTGCAGTGTGTGCTGTGCTAAGCAATTCGTGCGGTGGAGAGAATCTCCGGCAGTTAAGACATAGTGTTTCTAGTTGTTCGCGATATGTTTAACGAAGGAGTGTGAGATGAGGATCGGAAGCACCTGCTCGGTTAATCAGCGCTGGAGCTACGATACACAAGACCTTCCTGCCTTCTCGGTTAGTGTGCACTACGCTCGAAAGTGCGGCTTGGAGTTGCATCGCGCTCATTTTCTCGATTGATTTCTTTTACCTCACCGAGACACCACGGCGGGCATCCTCTTGCGGCGCCACAGTACCGTCACGAGACGTCATAGTTACCACGTTGCTCAATTATCGATCAACTGATTAATCATAGATAAATTTATTTATTATCGATTAACTGATTAATTATCAGCCAAATCATATTTTGTCGATCAATTGGTTAATTATCAATTAAGTGATTAATCATCGATTTGTTAACATTATCAGTCAATGATTTTTACCCATTTCATTGTTCAAATTCGACACCTTAATTGCTTTTCCGTCCTCTTACTATATACCCGTTCAAACTATTCAGTCCTCCATTTCATTTGCTTCTAATTAATTGGCTAATTACTCGAAATCAATGAAGTGTTTTTAATCGATTACTTTGGATTTCGTGCACCAAACGCGTTTCAATCCATTTCGAGCTTTTATGTTTTACTCATTTTGTACAGTTCCCTGATATTGCTTGCCGTCCGTGCTATTTCGACATTCAATTCGACATTTTGACTACAATTGTTGGCTGTACTTAATTACCTAATCATCTTAGTGACAATTTTTTTGTGCAGTATCCTCACATTGTCCTCTATCGATCACAACCCTTCTTTTGATGGTACCTCTGCTGAGAACGTCACAACTGCTGGGCCCATGGTACTCGGCAGGAAGTTTCTTGGGGACTTTGGGGAGTAGTGCATGGTACCCACAGCTGCAAGACTGAGCCGGGGAGGAGAGATCGTGTAAGCTTTTCATCGGCATGATTGTCATTTTGGTGCTACTGAATGTGTTTTGGGCAATCGTGTAATCTGGCGGCATCTTTCTGTGTGCAAAGCAGCTTCAGACGCACTGGTACACTCAAATGCGTCGGGGTGGTAGTAGAGAACTGTATCGATAGGAGCGGATGGATACGTGCCGAAGAGAAACCTGTGGTTGATTGCGCAGCTGGGCTGCAGGCGCACGTAATACAGAGAAGAACGAAGTCGCACTTAGTGACGTTTTAAGCGACGTACTATCATGAGCAATATGAGCAGGAACACAGGATCCCGTGGCAGATAGCCTCAAACCCTCCTTGTGGAGATACACGGTCGCCGCTTTAAGCAAATAAGTGGAGAGGGTTGTGCATTCTGCCTCCACTCCTGCCGCGAGCGTTTTTCTTCAAAACATAGAACATTGTCTGCATCTGAACATGATAAAGCCTAATCGTCGCACGGTTTAGCAATGCGAACTTAGGCAGTGATAACGGGCGGTTCTTTTTCGCACATCATTTCTGTTTTTTCTTGCAGTTACCACATGTTATACTTTTGGCCAGTTATTCTCTCAGACACCATTTTTGGGGATGGCGAAGACAAGCTGCTATTTTATTTCAGAGACAAAGGAAAAGTTCTCCATTTGACTCCGACGCCACCGGTGGCTCGTGTGCCTCTCAGTTAGCTGAGCCCAATAGTATAAATGTCTTTGAAACGTCACTCTGAGCTAAATATTGCTTCTGCGACAGTGCAGCAGTTCAACACTGTAAACAGAATTGTCCAAGCATATCGAAACGCAGGAAGCCTGGAAGGTGCACTCCACGATAGGTGACCCCTCTGCACCACTCAGGCCGAAGATCTTACCATTGATGGCGCTACTAAGTACAATACATTTCAAACGGCGAAGGACATCCGTGGTTATTTTGGTCTTAACCATGTAGGTGACACTATGGTGTGACGGAGGCAGGGAAGCCTGACTGCGGTGTCGCATTGTCGCCCAGAAGCAACTGCTCGTGACAGCCAACAAAACAGCTCGGCGCAAGTTCGCCATCAAGCATCGAGACTGGACGGTGAACGAGTGGAAGAAAGTGTTATCTTCTGACAAATAATCATTTTCGAGCCGCTGGGATTACCAACAAACACTGGCGCAGAGGGTTCATACGTGTCAGCCCGCAAAACATAAAATAGGCTACATCAAGCGGACGCACAGCAGTTAATGTGTGGCATGTGCTTTCATGCTATGGGAGCGCTTTCATGTAGAAACTGATGAAAAATTCACCAGCGCCGCATACAACACAACGTTAGGCGAAGAGATGATTCCGTATGCGCAGAAAAGATCGCACCTGGATGAATAATACCTACTCAAACGGAATCTACCACCTGTGCATACAGCGAAGATTGTTGCAAGCCTTTTTGGAAGAGTAAGGCTACGTGCCTCGCATGTTGCCGAAAAGGTGCCGACTTAAAAATTATCCAACATGTCTGGGGCCGTAATAAAGTCAACATTTTCAAGCTCTCCTTGGACTTCGCCGCAACAGCACAGCTGTCGAAAGCAATACAAGAGGAGTTGCGGTGCCAATAGCAAGCGAATGCTTTCGTTGAGTCTCGTTTTGCTTGTCTACCTTCGAGGATGGCGTGCGTAACTGAGGCCGCAGGTGGCGTGACACGCTGCTAGGACACGAAATGCAAAGAACAATACTGGCAAGGCTTTTTTTTTTGGCAGTGCTTCATATGAGCTTTTTTAGACATTGGCCGACATCAATAAAATACTTTTCAGCTCGCTGCTCCGTGCCGCCTCAGTATGTTTCGAACGCTGATAGCCACACCGCGAAAAAAGAATTACTTGCAGTGATTCCCCATATCGGCGACTGATAAATGGAAGCACTGAATAAATATCAGGGAAAACTTCCACTCAAGCGCGACCTCCATGAAGCGATTCTACAACGCGAAATCGCGTTGAAGCGTGTGAAGCGCACGCGGCCTTGCCTTGTAACTTGTATTATCATGGCCATTCATCACGCCCGTATCTTGCACCAGGGTTCCATGGTTGCATGCAGGTGCGATGATGAATCACTGCGCTAGGGCCATTGCCAAACTTTGCAATAATTAGGCGTGATCACGTTCAGATGCAGGCAATGTTGCACGTTTCGCAAAAACTCCTGCTCAGTGGAGGTGCGGGCAGAAGGCACAACGGTCGAACCCACTCCACTTATTTTTTGAAAGCAGCCGCCGTGTATCAGCACAAGAAGGGTTTCATCATCTTCCATGTGGTACGGTATTTCTGCTCATATTGCTCATGATACCACATGGCGAGCATGTCACTTAAAGTGCGAATAAATATTTGCACAAGACCGGCTGTCTGCGGTTGGTATGCGTTTCCCGTCTGACGAATTATATACTGCTCTCGGCGAGCAGCGCTTTAACGACAAGAGAATGGAAGGCGCGGCATCAGTCACTGAGTAGTTCTTGAGGAGCGCTGCGTTTTTTAACACGAAGGACGTCAGATCACGAGCTGTAGAAGCCGGGATCTCAGCGGGTTCAGCCTACCGCGGTAGGTGATATACGCCGACTGTAATCCACCGGTTTCCAGCTTCAGTGTAACGAACAGGGTTTAAACCAATTTCCACATGGTTTAAGGGTTAAGGCGAGGAAGGTAGTAGCTGCAACTCACCAGTCGAGTGATTAGGGTGGATTTGCGGTGTTGGTACGCAGGGCACGAGTGGACATAGAGTCGATCACACTTGGCTGGAGTGGTCCTACCCGCGCTCAAAACTGCGCCTGCGATGCCTGGCAGTGGTCTCCGGGTTCGAGGTCGATTGTCAAATAGGGCCACAAACATGGACACTGCGGCATTCGCAGACAACCGAGATACAGGGCTGTGGGACGTGCGAGACGCGAGCACCGGCTTTCTATCTTTGAAATAGCACTCCTGGTTGAACTGAAAACACGTCATGCTGCCGCCACACTGCCCGCAGTTCTGCATGGCCTCGCGCGATCTATAAGTGCCGGAAATATGCGTGCGTGCTTTATCACAGTGCTCTTTCAGTGATACAGAGATAGCACTTGCGAAACGCAAACCACGCAGGCCTCTATCTCGGTCGGCCACGATGGAAGCAGCATCCATGTTCCCGGCGCTTTTGACCACGCAATTCCAAAACCGTTGGCTGCCGCCAGGTGTCGCACGCGCAGTTCGGAGCGCCTGAGGCGTGTAAAAATGTGCAGATTTGGGAATGTAGATGACGTGGAGTAACGGCAAGCCATTGCGTCCACATGGTGATATAGTTGCATCGACATAGTTACACCATGTTGTTCCTATCCTGCGCAGCGAAAATCTAGTATATAGTTCGCATACGCACAGAATCTAGACTTGACCCCTCCATACGTGCCACTGCATCTGGTAGCAGGATTTATATGCGAAGCTTCCTTCAAAAGTTACAGTAGAGCTACGGCAATAACTCCCCCCGCTCCACCGCCATTGCTGATAGACACATAAATACAGCATAAACAGCCTCTTCACCGGCCGCCTCAATCAACAGGGGGGCTGAACTAGAAGATGGTAGAGAGCGTGCCCCCAGCCCACTAACTTGGTTTTGCAATAGATGGCTTCAGCATAATAAATGCAGGCGAAACATTCAGGTTCAGTGCAAAGTAGATTTTTTTTACTATTTAACTTGTGCCTCAGTACTATATTGTCTGTAAGTGCATTCAAGTTGCGCAGAGTTTACAATGGTGATCCTTATTTTTCTTCCAGATCTTTTACACATATTGTAAATACTGCATGCTTCAGTGAACACTTCCAAGAATTATCAAAGATAGGCTTTTTGGGGTAAATGTATGGCTTTTGTAGCATAACATTACCAGTGTTGGCGGACATCGGAAAACCGGTGAATCGTTTTAAATAGTGAGCTGGTTGACTAACTGTAAATAAGAGGCTTTTTAACTAGTAGAGTTAGGAGACTAGCTGCAATTAAATTTTCGGAGCCGGTCATTAGTAATAGATATATCAGTTTTTAGAATTTTCCAAGCGCGATTACACTGGTCGTTGTGCCCGACAAAATTTGGCTGCATCGTGCGAAAATACATGCGCCTTCGAAAGCATGCAGGCAAAGTAAGCCCACCAGTGTATGTAACTATTCGAAAAAGCCTAATTTTGACGAGCCACAGCGCCAAGGCTAATCATGTTTTCGAAATTCTAAAAACTGCAGTTGTTAATAGCGGCCGGCTACAAATTTCTAATTCTAATGGGGTGCTTAACTCCACTACTTAGAAAGTTAATTCGTAAAAATTAATAACCGAGCTTACTGCTAAGGCGATTTACCGGTTTTCTGATGCTCGCCAACACTGATACACTCATACAGCCGGCATATCCGCGTTCGAAATCCTGCAACCCAGAAATGTGGTACTTTAAGCATCCTCTGCACGCTAAGAAGTAAACTGAGGAGTTGAGATTAAACAGCATAAAAGTCTTGGCCTCCAAGTTTTAATGTTGCGTGAGAAAGCATTATGGTCAAAGTTCGCCTGGTCTGCAAGTGCAATAGATTCGAGCTTTCTGCACTCTTTTTCTTTGTTTGCAGCTTAACCACGAGGTTCCCTTGCTGTGAATCGTATGGTCAGTGAGCAATATAAGCGTCAGGCCGGATACTTTACGACGGCTTTGCGGTTACGGCCGTTCTAGGTCGGAAGCTTTCTTAAGGCTTCTTCCGCCGTACACTATGGAATGGCTTCGTGTTGCTAAAGAGACGCCTTGCTAGCTTCATGGGAGAACTCGCCCTCGCAGGATTCCTGATAAAAACAGCATTTTTGTTTGCATGGCTTAATCACCAATGTGTCAGGTACACGCGCTCTACTGCGCACCGCCGGCGATGAAATCCGGCGACTTCGTCTTTTTCCTTCAGTGACCTTTTTGTAAAATTTCGACAGAGGCAGCTAATGGAGAGAAAAAGGAAGAGTACATTTTTATGAATACATAAGCTAGTCTTGAAAGCCACAGAAGCAATTCGCATTTCTCCTTGGTGTTTTTTCTTCTTCATTTCTTATCTACTCTTACAACCAGTAGACTTCCTTAGCCATTAAAACATTCGTTAGCAACTATGCTGCGAGCACACCTCTCTTTAATATCCTGCCGGTAAATGCAGCTTAAGGTTCCATCATTGTGCAGGGGACTTGGACAACTAGGTACTGCGTTTTATGCAAGCATACACGTTATGCGCCCGCGCAATAGCACGCAATCAAAAAACCTGTAGGGCATTGTGAAGGAACAGATGCCGCACGTCCCGCCCTTGTCTTTTGCTTGGTTTCCCTTTCTTGAACTAAATATCAGACAGCATGAAACGTTTGGTTAAATATATTTTTCTTGCAAACATGGTGTACTGAATATTCTCCAGAGTGTAACTGCTCGAAGGCTGTAAGCTGTCGTAAAGGCCCTACACTAAAGAGGACCGCAGCTTCATTTCGGGAATGCACTCCACCAATGCTATGCATGATTTCGCGGTATGAAGCCTAAGAGCCTTTTTTTGCCAGCATGTGCTTAAAGCAACCTTTGAATACTTGCAACAAATAAGTGAAATACATGTGCTACAAATTCAGAGCAATGAGAGATAGGGGACGAGCGAAGGTGGGGAGTTTAGCCAGGAGAGTGTTCAGGTTGTCTACCCTTCATAACGAGATGTAAAAGAAGAAAAATAAAAGAGAACGAAAGGCAAGGAGCGAGGACAAAATTGTAGGACATGTTTGCTCTCATGTCGCAATATGTCGCAGATGCACGATGTCCTCTGGGAACAAAACCCAGCTTTGTATGCTTTGAGATAACGCAGGTCAAGAGTGGTGTGCTTGGTGACCACCATTCTATGCAGATGAGTGCGTTGTCTCTGGAAATTGTGACATTTATCATAGCCTACCGTGCTTTTCCCCTTTAAATATTCGAAACGTATGTTGCTGCCAAATCCTCATCGTTGTTGACATAAGGTGAAAGGCATGTACAGCGTTCACCTGGCGGCTAAAATAATGCTCGTCATCCTTCGGGATCTGTCAGAGAAAAATGTGACACCTGCGTCACGCCTAATTGCAACATGAATTGCGCATTTTCAATTGCTTTCTCGTGTATGGACACTGCAGTGAACTGATTATTCTCCTCTCTTCCGCCCACCACAGCTCCTTCCTCTCCCCCATACCCCCCAGTATATCAGTAGAGGTCTAGTTATTCCCGCTATTTATCGCGTACTGTTTTTAAGCTCGTACACTGTTTTTCTATAAAGCGACTTTTTCTGCTTCAAAAAAATAGAGCTACAAAAGCGGGGGCCTCCTTAATGGCTTGCGACAATTACTATTACTACCTCCCACTGAGCACTGCAAAGCTGGGGTCACTGGGAGGCAAAAACAATGAAGTTGGCCGTGATCGTGGTGATTACGGCTGGTGGGATTAGCTCCATCATGAGGACATTGGCAATCGCTCCGGAACCGCCGCATAGGCCAGCAAAAATGCATTGCATACCGACGCCCTAGAAGACAGAGTCTCCCTATAATTTCAATAGAAGCTTCTAAGTATCACTTGCAGTACTGCTGCGTACAGCTCCATGAGAGGGATCCCTCAAAGCTGCCACCCATCTGTACAATCTTGCTCAACCTGGCACGTACGTTATAACAGGATGCCCCACATGCGCTACTATGCTTGGGCGTGGCGCCGGTGAATGTTCTTAAGGTGCGTCTAAACGCAATATAAATGCAGTCTACAGTGTCAGGTTTGACTACCGCCATCGTAGCTCAGTTGGTAGAAAACCTTATGCGACGGAGGTCGTAGGTTCGATTCCTACCGACGATATGCGGTTGTCTTTTCTTTTACATTTTGGAAGTTTTTCTTTCTTCAAAAAATCTTATGCACTGACTTTTCATATTGACCTACATCCCGATAAAATTTATCGCTGACACTCTTTGTTCTAAACGACTCTTTGCTTTTTTGATATCTACGCCCTTACTAGGTACTCAGCTCCCTACAGTTGAATGCTCTAACACTTGCAGTGGTTACATTCAGCCGTGGAGCTTTTCGCATTGGTCAGTGATAAATTTACGCTCAACTACTACCCGCACACATAAATTCGACTACTGTGTACTACGATAGAAAAATATAAATGCTTTTCCCAAGATTCCCATGTGCCAACGAAACATTAGCAAGATTAGCGCCACTGACGACAACCGGACTCGAGGCACTCGCAGCCCACGTCTTTCCTAGAAAGCAACGAAAGTCAGGAGACGTTAGTCTCGAAGAAAGGGTCCACGTGAACACATCAGACCGTTCGCGTGACACCAGACTCCTTACTTGATGCATTTATCGCTTTGCGCTGTACGAATGATACCGGGTAGCACCCGCCTTGGGCCAGCGGAAGAAACCCTAAATATCACCTGCGAAGAAGAGGAACGAGACGTTCATCTCCCACTAAGCCGGAAGACAACAGCAGGGTTCCTATGGACGACTTCCGCGTTCCAGTACTTGGTGCTCCTGTTACTGCATTTACTTTCCTATTTTATGCTACTGTTCTCTCTCAGCGTTCCATGGAACGGGCGCGTAAAAGAGCCGGTAGAAGGGAAAAGACCGCTTTTGTGCGCAAAAGTGGAAATCGTCGTTCCCTGAGAAAGCCCAAACGGGTGAGCCCCAACATGTCATTTGGACGACAAGCAGCAGCCAGTTAGAGGGAGATTACGGGTATAAATTGGCCCGGAAAGACAAATGGCACGATGCAATAAACTGCCGATGGCTGGAACGTAACACAAAACAAGATAATCATATTTACACCGTGAAAGAAAACGCAGAAAAAGAAAGAGAAAATCGTTCAATGCTCTCGGCGATAGGTTCGCATGAAAGCTCCTCTACGGATGTCCATTTCCTCCGTCGGTTTTTATTGGCGTCACGAGAAAATGGAGTACTTGAGATAAGCGACAAAATAAGCGGAAAGACGGGTCTGTCGCAAAGAACTACAATTTAAGAGCCGATAGGAGCTCCACTTACGAACATTTCTTACGACAAAAAGAAGGCAAGAGACAAAAATATTCGTAAAGAGCTTGTGCAAATGAGGTTTTCCGCCAGAACTTCCCAAATAAGAGGAATATAGGCACCAAAGTCTGACTGAAACATTTAGCACAGATACCGTTTAGAGGGTGTGTCTGGGCAGCGAACAACGCTGGAATTAGATTATGGTTTCCGCTAAAAATTTCCTAGTCCATGCTTGTTCAAATATTTAACGAGTGCATAGCATATGTCTTGCGCTGTAGCGGGAGCTGGCGAGAGGAGTAGGAGGTTCCGAATAGCAGTTGCTCTCTCTTTTTCGCTTTGTTAGTGTAGAATACTTCGAGCTTGTCAGACAAGCGAACAGTTAAGCACTGAAAGTGGTCAAATAAAGGCTTCCTACTTTATACTTGCTAAGAGCAAGAAATTCAAAATGAATTCAAATTTGTTGCGCGGATAAGAACACAGAAAGAGCGGTAAAGGCACTACGCTCCTCCATACACTCTTCATGCATGAAATTTTGAGTGCATGTTTTGAAATGGTCCTAAGAAGAAAAACCACCGGAACACAGAAACAGCTGTCTGTCTTTTTTTTTCTTTATACCATTTGTCTTAACCACTCAACTGACCAGTTCGAAGTGCTAGGTTGTAAATTTTAAACGCTGAAAAAACGGACCGCAGGACTCTCTCTGTTGGTGGTTCATACTCTCTTGGTTTGTTGTTTCCAAGACGACTCCTGTCATGAATACAACAGGACCGATGAAAAAATGAGTCCATTTTGTTGTTCTTTCTATCTTTTTTTTTTCACACGTACAGTAGTTTCGAAACTTCCCGGGTCACTGGGCGTGCAGCAGGGCTGTGTTTATTTATTTATTTACATATTTGGACATACTGCAGGCTAATGCTTAGGTTCAAGCAGGAGGTGCTTCCAAATATAAGCATAGAACAAAAAGAAGACATACAACGCGAGAAAGGACACATGAGAGCCAAGACACTTCTGAAAAAAAAAAGCAAATAAAACAATTGCTAGGCAAATAATGGCAACAACAGATCTCGTGTATGATAGGAATGGTACCTTCAGGACAAATAACTCTTTTGTAAGGAAAACAGGATACATTAGGCATGCAAACTATGGCTTTCTAATTCCTTCACAAAATCATTGCTTTTAAATTTGTTACGCTGCAAAGAATTGCATTCTGTGACTATCCTGTGTTCTTATGAGCTCTAGTTTAGCTCTAATGTTCTCGGACAATATTTCAATGGCCTTGATTTGATCTCAACTCGGACGTTTTGCGATTATTTCTATATTTCCTTTAGATACTATGTAACGTAATTCAAGCAAGGCCTAAATCATTAGAGACAGAAAAGAGATGGGTCTCTTAAACAGGCAAGGTAAAATGGGCAGGGGAACAAGCGAAATCTGTCATGACCTTTGACTTATTGCCCTGCGTTCTGTATGAACCAAGTCAGAACAACCGTAAAAAATGTCATAACAAGATATTAGACGGCACCGAAGGAAGGTGCATGCAGGATTTTGATCTAGGGCTCTATTTCCTAAACGCCATAGTTTAGAGAATACCGCCAATCCTGTTCGCATTTTATTGCACGATAGAGAACTTTTGGAGCGGCTAAACACATCACCCTGCGTCACTCCTGTATTTTGTCCTCTTTCATCTCGCCCTTTCGATACCATGCCAGGGCTGCTGCAGCTTCGTTTCTTGGCAAATAACGTCTCACTATTTACGCAGGCTTGCCTTTGATTTTGTGAATGGCACTTTATTCTACCACGTGCTTGATCTGCCTACGAACGGACTACACGTACGGGATTCGGGTGCCAGCAACTCCTTTTTTTCCTTACCCTTCCCCTCTCCGCTATCTCCAAGAAGTGCACAGGAGAATTGTGCCCCTAGCGATACCGGTGATGCTCAAAGAAAGAGCTAGGGAAAAGAACAACCCTGCATCCTAGTGGGTTTTATTAAAGATGTGGACAAGAATTTAGTGTTACCGTGTATAATATGGAGAACGCCGAGCAGTGCATTGTTTCTAAGAGATATGTGACGTAGCAAATTCTTCTCTGATGCCTAGTACGTGCTTTCCATGATGAAGCTGCACAATAACCACGAACCTACCAAAAAGATGCCCAGATGGGCATAAAATCGCCTTTCCTCTAGCGCATTCCATTTTGGGAATTCACTTTATTCGTTCGAAAGCAAAAATAATTTCTGCTAGCACAAGAAGCTGTTATTTGGACGCAACGGGAATATTTATTAGTTCCATCAAGGCATTCGTACGTGGGTGCTGATAGACTATTCATGCCCACACGTAGGTTTTAATATTATTAAGGTCATCTGTTCTCGTTGGAGCTTCTGTTGAACCTGTTGCATTTTGGCGGTCTTTCGGCTCTTTTATTGCAGTGCACACGATGCATTTTACTGCTAGAATACACATTATAGTAGCACATTATAGTAACACATTTCCCACGCTCACTGGGATAGAGGAAGAATGAAGCTAGGCGGAGATATAACCTGAGGCATCAAGCGGCTTAATCCAGTAAGGTAAGTCCGCACAGTTCGGGTACACTGCGCGCTATGGCCAAAGCAACCCGCGAATGCGAACCGCGGCACAAGAATTATACATTATAACGTAGCGGTAGCGACTGCACTTTAGGGAATCCGCGTGGTAAATGGACACGTCTGCACATAACTGATAACTGCTGTCTCGGCAGGAGTCACTGCTAAAGACCCGAAGCCTGAATACACCAATCACCATAACCACCGACCTCCCGCGCCGCTCAGAACGGCCCCAGTGCGTGGAACTGCCGTCCGAGCGGTCCGAAAACTGTGTTAAGAAGCCCGGTAATCCATCAAACTAGCACGCCGAGGAGCGTGCGAGTCGAGGCGGGGCGTTCACACTAAACGGTCTTTCTCAGGGCCAACTACTACTGCAGTACGAGTGATGCAGGTTGCAACGTAGTGGAGAGGACACACAGAGACGCGGGAAATGGGGCGTTGAAGGAATCGCTGCAGGCAGGGTCGCGTTAAAGTATGTCCGAGGACGGTCACCCTGCGGACGGCGCGGCGGAGATGAATTTGAGCGGGAAACGATGATGTCCGACAAGAGCGGAGGTCACGGCTGGCGCGAGCAGGTATGGAGACGAGCAGCTCCAGATGACAGATGCTTGGGTCCGCCCGCCGGCAGGAAGACGATGGGCCCGTGGGGCAAAATGCCTGTGGCAGTTGGCAGTTAAGTTAATAATTGGGGAGGGAAGTTGGCCTGGAGAGTGGCATAATCGCCAGATTATGCAGTTTCGCGTGATTATGCGCGCGAAACTGCACAACCAGGCGCTCAAGGTTTCCCGTGCGAATTTAGCAGTTTTAGAATTATATACCCAAATATTTGACGGCTGTAGCTTGTGCGAAAAGATAGGACGTACTAGATGTCATAATTATGTTTTGAGTAATGCCATGGTAGCGGATGAGGTTATTTGCACTTTCCTAAGAGCGACATTTTTTGCTTCATGCGTCTTTAGTGCCTCATGTATTTCCTCATCAATCAATCTCTTCGAAAACTTCACTGCTAGTGGCCGTGTGATTGTGCAGTTGGTGTCCCAAGCGAACATCGTTACGACATGAGAGGAATGCGATCTCAAAAACAAATCCTGAAGATCTTAACGCGTCCGCACATTTTAACTTGTAATTAATTGGAGGAAATTAAATATTAAAAAAGGATCAAATTGCCATCCTTCGAATAAAGTAGGCGTATGTACATTATTTGCTGATCTGTGATCTCAGAAAGCTGAAAGAGAACCCTGCACATCCAAATTTCCCTCCAACTCCTTAGTATTCTGCAGAGCAAGCAAGCATAACCAGCGCCGGAATTAACGCTTCATAAATTCTTGTGGTAAGATGTGGAAACAGACTGCGCTTGTGC
Organism: Amblyomma mixtum; assembly: GCF_055824585.1. Lineage (NCBI taxonomy): Eukaryota > Metazoa > Arthropoda > Arachnida > Ixodida > Ixodidae > Amblyomma > Amblyomma mixtum. The sequence continues at coordinate 80,375,463 of NC_143020.1, read as the reverse complement.
TAAAAACCTCGCACAAAAAAACATATTCACTCTTGTGTGTCTTCAAACATTCGTCAGCCGAATCTCAGCCTCCCGGTTGTTGAAAAATCTCGCTGGAACATGTTTCCTGTACCTGTATTTTATAAAACACTATGTATGCGGATGGTTGATACCCGAATTGTGTACCTGCCGATGATCTTAAGTTTGCTCTAGAGATGAAGCCTTAAGGTCATAGTCACCAGAAGGGTTTATAATGATTCATTAAGGCATGGGCACTAATGTCCAATCCTTAATACAAGGTACAAATAACGGTAAAGGCGGCAAGCGCGCAGTTTGCGCTTGATGGATGTTCATCTCCTGGTTCAGGCTGGTTCAACATAGTTGCCGAGTCCAGCCCCGAGATAACCATGGTTGTAATATAAATAGATGGTACTGCTCTTCTAGCCTGTATCGGTTTCGCTAAGGTTATTCACGGATCGCGAACAGTTGGTTTGCAATTCTGAAATAAACTGTCTCTTTCCCTCCGTCCATATAACTTAACCTACTTTGATTCCCTTCTACTACTAAAGATGATTATCGACCGAAGGCTGCACATGATGAATCGGTCTAGTTTGCATCTTTGTGGCTTCCTCGCACACAGAACATTTTCAAGTCGAGAAAGTGACCGTCACACCGAAGAAAAACAATTGATCTGCTACTGACGTCAAGAAGCCTATCACCTTAAGTATCACCGTGATTGTGCAAATATGGAACAAATGTATTCGGTCCACCTCCGAGGCAACCGATGCATGGGAAGGTACACCTTGTCTGCTGCTGGAACAGGCTTCACGAATATCTGTCGAATTCCATTTCCAAATATCCAGTTCTTACCTTCTCGCACAACAAATTTTCCCCCACGTCTTTTTACAACTTTAGTGCGTGCAATTTCCAGTTGTTCTTAGCAACCCATTTGACAACTATATTTGAGATTCTGCTTCCATTTACACAGTTGAGCGTTTAAGTGTACTTTTGCAGCTGTGCATTTTGTTGCAACAGCGCTTGCGGCTTCAATTACTTACTCTCTCTCTCTCTCTTCGTTTGTACGCACAGCGGCAACTGGACTGCATAAAAGAAAGCGCCTTAGAATAGCACAGGTTTTCGACGCGACTGCTTTCGCCCTCGTATCGTCTCCGAGATTAATTTGCTTTCGTTTCTGCTTTGACATGTAGTGAATATTTATTTTTTACCGCAACCAGAACAAACACTCGTCACCAAGGCCTTCGAGAATTGAGAACATTGAAAGCACCGACAATATTTTGTGCTCGGAATTTACCAGGGAAAGCTATTGTTCGCACAAGGATTCACTTCCGGGTGAGGGCTCGCCGTTTGTAGTTCGGATTCGAAAAGCCCGGCTTTTTGGAAAGGAGAGTGCTCAGAGCGCAGTTCAAACTTAGCAGAAGCCTGAGCTGGGTGTTGTTCAGAAGAGAATTTTTTCTTCGTGCCATGTGAGCCTCTCCGTGTCGCCGTTTTCCTCATAAGCAGATAACTGATTTCCGGGTTGGAATCCAGCTTGCAAGCTGCATCTTAATTATCAGGTTAACATTACCGCATTCCTTCTAACTTTCGAACTGCTGCTGTATTATGCGCAAGCTGCGCGCGCAGTAAGATATACGCTCATCAGGTATACGCGCCTAAGGTATTCTATCTGAGAAGGCGTTATTCTCTGCATTCACCGTCCGGTACTGCATCAACGTTTGGTGACAGGTTCGCCGTCTATGCGGTCTCTGTTCCATGCTGGTTTAGAACTTTCTCCTGTGTACTGTATCGCACTGTGACTAAGGAATAAATATATGTCTTTGAGTAGCTGGCAGTTTAATTGTTTTTGCGGAATGCAGAAAATCATGCTTATGCATGTTGCGTATGCATCGGCGTGCGTGCCTCAGGAAGTGAACATAAGAAAACTACAGTTTGATTCCAGAAAATATCGAAGTTGCTTCTACGTCTTCCCTAGATCCCTATGTACGTTTAAGGTGGATTCACACAATGACCCAAAATGTGATTTGCCCCTACGGATCAACATGATGTGACCCTTTGTCAGTGACTTCCGTTGCACTGACTCGCTCCGCGATCAGCGATTCGAGATATGGCCAAGAGGCCTTTTGACAGTGCTGTGTCCCCTTCTTTCTTTTGTGTGTGTGTTACCAGTGCAGTGCTCCGTCCTAACGGCCACTTGCCCACTCTTCGCGCGCTGTCGCCAGATTGCCACCCCCCCACGGGCGCCCCCGCATCCTCCTCCTGTTTGGGGAAGCCACTCCCTCCTTTCTTTCGGCGGCCAGTTCGGCTCCTGCCTCGGTCGACGCTGGTCGCACCCTCATCAGCTTTAAATAAACAAAGTCTTAAAGTACCGTGTGCTTCTTTCGCTGCATTGAACACAGCGACCGGACACGACACACTGTTAGAATCTATCGTGGATAACGCATTTTGTTTTGTTTTTTAATTCCCCTCAGTGAAAGTTTTGCAGGAACATTCCCGGTAACGAAGCATACACCGCGTAATATTGCGCTTAAACACTGTAGAAAAGGGGAAAATTGTTTTAAGACTAACCTCTGCAGCTGCGAAGCGCACATGAACGGGCGTCACGCTGTTCTGTATGCTGGTCATTTAAGAACTATGTTCATGTAAAGCGAAGGGGTATAACTGTTCATTACACTCAAAGTAAAAACAATGAGGGAGCTGGTCAGAATTGTGCGAGAGTTGTTTTTATTTTGAGGCCGCGGTATTTGTAATTTTGAAGAAATATTACCTACCGTTGAAGCAGTATCCTCTTGCGGTCAGGGTTTTATAAAAAATACTTTGGGAGCCGCTCACTGCTACGCAACGCATAATGTGCGCGCTTTTCGGCTGTACACTTCATTCCCTTGAAGCTATTCCTCGCTCTCCTCTACCATTTAAAGTGCCTACAATATACGCAATGTAAGCTTGGGCTTCTGTGGCGTAGCGGGAGCAGAGGGTACCAATCCGAGTGGTTCTCTTCCAAGGTGCAATGTATCATGGGCACCTATTTGCTGCAGGAGTAAGCGCTAACACTTGCCCTCCAGGGAGACGCTTACATCTTCATCGTTTTCTGTCACATCAAGTGTGGCAGCCTTCACGCCAATAATTTGGCAAAATAACACTGCACGCGCTACGGTCCAGCGTCTATATTGGTAGGTACGCAGGACAACAGTGCACGTGTACAAGGTTATACGCTCGAGCATGGCTTTACGAGTGAGAGTTAATGCGTTGTGATTTGTAGTGTCCTCCCGTCATGAGTAAATGGTTGGTTGGTTTATGGGGTTTAACGTCCCAAAGTGACTAAGGCTATGAGAGACGCCGTAGTGGAGGGCTCCGGAAATTTCGACCACCTGGGGTTCTTTAACGTGCACTGACATCGCACAGTACACGGTCCTCGAATTTCTCCTCCAAAGAAATTCAACCGCCGCGGCCGGGATCGAACCCGCGTATTTCGGGTCAGCAGCCGAGCACCATAACCACTGAGCCACCGCGGCGGCTCCGGTCATCCGGTCATCGAGGAATACGCAAAACGATCGCTAAGGTGCTCAGTGAGTTTTATTGGCCCCGTGTACAGGCTGAAATTAAGAGTTATGTCGGATCGTGTGATACGTGCCAACGGACTGTGTGGAAGGCAAGGGAGAACAGAGTAAATAATATCGTAGGACGGGAACATTTAAAATCATGGTGGAGACCGAGATCGGTTTGGAGAAACCGGTTTCACGAAGGAAAACGGAAGTACTAGCTGAAAGAGTTCTCGGGACGGTGAAGTGGTTTGATGTGAAGAATGGAATACGGAAGAATGGAGCCCACACCTGTTCTTGTTGGCATTGTTTTTGTTTGTTCATGTTTGTTTTTGAATCTCGGCTACCTACTTTTTATGCTTTCCGCGTTTCTTCGCCCTCTATGGACGCTTTACGTTGTCTTTTCATATACTCTCTGTGCTGTGTATGCGAATGTCTGTGTGCGCTTCTAACATTGACGACCGTCGTATTGTGTGTGGCGTGTAGTGTGCGCGCTGTGCTGTGGTGTTCTGTGGTGCGATCGTCGAACGCGTCTGGGGTCGCTCTCCTGAAGTTGAGTTCTTTCCCTTGGAAAAAACTTCCGAAGAGGGGGCCTTCTGTAAGGAGATAGCGCCACCCAGCGTCGTTTGTGAGGAGAAGACGAAAAAGCACGAGGAGCGCGTGCGGAGGGGTACGCCGGGACAGGTCGAAGAGGATTACGGGGCAGAGAAGAGAAGAGCGCGGTGGGCGACGGACGTGGACGAGTTCTGCTGGCTCCCCGAGTTCCGGGCTTGGGCCTCGGTTGTGCGGGTGGCGGCTTTATTCGGTCTTATGCGCTCCATTATTTGGCCGAGGTTGATCGCTTGCTCACCGAACTGTTAAAGCAGCTCAAGTGCAGCGCGTTGCTTTTGAATATTACGATCGCATTGGTTGAAACGTGGGAGAAATTTGCCGCCTTTTGAAACATGGCTGGTAGTGGCACGGTTTCTGGCATTATAGGAAGCCTCCAAGGGTAGTTGATAAGACTCGCTGGTGCATGCATGCCATTTCCGCAGCGCTTACACGGAAACGGGAACTGTATTCCATGTGTCATGTACTTATATTTTTCAACTCCTTCATATGCAGTTTCGTCTAAATTCGTTTATTTCTTATGGGTTCTACTTCTTTTCCCCAACAAGTTCTTTTTGGGGAAATACCGATTTACCTCACATTGTGCCTTAAGTGAAATTATTAGTTGTCCTTTCGGAGGCAGTCTTTTGTAGGCCGCTCGCGTCCAGAATAAAGGAGGCGTGGTGGGTATATGCACATAAACAACACAGCGTTAAGTCCCATGTCTGCACTGGCGGTACTTCTGTCCTCGAATCCAAGCTCTTTTCAAAAGGCTGCCCCTCTCCTCTTACTGTGAACTCCTCTTGACAGCGTTGTTTGCAGTTTTTGGTCTCTCGTTTCATCTGTCTTTCTTTTTTCCTCCTGCTCGCGGTCGAGCGTCTTCCCCTATCATATTCCAGTAGCCCCTGTAGAACTCACAACCATGTTTCAATGACTTAGCATAGACCTTTTTTCCTCCTGCTCGCGGTCGAGCGTCTTCCCCTATCATATTCCAGTAGCCCCTGTAGAAATCACAACCATGTTTCAATGACTTAGCATAGACCTTGGCTGCGCGATTCAGTTGAATATATGGCTAAAAGTAAGCGGGACACAAAACTACATTTCCAAAGGCTGAGCCTAGTGGTCTCTTGCCCATTTCTGATCCGAACTGGTGTGTTTTTTATTGTTCGATTTCATTTCGCGTGTCTGTGTGGCGCGACGCCGAAGCGGCTACGCATGGCAAAGTCGTGTGGACAGAAAATTTAAATATCTAGTATTTATTTCTCGGTCGCGGGGACAGTGAAATTGTAACGCTTACAAGCGACATCTGCTCAACGCAATACCTTAGAATTGACGAGTGTGTGCAAATAAAGAACCTCCCCTGTTTTCTTTAATTTTTCTTGTTGGACCACAAGAAAAAAAAATAATTTACGGACACAAGGGTTCGTTCCGAGCGCTCGGGGAAATGGTCTAGTGCCACGGCCTTCCATACAACTAGTTGTGTTTCTTTTCGCGGGAACAATGTTTCATAACTGTGGCTGCGCTAGAAGGTGCGGCTGCTATGTTAATGATGAATCATCGCCTCCTCATTCATACAGTTTGGTTTTATGAGTATTAACGCCGCAAAGTGACGCACGCTCTGAGATAAGCCTCAGTTGAAGCCTTCAAATAATTTCGACCGACGAGGGCCCTTTACCGTGCACTGACATCGCACAGTACACGAGCCTCTAAAATTTTGCTCCCATCTAAATTCTACCGCAGCGGCCGGGATCGAACCCGTGTCTTTTGAATCAGCAGCCGACATGTTAGCCACTGTTACCCCGCCGTCACCTACCTTCGTTGTTCCTAATGTGTCAGGCGTCTTTATACGGAGAGTTTGCATGCCACCAAAGCGAAACGTATAATGCAGAACCAATTTCCGTAAGGAAAATTGCTCAAAATAGAATCATGGCCGCTGCACCATCACTATTGGTATTTTGACAACGAGATGAGGGGTATGTTTCCTTCATAACTTTATCAAAGTTTTTTAGTTGGAGACCACACATTTTAAATGTGCAGACATTTAGGATCTGGTTTTTGTTAATACTTATGCTCGTGATAATGCATTGCTATTCATGAAGCTACCCGGCCGTATGCGTCCCTTTAAAGCTCAATCTTTTTGAAAGACCATCTACGGACGGATGTTACGAAATGAACCCAGTTAGTCCTTTCGATACCGGATAGTAAGTCTACTTTAATGAAAATAAAAGAAAAATGCCGTTAAGAAATCCTCATAATAATTTGTAATATTGAGCTTCACCACCTTTTCGAAATAAATGTGTCTTCATTAATATGCGCTCTGAAAATTGATTCTACAATAAAACCAGAAACAAAGCCCTAGTCTGAGAATAAATCCTCGACCTTCGTTGAAGGTGTTGTGAAAAACTGCCATTATCACCCCCCAAAAAATAATCTCCTTCCACTACATTTTCTTTCAATTTGGCATTTCCTTTGTTCAATATTTTTCATTTCTTTCTCCTCGTTCGTTAGCGAATGAACTGCACAGGAATTTTTTAGTCCATTCATTTTCCCGCGCTTGTTTCTTTTTGATTACCTTCTTGAGCAACCTATAGTTCTGAACCTGAAGGGCAGATTAATCTTCACCGTGAGCACTGTGCGAAAACGTTGGGAGTCTTCGTCTCCCCCCATTTCTCGGAATAATAAAAACAGTGATCAAAAAAGAGAAAGGACATGCGTGTTGATTGATATTCCAGCTTGTCGTCTAGGAAAGAAAGAAGCAACGTATATTGCTGCTGTGAATCATTAGTGCTCAGTCAGGCATATAATTAACAAGCACGTGTCGTGACGCCCCGTTGCCACCCTCGTTGCAAGTAAATCTTCGTTCGAGCTTCGCGTGGGAGGCTATGACGAGCAATGGAATGAGGGCAATGCTGCCTGATTGATATGCCGCTTACGCCGTGTTCCCAAGTGGCGCAAGCATTCGGCTCAACATTGGAAATGGATGGTTTCACTTTGTTTCGCTGTAGGATCGGCAATTGCCAATACATTTCCAATATTGGGCCGATTACTTGTGCTGTTTGTGTTTGTAGTAGAACATAGCGCTACATCGAACTTTCTGAAGCCTTTCCCTGAGTTCTTGTTCCGTAGGAACGCAACATCACTACTTTCACCTTAATATCAACGGTACTCTTTAATTCGAACAACAATATGCCCGTCTGCTAGAGTGTATTCCTACGTATGCAACTCCTACATTCATAGTTCATAATCGTTTTCGCGTTAAACGCAAAAATTGACTTAAAAACGTAATTTGAGTTTAATTTGCACTGAGAACTTGCACTAAGCATCAAAAAGGCAGTATCATTCTTCAGAAGCACAGATCCAACTTAGAAAACTAATCAGAAGCGGCAGGAACTGCTTACTTAGTAGAGAGAATTCCTGAATCTCGCTCGCCGGAAAGAAAGGAATATCTATCGCAAAGGCCATGATACCACTAAAACGAAGATTTTCGCAGTAGATTAAAAATAGAACCAGTCCTGAGGAAAGAATCCATTGGGGTTAAGTGAATCTTGCTGCAAGGAATGGGTATTTTTCATCACGCCTTCGTTGCATTGCAAATGCACTAGGCTGCAAGGACAGATGCCATTATCTTTTATAATTACATTAAAAATGAATAAAACAATCTGGAGGCACTGATAAAGCATAACACCATGTTCTGGGCGTAAATATCTCAAATCTCACTGCGTCCACTGCTCTTACAAAGCCTGTGATTTTGCATTGGCTCAGCTAGCCATTTTTCCTGCTGTACCTAACTTTGTTAGGTACACTCCTCCGGAAAACTGCTACAAAGTGCACCTGTGTGTCGCAGATACTATCACCATATTTGAAATATTGTCCAGATGTTTATCAACATCCTCAGCAGTAGAATATCGCATCAGTTAATGATTTCTTTATGCACTTACGTTTTGCCCTGATGACATTGTTGTAGGACAATAAGAAACAGAGACACAGGCGTGTGAAGAGTGAAGTGGTAGGATAAGCCAAGGAAAAAGAATCACAACAGATACAAAAACAAACACACATGATATGAAGGATGAGCAGAGGTGACTTAGTAACCTCGTTAGGTGCCAACTGGGCATGCAGAGTCAACGCAGAGAAAATTATTTACTCCATGGTTAGGATCTTTCGGTAAGGTGACCTTTAGCTGTCCGTAGGGCCGGCGAAAAGTCTACGAAAGCCGTGGTCAGTATCATAAACAGGCTGACAAAAGAAACTTTTCTGGTACTATTCTTCTCTATACCGTGCGGAGACTGTGACCATTCGTATATGGATGAAAGTGGGAACGTTGTGCAGAGACTGAAACAACGCCGCTACAATGTTAAAAGAAGGAATATTTTGTCTAATGCACTCACTCAACATTGTTAAAGGAATGAGCATAAGAAATTGCAGCGTGTGAATAAAAAAATTTTTGAAGCCGTCCCTGTGTAGAAGCAATTCCTCAAACCGGACCAACTTGACTTGAGCTCACACCGCAACGTTGCTGGCTTTTCGCTCACTATTATACTACTTGCTTCTACTTTTCCATGTTATTCCCGTTCTTATTTTTTTATTTTTACTCTAGATACCGCGCGTGGCTTTGAATTGGAGTAGGAGGGACCGGATATTTATGTAATGAACAATAGCCCGGATTCGTTTGGGAAAACACAAATTATTGTCTGTAAGATCCCATTTTACAAGTTGTATTAGGGTACATCACGATTATCTGTGACTAGCAATGTTGCTAGAAGAAAAGCAAGTTGCGCAAAAAGTGGTATTAATAAAGCCATCAATGTAGCAATAAGTTTTGTCGCATGCCTAGCCTTCGGATGTGTTGAAAGAAAAAGGCCCTAAGAAAGTGGACAGAAACAGGGCAAAAGTCCAGGGCAATTTTTCGTTGGTTGCGAATGCGAACACCGCGTTACTTTCCCGCTTACGCTAAGAGGTACAATCGATTAGCCGGCTCGTTCCAGGTCGTTCGTAGCGCACGTTAGCCCTATCACCAAAGATAAATTGGGCCGTGGAACTCTTCCCCCTGTGGGTATTCAGCGAACATCGGCAACCTCTAATAGATCACCCATTCGCGTAGTGTGTTCTCGTGGCCAGTACAATTCTATCTCTGGGCAGAGTTCGAAGGACAAGGTTCACTGCGCAAGACGTTCACTTTAAGCACTCAGTCAGCTTGTGACATGCAGGATAGCCAACTGCACATGTTTTTGTACTATGGCTTGCATTTTCGTTCGATTTGTTCCTTGTTCGAACGGAGACAATGTCTTCGGCCATAACCTGGCCGTCTTTTCTGAGAGCGACGAAGGGAAACAAGCTACATGGCCCGGTGCAAATGCGCAGGCAGTTTGAACCGGGACAGGTGGTTATGGCAAAAGTGCACCGACGAGAATTTTTCGCACAGTACAGCCAGCACGCCCAGAATTTTCAATTCGGTGTTTCTCGTGATGAAAGCAGTTGACATCCTCGCGTTTTAGGGATTTAGAGAACATCATTCTCTTCGTTTCAAGAATTTTTAAAGGCTTTTTCAATTTAATGTGTTTTGTAGGATGGCTTTTTGGGCTTGTTGGTGGTACATAGCTTGAAAACAAGGGGTTTTAAAAACTTTGGAGCAGCAGAGAAAGGCGAAAAGAAATTCTGCTGCTGGCAAGCCGTTAAAACGGCAATCCGAAGGGATATAACCGCAGTCTTGAAGATCGGTAACTTCGTCGAAATGTAGACAATAAAGGCGCATTTCAGAAGTTCCTACTTTCTTGAACGGACACACGCGCGAGCATGACCATAAATGAGTACTTGAGAAGTGCCTGCTTTATTCAACGCACACACCCGTGCATGACAATAGATGTGTATTTCATAAGGGCCTACTTTATTCAACGGACACACGCACACGCATGACAATAAATGTATGTTTCAGGAGTGCCTACTTTATTCGACACACTCACACGCGCGCATGACAATAAATGTGTGTTTCAGAAGGGCCTACATTATTCCACGGACACACGCGCGCTCATGACAATAAATGTATGTTTCAGGAGTGCCTACTTTATTCGACACACTCACACGTGCGCATGACAAGAAATGTGTATTTCAGAAGGGCCTACTTTATTCAACGGAGACACGCGTGCTCATGACAATAAATTTATATTTCAGGAGTGCCTACTTTATTCGACACACTCGCACGCGCGCATAACAATAAATATGTATTTCAGAAGGGCCTACTTTATTCAACGGACACACGCGTGCGCATGACAATAAATGTATGTTTCAGGAGTGCCTACTTTATTCGACACACTCACACGCGCGCATGACAATAGATGTGTATTTCATAAGCGCGTACTTTATTCAACGGACACACGCGCGCGCATGACAATAAATGTATGTTTCAGGAGTGCCTACTTTAATCGACACACCCACACGCGCGCATAACAATAAATGTGTATTTCAGAAGGGCCTACAGAGAGAGAGAGAGAGAGAGAGAGAGAGACTCTTTAATGAAGAGCAGAGAATTTAGCCGGCGCTTAAAAATCGCTGGCATGCTACTCTGCGTAGGGAGGGGAATTTGGGAAATAAAGACAGAAGGAGAGCAGAGTGGAAGAGGTAAAAAAAAACGAAGATAAAATGCGGCCATGAAATGGGTACTAAGGATGCAATGGCGAGAATTGATGTAACCTATGGAGTGATGGAGTGCATAGTCCGTCAAATGGGCTGACGAAGTTCACTGCATGAAGAATGCATGAAGGTGACGTGCAAGTGAGTTTAAAGCTTATCAAGATGTCCAATGTCTTTTAAATATGTGAATAGAAAAGTCATTGCAAGTCTCTGTTGCCTAAGGCAGGCTAAGGGACCTAAAACTTTGTCCATTGTAAGGGGCACTGAGCAGAGCTTCTGCATGCAATGTTCATAGTACGCACGCTCGTTGGCATATGCAGGGCACTCAAGCAAGATATGCTATACAGTTTCTATCGAGGCACAGTTGTCACAGTGCGGACTGTCCATTTGTCTAAAACGGTATCGTAAGCCGTTTGTATATGCAGCATTAAGACGAGGTCGATGATAAAGTGTTTCCAGATGTCGAGGAATTCTGGGTGAGAGTCTTGATCTAAGATGTGGGTCGATTGAGTGAAGACATTGGTACTGATATGTCGGCAAACTCCAAAGCCGATACATTTCTTCGGAAGCAAAACTTTTGGCCACCTGGGACGCATCAGATTTCGTAAAAAAAGTTCTAATGTATCTCCGATGTTGGTGGCCCTTACAGGCCGCTTCTTCTGCTTTTTCATTAGCCTGAATGCCACAGTGAGCAGGTACCCACTGAAATGTTATGCAGTGGCCTGCGGCAATAGCTAAATGATGTAGATATCCGATGTCCAGGGAAACTCGCTGGTGATTCGTTTTCTTCAGAAGGTTGGCCAGGATCTGAAGAGATGCTTTCGAATCGGTGAAGATAACCCAACGGTCGGCGGTTCGGCGCAGGATGTAAGAAACAGCTTCCTTAATGCCGTGAAGCTCAGCTGGAAAGGGCCTACTTTTTCAACGCACACACGCGCGCTCATGACAATAAATGTATGTTCCAGGAGTGCCTACTTTATTCGACACACTCACACGTGCGCATGACAATAAATGTGTATTTCAGAAAGGCCTACTTTATTGAACGGACACACGCGTGCTCATGACAATAAATGTATGTTTCAGGAGTGCCTACTTTATTTTACACACTCGCACGCGCGCATAACAATAAATGTGTATTTCAGAAGGGCCTACTTCATTCAACGGACACATGCGCGCTCATGACAATAAATGTATGTTTCAGGAGTGCCTACTTTATTCGACACACTCACAGGCGCGCATGACAACAAATGTGTATTTCAGAAGGGCCTACTTTAATGAACGGACACACGCGTGCTCATGACAATAAATGTATGTTTCAGGAGTGCCTACTTTATTTTACACACTCGCACGCGCGCATGACAATAAATGTGTGTTTCAGAAGGGCCTACATTATTCAACGGACACACGCGCGCTCATGACAATAAATGTATGTTTCAGGAGTGCCTACTTTATTCGACACACTCACACGTGCGCATGACAAGAAATGTGTATTTCAGAAGGGCCTACTTTATTCAACGGAGACACGCGTGCTCATGACAATAAATTTATGTTTCAGGAGTGCCTACTTTATTCGACACACTCGCACGCGCGCATGACAATAAATGTGTATTTCAGAAGGGGCTACTTTATTCAACGGACACATGCGCGCTCATGACAATAAATGTATGTTTCTGGAGTGCCTACTTTATTCGACACACTCACACCTGCGCATGACAATAAATGTGTATTTCAGAAGGGCCTACTTTATTCAACGGACACACGCGTGCGCATGACAATAAATGTGTGTTTCAGAAGTTGGTTTGGTTTGGTTTATGGGGTTTAACGTCCCGAAGTGACTAAGGCTATGAGAGACGCCGTAATGGAGGGCTCCGGAAATTTTGGCCACATGGGGTTCTTTAACGTGCACTGACATCGCACAGTACACGGGCCTCTAGAATTTCCCCTCCGAAGAAATTCAACCGCCGCAGCCGGGACCGAACCCGCGTCTTTCGGGTCAGTAGCTGAGCACCGTAACCGCTGAGCCACCGCAGCGGCTGTTTCAGAAGGGCCTACTTTATTCAACGGACACAAGTGCGCTCATGACAGTATATGTATGTTTCAGGAGTGTCTACTTTATTCGACACACTCACACGCGCGCATGAGAATAAATGTGTATTTCAGGAGCGCCTACTTTATTCAACGGACACACGCGTGCGCATGACAAGAAATGTGTATTTCAGAAGGGCCTCCTTTATTCAACAGACACACTCGCGCTCATGACAATAAATGTGTGTTTCAGGAGCGCCTACTTTATTCGACACGCTCACACGCGCGCATGACAATAAATGCGTATTTCAGAAAGGGCCTACTTTATTCAACGGACACACGCGGGCGCATGACAATAAATGTGTATTTCAGAAGGGCCTACTTTATTCAACGCACTCACACGCGCGCATGATAATAAATGCGTATTTCAGAAGGGCCTACTTTGTTCAACGGACACACACGTGCGCATGACAATAAATGTGTATTTCAGAAGGGCCTACTTTATTCAATGGACACACGCGTGCGCATGACAAGAAATGTGTATTTCAGAAGGGCCTCCTTTATTCAACGGACACACTCGCGCTCATGACAATAAATGTGTGTTTCAGGAGCGCCTACTTTATTCGACACGCTCACACGCGTGCATGACAATAAATGTGTATTTCAGAAGGGCCTACTTTATTGAACGGACACAAGCGCGCTCATGACAATAAATGTATGTTTCAGGAGTGCCTACTTTATTCGACGGCCTCACACGCGCGCATGACAATAAATGCGTATTTCAGAAAGGGCCTACTTTGTTCAACGGACACACACGTGCGCATGACAATAAATGTGTATTTCAGAAGGGCCTACTTTATTCAACGGACACACGCGCGCTCATGACAATAAATGTGTGTTTCAGGAGTGCCTACTTTATTCAACGCACTCACACGCGCGCATGACAATAAATATCTCTTCCAGAAGTGCCTATTTTATTGAACGGACACACGCACGCATGAAAATAGATGTGCATTTCTTAAGTGTGTACTTTATTCAACGGACACACGCACACACTTTTTTCTGATCCTGCTTTAAACAAACGCGCCTTGGCGCTCGGAGGCGTCAGTTCGCCGACGGCGGGCAAGGCACGGAGTATCACTGCGCACGAACTACCCTCTCCTTCCTTCCCGCTTGCGATCCGGTTATGGGCTCTACCGCGGTGAGGAATTGGGCGCTTTGCACGCTCTATGCACTCTAGTGAGTCAGCAGTCACTCGAGCTGCGGCAAGGAAGACACCGGCCGCTTGATCCGAAGCTGCTGGTTACAGCGGGGATGGAAATGGACACCTTCCGTGTAGAGAAATTCACCAGTGAGACTCATCAGATCCCCTGTTTCTCACGGTCGGGTTCGCCGCATGAAAGTAGACAGCCCTTTGGGCCTGGTCGGACCCGCTGCTTAAAAAGAAACAGCTCGTGACTTCATGGCGCCAAGATTCGTCCTTGCGTGTGTTTGTGTTCAGATCTCTGTGGTCATGGGGGGGGGGGGGGGGGGGGGGGGGGGGGCTGTTTAGCCCATGAGGTTGCTAACGCACCATTGGAAGTTCGTGAAGCAGTTTTATTCCCTAGCTACGTAATCAAAGTTCAAAGTGCCTTATATTCAGCCTTGCGGTGCACTATAGTTTACTGTCTTTGGGTTAGAATTAGAGCGATGTAGGCACACAAACTAAAAACGTGGTTCAAGATAACTGCGCATAAGTTGAAGTGCTGTGACCCTAATTCCGCATACACCGAGTTTTCTTACCAAATTGTGATGCAATATTTCACTGGCATTGAGCTTATTCTCAACATTTTAATTATTTTATTTTTATTTGTACAATGGACATTTCAATTCATTTCCTTCTCTGGAAGCCATATTTTTTTGTTTATATTACGGTTTTAATGAAAAAAATTGGCTGCGGCTTAGCTAAGGTTAAGCCTGGATATCTCGGAGCGAAAAGCAGCAGTGATCCGCGATAAACACGCGCTTGCGTCGAACGTCAAACGATGACGCATAGCGCGCGGCAGCGTTCGCCTGTTCTATGGGCAAGCGCGCCTTTTATACCCCACCTTTAAAATGCGCACTGCGCACGGCTGCGGCGAAAGGTCAAACGGTGGCGAGGAGGAGAAGAAGCGGCTCACACGCGCAGTTACTTGTGTCGTGCATGAAGTCACTCGTACTCCGACACACACTGGCTGACGCCAAGCGCGGTGTTGCCTAGCGTAGTGAAGGTTTTCGCCTCAAAATATTTCGAGGCGCTAATGTAGACACGTTCAACATCACACCAATAAGCCTGACTACGCCCACTAAAGGCCAAAGGCCTCTCCCATGTCTCTCCAATTAACGCCCTCCTCTGTCAGCTGCGGCCACCGTACCCCCGCAAGCTTAATCTCATCTGCCCGCCTGACTTTCTGCCCCCCCCCCCCCCCCCCTCCTGCTATGCTTGCCTCCTGATGTAATAAATACACTGCGTTACCCTCAAGGATCAGCAGTTATCTTGCCTTCGCATTGTATGCCCAGACGAAGCCCGGTGTTTCCTATTCATTTCGACTAGGATAGCATAAACCCGCTTAACCGTACCCACTCTGTCCGCTTCTGGTCTCTTGACGTTACGCTTATCAATTCCGATAAAGGAGGCAAAATGGAAATCGGCCAAAACCTTTTCAGTTCAATATAAGTTCCTCCGTTGTGAATGACCACGACACGAGCTATCTTTCTTTTCGCGAGAAAGATTGCGGAAGCAATTGTGCGGTTGCAGATGTAAGCAATCCGCTTTGAAATTACATGGCCTGTTTCTTTGATAGGTGCGGCTTAAAAGCTCTTATGTGCAGCTGCCTATAGATTATCGGTGGAGTTCAGGTTTAGGTTCATCTTATCCCCAGAAGTTCGGTATAGAAATACAGATTCGGGCGACGTCTCTTTTGTAAATATTTCCAATCTGCTGTCCAGCAATAAAAAGGATGAAGATTTCCACGTCTTGCGTTTGCAAGATGATCATTAATAAGGACAAATAAATTTTGTTTCGAATAAACAATTCCTTTATTGATTAAATCAAAAGGTATACCAGAAACGTGCGTCGCATTTGATTCTTTGAATTGTTTCCATTTCTTTCGTTGATCACCTGCGCATTTTTCAAACTCAGTAAAATCTTCAGTTAGCTTTCTTAAAGTGAGATCTGATAATTTTTTGAGCCGTTAAATTCCTCCTGTATTGCAGGCGTCCGCATAAATTGCTCGAAAGTTTACGCTTGTGGTTTATGCGCATAAAAAGGTAATTTGCAATCCATTTTTGCTTTTGCGCTTAATATTATATGTAAATTGGAAAGCAGAACTTTACGTAATCTGTAATTCAGAGAAAATTACGTAGGAAAAGGACCGACGTGGCTCTTTGTTAATTTGTTTAAACAAGGAACCGGAAAGACTCTTTTCCGCCCTCGCTGCTGATTCGCATAGAATTTTTTGTGAATTGTGTGCGCGCGCCGATTGGGTATGCTGAAATATTTGATAGATGAACGCTCAAACGTGAATCAGGTACACTGGAGCAGGCAGCAGAGCCGAAAAAGCCTGAAAAACCTCAGTCATTCAGCGTACTAGTATTGGATGTGACTCTCGTAGGATGTTCAATGACGTCTCACAACTGTTTGCAAGCATAATTTCAAAACGTTGATCTTTAGAACTCTTACACACGTCACCTTCACAAATCAAAATGTCCACCTTGAAGACAACGCACCGTCAATGCGAAATGTCAAGGTCTGATATGCTCTATATGAAACTAGACAGGCTACGACATGACCCTCGGCTGACAATGTTGATCGCCTCCAAAGAATTGCCAGAGGCCAGCGTCCAGTTTGCTACGAAGTCATGGAAAAATGTAAAAACGTAGTATGGAGAAAACTTTAGCCTATTTCGACTCAGCAACTTGAGGACGGAAATAAGAAGTTGGCTGAGGTTCATTTCTCTTGAATATAAAGCAACTCCCCTACGGGATCTCGTAAAGTGTTCGCTCAGCTCGAATTCATGAAAAGGAACACAGATAAACTCCTGAAGGAAAAGAAATTCTGATATTTGAAGAACACAGTCACTAGCATTGGAAACTTGTTTTTTTTTTCATTTCATGTTCGAAAGCAAGCAGCGCCTAACAGTTTTGTCTGAAAAAAGCAGCTCTCAACACGGAGAGCGAGGCGAGTGAATTCGATTATCGAACTGATTTTCGTAAGTTTTTTTTACTCAGGATGTAATGGAGAGCGGCATTTTACCTAGCGAAGAGCAAACACTGACACCTTAGGTGTGCTCTATAGAATGCCTCGATGATATCATTGCGAAGCTGAGAGCATGCTATCAACGCTGAAAGTTTAGCAAATGGTTCGTTCACGGCGAGAACAGGCAGCCAAATGCGATACATGGTAATCACCGTATAGCTACTAACATCTTGAGGGTCATTTATATAGCATCTGCGAATCACTGACCGGACCCTGGTTACCTCGATTTAATACCCTTCTCAAAAAGCGTGGGTACCATGTGTTTGAAGAGCTATGTGGATTGAAAAGGCATCGGCCGCGCTTGAATGGAAGAGCTTTCAGTGCCAACGAAAGATGAATTTTGGAGGTATATTCAGAAGAAAACCCGCAGTCTTCAAGAAGGCGACAAATATTGACAAAGATGATATAAGATAGAGGAGAAGGATAATGTTCAGCCAGGATGGAAACAACCTTCAGTAAATAAAATCTTCTTCAATAAAAGCGCACCACCTTTTGAAAATTTCCTTTAAAAAGCCGTTTAACCTTTTAAGAAAGTTTACGTTCTGGCTTTGACTTATTAACTCTTCTCCCCAATTTGTATATTAGTAATGTTTTGCATACAAGCTCCCGCTGCGTGATGCAGACATAAACCTTTATACGACGCTGCGTTTCCGATTTTCATTAGGTTGCAACGCATACTAAAACCGCTACGCCATTTGCTGCCAAGGAAAAGAAACTCTAAAAAGGAAATGAGGCAACAGGAAAAAGCGTTCTCTAAGCGCTGAGATCAGGCGACGAAGACATAAGAAGCTCTCATCTCAACGGTGTAAAAATAGAAAAGGAAAGAGCATACTGGTGGAAAGAAATACCTGCGTGCAGGATTTTCTTGGCGCGGAAGAGCCTCGCAATAAAATATAATGCTGACTAAAGTTGTTTTGGTATGTTGACGGGATGAATAAAAAAATCTAAAACGGAAATTCTTCAGCGACGACGAGATGCGACGAAAATTTCTCCAATTTCGGTGATTCTGCCCCAAATGAAGACTGTCGTTGCGAATGGAAACAGGAATTCAGGAAGAACACTTTTTCTCCAAGGTGAACTAAAGGTTGCTTGTGGTTTTCGGCAATTTCTTCAATGCGCTCCACATGGGCTTGATGTCAGTAAGAATAACTAGAAAGAAAAAATGAATTACAAGCACAGTGCGACTGCCTCCAGAGTGTTGCCGTCATGCAGGTCGTATTTATCATCGCTATCTGCGCCTTTGAAACGGCAGTGTTCCGACAGCAAGGTGCCTAATGGCGTGTGCCAGAAATGCACTCGTAGGTAAGTTGTAGATGATATAGAGCCTGCTCATTAAGGAAAGTGAGGAGGACAGAATACCTCCATTAGCGCTGATCGAGCAGGAGCATATCTCTTCAGGGTTTGTTCGGCGTCGTAAAATTTGGGCATGATAAGTAGCGGCCGCAGAGTTTCAGCATGTGTTTTGGCGTTGTGTTTCGCTTTCAAGTCTGCAGCTCGAGCGCTTGTAATGAATTTCTTTACATTGCCGTCATCACGTTTTGTTTTCTTGATGGTGCCACAGCGTGCGTGGTCTCGCGTTGTGTTATCTGCGCCGTTTCATATCTTTATTGCTAGATCAATATGTGCACCAATGCGCAAGTTGCATAATCGTAGAAGCATGCTTCTGTAATGTTACAATGTAATATAATCTCACACTATTTTATTAGGCAATGGCAGTCGCGCAATTCACTCAAGTGTTTGTGCCCTCTTAAATTTTCATTACCTATCTTTACGCACAAGCTCATGGCTTATTTCCACCTCATAATTCATTAACAGATTCGTCAAAATAATAAAAAGAATATCGTCAGTTCCTTATCAGCTACGAAACAGCAATAAAAGTGAACAGGTAAAGGCAAGAATAGCTAAGGAAGAGTTACATAAATGAAGAGATACTCTGAAAACAAGTGTTCGCACCAAGAGTCCTTCAAAGCTATTTTGAAGTAGAGCGATTGTACCAACGGATAGCTAGTACTGCTGTTCACGTATATTTCTACCGATTGGTAATAAAGGGTAACAAAAGAAATTCTAAAACAGTTATTCTTCCTTCATGTTCTAACTAACACTATTCTTATCCTCAAAATTTCACAGCAAGCAGTATATCCAAACGTATCCAAGTATGCAGTGCTGTATTTCCACGTAGTAGCTGCATTCTTGGAGAAGTAAAAACAAAACACATTCAATTTCTGTTGGTAATTGAACCAAGGATATTTCTGCAAAGTACTCTTCGAAAGTGGGGTCGTGGCAGGTATAAAAAGCAGCGGTAATGAAGGTTTGGTTGGTTGGTTTATGGGGTTTAACGTCCCAAAGCGACTGAGGCTATGAGAGACGCCGTAGTGGAGGGCTCCGGAAATTTCGACCACCTGGGGTTCTTTAACGTGCACTGACATCGCACAGCACACGGGCCTCTAGAATTTCTCCTCCAAAGAAATCCTAGCCCCCGCGGCCGGGATCGAACCCGCGTCTTTGGGGTCAGCAGCCGAGCACCATAACTGCTGAGCCACCGCGGCGGCTGTAATGAAGGTTTCACTTATATTTTGTATTTTCATAGTACAGTGAGTTTGCGTGGCGCCTTAATTTTGGCAAATGTAAATAAATAAAACCTATCGATTCCATATGATCAGTGCCCGACATCAACTACAGCTACAAACAGCAGTCATAGCACCCGTAGTTATAGTACAACGTTGCGGTGATTAAGCCTGTAAAGCATTCGAGGCATTGATAACAAGCGAAAAACGCGCTCCGGCAGAAACAACGGATCAGGAAACAACCAAACCACAAATCACGATGGTCGACACAAACGCGGCACCAGGGATAAAAGTGGTATACTCCACGCGGCGGGAGCCGGAGCAACAGAGAACTGCGTTGAATGGCCATCTACAGACCGCTTCTGGGATCGAGACAGCCAATGCGAGACCTTTACTATCAGCAGACATGTCGCTTGGCTCGTTTCAATGTTTCATGCATTAGCTCGCCAAAATGCCGCAGTTCTTCGTTGCTCCGGATCCCACCGCACGGAGTATACAACTTTTGTCCCCGATAGTACAAAGAGATAGCACTTTCAACGTGATATACACCTTTGAAAGCTGGCTATGCATTTAAGGGCAACTGCTTCTTAGCAGTTAGACTCAGATACTACTCTTAACATAGAGCCTGCGATTGTAGAAACGCTAAACGTATATTAGCGCATGGAGGTGAAATATATTTAATTACAAACCATGTTTATAATGCTAGAGTCCGCCTCACTTACCTTCTGTAGGTATCATTTGAAAAGTGAAATGATCGTTTCCTAAAAAAAGGTACTTACAAGCGTCCTTTCAGAATAAATCTTTAGGGAATGCCTGTTTTTACTGTCTGTTTCTTTCTGACAATAGTAGAAAGGTAGTAACACGCAATGAGACGAAGTGTAAGCCTCTACTTGCTAACTTTTTCCTCACTTTGTTTCAAGAGCTTAGGTTGTTAAATTTGTGCTTTACGGATCTTCATGAAGAAACTACAGCTGAACACTATTCATATTTTGTTCGTCTTTCTTCCAACCAACTGTCAGCTGCAGTGCCGAACAAATACCTTTAAACTGCACTCTGTTTTAAACGAGACTCATCCAACTTTTTTCTCGATCCGCACATCAGTTACAGCCATTATAAATCTAATCAGACTAACTAGCCAGCGAACATGCAGAAATCGGTATTTTTTGTGCATCCTTACAGGGTGGCACAGCCGCTTAGCAGTCCACCCTTCGAAACCAAGCTCGCAGGGTCAAACTCCTATCCCAAATAGCGTCCTGAAATGAAGGTAAAATGTTAGAACACCCGTGTGTTGTGCAATTTCAAAGCAAAGCAACGAAAACCACGTCGTGAAATCCCTGCTGAATATTCCTGTGCTACGCTCCCATAGTCCGTGTGCTCCTCAGGGGCGTTAAAACCACATGCTATTCGGAACCCTTTCCTTCTAAAACAGTTAATTGTCCTTGTCTTTAGTTGAAGTTTATTCGACATGCACTGAAGAAATATCCAGAAGCACAAAAGCAAAGAGTTGGCAATAGTGCTCATATTATCGCAATAGCAGACAGTACTGCTCGGAAGCTGATTATCTCAGTGAATTAGAGTTTGGAATGAATGCTACTTATTTTTTTATTGTTTCAGAAACAAAGAGAAAAGAGACCTGGAGAACGCACAGTGTAAGGTCAGCTGCAAGGAAAGAGAGGGATAAAGGAGGGTGGTTTGTTTACCGCCATAGAAAACGTTTCGCTGAAAAGTAACATGAAAAAAAAGGCCCTATTTTTTTTTCCTCACTAAGCGGTTGAGCACGCTAACGATGCCGTATATTCCCCTAATCACCTCCTGCTGCACCCGGACAGCCTCCAACGGCCCCACTATCTATCGTGTCCACCAGCGTGTCCTCGACAAGCAACATTTTACCTGTTATTTGAAAGAAATACTCCAGACTTCTTATTTTTTATCTTATGGAAAGGACAGATTACCGTGTGCTGATAGTGTCTTACTTTCCGATCCTCGTGGCAGTTTCAAGATTGCTTCCCTCCAGAACACATTGCTCGCGCCTACATGTAATCAAGGGGACATCGTAGCCTCCGTGCGTGTAGGCGAAGGGCCAGGAATAGAATGAGATGGGTGGAGAAGCGGCGACTAGGACGGGAAAAGTAGGGCCTGAAGACAGAGTGGAGTTCCGTTGTCGTCTCATTAGTGTGCGGGAATTAGGCAAACGCGGAATGGTAGCACGCGACTGCTCATGCTAGGAATACACTTCTTGCCAGGGAGCTGGTGTCCACAGTCAGAGCTCCACATTTGGATATAGTATTACTTCTCGGCCATTCGGGATTATTAATAGGTGCGCTTTGGTATCCTGCTTTCATGTGCATAATGAACCACTGAAATGAAACCTAAGAGATAAAAGAGTTGGATAGGCGAAAGAAATGAGCAAATGGTGTTAACAGCATCCTCTTTTCTGCCGCTACATTGTGAAAAAACATGCACTTTTTGGATAAAAATAGTGAAACAAATTGAGAAAATGACTCCCCTTTAATTGTTTGCAGTAAAGGAATAGTGTCTCACCGGCGTTCACCCAAGCCCAGCAATACGGCTACAAAGGAAAGATTTATAATTTTCTTTTGCAGGCGTATGGCTGCGTTTGGGGTTGATGCAAATGAGGTAATATTGATTTATTACAAGCATTTAAAGGGCAGTCTTTTTCGCAGCTCATTTGACTACTTTTACCTCTCGTAACCCTTTTTTGTTCGGAGCATACTGGGAGAGAAGCTGATGCTGTTAATACTGTCTGCTTATTAAGTTACTACTACATTATTACAAATGTACTCGACCTCGGGGATACCCCTAAACATCTGACCATTTCAATCTTTGTAGAAGTAATAGCTGGCTTAGGCATAAGGCAATTTAGATATGGCTGATTTAACAGAGGGCAAATCATCTCGAAAACAGAAAGAGAAGCCTGCGAAACACGCCTTCCCTGTATGTAAAACTATCAAGCTTGAATTAGCAGTAGAGATACCAATCTCCACCTTACGAGCCACTGGATGCATGCATGCGCAAAATATTTTAAATTGGAAGTTACAACTGAGGAGCGGATTAAAATTATGCAGTGTGGAAAATAAATTCAGATAGATCTTTTACTTGAGGTTCTTCTTTGCAATTAGAGAGAGATGCGCTGAGGTCAACTTATGTCAGAAATATCTTGTTGCATACAAAAAAGCAAGAAATGAAAAATGCGACAACACCATCCCCGAGATGAAAAAAAAATATGATATTTACCGTTTTCTTGCATAAATTACACACTAAAAAGCGACTAAGCGGCTGTGCAGCCAAGGTGTCAGTCAGCTTTCTGGCTTCCCTAGTAGTTTATTTTGGGAATGTTAAATCCGCACGGGCTTTTTGTGTCCGTGTGCCTGAGCGCACTTTCGCCTCCCGAATGTGATCGAGTAACAGAGTAGTAACAAGATTACAAAGTTTCTTGTCGTATCGACGGGGCTGTGCACGCTACAGAGTTATTCCTGAACATCGAAATAAACCACGCGGTCTATTAGGGCGCTCGGCTCAATGGAGTTGTGTTCGCTGAACCCTACTATAAGAAGCTTATCAGCTGCGCAGGGCGAGTACCACGTTCCCGAAATCGCGTGTCAGTATCCGAGCCGTTCACGCAACACCCACTCGGTTTGTTTGCCCTCGTATATCGGATTTAGTCACGGCATGACAGCGCAATCGATACATGTTACGAGATGTTGCGAAAGGAATAGGTTTGGTTGTCCTTGCGCAATACACAAGATGGTTGAATATAGCTCTAGTTGCGACACTTTCTTGCCAGATATTACCGCCCTGTACACGAAACATTTTTCGCACATGCCGCGGAGGAGAAATAAAAACGGTGTGAAGCCGAGAATTACAAGCTGCCGTCTAGTTCAAATTAAATTATAAATATGATTTGCTTGAAATTTGGATTGTGGGAAAGGCTTCCGTGTGGTTTGCGATGTGTGAGAGGGTTAATGAACAACAGGTGATCGAATTTATAAGGAAGGCCTCCTCTACAGCGCCACTCGGAGCCAAGTGTCACTTCGGGAGTTTAAGCCCAGATACAAAGGCCAATACCATCCTTTCCTTAACGAGCCTATGGCTAAACTAACACATTCACCATTCGCAAGGACGCCCAGAGTACCCTCTGCATCGTAGCCACAAAGACGTTGCTAGGATGTATCCGCGCACACCTAAATACGTACGGACACGATTACCCCACCCCTTCCCGTCCTTCTCCAATGGGTTACCGGGTAACGGGCTCTCACCCTCGCTGCAGGCACACATCCCAGCAGCCACTCCAACCGATTGAAAGCCTGAAAACCCTCAGATTGAGCGCAGTGATCCTCAGGAAACCCGGAATTCAGAGACTCAAAGAAATACGCAAGGCAATGCTAAGCGAAGATGACAGCTATTTGCCAGCAACCGGGAAGTTATAGTAGATTTTCTTCACTTATGCTGTTTAAGAATCAGCAGCTGGACAATTTTTGTGACGTCCAAGCCTATCTTAAAGAGCGTGTGGCGTGAAGAAACGAATATATAATCGCTGTTTCTAATTCGCTGGCATTCCGGTCGTTGAGATGGATGTGCTTTATCCTTGCTCCTGATTAAAACGGCGAAGCACCAAATGAATTGCGGTGTTTTCATACCTTACGTTACGTACTTACCTTTGACGCCACAGCCAGTGGTGGGCTGTTGAAACCAAATTCGAAACAGCTGGAGAAAAGCAATCTAACTAATAATTATTAACCTGTCGTTGGCGAATTGTGACCCGTCTGTGCAAATATGTTAAGGATGAGAATAAAGGAGAAAACATACCGACACATTTGCCGTTTTACTTGTTTAAGAAAGTGATTTTGTAATAAAAATTGGGCTGCTTGAGAAGAGCGTCGGCTTTCTACATAATTTAGGGCTGCCAAGCGTAACATGACTGTTCCAACAATGCCGAACTGAGCTTGTTTGTCTCAAAAAGCGTAATCCATATTTCGGTGATTGAGTAAAAGAAAGCAGCGAAACGCACATAGACATAAACGGAGACACGAAGCTCAAGGACGATCTTGAGCCCGGTGCTTAGAGCTGCGTTTTGTTTATATACGACATGTTGCAGTAACAAGAACGGATCTCTGCTCTAGTGCGATATGACCAGCTACAATTGCGTAACTTTGCTTGGAAAAAGCGGGTTCGTTTGACACGGTTAATATTGCGAAACCATTACTAGTCCTAGTATGAGAAAAACCAGCGGCGTGTGTGTTCTCGCAGATGGTGCAGAAAATCCCAGACATTGTAACAAAAAAAAATCGATGACGTCATCAAACAGCCGTACGATGAACACAGCAAAGCGAACACCGCAACTGCAGACAAGCGTATACATGTTGTTCCGCTGTATATACCCCACACTGGTTACCCTCTGTCTGGCGCGATTCATTTGGTGACATTCGGACAAATACTGTGACGCAACTCTTTCTAGTACAGCGTTACGAGGGATGTGAAACGATTTTTCGTTACACATAGCTTACATATGCAAAACAAGTTTTTTTTTACGTGTAGACAATACACCCAGAGAGACTAATCCCATAGACAGGCGGTCATAATATTTGGTGCCGAATTTTTTTGCTCCTCAAATCCTGGCTGCTCGTTCTTCGAATGGCGACCGAAAACGGAAGGCGGAGAAGAAAAACCAGACATGAACAATGTGTTATGAGAACTACGAAATGAAGCAGTGCTCTTGACGTCACACAAATAACCACACAAAACTAATCTGCTGCGTCGTACATGGCTGCCTTGCGAAACGAAGCCAAGCTGACGCTTCGCTGGTGCAACTTTTCTGAGACACATTATTTACCTTTGCTTCCATGATGTCATCGCCATGATCTAGCATTACACATTTTGTTTCTGTTCTTTCTACGCTTATTGTTGCATAGCTCCTACTAACGTCATCATTTTCATTTTCAGCGAATAGCAGACTAGAGAGTGAAGGATCCGGGAAGGTCGGATCAAGCGATGCAATGGTATCTTGCAAGCTGGTTGCTGTCAGTGATGGCCGAGGAAAGCAAACGAGCAGCATACGGAGAGGGTTTAGCAACTCGTGTCGATGCCTTAACGTCTTCCCGCGTGTGGCGCTGCCTTCTCAACGTATTAGGCGATTTTTCTAACTCAATATAATCGCTCCTTTGGTTAGTTTACATGCTACGTAACTGCTGCAGTCACTCACTGGTGGTGGTGTTCGGCCTTCGAGAACTAGGCCGCGGGATCTAATTCCAGCAACGGCGGCGGCATTGAAATGCAAGTGCATCATCTTGATGAGCCCCAGCTGCTTGAAATTACTCCAGAGCAGTACGCTATGGCCAACCGTTCTCTCTGAACCCGACTTTCTCCATTATCTCAGTTCTTTGCTGTGGTGTCTACCCTGATTGAGATGTTCACTGCGTAGCTCGTTTCATCACAACCAAATCGTATCGTACTCACTCTTATTTTTATAATGTCAACAAATATATTCCCCTAGATGTTACGAAAGTCACCTTCATTAGTTTTCTGCTAGGATTAGGAAGGGTAAATGCAATGGTTATTTTTTATTATTTATTTTATTCAAAATACCCCCAAAGGCCCTCATTTGAGGGTATTACATGGGGGGGGGGGGGGGTAAGTACAAAGCATTGTTATAAGGTCAAAATATTGCACTAAAATAAAATAGAAATCACAAATTATTAATCATAAATAGGCATTCACAGAAAGGGTCGCAACAATGCACATAACAGCAAAATTTGAGAATAAATAACAGCACCGCTAGAAAAAGAAAAAGACACTGGAAAAAGTGCGCTGAAGTACAAAACAAAAAATATAAAATAAAAAGAAGTCAAGGCAGAAGAAAGACCGCTGAAGAAAATACCTTTTCAGTTGCTGAAACATGAGTGCATAAGATGTTGGAATTTATTTAGATCAGATTCTGTGGCAATTTCTGACGGCAAAGCGTTCCATTCGGTTATTGTGCGTGGTAAAAAAGAATAGGCATAATGGAATGACTGGCAGTTAATGCGTTTAACTTTGTAAGGATGATCGCGACGTGGAAAGATAACTGGCGGTGACTGAAAGAATTCATCATGAACGGAAGGATGGTGATAAAGCTTGTGGAAGAGTGATAGACGGGAAATTTTTCGGCGCAGTGCTAAGTTATCTAACTCGGCTTTAGTCTTCAATGAGGTTACGCTGGTGTAACATGAATAATCAGAAAAGATGAATCGCGCAGCACGGTTTTGCAGGGCTTCGATGTTACTGATGATATAATTCTGATGAGGATCCCAAATGGCAGACGCGTATTCGAGTTTCGGATGGATTAATGTGGTGTACGCTAGTTTTTTTACATGTGTCGCGGCCTCTTTTAAATTATGTTTGAGAAGTCCGAAAGTACGGTTAGCGGAGGCAAGAGTGAGATTAATATGATGATTCCATGATAAGTCGGATAGAAGGTTAATGCCAAGATACTTGTAATTTGTGGTGAATTCTACACTATTGTTATCAAGAAAGTAGGCGGTAGGAATACGTGGCTTGTTGGTGAAAGACATGAGCTTAGTTTTGGAAAGATTTAAAGGCATTAACCAATTAGAACACCATGTGCTTATCGCTTCAAGATCAGACTGCAGTGGCTGGCTATCAGTGTTACAGGTTATACGCCGATAAAGCACACAATCGTCAGCAAATAGTCTGATTCTGGACGTCACGCAATTGGGTAAGTCATTAATATAGATGAGGAAAAGTAAAGGTCCCAGTACACTGCCTTCTGGAATTCCAGACGTAATATTAGCGTAACATGAGTTAGAGTTGTTAACTGATGTGAACTGGATTCTAGATGAGAGAAAATCTGCTATCCATGCAATAATATTAGGGTGAATGTTCAGTTGGGAAAGTTTAAGCAACAACCTTTGGTGTGGAACGCGATCAAATGCTTTAGAAAAATCTAAAAATATTGCGCCAACTTGAAAACCAGCGTCAATCAGTGCATGAATATTGTTAATAAAACCGGCAAGTTGGGTGTCACATGAGTAGCCCTTGCGAAAACCGTGCTGATGATCGAAGCTAACGTTATGATCTTCAAGGTAGTTGATGACCTGAATATGTATAATATGCTCGAGTAATTTACAAACTGTACTAGTTAAGGAGATGGGACGATAGTAGCGGAGAAGCACGATCACCTGATTTGAAAATGGGTATTATCTTAGCTATGCGCCAGTCATTAGGAACGGTGCCAGTTGATAGCGACTGGGAAAATAATGCGGTTAACAGGGAACAAATGCTTTGTGATGTAATTCTTAAAATTTTAATATTGAAGCCCATATGATCAGCGCTAGAAGATGTTTTGAGATTGTTTAGTAGAGAGAAAACACCAGGCTCACTGATGACTATCTCGTTCATTGTTAGTCCCACTAGTGCGCTTAATGTAGGCAAGGAAGTAATGTCTTCATCTGTGAACACAGTTACAAACGCATCGTTAAGAAGTTGAGCGCACTCTGAATCAGGGATGGGAACACCAACACAATCTGTAAGAGTGATGTCAGGTCGAATGAGAAAAAAAGTTGCGCCGAGTAGATTTTAATAGTGCCTTATAATCCTTTTCACATGCTCTGTATTTGTCATGTGAACTCACAAGACCATTCAGTTTTGCCTGTCTGTATAGTTTTTTTTTTTTGTTGTTGTTCAGCCGCCGAAGACGGTTGGTAAACCAAGGAGAACTGCTATCACAGGTAAGCTTCTCTCCCCCGGTGCGAAATCTCTGGCGGGCAGCAAGGCGGATTTAATTTTATACTCGACTTCACTGCAACAACTTTGGCGGTTCTTTTTCACCTTCCACACTTCAAATAAATATGGAATGGGGCCCTCAAAATTTAATTTCCTAACATTTGGCAACATGCACTTCTATTCAAATTATGTTTGTCCCTCTATTTTAACTTGATAGACTACGAAGCAGGTGGAGTAGTTCCTGTATGTTAGTAATTCAACACGATCAACTGACTGGCGCAATACTTCTACACGAGTACTTGAAAGTGAGGTAAAGACAATTAAGCTAAACTACGCTACCGCTTAGCAAAACCCTGAGCTAGAGCCGAGTTGTCTCGGCACGGTCTCCTCCTCGTTCTTTTCTTTCTCTCCTTTTTTCCTTGCCTTGGCATGGCTTCTTTATTATTATCTTCTTATCTTCAATTATAACGACTTAATTAATTACTAAAAAGGCTAGCGCTTTAGACGAGAACAGAGAAATAGAAAAACACAGGTTGGCGCTTGTCCGGTGCACTTCTGTTAATAGGCCACCCAGGGAGGCTCCCATTAACGGCCCCGAAGATAAAAGCGCACCAGGGACCTCACCAAGTAACTTGTGACGACAATGGTTGTATGAACGACTTCTTTGTGTCCTACTTTTTAATGAGAGGAAAGAGAGAAGCGGGAGAGCGGGATAGACAAAAACTACCAAGAATTACAAGTAGCTAATGAGTACCTAAGACATCGTCACTGAATTTATACGCCATCCTAAATATCGCAGAGGGCTCACAGATTGCTCCCCCGAGTGGGATCCATGATTAATGAGTTTAGTTGCATCGAAGGCCCTTTACCAAAAACATATTTCTTGCCTCAGCTGCTTCGAGCACATAAAACGGTTTCGTTAACTAAACGCTGTTCTAAATTGCATTTTCATATTTGATGTTCCGAGATTTGTCTCTTCTGAATTTTAAAAATACAACATATTTTTGAATGAATTCACTTCCCCTGATGGAAGAAAGAACAATAGGGCTTTAGTGCCGTAGTCTGTCTTCAACTTTTTTCATTATCCCCAGTGGTGTCGTTTTCAAAAAGGACTTCGTACGCTGAGTTACCCGCCTCTGCCTGCAAGCGCAAGCGCCTGCAAGCGCAAGCGCTCCTGCTTTAGTGCCGTCCGTTATTTTGCACTGCTAAGTCCCGTGCGTCGGAAAACGGTCGGAACGAAATTTAACTCAATTTCTCAGGGTGTTATAGTAAGTGCATACCACTCCGCAGTCTTCCAGCCTCGAATCTCAGAACCTCCACCAAAAGAAGCCTACACAATGCAAACCTAATACACCGCCAAAGTGAGTGCGAGCTTAGAGTACCATGCGACCGCTGCAGCGTTACTATCCCACGAAGTTCCTTGAAAATTTAAGCTCTTTTGATCGCAGTTGGTATTGGATTTATAGGAGTTTAACATCCCAAAGCGGCTAAGGCTATGAGGGACGCCGTAGTGAAGGGCTCCGGAAATTTCAACCAACTGGTGTTCTCTGACGTGCACTGACATCACACAGTACACGGGCCTCTCTAATTTCGCCCCCATCTAAACTGGACCGCTGCGGCCGGGATCGAACCCGCGTCTTTCGGGTCAGCAGCCGAGCACCATAACCACTGAGCCACCGCGGCAACTGCGATCCCAGTTCAAGAGAGGACTTGGTATCTCGGCTACCTTAATCACTAATGCTTCTGATTTGCAGCGACAGCTCATTTGGCGCTTTTGCCGATTTTGCGTATTTGGCGCTGTTGTAACCCAGCGTCAGAACAGGAAAGCGGAGGTAAAGAAACAACTTATATAGTGGGCCGCACTACATTGAGAGTACGTCACGCATGATGTAAATGTAACCCGCCATGCAACACTGCACGCTGAGTAGTGCGAAGGTACTCCCGCCACAAGTGACAGCATAATGATTTCATGCGCTCTCTAACAGAGAAGACGGCGCCTGATAAAGAATAAAGAGTTTTAGGCTAAAATCAACGCATTGATCTTGCTGTATGTTGCGTTGAAAGGTAGTAACCGTCCATTGAGTTTTGCTGTTTTTTCCTGTTTCCTTATTAACGATTTTTTTTTGCAACCACTTGGTGCTTTATTTTCGAATGCATTTCCCTTGAAGCTTCTTCCCCCATCCCAATTGGTCCATCCTGCTCACCGCTTCACAGCTACTAGGCCAATTGTCCTTACGTGCTGCTTACAACTAGGATTCTGTCTTGTAATCTACTGCGCACATGTGACGAAAGGTGGTGCTAATGTCCATTACATTAAATATACAACTTGGAACGTATCTTGAATATGGCACGCATATGAGAAATATATGTACAAGGTCCGCTTGTTCCCCTACTGTTACAAGTTGAATGTGAAATGAATGCGTCATCCAGTTCTTGCACCCCGTGCTAAAATGCATTCTCCACACTCTCGGTCAATATAGAAAATAGCATTCACAGTGCCTGCATGCAGCCTATCCTTACCCGACACTTTTACTCAGTAGATATGACGTATCGCTTTTCACCTTAATGTCACTCGATCCAACTACGGTCGCAATGGCTGAATTTGGATGGAAAATAAATTCCAAAAAAACGCCGTTGTGGTGTACCATGTGAGCATTTTGAAAACGCAGGTGGTAGAAATTAATTCGGAGCCCTCCCAAATGGCTTCCACCTAAAAAGAACGCCACTGGATCTTGCACTGAAAGGTGTCGTCACTTCGTAGCGCCAAAGCATTCTTCTTCCGTAATTTATGGTATAGAACCTAAAGTGGAGTCCAGCGTCCAGTCAGAGTAGCAAGTCCGGAGATACAGTGACCAATAGGTTGTCAGTGGCCAGAACATACCGCCAGTGCTATAATTAGAGGAGTCTTTCGTGCATAGCATGTCAGCGATGACTTCCACGTCCTATTTACCTCCTCTTTTTCGGAATAACTGTGAGGCGGTATTCATTGCCGCTTCTGATGTGCGCAAGCACAAATCCCGGAAAAGCAGCGAAATTATTGAACATTTGGGCATCGCTACATAGAAATGCAGGCAACGTCAATGGCATAAAATGGACCATACTATGATTGCTCAAGAAGCTATGGTTCCATCTTCGTGGGTCTGCAGATTAAGCTTAATCTTCATTCCTGTACTTGAAGCCCATATCTTGTTCTCGTCATTAGACAACAGTATTTCTACACGGGAGCTCTGGACTTCGACTTGGCACAGAGACAACCGCGGGAGCCAAACGGCCGCACATCTAAAATCAGACCTGCACAAAGCCAAGGCGTATGTTAAAGAAGGAAGTATGTCACATTGTGGACGCGTCAAGCGGTATTTAAGAGCGAATCACATCATAGAATGCCGTGCTAGAAGCTATTTCACGACGTTATAACATACCTGGTTCTTGCATAATGGAAGGACATAGCATCGTCCACATTACAACGCGACTTGAAGCCAGGCCCATCACTTGCAGCAAAATTCATCTTGGTAAATCCATTCCTCAGTACGTTCGCTTACTTTAAAATAGGAGTCAGACTTTCTCTTCGTCTCTTCTTCGCGATTAAAAAATGTATGAGCGATGACTTTGTTTTAATTTATTAGTTCGCTTGACGGCTTTGCCCCTCCTGGGTCGGAACAAAAGCACAACTCTGCAGAAAAAATGGTTCGCTTAGAAAAGCCCAGACGGCACCCCTTATCTGCAGTAATCTTTATATCGGCGTTTCCGAATGTTTAACTAAGTATGTGGATGCTACATGCAGTATACTGTCCACCCAAAGGTGTGAGTACGTTTGCGAGCATATCCTCTCCTACAACGCACTAACAACCCTGATTGAACTGAAGTTAAGAGGCAGATGGCGGCAGGCAAAGAAATGTGTGATGCGTAGGAATCATGCTTCGGATCATGGTGCCGCTGTAGAAGGCAAATACTGCGCGTTGCACCAAGCACGTGGTAAATCTGGAGTCTCATGTTTATCAACTATGCCTCTTTGTGCAACATATTTGTGTTTAGAGCTTAGGCACGCTGCAGTGCATAGAGTCTATAAATTTGGTTTGCTGCCCTCACACAGCTGATAACACGAAAGCTGACGTTCACACCTACGTTGCTATAAAGAGCAGTGACTTTTTGTTCCTCTTTTGCTCAAGTATCGTTGTTTGCTATGCATTAACTATAAAACAAGCCGGTCAAAAGGCATTGTGCATTGGGAGCTAGTTCTTGAACACACCAGTTCTTCCCTTCCGTTTGATGGTTTTTGCAGCCTACACATTTGAAACCGTGTAAATGAAGATTTTTACATTTGCCGTATGGGTGCGCTTGGGTGGCATGTAACGAACAATTACTCTCTTCCTGGATATTAAGGGCTCGCAGAAGAAGTTGAATTATGTATAACTGACAGCCTAAAAGCACTCTGAAGTCCCAATAAATATTTCAGGAATATTCATGGGGAGGGCAGCAAGTTTTCTTCACCAGCGTTCTATATGTATACATAATGCAAAAATGAAGCTTTCAGCATCTTTCACAGTGGGAACTTTAGACTGCCCAATGTGGTGATGATTACGAGGATTTTATTTCAGTAGCGCGAGTCTAGCTCGGTCAAAGAATGAAAAGTTGCCGGCATTTCCATTCTACATTCCTTACGCCAAAATTCATTATGCCATGTACTCCAACTTAGAGAAGTAAAGCGTGAGGCTTGGGGAAAAGTTGTCCCCATTTGTGACCTGGAGTGTACGCCGCGTGTCGAGCTAACACGATTACGCTTTCAACATTTAGTTCATTTTTAGGATAATAAGAGTCGAAAGGAATGAGGCGAAAGGAACTATCGAGGAAAAGAGGCGCCCAGAATTTAAAATCCCTTGGAAAGTTGCGAACAATCCCGTTTTTAAGTGGAAAAATACAAAGCACCCAAGTGCTTTTTTCGCACTAAGATTTAATTATACACTGGAAGTTTGAACTTTATTTACATTTTAAGGCTCTTCCTGATGTAAAAAATGATACATAACGACGATGACCCAGTTAGGTCTGGCGTGAGTGTCTGCCCTGGTGTTTCTCACGATTTCATTAAATGGGGGGGGGGGGGGGGGGGGGGCACGTGCTGTTTCGCATGCGCTGTATGTTCTGCCTTATGGCTTCATTATTATGTGTGTGCGCACTCCCGCCTTAAAAATTGGTTGGCGCTGGTTTGCCTCAGCTCTTGTGCATATTTAGACTGTTGGCAGCGGCGCAGTACATGAGCTTATGCCACTACGCAGACAAGAAATCGGGAAAAAATCTATGAACACTAAGGACATGTGGATAGGTGCCTTTATTGCCGAAGAATTTTCTTGCACAAGTGCTGCATATCTGAATATGCCGCAACCAGTTTGAGCCTTTCCCAAATTCTTGGCACGTTCCAACACGTCCAACTTCCTCAGTTTATAAGAAATCCTCACGTTCCTGAGTTGCTCAAATCCATTTATCTTTCATTCTCTGCTGCCTAGTAATGAAAAGCTCGCGCACAGGCATCAGAAAGAACGCCTATTAGGCAGAGCGCCCGCCTCGGCTTCGGGAGGTGATGGGTTCGACTCCCGCCACCGGCCGGGTACCCACCGGTTTTCTCAAAATGGGTACAAGCTGTGGCCTGGCCTGGTGCTCGGCTTACTAGGGCTACATTGATTGGGAAAGGAGCCTGCGCCTTCAAATCCCGTCCCTGTGGGCAGAGAGTCGTGTGGACAAAGCGAAAGAAACCCCGCAGCCGTGGCCTCGTGGCAGAGCGCCCGCCTCGGCTTCGGAAGGTGATTGGTTCGTCTCCCGCCACCGGCTGGGTACCCACCGGTTTTCTGAAAATGGGTACAAGCTATGGCCTGGCCTGGTGCTCGGCTTACTTGGGCTACATTGCTTGGGAAAGGAGCCTGCGCCTTCAAATCCCGTCACTGGGGGCAGAGAGTCGTGTAGAAAAAGGGCCACAAATTGGGCTTATGCCGCACGAGGCGGACTTATGGTTGCTTGGCGGGGGAACTTATCACTCATCCGTCAAGGCAACTGTTTGGTCTAAGACCCTTTTCCCAAGCATCTCACACTAGAAGAGCCGAGCACCAGGCCAGGGGAAATCTTGTACCCATTCAAGAAACCGGTGGGTACCCGGCGGCACTGGGGATCGAGCCCAGCACCTCCCGAATGCGAGGCGGATGCTCTACCACAAGGCCACGCTTCGGTTACATTCGGCCTGCCAAAACAGCCTCCCTCGGCCATACACAGAGTAGGCCAGGGCCACGCCACTTCCCAAGTGCAAGTCACTTGCACAAAGTGCTTGGTGCGCCCCCTCACCAGAGACTGCTCTTGTACCAATTTTGGTTTGGTCGTCCTCGGGCTCGAAAGCCCCTCCATCGAGCGTGGCGGACTGACGAACTACTGCCACCCCGATGGTCGTGTGTGGGTCCAACCCACGAACTTCGGAAAGGTGGGGTCGTACGCCCCGTGGTGCACCTCTGTGATGTGCACCCCTGCCAGATGCCGAAGCGCCCTCGACTTCGGGTAATCCCTTCGCGCCGCACTACAAGCGGGAGCCCGATTCTACCAACTTTTATTAAGCGTCTTGGATTTGACGCCGGCCCTGCAAGCAAGACCTACCGCCTACGTACCCGCAGTGCGAGTGTGGGCTCCATCCCACACCCGTACGGTCTCACGACGGTACTACTCACAGACGCTCAATGGACGCAAGCGCCAGTTCTGCTTTCGCTTTGCCCTCGCTCTCTTAGCCTACTGAGACGCCCGAAGGCCTCAGCGCTTCCCAGAGATGGCCCTGGTTTCCCGGAGGGGGAAAGAGGACAGACCCCAGCAGCGCTCCCGAGTGATCTTTGGGCACGGGTTACACAGGGACGCCCCTACCCCTGATGACTTTAGTCAGCGGGGATTTCCCTGCAGCGAACCTGCTGGAGACTTAGCCGCAGCAGCCTATCCCTAGACTGCCGCAGCGTATGAACTCTCTCGCTTTAAGTCCTGGGATAGGATCACCACAGACCCTTCCCAGGATCAAGGTCATTGGATGCATTAGCATCGCCTCCTATTTGACTGGATTACAGGAGTACGCAACTACTCCCAGCGTTAAGTCTCAGGACTTTCATCGCCGGTGCCATCACACCCCGCTAGGTAACAGGAGGACGCTATCCCTCCCAGTGTTAGCCGGCCTGGGAGCAACCCTAGAACTCCACAGCCCCCACCACAGCCTTTCAACTGCGGCCAGGTATCCAACCCTCCGGTTGACAGCCGACAGCAGGCGGTGGTGCTGTGATAGACACAACACCCCAGTCAATCCAGCCCTGAGACGAGGCTGCTAACGTTTTGGGTGGGGCTGCGGCTCACCACACACCGAGCACCGCCAGCCCCGAGGCTCCGTACACCCTTTAGGGAGCACAGATTAGCCCTATTTTAATAGGGCCGTCTCGGGTGAGAGTTCACCCATGCGCTTAGGAACCCGACCTCAGCCAGCCTTTGGCTTGCTTTACAGGCTCACGCCAACCGAGCCCGGCTGAAGAGACAGAGAACTTATGCAGCACATATCTCCATCTCCGCGCAAGCATATGGATGCTTGCGCTCCATATGCAGTCTATCTGTGTGTTCATCCATCAGTTTCTTCGTTACTGAGATCCTGAAAACGTGCTGCAGTAACTGCGCTCTATCAAGCAACGATCAAAGTTCAGTCAAGATATTGGCAAGGGAGCACTGGTTATCTTGTCTTTGATCTTTGTGTTTGTGTTCGCTTGAACGGCAGTAGCCTCAAAACCACTTCACGCCTTTATTAGAAGTCGCAATGCTCAACACTCAATTATGTTTAGATTTTTATTACGACTTGAGCCTCTGCGCATTACAATTGGAAGGTCACATTTCAGACCATGCAACGCATCTCACAATTGCCAAGACGTCTAATGTAGGAGAACAATGATGGTGCTTAGCGCTGCATTTGTGCACAGCGAAGATCACCTTGAAAAATGGGGTGCTTAGACGCATTTCAGTCTGTTAATTGAAACCTGCATAAGAGGTAAGCTTTTCTTTATAACCATGTTACTGCGCCTGGGCGGGTGCTAACGAATAATAATTTGTTATTAGATGTCGTTTTTGCGCACTTAAGACCAGGTCGCGCTGATTACTGAAGCTGGTGTAGATCTATCATACTTAAAGGAAAAGGTGTGCTTTCAAATCAGTTTTTTTCTTTTGGAAGAGGCGAAATCGAGAAATCAAAACTAAGTGATATCTTGCGATAATAGAAAGCTCATCCTTATATCTTACTTTTCTGAAAAGCTGTAATGACGAAAAGTGCAAACTATCGTCCAGAAAAGTTGCACGCAAACGTAACCACTTCTTGAGTGGCACAAAATCCTCTAGTGACTGCCGCCTAAAATTCCAAGACAAACGGTGCGGAAAAAGAACCTCAAGGAATCGTTAGTAAGGCCATGAAATGACTTTACTAATGAAATTTTGAACAAAAAAGTGCGGATAGTCACCGCTGTGATTCAGCGGATACGTTGCTCGGCTGCTGACACGAGAGATGCGGGTTCGACCCCGAATGCTACGATCCCATTACGATGTAGGCGAAATGCTACATGCCGGAGCATTGTGCGATGTGTGTTCGTGTTAAAGAAACCTAGGTGGTCGAAATTATTCGGATACCTAATGTACGGCTTCTCTCATAGCCAATCCAAAGAGTGTAGAACGGTGGAGAAAGCAGAATTGTACTCTGAAGAAACATACACAAAAAGAGCGAAGGACCCCACGGAGCACCTCACTCTAGGCAAATGCATGCGCAAAGCCACACGGCGAAGATGAATAGACGCAATCTCAAGGTGTCGGGCAGAACGTAGAATATATTAAACTGGCACCGTTTATACTGTGCGCCACAATGCTTAGGCCAAGATCAGCAAGAGGTGATCTGCGTGCGCGCGCTCTATAGTATTTTGACGCTTCACGCGGCATTTACAAACGCCACCTCTTGTAGAGTGAAGGCTACACAATTCCGCTGTCTGCTTCTCAGCTTGAAACGTTATTTTCCTCGACCGCTCCGTGCTAGGCACAGCCAAGCGTGCTGGCACATCGAGCCCCCCTTCGCTCACAACATCCTACCTCACCGGCAGTTGCCTCACGGTTGGCAGTTGCCAGATGTGTCCAAAAATAGCTCTCGTTGAGAAAGTCTAGAAACCAAATCATAGTAATGCATTAGTAGCGAAAGCGCCTAGAAAAAACACCTGGGTGCGTTACTAGGGGAACTTCGCTGTTTTTTTATGCCCCTACGTGGCGCTGAAGGTTCAGACAACAGGGCATAACTATTTTTTCCGACATTTTTGTCAGCACCAAATAAAACGAGCAGAAAACAAGTGGGTTATAAGTACCTTTGGCTAAGCTTTCTTTTCAAGAAACTTGCGACCAGCTTTATTTTTCAGTGCTCTGTGCATGAGCACAGAACTTTAACGCTTTTAGTAACATGGCCCGATTTCGTGCCCTTTGGGTGTTTTTGATTTTGAATGCTACGTGCAGATTGGCTGTAATGATCTGCGGCGCAGAAACCTGCATGTGTATGCTGCATTTTCACTGACTAAATAACAAAGCGTTAGAAGATTATAGCTCAACATTCTTTACGCACCACACGCGTCGTACTAAGCAGTTCCTTTTAAGAAGGCGCGTTTTGCTAGAGCTAGCGACAGCGTTTCGACCAAGCATTGAATTACTGCGAAATGTCCTTTGTGAAAACGCTTTTTTAGATGAGCATATGCTGCAATGAAACTTTTCAGACAAAACCGAAAACATAAGCCTTGAAATTATGATCATTCTGAACTGTCTGATATGTGTTATTTTCGCAGCCGCATGCAGATAATCTTGCGACACTGTGACACACTCATTCTTGTGCTTTCCTTTGGATAGGCTCAGACTGTTTATTCTATTGCATGGCCGTATTTCTTCGGTTGAAAATATTACAGTAAAAATAAAATAATAAATTGAAGTGCTGACGTGTAAATACTTTGACTGCACAAAAGCGAAAGTCTTTACTTCTTCGCACATAAAATTCCTGGCTATGGATTAGAACACTGTGGAAAAAAGAGCGCCGCTTTAATGTACAGTCTTTGTCAAAAGTTTAGAGCCCAGGGGGTTTGCTTCTAAGCCTCGCAGTGGGACTCCTGTAACATTCGTGGTAGTCCTACCCATTGGAGGAGGCAGGGCCAGAAATATTCTTACCTTCAGCACATTTGGAGCGCTGGTGATGCATTACGAACCAGACAGTGTGCTTCAGAAGCAAACCCCCTGGGCTCCAAACTTCTGACAAAGGCTGTACGTGAAATCTCCGCGTCCGCAATCGTTCCTGAAACTGCTGAAGCATTCCATTTGCTTGCCTCATTAAAACCGTGAAGGAGTTGCGAATGTCAAACGGGTATACAAATAGAAGAAATACCTATCTTGTAACGGTAGGAAGCAGTAGTTTAAATAATAAAAGCGAAGATATTTGGTAAACGTTGCGCCGTAGCAATAAGTAAACAAAGTATTATCCGAATTCTGATGCGTAAAATACCAAATGCAGATGGTTGATCTTGCGCTCAGCTGCAGAAATTGCGCCGTGCTGATGAATGAAGCTGTTTGGACACGTAGAAGTGCTGTGGATCTATTTATCTTACTTTGCGTATACGTGGATTCAACGGCCGCAAATCACGCGTGGTTAGGCACTTCATCAGCGCCTTCAACACGCAAACTTAAGTTTTTGCCACTAGATTAAACAAGAAAATCCTTAAACGGCAGCTTAACCATCTTCATGATGGGATATCGATTCATCAGCATGCTTTCAAAAGAAAAATGCTAATCCCAGAGAAAACGCAGTTTACAGCTACAAAAGAGAAGTATACGTATTTCCGTGACCGGATGACAGAAACCAACTGTGGAAACCTCCCATGTATTCAAATCACTGAGTGGGGGCTAAAATGTGATCTACTTCCAGCCGGCTCTCATGCACTCATAAATCTCAATACGGCATTATTCCAGCTAAAGTTTTCAAATAATCGCGGGAAAAAAATATTTATTTTAAGCTTTAAAATTCGCAGGAATGAATGCCTCTATTTAGGCTCCACGAATAAAAAGAAATGGTTGAAAACCCGAAGTAATCCAGTTTTACTGAGAATAAAAAACACGCATAGATTGTCCAAGTTGCCTCTTTAAGTCTTTCTATTTGAAACATGTTCTCGCTGCCAAAATATCTCCGGCGCCAAATATCTATATACTGCCCAATGCGCTGCAGAAAGATATTGCGGCGCAGGAAGCGGCGCTCCACACTGAAGGCCGAAATCAAACAATGACAAATTGTCGTGTTTACTAAGAGCACAGCATTTTTTGCCAGCGGCACGAAACAGTTAATGCAACTCACATCTCAGGTCATCGATCAATCCCAAGAACTAACGATTCCGTTGAAATGCGGTTGCAGTTTCCCTCGTCTGCTGTGCACTTTGTCTTGATATATCGTAAATGAAGCGCCTGGATAAATCTCTCTTTTTTCTTGCTGTTCTGCACGCCATACGCGTGGTAAATGATGCGATAGAAGATTTATTGAGCCTCGCCTATTTTAGCAGCAGTACACCGATTCGTTCTGAAGTTCCCGCGTTCAGCTGTTCCTAGTAAGTTTGCATTGAAAAAACAGAAATGATTTGTTTTTCTACAGAACCTGCTCATGCTAGATGTTTTCCAGCTTAGCAGGCGCACTTATTCATTGGGCTAAAAGTTCTGTATTCATAAAAAAATACGCGAAGTGTGCCTCAGCCCTGAGCTAGCATCTCTGCTTTCTCTTCATTACAGGGAATATCTGACGGTTCAATATCTGTCACGTGGTTGGATAAGCTGGAAAAATATTTCCTCAAACATTGTTTACAAGAGGAGTGTGTACGCTCTTAACAGAAGGCAGTAAAAAAGGGAGTAAAGTTGTCCTCTAGCGCTCTTCCTTTTATGAAAGGGAGTGCGCTGGAGGAGAGCTTACTCCCTCTTTACTCCCGTACGGGAGTATTTGTGGTCAGAGAGTACTTGTAATACTGTCTCCCGCAGAAGCACCAGCCGCGCAGTTCGCCATCTTCGTCCACAGAACAAGGTGATCCCTTCTTTGATGTTTACTGCTTTAAAGAGCAGAGGCTGAGGAACGAAACAGTGTACAACCTAGAAAGAAACGCTCGTGCATATAGAAACGTGCAACTTCGCAACAAGTTTTCAACGGAAATCACCACATATTAGCCCTTTGATAAAACCACTTATTCTTGCAGCGGCGAGTGAAAGGAAGACAGCAATTCGGGAAACGTTACCTTTTTGCAATTTCCGAGCACGACTGGGCGCAAGCCAAAGGATGGTAATCCATAGTTCCTATAATGTATGAAATATACCGTTGTCTATATTCTTTCTCTAATTTTTCTGCGCGTTTGGCATTATTACACCCCTGTCTTGCGTATGACTTATTCCGGGCTCCAAGGTTGTTCCAAACTTTCTATTTAGGATGTGAGAGAGAGAGAGAGAGAGGGAAAGGCAGGGATGTTAACCAGAAGGATTCCAGTTGGCTACCCTGCACAGGGGAAGGGAATGAGGGGAATTAAAGAGGATAGAGAGAAGTAACGGGAAATAATCACAGTCTGTCAATTAAGGGAGTCGCTCTCAAAAAGCGAAAGAGTGCCTTGTAAGCCTTGATGGCAGTTGACTGTTGTGGCCACGGACCGAGGATCTTGGCCTCTGT
Source organism: Amblyomma mixtum (assembly GCF_055824585.1). Lineage (NCBI taxonomy): Eukaryota > Metazoa > Arthropoda > Arachnida > Ixodida > Ixodidae > Amblyomma > Amblyomma mixtum. The sequence goes on along the minus strand of NC_143020.1, from coordinate 80,334,375 downwards.
GAAAGGGCAAGGGTCCAGGCGGTCCACAGCACATCGCAGCTTATGTCTTTCGGCTACAAAGGCAGGGCACTCGCACAAGATATGGGTGATTGTCTCATCACAGGCGCAGTTCACACAAGAGGGGCTGTCGGCCATCGCGATCCGGAAGGCATACTTATTCGTGAAGGCAACACCGAGCCATAGACGACAGAGTAGTGTTGCTTCACGACGCGCTACATTACACGGAAGACGGAGGCGCAGTCCAGGGTCCAAAGTCCTGAGGCGACGGTTGCACAACACACCAGAGTTCCACGCTGAAAGTGTGAGCTCCAGCCTCAAGGAACGAAGCCCACACGCTGCGTCAGCTCTCGTTACGGGAATATTAACGGGGATTCCGTCATTGTGGGCAGAACGGGCAGTTTCGTCAGCCTGGTGACTGCCATGAATGCCGCAGTGGCCCGGCAGCCACTGGAAAATTATGTTTTACAGGTGGAAGCAATTGTGGTAGCTTCAGCAAGACTTAAAGAGAAAATTGAATTATTTAATTCTTCATACAGAGCTCGCGGATGCTAGAGGTACTTCGCCACTGAGATCTGGGGAGCAGCACGTAAGAGTGAGCACCCACTCTTTAAAGACAAACACCAAGAGCAAGGATTCGCCTCTTTACCCTGCCTTCGGCAAAGTGCAGTTTCATGCTTAATATCTGCGCAAGGAAGCAGTACTTTTTATCTGGTTTTATATTCTTTGAGGATATCAAAACATCTCAAGAACTCCGAGAAGAGCAATTGCATTTCACCCGAGAAAAAATGTCGAATGCGGTCGATGGTAAGAAATCGGAAAGCGGAAAGTACTTGTTCCTTCTATATTTACTGTGAAACTACCCTCGCGTATCTTCTGCTAAGGTTACTTGCGACGAGTACAATATTCCCAAAGTTGAAAGTGCACAGATTTCACAGGATTATTTATTGTCGCTGTTTTGATATTAACGTATGTTGCCTTTCTAACTTCTTAAGCTGTAACTTTGATTACGAAGTCATTTGTACATATGAGTGGCACAGCATATGCACCTACTAATTTGATTTTTAAGGCTTTTCCCTTGCACTACGCATATGGCAGGCCATTTTAGTGCCGGGGGGTATTTCACACCTGCGTTCAAATACCCTCCCTTCTGTGGAGGCCTTTTGTGTGGTCAAGAATTAGCGCACTGTGTTGATACGGGGAGGTGATTATGACGACAAAAAATGCGGACCAGGCACTCCCGGATTCGTGGAGCGATGGGAGCAGTTGAACGAGAAAGTATTCATTGCACTAAGAAAGACGCTGGAAAAATCATAGTTCGGCCGTGCTTATATCCAAATTTACTTGCAGCTCGCAACACTAGGAAATTAAATTTGGCACCGGACAACAAGGACTGCGCAGAGATTATAAAATTCTTGTTGAGCGCCTTGTCGTTAGTAGGTCATCTCCGCGCGGCTTTTCTGGGAAGGGCGCCAGTGCAAATAGGCACTAAACGAAGTTGTAAAAGATTTATGAAGCAACGCAATCTTAAGCGCGACAAGGCCGCCTTGTTTTTTGAAGAGCAACTAGCAACACTGAGCTACTGCACTGAGTGGAAATCAGGCTGTGCGACACCTGTGAGGAGGATGAGGTTATAAACATATGGTTGGCGCAACAGAAAACAGCACCTTGAATTCGTTCGCTCTTCAGTCGGGAAAATAAAAGGTTAATCATAGAGGTGGGCGATGGTGATTCCTGCAGTAGTTTTGATGGACTGGGGTCCATGGACTGGGGGATTTTTTATGCTAATAACATCTAGACTATTTCATGTGAAAAGCAGATTTGTGCATCCTTCAATACTACCAATATTAAAACGGCATTGCTAGAAGTGCCCGCATGCATACGATCGCCTTAATGTTCATCCCACCTCCAAGCGTTAAAATATTTGGCGTTGAAATCAAGAAAATTGGTAAAAATAAAGAATATCTCTTTAAACATTAATAGACCTTGGCCGGTTCACCGCGGCGAACACTGCATGAAAAGAGAGTATTTTGTGGCAGAAAACTTTTAACGGTAATGTTCGTCCTACTGGAACAATTACAAATAACGAATAACTTCTATCACTAGACTTTGAGCAGTTCACCGCGGGGAACGCTGCAAGAAAGGAGCGTCTAGTGTGAAAGGAAACATTTAAACCTCAAAATTTGATTTATGCTTTACAGTCCTGAAAACAAAGACACAAGTTTGACTTTCTTACCTTAAGCATCCACAGTGAGGGAAATCAATTCAGAGCCTTTTTTAACGGAAAACTCCAGAGTGCACAGATGTAATATTTCTAAGAAAAATTGGAAACTGGCAGTTATGTTAGAATACGAGCGAACATTTTAAAATCGGGGCTTACATGAGATAACCGAACAAAAATATTTTTCATTATGGAACTCCTAAGCGGACCCTTTATATACAAAGGCTGCCAAGATTCAAGGTGCAAAGCAGCTTTTGGAAGAATAGTCTTGGCGGGAGGGCTGGAAAGCTCAGAAAAGCCCCCGACACCGAGTCAGAAGAAAAGATATTTCAGTAAGTTATGCAAACAACATTTGCATCCATATTATTACGCCTTGACTTGGAGGCGTTTACTGCACCGTGCACAAATAACAATGCAAAGAATGAAGGCGAGAACAAAAGGAGTCGTTCGCTTATAAATTTGGCAAGTGGCACAATCAGAGAACGAACCATAATTGCGCAGAGAATTATTACTGTCTCTAGAAGTACCTCATTTCCTTTGAAGAATAACAATGGAGCTTACATGGGCATTAACTCGCACATATAAGGGAAATTTCTTCTCCAGCGCAATCCGGAACGCTTCAGCCTTTTGAGCATCCATGCTTATATCGTATGGAGGAAACAAAGGCTCTTTGCTTTCGGGGAAGGAGGCGGAGAAGTAAATGTGCCTTTTCGAGACAATGCTTACAGAGGAACAACATTTCCTTGCTGAGATTTTAAAGCTTTAAAATAAAGACCTGAAGTGCACAGTGTTTTCAGAACAGCAACAAGGGCGTGTTTTGAAGTTCGCGCTCTTCGAGCTCATAATCATTTCGGAGGTACGTGAACGCAGTATGTACTTTCTGAAGATACCTTTAAAAAGAAGCAGTGTTTTATTTGTTAATTCTTTATTCTGCAATTTTTAATCGTGGTTTATTACCAGCATTGTGAACGTTGAAAGAGTTTTTTTGAAAGCGTTCATGTCTTTTATCTGCCGTCCTCAATTTTAATTCGGCTCTTCACATCCTCATTTTATTTTCCCCCTTCCTCTTCCATCCCGTGTCTAGCGGGTAGCATTTTTTCCAGAAATAACATGGCTGTTTTCTTTTTTTATACTGTTTTCTTTCATCTTCACATTGCTGCAACTTAATGTTCTGCAAGCCACTGGGCTTCTGTTTTTTTTTTTTTGTCTAGCATCACCTTCCGGTTAACACAGTGATTAGGCTCAATTCCCGTTTCCGCATCTGCAGCAGCGGGTCGTCAATCTGGACAAAGGATGTTTTAAATCTGTGTGTTCCTCATACCCAACCTCCCCACAGTACACGTTACTCTTAGAATTACCCCTACCTCAATTTCTTTTTCGCGAAGTCAGGGGCCTGTGCATCCTTCTAAAGAATTAAGCGTACTCGTTAAGAGCAAGTTAAGTGTTTTTTTTTAACTTTGATAGGAAGGCTTACCTCCATTCCATCAAATTGGTTGAACCGTAAGGAGCGGCAAGTAAAGAATGTGCAGCATCAAGCTTTATGCTTTATTGCAGCAACAAGCTGCCCAGGAGAAAATATTGTTCATGCGCTATTTTTTTTTCTTCACGAAGACAAAGCCATGCCACATATCCCGAGTAAAGTTCACCGGTGTTTCGTTTATTGTGTATTTCGTTTGCGTATCAGCTACGTAAAGTAAGCACCGGCGAGCCTATAAATGAATGGTTGCTTTTTTCACGACCTAATAGTGGGTGACAACGGTGACTCTGGTGGAGACTCAATGACCATTATTTCTCTCATTTCTCGAGAGGCCGCGGCGGCAGCCTAGTGTTGTGAGCATCCGCCTCCGAACCGTCATGAGACGAGTTCAACCACCAGTGCCGCCGCGTACCAAGTGGTAATACAATGGGTACAAGTTTTTTCCTGACGTAGTAGTCGAATTCCTCAGGGTGTAATGCTTGGGAAATGGGTCTTGGACCTCACCTTGCGCTCATGGAAAGACCCTGGGCCAAGGCGCTCTTTTTCCGCCGATTCCTTTCCGTCCTAAAATTCTTCATCATTGCGTTTTCGAATCCACAAAGCAATCTTTAGGGTTAGTTTTATTGATCTTGTTCCATATATTGGTGTATTCACTTTATCTCTTGGATATTAAAATGGCTATGCTGTATGTGGTGTAAAAAAAAGCCAGACACAGTGGGACAGTTTGTATTAGCGAAAAAATGCACAAAACACTCAATACTCGAAGGTTGTAGCAGCAGTTTAATACTGTGGCTAAGAAATAAATTATATAAACATACCAGTTCCACAAGGAAAAAAAGTGCATGCAACCCAGTCCAAACAGAAAGTGTGAAATACGCAGCTAAAGTGACAGAACGAGAACCGGATAACGGATAAAGATTGTCACATTTTCACAAGTGCGAGAAAGACGGCACCAGAATCGATCAAAAAGCCGTTACAAGCTCGTTTCATGCTTCAAACAGTCCTGGTTTATTCAGAGGAGGATACACCTCTCTCATTGCAGCAGGTACTACAGCAGCAGGTACTGTGGTAAATCTTAACATGTTGTTTCGCGAGCTTAATTCTTTCACAGTGCATGCAAAGAAAATCAGAGACAAAGTCAAGGCGGCACAGAAGCGCTGCCTAGCAACTTTTATGACATACGAGGTCTGTTAGAAAAGTATCCGACCTTTGGCCGAAGAAAAAAAAACGGGCATAACAGGAGCATTGGAAAGCTAATCACCTTCAAAATTGTCTCCTTGGGACTCTACACACTTCTTCCAGCGGTGCTGCCATTGCTGGAAGTATTCCGAAAAGGCCGCTTTCGGAATGGGCTTTACCTCAGCTGTCGGTTCAGCAATAATGTCCTCTCTTCTCTGAAATCGCTCTCCTTTCAATGGCCTCTTGATTTTGGGAAACATCCAGAAGCCGCAGGGGGCCATATCAGGAGAGTAAAGAGTCTGTTGAACTACAGAAGTCTGGTTTTTCGCCAAAAAGTCCGAATCAAATGCGAGAAATGTGCAGGAGCATTGTCGTGATGAATGCGCCAATTTCCTGTTGACCTCAACTTCGGTCTCCTGCGCCGCACAGCACCACGTAGGCGACGGGGGACATCCCTGTAGTACTCTTTTGTCATTGTTTGACCCTGTGGGGTGCGTACTCGTGGTGTGCCACACAGAGGCAGTCAAAGAAAGCAGTCAACATCACTTTGACATTTCTGCGCACTTTGTGGGCCTTCTTTGGTCTTGGTGACTTGGAATGCTTCCACTGTGACGACTGGGATTAGGTTTCCAGGTCGTACCCGTACATCCAAGACCCGTCACCAGTGATTATGGTGTTGATGAAGTCGGGGTCACTGTTTGTGGAATCGAGCATGTCCTGTGAGACTTCAACACGAAGCTGCTTTTGCTTCACCATGAGCAGCTTTGGCACGAATTTCGCCGTAACTCGCTCCATGGCCATATTATCGGTGATAATGGAATGTGCAGAAAAATTGCTGATGTCCACCTCTTCCGCAATTTCTCGAATAGTCTCACGACGGTCCCGCCTAAGCACAGCGTTCACTTCGGCAATGACCTGGTCATTTCGGCACCTTGATGGCCGACCGGAGCATGGCTCTCTCTCCACTGGTGTGCGGCCGTGTTTAAACCAATTGTACCACTGCTTGATCTCTGTGCTGCTCATAGCATCGTCACCGAAAGCCGTCTGAATATTCCGAATGGTTTCTACTTGGCTGATGCCCAGTTTCTGGTAAAATTTGATGCAGTAGCACTACTCCTGTCACTCCGCCATTTTCCTTGCAATAAAAAACCGACGAGAGCACTGCGCAATGCCTCACTCAAACGCTCCGCCCCAGCGACTGTCGCTACCGACAAGCGGGAAAAAATTAGTCCATGCGCATGAAGGTTTAAGGTCGACTGATGCAAGCGCGCTTGTTTCATATCCATCAGGTGTTCGCAAAAAAAAATAAAGTCGGATACTTTTCCAACAGACCTTGTACAGTATGCATTAGAGAAATATCCCAAAGTTAAACAAAGGGAAAACAAAGCACAGTAAATGAAAAGTATGTGGTACGTATATAAACTATTAACTTAATCATGAAACCATGCCGCGGCTGACCTCGATAAGGATTAATCACATCGACACCAAGGACAGTTCTGCTCGCGCGGCGATAAAAAAAAAAAATCTGGAACAATGTGTACGTCAGAGAGGTTTGATAAATGCGTTCTGCTTCTTTGCTTCTTCTGGCGTCGATTTGTGCGCATGCTCGTGAGCGTGGCATGACAATTAAAAGTGTCAGCGCCCCTTTTTTTTACTTTTATGCTGTATTTTGTCGTGCGCTCTACCTGAAATGAACTTGCTGCATAAACTAGCACAGCAATACATCTTAATAACTAGAAGCAGTTCACTTTGGTGTGTCTACAACGTGACTCAAGGGGAACGTTTACGCCAAGAGGGCTGCCTTTGAGGGGGTCAAAGTAGAGGTAGTGTATAAACGGTGACGCATGTAAACGATTGCGGGAAAGATTGATCACACCTCATGCCACTAAACTACTGCAGTGTGCATGTCCTCACTTGGTCACGGCACCACCGGCTTGAGCTGCTCCGTGTTCTCTTTTTCTGCCGAACCCTATTTTATGCGGACCCGCACTCTACATTTGTATTACAAAGAACGCTGATGCGTTTTATCGACAGCCTTCTCGGCCGGTCGCCCTACCTGATCTTGATTTACGACATGAGTGAGCTGGACATCTATTTTTTCTATTTTTAGGCCCGAGAGATCTTACGCGAACTAGAATAAATGGTGGCCGCGCACGCGATGGTCTTTTGTTTTGACGCCGGCTCTTGAAAGATGGTTATTCTTCCGCGCAAGGAAATTACTTTTCCGTTATACGCGACGATCTTGTATAAATTACCATTCTTGAAGGCGTTCGTATTATTTTATGCTTCTTAGGTGCACTTCTGATGCTATGTGGGGTGTTTTCTTGTTTTTTTTTTCCCCTTTAGATAAGCTTTTTCGGCCGTCTAAGCGTTGACACGCCTATATTTTTTTTTTGGTTTAACATGATTTGGTTTGGTTTATGGCGTTTAACGTCCCAAAGCGATTAAGGCTATGAGAGACGCCGTAGTGGAGGGCTACAGAAATTTCGACCACATGGGGTTCTTTAACGTGCACTGACATCGCACAGTACACGGGTCTCTTGAATTTCTCCTCCAAAGAAATTCAACCGCCGCGGCCGGGATCTAACCCGTGTCCTTCGGGTCAGCAGCCGAGCACCATAACCACTGAGCCACCGCGGCGGCTTTGGTGTAACATCAGATCTCGACAGTAATATCTAAATATTTGCTCTAATTTGCAAGTGAATTTAAACTATTTTGCTTAATTCTGTTTAGCTAACTGGGGCAGGTTGAAACGTACGAACATAATCATGTAGCAAGCTGTTGCTTTTGGGGTAAACTGGACATAACAGATTTTATGTCTCAGCAGCTTGTGCTTTCTTTAAGTTATGGAAACAAATTGAAGGAATATCGCGGTGTTCAAGTTACATTCATAAAATAATGAGAGTCTATAAGAATATAGTGTAAAATTTAGAGCAGTATCATAATTTGTGGAAAGATTTGTGTATGGAGAAAGGAATGCTATATTTGCAGTGCATCACAGTGCTGTTTTTTTTTTTCAAGCAAAACTATTCTATGCATATTAAGTATGCCTGCTGTGCAAAAGACTGCACTGCAATCTTGAATGTGAATAAGTACTTGCGGGTATGAAAAAAAAACTATTTTCGCCCTTGGCATATTGTTGTCCGAAATGGATTAATATGCATAAAGCACGTACGTATATGAAGAGATAAGGCGACATTTGAACGAATGTATTTTTTATGTGTATTCCAAGATCAATTGATCGAAACGATGTCGCGCCCGAAGACCAACGTGTTTTAATGTGCAATGAATTTAAGTTCTTATTTCGTCTTGAGCTTTTACGGCTGCTTGTGCTGTTTGTCGTTTACTGCATATTATTGTTGTTTCTGCCCGAAAACATAGGCAACGGCGCAACCAGACTCTAAGCTTCACTGGTGTGTGAGCAGAGGAATATAAGGAAAATGCAAGACGCCCGTGCTTTGCCGCTGCTAAGCTTATTCTCAGATTTAGACGTAAATGAGAGGAAGGCTTGTCATCTTGCTCTCTCTGTGGAATTAAAGCTTGCTGTTCGGACTCTATTAACGGCACAACAGAACATGCCAAATGAGGGCGCTGCCAACATACAACCTGCGGATCTCCCATAAAACACTATTATAGGCAGCAGCTCGGCACTGTAATCACGAAACTGGAAGTTTGGTGGAAGTTTTTTTTGTTGCCAACCGTTCTTATTCTTAGGTTAGACGCAAGGTCACGACACTCTCGTATACGGTACACCGTTCATATCGAAGCTACCGGCAGCACGCGTACAAGCCACGAAACCCAATCATCATATGGCTGACGTCGAGTGCGATGACATTGGCACGTGATGCCATAAAATCTTCCGGTGCAGGTGACACGACGTGTGATCGCCGCTGGTGCGGTGACAAAATTTGCTCCCGATATTCTCTACGCGCGAGGACACTGACCTTTCAATGCAATATCAGCCAAGGTCACACATACAGTCACATGACACCGAAGCAACTCCACCTAATTGCTCAAATTGCTATGTTACAGTTTAGCCCTTCTCTACATTCCACTCCATCCAATCCTCCCACTCCACTCAGTGATGTGAAATTTAACGAACACACACTTCTCGTTTATTAGATTTCGTCCATTTATCATATGAGTACCTCACTAATTAGGTGGTTTGGTTTGGTTTATGGGGTTTAACGTCCCAAAGCAACTAAGGCTATGAGAGACGCCGTAGTGGAGGGCTCCGGAAATTTCGACCACCTGGGGTTCTTTAACGTGCACTGACAACGCACAGTACACGGGCCTCTAGAATTTCTCCTCCAAAGAAATTCTAGCCGCCGCGGCCGGGATCGAACCCGCGTCTTTCGGGTTAGCAGCCGAGCACCATAACCGCTTAGCCACCGCGGCGGCCCTCACTAATTAGTACGCTTCTATATCCCTGCATTTACATATTAGCACATCAAGAAACTACACTTTTATGAACACACGTACTGCCCGCCGTTTTTTTTTCATTTTAGTTAACCTAATAATTATTCCACTAATTAGGACGCCTACAGTTTATTAGAATAATCAGTACATCACTAACTTTTTAAATCTCAGTCATTTCAGACTGGCGCAGACATTTAAATTGCATTACAAATGGCATTTTCATTCATTTCGTTCCAGACATCGACGGAAGACGCCGCAACTACACGTGCGGGGTGACATACCGAACATGAGGAAACGTCACACTTAGAAAGTCAGGTGACAGGGTATACACCTAACTGCACTTAATTACCCTACTTAAAGTCTCACTGACTACGACGACTACAAACCGACACTCCACACGTAAGCGGGTCATTAAACTCCACGTTTGCGGATAAATTCTGTAAATAGCGTATACATAATTACAACCCTTTAGTCCACTGCACTTACTGACTATCACAACTAAGCTACACGTTCCCGAACACAACCACTACCGGCTAACTTTTTTTCGGCCTAATTATTAAGGCGAAAGCCTTTAATGCCTCATCGTTGTAAGCAGAAGTTGTCGACAGAAATGTCACGCTTTTCAATTGGTTGAAACGGTCGTGACGTCACAGTGCGCGAATTTCAAACGGGGCCAATTGTACTTTGGCTACTAACCATACAACCATTTAAAGGGATCGTATAGTGATGCTCCAAGTTAGTGGGACTTGTTTAACCAATTAGCCTAATTAACCTTTCTAGTCAGACCAGATAAATAAATAAAACCGAGTAAGAAATTGGCTGAGCTCGGGAATCGAACCCCGGTCTCCGGTGTGCGAGACGAGCACGCTACCACTCCGCCATGCCAGCTCGATGGTTTCGAATGAACAAAGGCGCGTCTAGTGAATACGGTGTCTTCGTTCACTCCCATCTTCCTCCCTTCCCGTTACGGCGAGGTTTAGGTGTCCACCGATATTTGAGAGACAGATGCATTTCCTTTCCTCAAAAACCAATTTACCGACGAGCAAGGCGTAAAACCTTTCCTCATAAAGCGTTGCATTCAAAGTGCAACGCATCGCGCCAAACGGGTGGTGGCGTTCCGTGGACCACCTGGCAGCGCTACAACACGCTGCCGCGTTCCACTCCTAAAGGCGAGCGTCATTAAGCTTAAGCGTCATTAATTGGCAGTTAATTAATGCGCCAACAGAATGTGAAGTGAACAATCGCGTAGCAGAATGCAACACTCAGGCTTTCGCCTTTCACCACTTTAGCTGCTAAAGTTCCTTGTAATTTTTTTAACTAGCATTCAACTAAGTAACACATTTTCAGACAACTTCAGTCATGAGCACATCACTAAGCTTAATATCAGCAACCACCACGCGCACATCGCCCCTTTTATACCCAGGCAGAGGCAACCTCATTAGGTCGCGGAGCTTCGCGACACAACATCGGTGTGGTGTTCGCGGGTCCCGGCAAGGAAGAAGCGATAAGAACACTGCGTAGTACTTTATTGGGCAACAGCTGAGATATTTTCTCCCAGCGGCGCTCATGCAGGTGCTCGCTTTTGTAGAGCCACTGCTGACGTCACTTGGCGCGTCATCATGCGTCGCACTCAGCTCACTCAGAACGCCGGCACGCGTCTCACTCGGCTCAAACTGAACGCCGGCACGCGTCTCACTCGGCTCGCCCAGAACGCCGGCACGCGTCTCACGCGTCTCACTCGGCTCGCCCAGAACGCCGGCACGCGTCTCACGTGTCTCACTCGGCTCGCCCAGAACGCCGGCACGCGTCTCACTCGGCTCACATTGAACGCCGGCACGCGTCTCACTCGGCTCGCCCAGAACGCCGGAACGCGTCTCACGCGTCTCACTCGGCTCGCCCAGAACGCCGGCACGCGTCTCACTCGGCTCGCCCAGAACGCCGGAACGCGTCTCACGCGTCTCACTCGGCTCGCACAGAACGCCGGCACGCGTCTCACTCGGCTCCCCAGAACGCCGGCACGCGTCTCACTCGGCTCGCCCAGAACGCCGGCACGCGTCTCACTCGGCTCGCAGAGAACGCAGGCACGCGTCTCACTCGGTTCGCACAGAACGCCGGCACGCGTCTCACTCGGCTCGCACAGAACGCCGGCACGCGTCTCACTCGGCTCGCACAGAACGCCGGCACGCGTCAATCGGACGCGGAGTTTTGCCTCGCCACGCACATCTACAAAACAGCGCCGGAATTTCCGCTCAACAGGAGCCTTAAAGTTAAAAGCTTTAACATGCACAAGGAGTTTGACAAATGAGCCCAGAGTGCCTTGCAGCTATGCAGTTGAAATAAACTCTGTGCACCACCGATGCACACAGTTTTGACACCTAGTGTCAAAAGCAGGTATCAACTTTTCCACATCTGATAATGTGGTGGAAACATCAGATGTTACAGTATTCAGGCCCATTAAACGTTTCCAAGAAGCTCTCTGTTCTCCAGTTTAAGTTTAAATCCTTTCAGGGCTCACCCTCTTGAGTCACACTTATGAAAGGCAATTTCCCTCAGTTTTCCAGAGCCTGAAAGCAAATTGCACCATAATAGATGTCTCACACAGTCCCCAACTGCAGATTTTTTTTAGAAGGGTTTAACGTCCCAAAACGACTGAGGCTGTAATAGACGCCGTAGTGCAGGGATCCGAAAATTTCGACCACCTGGGGTTCTTCGCACAGTACTCAGGCCTCTAGAATTTCGCCTCCATCAAAATTCGACCGCCGCGGCCGGGTTCGAACCCGCACCTTTCGAGTCAGCAGCCGAGCGCCATAACCACTTTACCACCGCGGCGGCTATTGTAGCTTTTCATCTTCTGCGAATTTCCACGGCTTCAATAGGCGCTAAATGCACTATAAAGTTCAATTCCCATACATCCTCTAACTTACGCTGCCTTTTCAGCGGGGCGCACTGTCAAAACAGAAATTTTCATTGTTTCTTCAAGTATCTGATCTGATAAATTGAGACCCATTATGAAGCGCTTGTGACGCACCTCAAAGTGCATATTTGTCGTTTTTGCCGGTCGAATGAATACTTGTTATTTCTTTTCCATTCTCCGCTTGCAGCGTGCTATTCATTCTTTTAGTAATGTCTGTTGCTCCGCCACAATTTTTTTAGTTGCCCGTTGACAGAGAGGATATCTATTCTTTTGTTTGCGCGCGGAATGGTTTAAGTTCCCTTTATTGGCCAGCTAAAAAGAAGATCGTCCAAACCTGATGAGCAACATGCAGGTGAAGATGAAGAAGAATATTAACCCAAACTTACGCGCAATGTTCCGAACTTTTTCATCGTAACGACAGACAGCAGAAAATATTTGCCTATACTTTCAATTCCCAGCGGGATTGAAACCAGCGCCTACGTAGAGAAAGCAGCGCCACTTTTTGATATATTTTAGCTTTTAACTATCGCTCCTCATCTTTTTTTTTTTATTTCACGAAAAATGCTGAAAGGAACCTCAAACAACTCATACCTAACTTAAGCCGGCGTCAAAATGTAATAGCGCAGTACACCCATATGTCACTATGAGAATTCACAGCAAAGCTCTTGGAGCGCACACATGTAAAGTCAACACGGTGCAACCAGGCTAGGGTGGTTCTTTCATGGTATATAACCCCAAAACTTAACCACACTGCTCTTCAAATAAGGACTTCGTCGGTCTTGGTGGCTCAACTATTCGACATTCTGAGCAGCCCTGTCAACCCAAAAACTTCGGCTATTACCACATCCTCTGGCGGTATAGCTGCGCGTTGCATATTGTCTTCTTCGTCATCTATCATCCGTCTGTTCTGCACACAAAATGCTCGTTCCCAATCTTTCGCCGTGGCAGTGTATTTCAACTCCTTCAGTGAAGCGGTGTAAACAGTCGCGTAGGTCGTCAGCCACGGCATTCCCCTCCTCCCCATATAGCGCCTTCCCATAGAGTAAGCAAGCGCTCTAGCGCGTAGGACGGCAAAGGCATAAACACTCTGAGCACCCTGGTCGCCATGAAAAATAGAATAGGCTGAACGTGGCTTCACATAAACCATAAGAACCGGCACAGGCAAACAAGAGCTCTCTCTAGCTACTAAAAGTGTCTCATCGTGGTGTGGCTTCTCAAGCCGTGCAAGATGGCAGTGCTACCAAGCGCGCTGCCTTACTCGAAGAAGAGAAACAAAGGGATGGGGGGGGGGGGGGGGGGGAAAGAGGGGCATGATCAACAGCCATAATAAACCTGCCTGAGAACTGAGTGCAGCCACCATCTATGGGCCGTCCTATAGTGAGCAGCTCCTCTCCAGCAAATATTTCGATCTTGCACCTTATTTCAAGCTGGAGATGGACTGAAAAACTTTTTCTTTCCCCTCTCCAGCACTACCCATTTTACAGCGGATTCTCTAGTCGAATCGTTTTTTGTATGGCTTTGGGGGCTTCACTAACCAAAGCTGCGCACTGCCTATGAGCGACGTAGTAAAGGGGCTGGGGGGCAATAAATAATTGAGCCTGTCTGGGGATCTTTAACGTATACTAAGATCGCACAGCGAACAGCCGTTTTAAAGCGCCACTTTTAAGAGCCCGTTCCCCGGGTTGATTGTCGGTGCTGTTTCCTAGGGCCACCAGCGTACCCCGCAGGTTGAAGCAGAGGAGTGAAGTCTGAGAGGTAATGAGGAGGAAGTGTGGACGGCAGTTTTGGCGAGAGCGGTGGAATGGAGCGCTCTCTTTCTACAGCTAGTGCCGCGAAAGACATCGACCTAGGTCTGGCGCGCTTGGTGGGGCGGTCTCTATACGAGGGCTAGTCAAAGAACGAGCATAGGTGGAAGGCAAAAGAAGTGGTCTGTAGCTGTACACATGTGCATAGCTGGCTCGAATTTTCTTGCCTAAATATATTGTAAAATAAAAATTAAGTAGCTGGCTATGTCAGTGAAGCGAGTGTAAATAGTGCTAAACGGCTCCAGGAGAAATAGAAGAAATTGTGATTAGTAGCACAGGGCGTTGCGTTATGCTCAGTTAAAGACAGGAACAAGTAATAGCAAGTGTCCTTTTGTGCGACCTGAATTAAAACATCGGCGTCGACAGGTGAGTTCATGAGATAATGGGACATATGTAGAAAAAGCCAAGATTGGACGAAGAGACAAGTGCGTCAGCCACCTGTTCTCTGTACCGCAGAGAACGAAGAAAAAGGAAAACACAGCCCCGGTTCCCGTCGTTTTTCACAGATTCCTCTATTTGTATTTTAGAGCCGCTTAAGGTAAACTTGGATGACTTTTTTTCCTCTTTGGATCTGGACCAAACCCTGGCCAATCCCTCACCGTGGGTGTGTGCCGTCGTTTTTGACGCAACAACCACAACAACAACAACATTACTCATCGGGATGAACGGGCTGCCGGTGGCACAACAATCTGCAATGCACGCAGTCCTGTAAAAAATGCTTACTAGCCTTGTCCTTGCTATTTCAAAAATGTCCACGCTTTCAATCAACAGAAAGATCAATCAACAGAAAGAGGCTTGGAAAACTTCATGTCTCAGTGGAAAGCGGTTCCAAGGTCAGATGCTACGAGTGCAATCCAAATGAGTTCGGAGAATTAAAGATCGCATCTATGAGAATTATCACCTGAGCTTAAATATCATAATGTGCATCAGACATGTACACACAGATAAAAAAAAGTGTTTAGCAGAAAGCAAAGAGCTTATTCTTTCAGGAGATGAGTTGGCATGGAAAGCTCATCTTGCATGAAGAAGTCTTATTACGATATCGATTGCATATTGCGGTAACTCTGATTAGAAACTCTCTTTACGGGTATTAATATTGCCATAGCCGATGTCGAGTGGAGTAATGTCACCTTTGGTATCTTTTTTTTAAGTAGATATTCTCATGGAATTTTCAGGCCGCCGCACTAATGAACTTTATTCTTGATCAGCTGGACATCGAAAAGGCTTTACTTCCCTAATAAGCATAATGCACATCTTTTAAGCAGTTCGCAAAGGTAATAATTGCTTTCCAAATCAGGCGCCGCCGTTCAAACGCTCATTTGCATTAGGAACAGTTTTCTAATTGGCAAAGCTATTCAGTCAGGCCTGATGTCGACCAGAGGGTTCTGTACTTTTAGGTTATCGCTTGATTTCTAGCCTTTAAGCCTGACTACTTTTTCATCACAGCAAGACGACCGTTCGCAAGTGCCCTGCAACGTTACATGGTATACTGCAGTCTACCTATTCTTTACACTAGCGATCACCAAATTAAGGAAAAAATTTTACCTCACCATACTAAAGTATGTATAAGTATGTATAAAGAACATCTTCGAAGTGAAGCTGATACATAAGGCTAAAAAGAACTTGTATCATGGGTACACCTTACGTGTCCTGAATAATGCCCATGACTTTATGGTATTTCTCAATAATTGCAGTTATTGTATAATGTAGCTCTTGTAGCGTAGTTAAAAAAACGAACTGAATATTGAGCTAAGCTCGTCCTAGTATTTTACAGCAGAAATTTCCCCCAACGAACGAGTGAAAACATTTCAACTTCTAAGGTTTCTTCATTTGTTCATTTGTCTGAGCCTGCCCCCCCCCCGTCTGACTGCCATCCGTAGATCAGGTAACACTACGCATGGCCCCATTCGCCGCATAACTACGCGCTCTGGCTACGCGCGTGGTTAAG
The DNA here is from genome assembly GCF_055824585.1 of Amblyomma mixtum. Classification (NCBI taxonomy): domain Eukaryota; kingdom Metazoa; phylum Arthropoda; class Arachnida; order Ixodida; family Ixodidae; genus Amblyomma; species Amblyomma mixtum. The sequence goes on along the minus strand of NC_143020.1, from coordinate 80,318,415 downwards.
TAACACTCCAGCATGTGCGTTCTCTGCGCCAGCCATGGACTGTAGACTCCTTCAAAGCTGCCAATCGTATGAGTAAGCGCCGGGAGAACTTAGCCTCTCTTTCTCATACCAGTGTGTAGGAATGCGCAATGACAAGGTTTTTGCCACGGGGTGGACAGAGAGGGTGATTACCGTGGAAGAAGGAGGTTTTGATGACGGTGGAGGAATGCTCACCATGAGTTTTGTTCCAAGGCTGAATGCTGCGATATATGGCTATACCGAACCTTTAGCACCCATCGCTGAATAACGCGCTAAGCGAGTAAGCCTAGCTCTTCAGTTCTTTTCACTGTGCTTTTGGTTATGGACATATTCAGCTATAAGTTGCCATTGTTAACCAAATATATACTTTCAAAGGATTATGCGAGTATGGTTGTCGGAATAGGTGGTGCTTGATTGAACAAAGTGTCCGCTTTTTATCGTTCAATATTATTCTCTTAGGCGATAAACACCACAGCTCTCGCTTATGACACAAAATGCTGGTAGAACTTTAGATCGCATGGGCACCATGAGCAGGAGATAAAATAGATGGTCCAGCTATCGCTGTTACTCTGTAAATGAAGAAAAAAACGCATTCGACAGAATGCAAGCAGTTAATAAACCACTACAAGAATAAAAACATGCGGATAAAAGAAATGGGCCCATTCGCTTGCATTTTTCACGCCGAAGTACCAGGAAAGTTTGTGTACAACCGATTAAATTTAGATCGAGGAGCGACCGTTCACCCCAGAATGCCAAATCAAAAGGCATTCAGAGCTTGAAAACAGTTTTTCAAATTTGTGGAAAGAAAACAAACAACGATTTCTTCAAAGAAGAAGCATGCAGCATTTCGAAACCCTCCGGTGGCGTCAGCCTAACGCAAGCGACGGTAAATTAAAGCTGCTGAACGTGTGCGTGGTCCGAACTAAGGCACTACGAAGCAGTCCTCGAAGCACATATCCAAGCACGAAAGTCATCGCCATGTGCGGCCAACGATTTCGAGCGACGACTGGGTCCCGCCAAGAAGAGTGGCTTCAGCGCCGCATGCAAGCATCACTTTTTAGCTTTTCGCCAACACTCGGCCCGGTTCAATCATGCGATTTTCACGACTCACTGAACGTAAATGCGAGGTCGCCCGGGATTTGCTGCACTGACCCGAAAGGAAAGTAAGGCGACTCAAGCGCTTCGCATTAACCTTCGCTCTCATTTGATAGCATGATGCATTCGACTCCTTTTAAATGCAAAGCGAACGCCTTTAGCCGAGACGCGTCACAGATCCTTTCTGCCTTCTGCCACGACCTGTGATTCAGTTATTTCAGTAACACTTGCCAGTTCGAGTTTAGAGTTTTTTATGGTCTGTCATCCTCTTGAGATAACTCTATATTTCACCCGGACGAGAAAAATCAGCGAGTACCACTTTGTGCAACGCTCGCGGTCAGTTTTCGCGCACCAGGGTAGTGCAGCTTTTCAAATATATACTGTAAACAAAGATTGTCAATGAATTTACAGCATACCTGTACAAATAACGCTTCAGATATTGTATAGATTGTCAATGAATTTACAGCATACCTGTACAAATAACGCTTCAGATATTGTATAGACTTTTGTAATTTAAAATTAAAAAAAATTCGTTTCGAGAATTCTATTCAATAATCTGGAAAAGCTATCGGTTATTGACTTCACAATTTTAGAAGATTTCTGTGCAGATAGTCCATGAACAAAAGTCTTCCACACGAAGAATTATACACATTCGATAGATATATGGTTCCACACATTTCGTAGACATCTGTCTAGAGACAGTGTACACAGAGATTCGATTTGTCTAGTAGATCCAGGTCTATAGATGTCTAGAACCTCCATCGTAAGTGTTATAATCTTTTTATTGTTTCTAGAAACTCTTACGTGCGCTGTTAGGTGCATTCTATTAGCGGCTCTTCTTTTCGATGACAACCCTCTAAGTATGGCCGTTACCAGCATGAAAGGAAAATGGTGCAGGCATCGCTATACCATTTTTCAAGTAATTTGTGATGTTCCTCCAGCACTGTACGTTTGTGCCTAGCTGTGGATTATTCATTCGAAGGGTTAGACTGTACACTCTGTCAAAATTCTTGGATTTTATTGGTTTTAGAAATGCGTGGCCAGGCAGAAACTAGATGACATTTATGTAAAATTTCTCTAGATTCCATTAGTTACATAATTGTGCTTGACGCACATAGTCGGTATTTGACATGATCTTTTTTTTTGCTAAACTCAAGCTATAGTAAACGTGGCCACTGCATTCGAACTTTTTTATTAATGATTTTTCATCATCTTGGGGTGGTTGTAGCGTCGAACCTTATCAAGATTTGGTTTGCGTAAATTTAGCGAGGAGGACTAGACCGGGCTCAAACAACAGCGACTGAGCATAATATATCCTAACAAGCCTGTTTTCATGCAGGCATTAAGGCGGATTCCAGCTCTTTGTGATCTGTAACCTCTGGACGTCTCTGTCTTGGGTTTTCAACTTGACAGCTACTGCAAACAAATACATAGCGGCTTCAGGCAATGAGGGCTATTAGCTTATGAGCGTGGCATGGCGGTGCCTTTCAAAAATTCTGATGAGCCTAGAAGTGTGTACGTGATTTCAGTGGACTTCTGACGAAAAAGAAAATAAGGGACGGCCCCTGAAAACTAGCACGAGCGTAAAGGAAAATCTCTCAATGAAAAGTTTCACTTCACTTTTCTGTTCTGACGACGTACACAGATTCGAATTCCCTGCACTAGCAGCTGTCACTGTCATGAAGTATGGAGACTGGTCTCACCCCTTTCCTTACCCTACCACTTCCCTGCCAATTGAGTGAGTGAATGAGTGAATAGAGAGTTTACTACAAAGTTTGCGTGATAGTGCAACTAAGAGAAATTAAGTTAGCCTGCCGAAACCAACTTACTATCACTGAGAATTGCAGTATAATGTTCCGAAAACGTTAAACGCCATATACATTACATGGCGGCGGAAGATGTTATTGAGATGGTCACCACATTCGCTATTTAGCCAAAAAAAGTACATATCTGAGTTCTTTACAGCGTAGTGAAATAGTAACGCTTATTTCCGCCAGCCTAGTACCCAAGAAAATGCCTCTAAGGTTAAACATATGTTAAATAAGACAATAAAACATTGTGACGCCATCTAGTTAAGTAAATGATAAGTACAAACCTCTCGATCAAGAATATTTTTCATTGCATGGCATGCAATGTTCGAACTACCTATGCAGATTTAATAATATTTGCCTTATTAAATTGCTTAAATGCTTAAAACACCGTGGCAAAGTTCAAAACCTTTCTCTGTTGCGGTCCGAGCAGCTGTAGTTGGTTACAGACCAGCGGGAGCACCCATTAGGCTTGGTTGCATCATAATCGAGAGTGTATCACCGTAAATGGTCTGAATTACAGCTGAAACTGTAGGCTAAGCAAGGTTAGTCTTAGCGAAACGCAACAACACCAGTATTGACCAAAAACATGGAGACCAGGACCTCAGGGGCTGCTTATTGGGCAGGCGCGGGCGGCTCTGGCTGGGAAGGATGCCAACATGTTTTCACCTAAACTGCGCGAAAGGCGCAACTGCCACAAGGCTAACTTCTAAAATTGCTTGCGTACGTTAACGGTATTTCCCGGTTTGCACTCTGCGCATACCCACTGTGAACACGCTACTCCGCTAAGCACACAATCAAGCAAAGGCCGCTAAACAAAAACACTTCGATAAAGTGTTCCTCGCGCAATTCCCTCTGAGGAAGCATGGTCAGCGCTGTAATAGGGTAGTCATATTAGAGCAACATCAACAGTACCATCTATCATCTGTGAGATCATCTTCTCATAGGGCCAAATTGCAGGCTCCCATCGTTTAAGGTCTTTCAGAATGCTATTGTGGGTGGCAGTCTACTAAACATGCAGAAACAGCGTGCTTGCTTCAATTCGCTTAGGTCTTCACCGCCGCATGGGTGAGCAAATACAACGATCTATAATAGCCTCGTGCTCACCATCAATGCACTACCAAAACATGTTACCTGCACTCCATTATCCAAAAGGCATATAAAAAAAACTACACCCTACACACCCACTTGGCCTACCTGGTAAGCGCTGGAAGATTTGAAGTGTGTGCACCACAATGTGCTTGGGTGCGTCTGTGCGTACGTGAATGATTACACGTGCCTACCGCAATAAGCTTTCCAAGATCGAGGGAATTTATAAGTAGCGAGAGGACGTGCAAGTAACAAAAGTTCGTCTTCATATTAGGAGAAAACACGAAACTGAATATAAGCTTACCGATAATTAGTGGGAAGATCTTTCAGTTTAAATCACGCATGACCGATTCACGCGACACACGATATATATGTACAGTGTAACTACTCCATCCCAGATGGTTTGCAAAGACGATGAAACGGAAATACGAACGGGTGATTAGAAGGAAAATAAATGTGAAGCCACTGCTTCTCTATTTGCGGTCATTTTGCAAGCACCAAGTAGGACGGGAGAAGAAAGGAAAAAAATTTCGAAGAAGTGCAGGTGCATTTCAAGCATCCCCAAGTGCGTGTTAGCGTGGGCCGCCTTATACTCGGAATCCCGCTGTCGGCGGAAGCATGTTATTGACGATTTCATGTTCTGATGGTGGGACACGAAGACGGCATAGAATAAAAAATGCATGAAAGCATAGAGGGAGCAGTCTTGGAAGAAAATTATAGACATTTCGATGTACAAGCTGTTGCGGCGCAAGCTGTTATTTGGGAACCTTCATGAGGACGTCAATGCTCTTTTAGAGCGCAGCTCTTTGGCGTCCGTTCCTGGGTTTCGCGTCGTCGTCGGCGTTGTCGTCGGCCTCGTAACCAGCTCCGCCCCCTTTCATCCCCCCAGCGCTAGCAGCGACCGACTGATACCGCTGGATGCCGCTGACGCCGCTAGAGAGTCAAGATAACGTGACTGCATAGAACACCGTCGCCGCCATGCAGAAAGAGGAGGAAAGGGTCCCCCCCCCCCCCTGTTCTTGTGTGGCGGATAGGGTGCTCTTCAGTTGCCGACGCGCCGGTTATTTCACGTAGGCCCCGGCACGTCGACGAATACGTGACCACCTTCCCACGGCTAGACCTGGTTCTTAGCGCTGCGGAAGCGAGGGTATCATATTGTTTGTGTCGGCATCGGCGGCGTTGTCCCTGAAACCAACTCCGCAGCTGGGGTTGACTCACTATCGAAAAGGTGAAACAGCTTATTTGCTGCGCTCAAATTTCGCATTAGGAAGTAACGTAATCGTCGGTAATTTTTTGGTATTCATTTTGCCACTGGCAATCGCTTTCCTGTGGGAAAAGGTTTAGGACCGCTTTAATTCAAAATTCTCCTTAAAAGGGCATGCTGACAGCAAGGAAAAAATAGAGCTGTAGATGTGGCATTCAGTGAAGCATAATAAAATTATAACGGCGGTGCTACCGGAATTCTTCGAGTTCTAATTTGCTGAATTTTTTACCCTAGGTGTCTTGATGCATTGGATCGATTGAAGGGTGACTGTCGAAACTTGAGAGCAAAAAAGTTCGCTTTTTGGAGCGGTTTGCCGTGTCATCGGCGCTTTGCATATGCGCAAATATGCATATGAGCTTTGCCTATGCGTGAACATTCAGATGAAATTCTAGCCTCTCAGTCACCGCTGACGCATCTCCTGAGACTAATTTAAAATCTCGGATCTCGTCAAAAAAAGGCTGACCTTTTTGACACTTCTCCACAGGGGGGAATTCTTATTTGTACCAGCTTCTTCCTGACTTTTTATCTGTGGAAATATCAGCAATTTTAATCCGTTCAGCTGTCGCTGTGTCTATTCCTTACTTCTTGTTCTTCGCATATTTGACTGAATTCTTATGTATGTACTAGCAGCTCAAATTTTGACCTTCCCGTTTTAGACGAAATTTCGAAGCCTACTCTATACAGCATAAAAAAGGGCATGTCTACGAGCACTTGAACTTCTGCTGTAGATATCTTCAGAGTTCATTGTGGTTGTGCAGCGCATAGCTAAGGCTCGAGTGACGTCAGCCACTTAATATTTTGTTTTTTGGTCTGGACACTCAATAAAACCTAACTGGCAAATAAAGGCGAAATAGGAGAGGAGCATTTTTTTTCGTCTTTTCTATTTAATCACTTACAAAAGTGCTACTTCAGAGTAACTGGTGTCTTCTGGCCGTTCGCTAGTGGGCATCTCCCTTTGCTTTAAATGTATTTTATTCTTTCCGTGGCATATTCTGTTTACTTTTTCAATTTGTCTTGGTGTTCTATCAAAAGCTTGATTCATCAAAAAGCTCATTCAAAGTTCAGTCACCTTTTCCGAAGCTTCAGTATCACGCTGCGTCACCTTTTGGCAAAATGTCCCAACCAAACAAGTCTGTTAGAATCACGGGGTGAAAGGAAACTCCACAGAGTGCCGCAGGAAACTAGAAACTAGTTTAACTTAATAGCTCGCGGCTTTCATGCGGTTCTTTCATGTGTGAAGTGTCCCCGACGTTCAATGAAGCAGAGAGGCACGATCTCGGCAATGCTACTCACCGCCTGTCTAAAGGAGGTATTCCGAGGTCTGAATTGGGGACATTTGGGGATTATAGTTAACGGAGCATACCTAAGTAATCTGCAATTCGCTGATGACATTGCCTTGCTAAGTGACTGGGGGCATGAGCTGCAAAACATGATCAATGACTAAGGCAGAGCAGTACGGTGGGTCGAAAAATTAACATCACGAAAACCAAAGTAATGTTCAACAGTCTAGAAAGGTAACAGCAGCTCGCAATTGGTAGCGATGGGCTGAAAGTACTAAAGCAATATGTCTACTTAGATTAGGTAGTGACCGCTGATCCGGATCATGAGAGGGAAATAACTAGAAGAATAAGAAAGGGGTATAGCGCATATGACAGGTTCTCTTAGATCATGAATAGCAGTTAACCCGTATCCCTCACGAGGAAAGTATACAACAGTTCTATTTTACCGGTAGTCACATATTTGGCAGAAACGCGGTTGCTAACAAATAGGGTTAAGCTTAAGTTAAGGACAACGCAGCGAGCTATACAAAATAAAAGTATGGATGTAACGTTAAGACAAAGGAAGTAGCCAGTGGGGGTGTGCGAAGAAACACGAGTTAATAACGTCCTAGTCGAAATCAAAAGAAATAAATGTGCTTGGGCAGGGCAGCATGTAAAGCGGAAGAAAGTGAACTAACAGCCATTACGAGTAGCCGACTGGATTCCAAGAGTAAGGCTTTTTGACGGGCTAGTTGGTACATATTCATACTTGAAAGGCTGTGCGCTAAAAAGACGTTCACGGGAAAAAGAATAGAGACGACAGGAAAGAAGCGCTTCTTTCCTGTCGTCTCTATTCTTTTTCCCGTGAATGTCTTTTTAGCGCACAGCCTTTCAAATATGATTCCAAGAGAAGGCAAGCGTAGCAGGGGGCGGCAGAAAGTTAGGTGGGCGGATGAGATTAAGAAACTTGATGGGATACGGTGGCCGCAACTTCCAAAACACAGGGTTAATTGGAGAGGCATGGGAAAGGCCTTCGCCCTGTGGTCGGCGCAGTCAGGCTGATGATGATGATGATGATATAGTTTCAGGTGATTGTTAGTAAGGCCACAAAGTTCGAAAACTGTGCAGGTTAAAACATCATCCGTCGTATTTCCGTTTTAGTCTTGAGACTCCATGCCAGTTCTGTTTTTTTTTCCTTTAGACAGATGTTAGATATATTGGCCTATTTCCCAAATAAATTAAAGTTGTAGTTTTCTCAGTCTTCCTTCCCTCCCCTCCCCCCTTTTTTTCAGGCGCGGTTTGTGCAAGCTTATTATCATTTTGTGCAGAATAGAGTGGCAGCAATTTTGACCTTTTTATTGTTCATGATAATGCCAGAGTTCTCATTCAGTGATAATTTCGGGCGTAGATGTTTCTGCAGTTCTTTCCTTATAACAGGACAAGAAATCCACAAATAACAATCATGAGCACATGCACAGCGAAGCAGAAGGCCTTGTCCGTAGTGATTCCTACATTGTGTTCTATTTTTGCGTGCTGTGGGCATTCCTTTTCTCCGTCATATTTTCCTACTACCCCTGATTTGTTGACCGCAATCCGAAGTGGCTTGACCCTTCGTGAGAGTCGTTCTCAAAAGCTTACAAACTCGTATTCGTTGAAAGAGTGAGGTCGATCGAGAGAGCAACTGCTCTTTCTTTCAGGCGGAGCTCTATATATCTCTGGTGCTTATTAGCGAGGACGTCGGAGCATATGAGTTGCCTAATTTCTCATTGCTACAGCTTAGGCACAGATTGAGTGCTCGCGATTTTTTTTCCCGCCTCTCGGAATTGTGCTCAGTGTTTGTCTTTGATGCCACATAGTTCGAATCTAACTTTTTTGCACATCACTTTTAATTTTGTCGCAACTGTGGATTACGGTCAGATATTGTTACGAACACACTGATCAGAAGGATCTAATGTTCCGTGTAGCAAAATCAGGCTCATAAAGTTTTTCCTCTACTCGCATCAGGCAGTTAAGGCTGCCTTAGAAACCATTGCGGTTCGTGTTTGGTACAGAAAAAATATATATATAAAAACTACTCTTGCGCCGTTGGAGAATCTGTGTGTATATTGATTGCTGTGGTGAAATCTTACGATATGCGAAAATAGTGCGTTCTTAAACTGAATACTTTTCTATAAAGTGCACTCATTCCGAACTTCAGTTCACACGGCTCGAAGCTTAAACGACGGTTTGTGTCAACACTTTCGGTCCTTGGAACCTGACAGCGAAGCCAATCTCGCTAATGATTCAAGGGAACGCCAATGGTGCTACCCTGAGCTGAACGAAGTTACTGTCATCGGAAGGAGAAAGTCTAGGCTAGAAAGGGAAATTTTAGAAGCGGAATGCATGCGCAGGCTGCGACTAGACACATGTGAGTGTGCCTTTTTGGCTTTTCTAGAAAGGGTACTCGGTTCTTCTGAGATAGCTACGCGCTTTTTATTTGCGCCTTTTTTTGTTGTTCTTGGTTAGTTTTCAAGGTCATTCTTCTGAACCCTTCCGTGGACGTTCACTTTATTCTTTCGTGGTACGGATTGCGCAGGCGCACGCTTTTGCTGGGCCACCTTCTTTCCAGTGTGCTCCATTTGGTAGTTACCGCTCGTCCTGTACAGTTCTTCTCCCACGTCCCATCCCTATTGGTGTTATTTTTATCCATTAAAATGTTGATAATGTGTGCCTAATATCGTAAATATTTTTGATGAAATTGGAAAGAATGCAAGTAGAGATCTACAGCTTTCATTTGCATTTGCTTTAAGCTACGAGCTCCTATGTGTCTTTTTTTTTGCACCTGACATGCCTTTTCCAATTCTTTAGATGACGGGGCAAAAAAAGAATAGTTGCTCTGGCAATGGAACATGCTTAAGGATCCGCGGCAGCAGGAAATGGTTTGTACGCGTGCACATCACAATTTCCAGACTCAGGCACTCGGAAGACAAATCTGGAGAAGTCGTCGAAACTGCAGCCTATAGATGCAAAGTCTAGCTAGCATTGACAAAGCCACATTTCGAGCTTGACTACGCCGCAGTCGTGGAGCGGCCCTAAACCGGAAGAGGAGAGCCAGTAGGCTGCGCAGTGAAGAATGCATTCAGGCCATGTAGCGAGGCGAGGAAGCACGAAAGAAGCGTAGTGCCTGCCTAAAGGAGAAGCTATAAAGGAGGCCTCAGTAATGACTTCTTACTGAGGAATATTTAAAGAGGACCGGAAGAAGGTAAGCCTCTGCTAAGCATACTCAATTAGGCCAGCCGGGCTCTGGAATATGGTCCTCAAAGCCGTATTCAAAGACGGCGCTGCACAAGTGGATCGAAGTTGGAAGCTTGCTGACTGGTAAGCCATTTGCAATGTCTTGCAGAGATGCTTCCGGTTCCCAAGGCTTCTTGAGCAGTCGCCGTTAGCTGATCATTATGCCGAGCATTCTCGGCGCTTTCAGGTTTTATTCACCGGCGCACACTTCCTGCATAGATGGCTGCTGGGGAGAGTTTGATAGGAGGATGAATAAAGGACATTGCCGACCAGGAGTTACATCGGTGCATAAACATTTCCTGGTTCCTATAATTTTACCCTCAGTCCTGAAAAAAAATGCATATAAGGCAAAGACTTTTGGACGTAGTGTCCGCATGGGTAAGCGGATAACAGAGTGCCCCAAATGAACAAAGGGCAAGAAGGACGAATGCGGCTTACCTTTGTTCACTTTTACAATGAATTTGAGTAAATTTGCTGTCGCCGTCCTGACATTTGCGAAATAAGAACTGATATATAAATTTAAATTTTAGGTTTTATTAGTATAAGAGGGTTGTTACTGCTCTTTCCTTTTCTATGAGCAATAAGGCATGCTTTTCCACTCGAATTTTAGATTTGTGGCACTTTGCAGGGACATAAAACTGTAATAAATAAATTCATGGCGGCATCTTGCTATTACATTGTATGCAACGCCATGCAACGTTGCTCTCCTAGAACGTTCATTAGGAACATAAATATACTGCTCACCCTAGCTCCACAAATGACGGAGTAAACGGCTGCTGCAGATTTGCACAGCGTAGGTTTTACTTACTTCCAGTGATTAGCCCAACATGGAGAGCGGTTGCGTGAATTCCTTAAGTGCTTGTGCTACCGAAGCCTGTACTGCGTGGTAATGATACATTCTGTGCACTAATGTTTTGGTTCCTCAATCCAACACCCTTTTCCAGCCGCCGCGGTGGCTCAGCGGTTATGGTGCTCGGCTGCTGACCCAAAAAACGCAGGTTCGATCCCGGCCGCGGCGGCTAGAATTTCTTTGGAGGAGAAATTCTAGAGGCCCGTGTGCTGTGCGATGTCAGTGCACGTTAAAGAACTCCAGGTGGTCGAAATTTCCGGAGCCCTCCACTACGGCGTCTCTCATAGCCTTAGTCGCTTTGGGACATTAAACCCCATAAACCAAACCAAACCAAACCAAACCAACACCCCTTTCCAGCGATCTCGATGTCCAAGGACGTAAACGTAAATAAACACTGTCTGCAATGCTAAAACCAAGCGTTATATACATAAGCAATTAGCCTGCTGTGCTGACAGCTCTTGCTCCACATTGTGACTAGTTTCTTAGCATATTTCTATAGCTAAAATATCAGGTACAAGGCATAGGTTAGGGTATAGTTTAAAATAAAGGAGCGCGAACCTAAGGCATCCAGAAGGTGAGAGGACTGGAAATCTGTATTTTTTTAGGTATGAACCAACAAGAACGAACCGGAAATACAGTTTTGAGGAATTAGAACTGCTTTGTGGTCAGTGTTGCATTCATAGAGTGAAAAAATGGACTGATATGTATTGTTTCACTGCTGGCACTTGATTTTGCCTACGAGGGTTTGTAGGGAGCAACTCTTTTTGTAGAGCGGTACTTCATAATCAACTGTGACAGGTAGCGTATTTCATATGCCAATTTTGCTCTTCGCATATAATATCCTAAATTTATGCTGAAAACAGAGTAATTACCGGATAGTTCGCATTTTTTTCGAAAACCTTTTTCCCCCCTTATAATGCTGACGATCTTGCTGCCGATATTATTGTTAAGTTGATTTAGTTAACGGGCGGCTGAAATGAACTTCACACTTCGTGTCGCTATTCAGGCAAACATCTGTTGTTTTTGCCAGAAGGCAGGGGTAACCGCAGTGAGCAAGTGGGTTTATGTGGACTCTCGGGAAAAATTCATCCTTCCAGACTGCTCTGTGATGCGTTAACCCAACTTTTAAATGATGGCCCGACGGTGCCCATTTATGTGCGCACCTAGTTCATATTCCATGCCCTTCTTCGCCTTCCATCTTTGCCGCAGAGGGAGCACTCACCGTGGGAGTGCATGCAACATTACAGCGGCCAGTAGAAACAAGCTCCACTACCATTCCTGGCCGTTGCCTACGAACAAGCGCATTCGTGCATTTAAAGTCACTATGGAAACAAAGAATTTCGTGACAAGAAAAAGAACAAAAACACTCACTTTATTCAAGCATGGCTAGCTTCACTGCTACTCTAACCTCGGGCTTTTCGCATAGTATGTGCGTCTGTCTTCAGGTTTCAGGGAAATGTCCCTCGGTTCGTTGAGCAGTCCCGGAATTAAGGTGATGGCAATGTGAGCGCTGCGAAAGACTTGAACTTTTATTAATTTTTTTGATGCTCTGTAAATTTCCAGCTCTACGTAGGAACCTGTAACAAGCCAGGCCGTATGCTGTGTGTCGCAGGCTAGTTTTTAAAAGCGCTTGTTGCCACGCGACAAGCACTGCAAATTTTTAATGAACGCAGTCTTGGCCATTGCTTCGCCGCCGCTAAATTGTACTGCAACCTTAAAGTTGGTGTTCTTGCTTTCTTGGATCATAGTGTCTGTTGCGATGCTCTGAAAAGGCTTGAGCTCCAGCCTCGGCATCAGCAAGCAGGAGTCTCTAAGTTCTTGGAATAATGGCACGCAGAAAATAAACTGAAAATTACTTCTAATGAAAGAGCTCTGGAGAGCGAAACTTTTTGCTTGACAGAGTTCAAGCAAATGTTGCAAGGCACTAGAAAAGGAAGGGATTGAATAATAACGGGTCAGAAAGGAAACGCAATATTATGTTGTGTATAGAAAGCATTGTTAGCACATTTCATGAATGAAATGATTAATGCTAGAGGTTGCCTGAAAGCCAGTGATAGTACCGACTTTTAAGGGTCTGCCACAAATCCTACCAGGTTTTGAAGTGTTACAATGAGGATGCTGTTCGTATTCTTATCTTTATTTAGTAGCTTTTTATCGCTAACGTAAACATTTCTAATTCAGACTTTTAGTGCGATAGCACATTACAGTCGCCATTCCACACATTTAGCTGTTGTGTGTCTTGTCTGTGCGAAGCCTGTTTTGGGGCAGACAGCCCACAGGTTAGCAGGCAGCCTGATCGGAAAACCGATTTTCTTTTCTTAAAAAACTAAGCTTATAATTCGCAATATACTCTTTCAAGCAGTCAAGCAGTTCATGCGCCCGCTCTCTCACACACACACACACACGCGCGCGCGCACACACGCACGCACACACACACGCGCGCACACACACACGCGCGCACACACACGCGCACGCACGCGCACACCCACACGCACGCACGCGCACACGCAAGCGCACACACGCGCGCACACACGCAAGCGCACACGCGGGCACACACGCGCGCACACACGCGCGCACACACGCGCGCACACACGCGCGCACACACGCGCGCACACACGCGCGCACACACGCGCGCACACACGCGCGCACACGCGCGCACACGCACGCGCACGCACGCGCACGCACGCACGCGCACGCACGCACACACGCACGCACGCACGCACACACGCGCGCACACACACACACACACACACACACACAGATATTGTGTGTGTCTGTGCGCAGAAGAAAATCTTGCATCTCCCAAGCCGCAGCACCTAGATTACGAGGCACTGGCACATGGCGTAATGGCTCCACCACTGCACCAGGCATTATATGAGAATCCCCAGGGATCTATGAAAGTCGACAATGAGCTATTCCGCACATGTGGGAACCCATAATCGCTATCCGAGCAAATTCCATCCGCGAACAATAGATTCGAGCACCGGAACATAAAGTGTAAACCAAAGTGTTAGCGCACCTGATTGGCGTTTGGTTAAACTACGCAAATGGAACGCCAGTTTTTTTTTCTGTGAAGTGGTTATTTTCTGCCTAGCAGTCACGGAACACGCGTCCGCCCATTACATTTAAAAAGACGCAATATATCAACTTTGTTCCTTACTGGCAAACGTAATCAAATTATAAGTATGGTCCTGTTTCACTTTCGTACTCTGGCCGCAGGCACGCCACGAAGTGCCAGCTTACGAAGATACGTCAAAAACTGAAGCAAACTGCACTCTGGTCCATATTTTTACTTTAAAATGGCGGTTATTTCAAGTAACGGGTGGAATCCAGGCAGCAGTAGCGTACAACAAACTAAATAACAGTAAAATAGTGCAAACGCATTCAAAAACGATAAAATGCACTACGAAAACGCCAGAAGTCGAATCAGCAAATGCACATAAAAAGTTTATTTCGCTATTTTATTTCTGTGATCAATAATCAACGCCAAACAAACGTTGAATTATACAAACTCCGTCTTTAGTGCTCTACTGACATGAGAGGAATGAAGGCTCGCTCTTCCATAACATAACCTGGGTACTAGGACTCTGCCAAAATATTTTTCAAAGAGGCTGTTACCAAAGAAGGGGGCGGACTTTTGTGGCACCACCGCTGATAATATCTGGTTTGGTTTGGTTTATGGGGCTTAACGTCCCAAAGCGACTAAGGCTATGAGAGACGCCGTAGTGGAGGGTTCCGGAAATTTCGACCACCTGGGGTTCTTTAACGTGCACTGACATCGCACAGTACACGGGCCTCGAATTTCTCCTCCAAAGAAATTCAGCCGCCGCGGCCGGGATCGAACCCGCGTCTTTCGGGCCAGCAGCCGAGCATCATAGCCACTGAGCCACCGCGGCGGTCGCTGATAATATCTGAATGTTTTAATTGCTCTCAGACTTGGCTCTTATATTTTCACTGGCGAGCTGCGTTCACATTTCTGACTTTCTTTTTTAGATTCACTTGACTGCTGTTTCTGTTTCGTGGCTGTCGAACCTAGCCTTGTCGGGTATAAACAGGTTGAAATTTTTCACCTTGAACATTAAAAAAACGTTAAAAAAAGGGCTTCAAAATTTTTAAGCCATTTCCTTAATTTTTATGATTTGTTTGCACTAAGCTTTCGATGTTCAGGATACTACCTTTGCCGAATCACCACATTTTCGCTGCGCAAAAAATAAATACGAGCAATTAGAATGGACAACAGTTATATTTATTCTTTTTATCTAGTATACCTTTATGTAGAAAGATTTGCGATGACTGTAGTGATGTTTGCATGGTTACTTATTTTTCAACGTGGCACCTCCTGGGGGAAGAGCGGTGACATGTAGATACTTGTGCTAAATCTCCATCTTTCAAACGCATTTCTTAGCACTTGTAGTGGCTTTCAACGAAGCAATCATTGCGAACTTCGCATAAAAACAAAATTTCTCATTACAGGCCCCAAAACACTTTCGACAGGCACATTACCCTCTGTTGATAGAAAAAATTTCTTGTTTTCAGTCCAAACATGGTCTTAAATAAGTTGGGGAAGACTGACACGGTTTTTATCATTGGCACCTGTAAAATTTCGCTGTCAGAAAATACTTGTCTTCGAATAATTGTTATTTTTTTAGCCAAGCATTGATAAATATATAAGTGTAATAGCGAAGCAAAAAAAATGAAGGGAACACTTAATGTCAACCTTAGCGATAAGAGGTGGTCAATTTATTAAACTAATTACCATGTATGCGGAATTCCTCATAGCACCAATGACTCCGAAACATGACGCCGGATTTTCTGGAGAACGAAAAGTTGAGGCTATTCCTTTAAAAAGAAGAAATTTTGCGTCACTTTTTTACAAGTAAGTTTCACTCGGATCAAGCATGAGTGTCATATAAGTGCCGCGCACTTGCAATTTTGGTAAGACTATTGTTAGAGATAATTTCTATACCACTAAGAAAGACACTGAGTTTCAGAGATAGTTGGCTGTTAGACCACGCCTATGTACAGTATTAGAGATTAATAAGAGCTAAGTGATTAGCACTGCCAAAATGAGGCAATGGCCAGCTGAACTAGAAGTATTTTAATCTATTCGGACCGTGTACTGACTCTAGCGGAACCCCGGTTCTTTCCGCCTCATTGGAGATCTTTAGTCTGAGGTTTGCACGAATTGCATGCAGCTAGTTATATAGCGACAAAAATTTGCTGGCTGGTTCGAAATCCGTAATTCTCAAGTTTATGCAACAAAATTTTATTCTTGACAGAGTGGAATGCTTTTCTTATGTCAAGAAATATGCCTAGGGTGATCTTAACTCTTTCTGTTACTGATTGTACTGCTGTGCCTGTAGAATGATCTCTGCCGAAACCTTGCTGTTCTCTAGCTAAAACCACTTATTTTTCAATAAAGTCAGGTATTCTCTAAGCGATTACTTTCTCGACCAGCATGTTAATACAACTCAATAAGCTAATCGGGCGGCAATTTCAACACCATTGAGAATATCGTTTTTGTAGATCGGTAGAACCCTCCAAATCCACAGCGTGCTCTACACCTGTGCTCCTCTTGCGCGCTGGTCTACCTGCTCGATCTTTGAAGAATTTGAGACCAATGAGCGTCCTTCTACAGTGTAGCGTCAAAAAAATCTTCTTCAAGGTGCTCATTCGTCCTCTTATAGAACCCACTCAGACTGCGGCATATAGTACTGAGTTTGTTTAGATATGTGGTATAATTTGAAGTTAATGAATGGTGAGAGCCACAGACGTTCGTCTAAACTGTGATACGCCGTGATCATTTACTCGTCGGTTGACTACCTGATGTGATAGAGTTACACAGCGACTTGGGCGTGAAACTGAAGCCGTCGAATAACCACTACTTGGTTTTCCATCAATCCAAATCAGTGTGCTTTGGTTAGTTACAACATATTTTCAAGCAGAACAATTTTCATCATTTCGGAAGAATTATGATCTGCCGATAACATTCAGCGTATTTATTTGCTGGGTGTCGGCAGGCAGCAGCGAGAAGTACGTTGTCTAGGTTCCTTCCACTCGACTGCAACAAGCTGCAAAATTAATTAACTTCAATACATCTCAGCCTCCACGTTGCGCACATGTTTACGTCCCCAGGATGAAAGAAAGTTACAACTAGCGACGCAATTATCAAGAGCAGCTATGACAAGCTTGTACAATATTTTCAAAATGGGCAACGCTTTCTGCACGAACCGCTCATATTAAAACGCTTTTTAGGGGCGGTCATCGAGAACGAATACATATTTAAGGAACTGAGAACTGAATGACTCGGATGAAACTGCCGGTGATTGCGACGTTTTGTATAAGCCGCCATGGCGCGTTGAGGCCAAAATCATAGTACTTAATTTTCTACAGTGTGTCCTTCATAGCCTGAGTCGCTTTACGTCGTTAAACCACATAAGCCTTATTTCACTACAACTTAAAAAAAATGTTGGAATCGCGCCCAGGTCATCGTCTGATGGCAAATTTCAACTATATTGCCAAATATTTAGAACTAACGAAAAATGTTTCGTAGTTCGTAAGCTATTTTTACTCCGTAATGTGATTACTGACTGGAGGAATCTTTTGGTGGAAGCAGGTGTAGTTTTCGCTGTGCTGTGAGCCACAAATAGGTGTCAAAAACTGGCTTCAATTTCAGCCGCCACAGTTTCAGACGGTGCACAGTTAAATCCATATTCACTTCTTATCGGTAATCTTAATGACTTAAACGATGACGCTATTAGTGTCGCTTTGAACAGCAGGAGTTGAATGAAAAGGCTTCGCATATTTGAGAAAATTTCCGGGAAATTAAACTCGGCCTTTAAGGGCATTACGCGATAGCGTAAATGGGTTCCTTCAGCAGCTGCTATTGCCCACACTCACATCCCTATTGAAAAAACTCTGCGTGAGTTTGCACGAGAACAGTGATTTTTGTACGATCACGTTCATTTTGCACACGAATGCGCAGAAATTGTGCGTTACCTGTACGCATTCTGTGCGTCCTGTGTGTACATGATCGCGTACTGTGAGCTGAAAGACGTACACGCACACTCTTTGTGTGTAAAAAATCGTGGACTCTCGTGGACAACTCTCTGTGTGTGGACATCTGCGTGCTGAGAGGGGGCTTGCCGAAGCTGTGCGTGCTTATGTGCACACGAGCAAGCTCAGTGAGGCTGCGTGTGGCCATGTGTGCGTTTGCTTGCTTAGTAGCAACTTGTCGAGACTGTAAAGGCCCATTTAGGGTGAAAGCAAAGTTCGAGCATTCAGTTAATGATTACTTCTCAATAATGAGCAATAAGCTCACGTTTTGCTGTTTTATAATTTTCGTCTTGGCGTAAGTACCCATTAATCATTTTCAACTTCAGCAAACAAATAACCAAAAAATTATCTTTTAGTGCAAAATGGCAAGAACTTGTCAACATTGCAAGTTCATTATAAAATAATGTAAAAAACAAGCTTCTAACGACTCTTACAGCATCCTTCAGTTCTTCCTTTAACCAATTCTGAAAGTTACAGATATCTTATAGATGCATGATGAAAGCCATCCAGAGCATTTATGTTGTCGCCCGTCATGCAGACAGCCATATTTCGAAATCAGAAGCAACACAACCATTTGTTGCTTGCACTCGAAAGGAGTCAATCAATGGAATAACTCTGAAAGGGCAACAGTGTCTGTTAGGTGCAACAAACAAGCTTGGGGATATAATCAGGTTCAATCAAACATGACGTGCAGAAAGCGAATTGTGAGCTGTAACAGGAATGTTACGAGGCAATTTCTAAAACCATTTCCAAAGTCATTAGCATAAATTTACATACACGTAAAAAAGCCATGTAAGCCTACATGAAAAGACAGTTTTGAATTCACAGTTGGTGTCAAAAGTTCAGAAATTAGTGCCCTCTCTCAATTTCAGTGACAAATCACAGATCGATTAATTAATTCCCAGTATGGCTCCAGAACAAATCCAATGAATCTCAAATGTGCGAAGTATATATACCACACATGTTGCCTGATTAGCACCAGCATTGCATGATGCATGACGAAGTATCACACTCTTCATTCTTCTTCAATCTGTTTTGAAATTTGCACTACCACAAAGACCATCTGGATGGACTATGATTCCATCATATTGCTGAGAGTCACATTTGGAGACCAAGAGCAACACAACAGTGTGCTGCACATGAGTGGATATAATGCACTGGGACAACTGTGCACAGTAAGGAACGCTTGTAAGGCGTCAGGTATTTGCTTGGGGAATGTAATCAAGTTCAGTCATGTTTCATGTGTAGAAAGGAAGATAAAAGTTGTAGCAGAACTATGAAATCCAACATCCAATACTGAACTTCCCCACGTGATCTACACACACATAAAAAGCACGAAAGGATAAGCTCAGCGGTACTGTTAAGTTTGATGCCCTTTGAGGTTTGACTTGCGCGTCTGTATGCAACCATCAAATACCATCTTGAAGTTACCAGAATGCCCAAAACAACTTTGTTGAACTGTTCTACTCTAAACTGAAATACTTTTCCTGAAAACATTTTTTTTGCAACATGCTGTGTAGCTAATTATAAAATAAAGAAAAGAAGCTGATAAAATTTTCTCATCTCAAACGTACTGATAAGTACACAAATCTGAGTGCTTTCAAGAGAGGTGACGCACCCGGTATTCAGTGTCCAGAAGCATACATAATGCTGCAGAATCCTATAGCAAGAAAATTTCTTTTAGTTGACAAATGGCTATGTCTGGTCACAAAGTCAATACCAAGTAAGGCGCATATCCTAACCTGCAGTTACATGAAGCTGCACGTGCTTCATAGGCTGTAACTCCGCCAATAACTGCTACATATTTCCCACCTCTAGCACGAGTGCGGAATCAATATACAGCATGGAAACAGCAGTTTTGTTGCTTTAGCTTCTTTACTATGCTGTTTAGGCAAGAGACGAGTTGAAATATTTGCATGGGCAGTTCTAGATTGAAGTAACGTAAAAAACATCCGCACTCCTTTCTGCTGAAGCGACTGGTGGACCACTTTTGCATGTCGCATCTCGTATGACTTGCTAAGGGTCCAGACTGACACACGCACTTCGTCAAACCTTCACAGAAAACACTCTTCGCTTTTGCTATAAGCTCCGGCCACAGGCAGTAAGTGTCCCGTCACCGTTCACATCGCAAAAGAAGGCAGCGCTCGCAGGCGGTCAGTTTGAGCTGACAGCGACAGGCGTTGCAGGCACACCGCCGACTAAGTTTCCAAGGAAGCCACACTGTAGAAGGGCGCCGTCTTGTAATCGAAACACACCACAGAAACAATGGCCACTGTCGCTGCTTATGAGCCAGGCATTTTTGCAACGAAGTTAGCAGAGCAATAGGCCGAAAGGTTCGACTCATCAAACGACGGCACCGCACTGCTGACCTCATTATCGTTGTCGACCAGACAACCATAACACATATGCCCCGACGGATCGCTTAATTGGGAGCTGCTACTACTCTTGGATGAGAGCGCGCCCACCGGCAGCACACACCGGTAATCCTTCTTCTTTTGCGATTCCAGCACAGTAACAGCGGCGCACAAGACCGCCCAGCAGCAGCACGAGAAAACAAGCGAAGCTCACAGCGGTGATCTCAGAAACCATGCAGCATGTCGGATAGGCTTTGGATTTGACGCGCTAGACCATGCCCACTCACGCACGCACGCACGCACGCACGCATGTACCGACACGCATATTCATGCGTCCACGCGTCACAAATTTCTCAAGTTTTTAATGCTAATATGTGCACAAGAACTTAATTATTTTTGTAACGAAAGTTTCATTTGGTTTTAATCCTTTGCTATCGCACTGCCCAAAAGCATAGAGCCCGAAAGAGACGACCTGGAGGAATGCCTGGAGGCGATGCCTTTCTAAACGGCCCGAAGGAAGCCGGAACTGGCCGAAGCGCTAGCCAACGAACGCAGCGTCTGGGAAGGGACAGCATGGCGGACAGCGTTGCTACGTTTGTCGTGGTCGGTCGTGGTCCTCCTTTGTGGTGCCGAGGGCGTGAACCATCGCTGGAATGAGCATTTGTCACTCTTCCGATATGTGATGTGCCGACAGCAGTGAAATTCGCTAAACCTGTGTTTATAGCGTGCGTCAGCGGGCTCGACGGATAGCGCGTCGTCCTTTGCGCGCCTTCACTGGAAACGCTATGCTGACGGCGGGGCTCATTTCCTCCATGGCGGAGCAGCTGGTGGGAGACCACTACCCGGGTGACATCTCGCATCTTGGGGGTAAGTTAATTTTCTTCGAACCTGTTCATTATTTCAAAGCCTTTGCGCACAACTGGCCACGTCAACACAGCTAGTACAGAGACGCGAAGACGCAGTGCCTATCGCGGCAGCACGCAGCGCTGAAAGGTTGTTTGCTGGCGGCACACGGGCATGAATGCGCGTGTAGTGTCAGTGGTCACACGGTCATGGTCAGTATGCCATGCAAATATGCACAGCTGATCCGATCGCGGGGTGCACGATATCGGCGCCGTACTGCCGCCGTACTGCCATTCATCTCTCGCCGAGAATGGAATATGTGCCCGCGAATAGATCTTCGGCCCGGGCTTTGCATTCTCGCCGCATGTTACGCTGTAATTGAAGTAACAGCGCTCGAGCAGTATAACTACGTAGACTGCGATTCAGCTGTATGCCTTAGGATTGAGCTTCCTCCTCTTTCACTTGTATTTCACTTGTACTTTTATAAATTGTGTATTTAAGGTACGAAGCTCCGTATGATCCAGCTGCGATCGTACTTATAGCCGAGCCAGTGTAGTCGAGCCTTGAATAGCAGAACGGTGAGATAAAAACAAATTGCTCTGAAGTTTTTCGCCTCTATTTTGGCATTCGCTTTTTCATACTTTGGCTCGGAGCTGAAATGGTACAAACAACTGCAAAATGCACACAGGTGCCCTAGCTCCATTTGGCCTAAATCCCGAAGTTGCAGTGAAATTTAAGGGTAATTGAGCCTTTAATATGTACGAAGAATAAACTTAATTGTTTCATGATTATAACCAATGGCGCAAATAAATCTGACTTTGACTTAAATATGCTGAGGTACCTCTCCAATACCTTATTTGATGTTAAAGGAAAAAGTGTGGTTTTTCTGCAATTGGCACTATTAATTCATCATACCTGTGAGAATGTGAAATCAGTGCTAATCATGCCAGATTTCAAATTGAGGGACGCATGCAGAATTTGAAGCAAACCAGCCTTCTACTGAAAATATCGTTCTGCTGTGGTCTGTTCTTTTGAATGGTGGCATGTATTGTAGAAACGATGCTGGATATCGATATGCAAGTGATGTCTCGTCTGAGGCTAGCTTGTGAATGACTGCCGTGGTTATGAATTTCTTGTTGCCTGGCCCACTTCGAAATGTGGTTAAACAGTCGTGTTCCATTCTGCGACCGGCTCCTTTTTGTGCCTTGCATTTTGCCTTACATGCTTGATTCTAGTCCATTTTTTGCACTGTGCTGCTGTTAAATGTGTCTTTTTACCTTGCAGCAAGCTCCACATAGCCTTACCAGCAATGCCTCTTCCAAGCTCTCCAGTATAGCTGTGCCAGCCTTTCACTTGGTGCTAGGATGCCCAGCAAGCAAGCAGGCTTTTGAGGTAAGCACTGAAGACATCTTCCGACACAAGTAGCTTTTATTTTCCTAGTCCACTGCTACTTGTGTGACCCCTCGTTATGTTGATTTTTGCAAGTTAGGTTGCCTATTAAGGGCTCTCTTTTGTTTTTCACCTGCTGCTGTGGCCTACTGCATTGGTGTTCGGCTACTGAGCCCAAAGACGCGGGATTGAATTGTGGTGGCTTCGTTTCGACAAGGCGAAATGCATATTTGCTCGTGTGTTATGCAATGTCAGTGCATGTTAAAGAATCTTTGGTGGTCGAAATTTATGCACAGCCCTCCTCTATGAATGGAGCTATTGTTCAACTTTGAGGCATTAAAAGGACACTGATGGCAAGCTGAAGTTGACCTGTGATGATGAAGTTCCGCATCCTAACCACAAAGACGACACTTTTTCTGAAAGTGGAGCTTTATAAGCCAGAGAAAGCAAAATATACAATTGTCATCAGCACTGGCTGATATCGGAAATAAATTGCGATGCGCTGACTCCGTTTTTTTTGGCACAGATTCCAGAGGCTAGGCTGAACTGCCATTCACCTCAGAACGGTTATCATGGAGTCCTTTGTGTAGACTTCATGAGTTCAAATCGAGTGTCGGGAAAATTTTTAAATGTAATTTTTGCGCCAATCATTGTGTTGATGGCCTTTGCGCTGCTGTTAAAACCCGGGATAGCAGTATGGTATCCCATAAAACTAGGTTCAGGACTTGCAGGAAGTGGTTTATCACATTCCGCTAGCTTGTGCAAGAAACTACTTCAGGGATATGTGCAGGTGTCTTTAATGTGTTCCTGAGTGAGCACTAACTCGTTAGGGGGAAGGCAGCTTCTAATCTGGCACTACAGTGCCAATGTCGTGAGTGTAAATCATAAGATGACCCATCAGTGTGTACGCCTGATTTCTGTGACACTTCAGTGGTGTATAGAAGTGGTAAACAAATCTGTAAGGTATTTGATGCATATCTCCAAGGCAATGGCTGTATGAGTAGCGAAGCCATTAGTCAATCTTCAACGGAAAGAATTTTCTCTTTTAGATGACGTGCTTGTATATCAGTGACAGTTATTTGTTGTCCTGCCTTTCGCTGGTGTGGGTCATGTGTGGCGCATCTTCATGCGAGCCTTCTTTTCCTTCACAAAAAATTCAATTGATAGTACAACCTGTTTTCTTCTCTTTTCCTGTGTTGCATCTTTTGGCTGGTTTTAAATCTGTAACTGAGCTCAGACCGTGATAATTACAGCCGGAAAACAGGGCTACTGAATGTGAGCTTGGCATACATGCGTACTGTATGTGTGAAAGTGCAGTTTACAATATTCAGAAATGCTTGATAGCCTTACAAGAATCTAAAATTTTGTTGGTATTCCTATTTGTTCTCTGTTCAAGTGTCGAGAGTTTTTCCGCTTCATCGTGTGATTAGAGCCACTTTGGTACTTAAGCTGAAATCTTTTCTTTAGCCTGCATGTTTCTCACTTTTGGGACAGAAATGTGGAGGCTAATTAAAAGAGTTCAGCTTAAAAGAGTATAGACACCTAATCTTGGTGGCATGTTTTCTTCTCTATAATGCTGCGGAAGACACTACTATGCATGAATCACCATCTGGTATTCGCGTGAGACCGCTGAATAATTTATAATCAACTTTTTCTGCCATCCTGTTTCGGTGAACAATTTGACTATGGCTATGACATCAAAGAGAGGTTATAGGTCACGTGAGGCGTGGTAAAACTGCACTTATAATCGCTGCTTCATCATTTTAATTCGCTACAGCGCTGACACCAGCATTCCTTAAGAGCCAGAAGTACCAATTGTATTGCAGTTTTTCATGCCTCACGTGACCAATAACCTCGCTTTGACGTCACAGCCATCATTCAGCTGTCGAAACCAAAACAAATACAGCAGGAGAAAGAAATTTGATTATAAATTATTTAGCGGTCATAGGAGGATGCCATGTGGTAATTCATGTATAATACTTTATGCCTTATTACAAAAAAAAAACACATGCCAAACAATAAGGACAGCAAAGTGTGCTATGGAAAGAAAAATGATAAGTCTAACATTACGAGACCAAAAGGGGGCGGAGTGGGTGAGGGAACAAACGCGGGTTAATGACATGCTACTTGAAATTAAGAGGAAGAAATGGGCCTGGGCGGGGCTTGTAATGGGAAGACAACATAACCGCTGGTCCTTAAGGGTAATGGAGTGGATTCCAAAAGAATGCAAGCATAGCAGGGGGCGGCAGAAACTTAGATGGGCGGATGAGGTTAAGAAGTGTACGGGGATATGGTGGCCACACCTAGCAAAGGACTGGGTTAATGTGGAGACATGGGTGAGTCCTTTGCCTTGCAGTGGGCCTAGTCAGGCTGATGATGATGGTATGTGTCGCACCTGCTGCTTTGTGCTATCAGCTGGCCCATGCTTGGCCGACCAGACTAGCCAAATTTGTGATGTGGGTTTTCTATTGCACCTGCATTTGTGTACACAGGACTTGAATGGTAGCAGGCGATCCTGTGCATGTGTTCACGCCGCAGCACACATGACCCACACTGAAAGCTTCTCTGCCTTTAGTAAGACAGCTGCATCAGTCTGGGGCATAACGTATCTCAGTGCTAGAGTATGAGCAAATTGCTCTCGAATCTTAATCTGGTATCAGGTAGCATAGCGCAAAAGAAGGCTAGCGCGGCTGCCTAATATTCTCTTGGGCAGCTGTGTTGGATTTTCAGTGCCTGTTAGTGTAATCCGTGAAAGTTCACTGTAAACCATTCGTTTCGATGTAAATTAGGAAGTCCTTAGAGCCCTGTACTTTTTAATGATAACAAGGTATTGCAGTAATTCAATTGTACCTGTTCTCTTTCAACACAGTAAAGTGCTGCTGGGTCGAGTTCACAGTTTTACTTTGTAGGTGTGCTCAGGCTGTCATCATCATCATCATCAGCAGCAGCAGCAGCCTGACTACACGCACTGCAGGGCAAAACCTCTCCCATGTCTCTCCAATTAACCCTGTCCTCTGCCAATTGTGGCCACCGTATCCCCGCAAACTTCTTAATCTCATCCGCCCACCTAATTTTCTGCCGCCCCCTGCTACATTTACCTTCTCATGGAATCCACTCTGTTACCCTCAAGGACCAGCGGTTGTCTTGCCTGCGCCTTACATTCCCTGCCCGAGCCCATTTCTTCCTTTTGATTTCAAATAGGATTTCATTAACCCGCGTTTTTTCCCTCACCCACTCCGCCCGCTTCCGATCTCTTAACGTTACACCTATCATTTTTCTTTCCATAGCTCGCTGCGTTGTCCTTGAAATAAGCTGAACCCTCATTGTTAGCCTCCACATTTCTGCCCCATAGGTGAGTACCAGTAAGATACAGCTGTGTTAGACTTTTCTCTTGGGGGATATTGGCAACTGGCTTTCACGATCTGAGAGAACCTGCCATATGCGCTCCACCCCGTTCTTATTATTCTAGTTATTTCCCTCTCATGATCCGGATCAGCGGTCACTACCTGCACTAAGTATACATATCCTCTTACTACTTCTAGCACCTCGCTACCAATTGTGAACTGCTGTTCCCTTGCTAGGCTGTTGAGCATTACTTTGGTTTTCTACGTGTTCATTTCTAGCCCCACAATTCTGCTCTGCCTGTCTAACTCATTCATCATGCTTTGCAGTTCATATCCTGAGTGGCTTAGCCAGGCAATGCCATCAGGGAATCTCAAATTACTTAGGTATTCTCCAGTAACTCTTCTCCCCAACTGTTCCCATTTCAGGCCCCGGAATACCTCCTGTAAACAGGCAGTGAATAGCATTGGTGAAATCGTGTCTCCCTGCCTGACACCTTGCCTTATTGGAATTTTATTGCTGACCTTATGGAGAACTATGGTAGCTGTGCAGTCGTTATAAATATCTTCCAATATTTTCACATAACACTCTTCTACACCCTGATTCCACAATGCCTGCATGACAGCTGTGGTTCCACCGAGTCAATTGCTGTCTGGTAGTCAATGAAGGCTATATATTGGGGTTGGTTGTATTCTGCCCATTTCTCTATCACCTGATTGATTGCATGAATGTGGTCTCTTGTTGAGTATCCTTTATGAAAGCCTGCCTGATCATTTGATTGATTGAATTCGAAGGTTGTCCTGAGTCTATTAGTGATTACCTTAGTAAATACCTTGTAGACAATGGATAGTAAGCTGATCGGTCTGTAAATCTTCAAGTCCTTGACATCTTCTTTCTTATGAATTAAAATAATGTTCGCATTCTTTCAAGCTCCTGATACGCTCGTGGTCACGAGGCAAGCGTATGCAGGGTGGCTAGTTTCTCTAGCATAATCTCTCCTCCATCCTTCAACAAATCTGCTGTTACCTGATCCTCACCAGCTGCTTTACCCCTTTGCATTGCTCCTGAGGCTTTCTTTACTTCCTCCCTCGTTACTGGCTGGTGTCCCATTGCTGTGCTCTACTGCCTCTCTCTGTAACCTTCTGATTACATTCACTACTGTAGAGATTTGTGTAGAACTCTTCGGCTACTTTAACTATCTTATCCATATTGCTTATGACATTGCCCTCTTTGTCTTTCAGCGCATACATCTGGTTTTTACCAGTGATTAGTTTTCTCTTCACTGATTTTAGGCTACCTCCATGCTTTAGAGCATGCTAGGTTTTCTCCATGTTAAACTTTCTTATGTTGGCTACCTTGCACTTATAATTAACTTCGATAGCTCTCCTAGTCCTATTCTATCTCTGAAGTTAGACGTCCTGATGCTTTGGCGTTTCTTCATCAGATCTTTCGTCTCCTGAGATAGCTTGCAGGTATCCTCTCGAATGATCTGACCACATACTTCTGCAGCATGCTGCAATGAATTTAAATATGTATTTAAAGATAACAGTTAAGGTGGGAGATTGAGCTTTGAGATTTGCACTTCAACTCGGGAGTTATGCCGCTGCTACACAGAATACTTGATCGCCGTAGAGATATTTCATCATCTCGCACCAAACTGCTGTGGAGCCACTGTCACAGTTGATAATTTTGCTGGGAAGCTGTTGTAGCACTCACGCAGTTTTGAAAAGGTGGTATTCATTGTTTTTGTGCTATTGGCAACAGTGATAATACGCTTGCTGCAGTGTTTTGTGGCCAGCCTTCTTTTTTTTCAGTGAAATAAGTTGTACATTTCATGTTGAGTATTCTTTCAGCGATTAAATTGCTTTGATTTTATTCCTTAGTGTAAGTTGTGAGTGCTCCATGTCTGAGTGCAAATTTCTACCACTGAAAAGCCTTCAAAATCTTGATATATGTCCACACTGTTCTAGGGACTCTGTGGCTATTGGAAATGCCCATTTAGCTGCATTCAAGTGCCACTGAGTTGATGGCCATTTGAAAGCCTTCAAAATGCCTGTGTGACACGGTTATTAGATTTTGTGCAGGTTTGATGCTGAGCAGCCTGCGTGCTTGAGTCGGGTTTTCCAATGTCTGTATTTCAAACCTGATACTTTTCGAAATCATCATTAGTTCATTAATGGAAGAACTACTTGTGCCCTTTTCTGGAATTTCGAGAAAACAAATTAACTGAATTTTTTTGCATATACTGCTACCTTTTTGCAGGTGCTGCATAGTGAGAACCTGGATCAAGACGCCAACCTGCTGGACTTGGAGAAGCTGAAGAAATTGTTTAGCCACTGTGTGGCACCCGTCATGAGGGATGTGGCATTAATAAAGCCAGTTAAGGTGACCTTATCTATGTCCTTTTGCAAGCATGCTACACACATGAGAGTCATCCCACGAAGCACCATTGCTGCAAAGCTTGTTATCTCACAACATGCATGCTGAATGAGGCAGTGACAGACAGGTGAGGAGGCCTTTAGGTAGGGCATTGGCGTAACGTGTTGAGCAGTGATGTAGGAGCCTTGCAGCCATGCAAGGTATTATCGGTATCATGATGGTAACTCCATTTGACACTGTCTAGTGCTCTGTGAGCCAGACAAGGCTCTTGAACATTCTGGGACTCACCCTTGGCTCTCGGACATTCTGGAAGCCCCACCCGGCTTGCGCATATCACGCGAGGATGTCTCCTGCTGTACGAGCCTTACGCGGCTTGCGCACTTTATGTGACAGATGTGTCGCATTTGCGAGCTTGCTCGGCTTGCGCAAATTGTGTGAAATATGTCTCGCGTTCTGCGACCTCGCTCAATCGTCACAATGTGCGTGGCAATAAACACGCAAAGATAGGCACGCAGAATCCACGTTCAGTATTTTCAATAGGGATGTGCAGTGTTTCCATACTATGTGAACGACCCCACGACATACATATAAAGCACCGCTTTATCGAACAGTACGAACGTGCCGGCGTGAAAGGGTAGCGTGTCTTTTTCGCAACCCAAGAAACAGGGAATCAATATCCAATTCAATACTCCGCTTTATATCATCATCATCATCAGCCTGACTCCACCCACTGCAGGGCAAAGACCTCTCCCATGTCTCTCCAATTAACCCTGTCCTGTGTAAGTTGCGGCCACTGTATCCCCGCAAACTTCTTTATGTCACCCGCCCACCTAACTCTCTGCCGTCCCCTACTACGTTTGCCTTCTCTTGGAATCAAGTCCGTTATCGCTTTATACAGGGTTTCCCAGGTAACTTGGACCAAGGTTTATAAAAAACTAAGCGTTCTTCAGAACTGAAATCGCGTGGATGTTGTTGAGGTTTATCTAAAGTTACAGTACCATTTTTTTTGCTCCTCCTATTTGAATAATCAACCGAGATAAATAAATTAACTTTTTAAATATAGCTTGAAACGTTCAGGCGTCAATAGGAAAGTTGTTGAGCTCCTCAAATATCGTCCAACCCAGGCGCTTCCAACGAGATAGACCTAGCGTGGCCATTTTTATTCGGGAAAAACGAAAGCCCGCGGAGTTTAAAAAATAACACGTGACAGCCCGGATGCGCCGCGATTACAGTGCTCTCATCCGTGCCTTGTAAGAAACATCACCCGCTTCGGGCCTTTCATGCTGCCCAAGACAGGGCTTCGCGATGTGCTTGGTTCCAAGATAAACGCCAGTGGTTTCGGGCGGCAGTTGAAAGAAAGCACGGCTCCCGTTTCTGCGACAATAACTGCACACTCACGTTAGCAGAATGCATGCAGAGGAACGATCACAATCTCACGAGTTCGAATTTGGAAGCAAGATACCAACAAGCAAAGACGCATATAGCAAGCCTGATAATGTCGCGTGAATTACGCTGAAAAACAGGAGCCGCGCATTCTTTCCATCGCCGCCCGTACCCACTGGCGCTTATCTTGGAACCAAGCACATCGCGAAGCCCTGTCTTGGGCAGCACGAAAGGCCCGAAGCGGGTGATGTTTCTTACGAAGCACGGGTGAGAGCGCTGTAATCGCGGCGCATCCGGCCGCACAGGAGCGTGCTGTCACGTGGTATTTTTTAAACTCCGCGGGCTTTCGTTTTTCCCGAATAAAAATGGCCACGCTAGGTCTATCTCGTTGGAAGTGCCTGGGTTGGACGATATTTGTGGAGCTCCACAACTTTCCTATTGACGCCTGAACGTTTCAAGCTATATTTAAAAAGTTAATTTATTTATCTCGGCTGATTATTCAAATAGGAGGAGCAAAAAAATGGTACTGTAACTTTAGATAAACCTCAACAACATCCAAGCGATTTCAGTTCTGAAGAACGCTTAGTTTTTTTATAAATCTTTGTCGAAGTTAGCTGGGACACCCTGTATATCAGTGCTATTTCTTTATATATTTACATGCCATAATGACGCTTGAGCCTAGCTGTGACCTTCTACTCACCTGTTTTGTAATTATTTATTATCTTTTCAAATTATTCTCTTCATGTGTGACTCGTCCACCTTTTCGAGCCATCCGGAATTTTCGCTCGGAATTGCAACCGATGCCACAGGAAGCCATTGGAAAGCTATCGCTTTAAAAGTTCTTCGAAACCAGTGCCGCCAATAAGCCATCTCAACACTCAGAATACCGAAAGGTATCATTAATTGGGTGGCCACTCGGTCATTAACAGCTTACCACGGCTGTCGGCACCGTGGCAGTGCTGAGACCATTTCCAGCCAAACCACTCTCTGAAGTGGGGCTTCTAATAGGCCATTTTTTCCAGTCCTGTTGAGTTACCTAACAATTATTCAGTGAATCGAACAGATATTCTTTCATGGCAACAGATTTTGAGAAGCCGTAGCGAATAATGCCCTCAGTTGGCACTTCAAACTGGATCCCAAAAGCTGCCACTGTACTCAACGCAACGTAATTTGTCACAAACCAACACATGTTAATGATCTGTTTGTTCACCGCTTACTTGAAATTGAAACTAGTTTTATGTTCAGTATTTTGTCGTGAATTCCTGTTCCGCAGCTTCAGCGGATGTTTAGCGTCCAACTCGAAGCATACAAATAGCCATTTCTTTTCCTCCAAGCGAGAAAGAGACAAAGCACAACAAGCACACTTAAAAAAAATCTATTACCGTGCTCTTTGGAAAGCAGATTATCGCAGTTTCCCAGCCAGTAAAGAGGCTTACGCTGCGCCTTCTCCTATCTGTAGCTGACAGGGACGCGCTAATCTTTGCTGCTGGTTTCTCAATCTCGGTATTGCATGTTTTATACTGGGTTCGCAAGCAAAATTAGTGAACGCTTTCAACGTTGGGGCAAGGCTATTTGAAAGAGAACAGTTCTGTGCTTTTGAAATATTTACAGCCAAGATCTTCTGCCTGATGTAATGTCAGATCTAAATTATTCAGGCTGTGTGGAGAAAAGAGAGCTGCCTAACTTCACGGCGTTCATACGACGGATGCTACTCCTTTCACTCTTGGAAGCTAAACAGCTGCAACTCTTGCTTAGTTTGTCCCGATATTGTTTGACACGAAGCAAAAGAAAAACAATTAATCTAAAGAAGAAAAACTACTACACACACGAAAATGGAAGTCTCAACGCTGAAAGCTCTATTCACGTTGTGGGGTGGACTTCCGTGTGTTTATTTAGACGCCACTAACAGGTACACTATTAGTATGATGATCATATTAAAATTATTAGGGAGACAATGGTGACTTTGGCTAAAAATCGTGATGGCACAACGTACATTTCTTTACTCAAGGTGGAATAAAAGACCCATTTTTCATTCACTTCACCTAACAGAAGCAGCGTTAAAGCCAGCCGAAAGGTTTAAATATTTGTTAATATATTTTGCGAAAAGAACTGTTTCATTATGGACGGGTTTATGGAATCAGGTACAAGCCAGCTTCCTTTCCTTACTGGAAATCTATGTGGATCAATACCTGCTGATGTCACAGATCTTCAAACAAATATTTAAAAGTTATCAATTGCAAACCTCTTAATATTGTGCACTGGTCCCTTCTGTCTAATATATGTGAAACACGTTTTTATTCTAAAAAATCTTGTACTTTATCAAATGGGCGCCATTATAATTGACAGCAAGAGCCTGCTGTTTGGCGTGACATTTTTCTCGAGAACTAGTTATGAATTAGTTGCTTTATTCGAATGACCGTCAGTGAGATATTGAAAGAACGTCTTCTTTTTATACCATGCTTCATATTAGAGCTATAAAATTTTTGAAGTAGCAGAAGCTCGTCGCGATCTCTTCAGCACTCAAGAAAAACATGAAGCTTCGAAAATGGAGAACAAAACGCCAATGCGGACGTCAGAACGACGCTCGACTAAGAATGCCAATAAAGGAAGCTGAAATAATGTTATCCTTCAAAACACGATCTGGCATGAAGCTCTTGCGAGTGGTCTCTCGACCTATGATCACTTTAAAATTTGCAAATGCCTATAGGTAGTCCTGACCTGAACTGCCTCCTGCAGTTTCCACCAATCTAGAAACCATTGTAAATTAGCAGGTTTTCACTTTTCTGTTGCCCAATTGCACCCCACGACAGGTTGTCTACCTTCTTTTCATTCCATCTGCCATAATTATCAACAAAAGAAGGCTAGACTTTTTCCAACAGTCATGGTTTGCGTCCTAAATTGGTGTTTTTTATAATTAAAAAGGCGTTTCTCCTGCCTTATCCACCTTTCAAAAGAACCCGATGGTCTCGCTTTCTCGGTCGACAGAACATCGCGCCTGAACGGGTTCAACACATATTTCCGGAAGGAACAAAGCAGGATGTTCCGACGGATTGCGTCTTTCCTCAGGAGCATATGTTTGCCAGTATAATTTAGGTAAGCAAGCAGTATAAAACAGTCATGTGCGAAAATTGTGCGATGCTCCCAGCAGAATTTGTCTGCGGTTACCCTTTCTCCTATGCTCACAGTTCACTCGGCGTAGTTGCTAGTTAAAACA
Organism: Amblyomma mixtum; assembly: GCF_055824585.1. Taxonomy (NCBI): domain Eukaryota; kingdom Metazoa; phylum Arthropoda; class Arachnida; order Ixodida; family Ixodidae; genus Amblyomma; species Amblyomma mixtum. The sequence goes on along the minus strand of NC_143020.1, from coordinate 80,285,799 downwards.
GAGAAAGCAGGAAGGCAACAAAGCTTAACTATGCTTAACTACCAGAGAAATTGCATAATAATCCCAAAAGAACGGTGCACCAGTGCCTGCAGGAGTGAGGATTCCTAGGCATTGCTCATTTATGCGCGATAATTTGCTCGAACTGGTAACGCTAATATTGTATGGTAAACAACTTTCGTGCCTACCTCCATGTAAGTGCTGTTTTCTTTTCCTTGCTGTGAACTTAATGCTTTCTCTGAAGCAGCAAAACGAAAAACGAGCGTCGATGGGGCTTGCTGTGCATTCTTTCAGTACAGATAGTCCAATAAGTCTAGCGTGCCGTTAGTTTTATTTCATACATATGAGCCATTTCTTTATTTTTTACCGGTCCAATGCCTTTCTACTAGATAAAATTCACCGCTATCACTTAGCGGCCACCAGCCGCAGGACGGCGAATACGTCCGCCCTGGTAAGCTTTGAATTAGTAAGTTCAGCTGCAAGTTTCTTAAAAAAGAAAAAGAAAAGAAAAACATCTCTTGGGGCAACCCGAGAACAAGCATTTCTAGCGCGTTTGATTTCCTGTCCTAGGCACTTCTGCTTGATGCACGTTTCCCTGAGGTAGATAGTCGCTTTCCTTGTTAGCCACGCATGAGCAATGCAGAACAGGGAACCAACCGCTACGAATCCATGAGCTATAACACTCGCAGCAGTGTTCTGGGATGCACTGAAAAACAATCCCATGATGGAGGCCACACTAGCGCCGTTTACGGTTGCACACCAGGCTCAGTCGAGCACAAAGTCGCACAAATCTTTCCATAGCATAAGTAATTATCGCACCTGTCACTGTTTTTCCCCTTTCGTCATCTAAGTTAACTTTCTACGGCCCGAGAAAAACCCGGTAGGCGTTTGCGCAATCCTCGGAGAGTAGATTTTGTTAACGTGTCGTTCTCTCTAAGTAACACTTCCCAGCGTAAACAAAAATAAAAAGGTGCGACCAAGCCACCGCCGTCAATCAAGCGTTCATTGTCTTGGACGTGGCGCAATTAGGCTAGCTCCATCCATTGCAAGGCATGCCGACATTGTTTCAATTACTTACTGTTCGGCGTCTGCAAATGACAGCTAAAGAATGTAACGGAGTTTTCCTCCGCTTGCTGCCATACCCGAAACTGCCACAACTAGTAGCCCGAAGTTACGTTATGTCGGAAACGAGTTCACGCATCTCTTTTCTCTTTTATTTTTGTATTTTCGTCTTGTTTGACTCAAGTAAACCTTGAGGGTGAATTTACCTGTTTTCTCAGCGAGGCTAAACTGAATAAACTTAGTAGCCTAACGAACCTCCGTTTGAGTCGAGAGAAAAGTTGTTTCCCTAAAACTAGAACACTAAGGATGGTTCTAGTATTACTCAGGTCTACTGGACATCTAGTTTCATGGAGGAAGGAGCCGAATTATTCTTGGCGCCAACGAATGTCGATTTACTTTCAGATTAACAGCGAAGGGCTAACATAGCAAAGAGTTAGCACCTGCTTAACAAAGCTCTTTTCCCAGATTTTCTCTCTTCCTTTTATTCAAGAGCAAATCTCATGGAGGGCTTACAGAGTCGCCGGATGGTTTTAGTCACATAAGCTGCAGCTGCTGTGTGCAAGGTGGAAGAGAACAAAGTTGAAGTGCTTGATCTCGGGCTGTGATTAGCCTGACGATGACTGTTCCTTGTTCAAATCCATTATCGCGCTCATCTTTTCAATAAACCGATCCCGATACAATAGCATTACTGTTCACTCGTATTTTCCTTTTGCATATGCCCATTACATCAATAAGGTTGTATTAAAGTTTTAAAGCTGTTTGCGGGTTGAACAAACCTGCAGTGAAACTAGCGCTTCAATCCTCTACCTTTGACTTCTTTCCCATCGGTCTTTGCGCTAGAGCAGGGTCCCCTCTCCGACGTAGCGTAGCTGCGCACAGGAGACTCAGCAGAGCTTGGGTCACAGCGCCAAGTTAAACTTAACCGCGTGAACGAATATTGAAAAAGACAATGGCGGCTTGGCTCTTCGGACGAAAACACGCACTACTTAGAGTGCCACAGTGCCCCCTGGCTTGAGAAGGCTAGTGCCGTGACTACGAGTTGGACCCTTCGTAGGCTACTTGTGTGGGACCTGTCTGAGAGTGGCGTTCCTCTGACAGCTTTTGCCCTCCATCACAAGAGCGATGAACACGTGCTCTGTAATGTTTGCTTTAGGTTGGCTTAAAGGTGATGCTTGTTCCCTACTGGACACCCTTTCAATGCCAATATTTCCGAAATAATGATCTAGGTACCGTGGACTCTATTTGATGAGCCAAATAGAGTGTTTTAGTGTGCTTCTCGTTTTGATCTGCTTCAATTACATGCTGTAAATTAGTGGAATTAACCTTTCCGGTGAAGTTTTACCTCAGTCTTGCCTGCTCTTAGAAGCCACACGCCGGTATCTGCAGAGCTTTTCCTGGAACCCAAGCCAGTCAAAGAACCGAATTGAAATAGGCCTCACTTTCAATAACTTCTGCTTGCTGACTCACTTTCAGAAGAAGTCATTACGCCCTGGAGACTTCAGGGGGCACGGTGTTGAAAAACCCCCTTCTACTAAGAAGAAATCGGGTGCGAAATTCGTTTACTTACCCCCCTCATTTTGCTCTTAAGGCGTTCCAGGGTTGCGCTTTTTTTTATTTCATTATTACTTCTTCTTCGCTGCGCTGGCATAAGCAGAGTAAAGGTTGTCTAGACCGAGGGGAGAATTTTGCCATGATTCGTAGAAAAACGCGGGAAATGAGCTCGACTTTCCACTTACTGTCAATACTTCAGCACGTGAAGACAGTTCTTTGAACTGGAAAATTGCGAAAATTGCTAACGGCTGGGTAAGCGACGTCTCAACGGTCATTTTAACGAAAACAAATACTCGTAACTTTTCAAATAGCCAATATTCAAGCAAATGTGTTTTTGTGTGAGCGAAAAAATCTTACATGTCCGTTAGTTCTTCGTTCTCTAAACTGTGTGACTGAATATAACACGAGAAAATACATAAAAAAAAGATAACAGCCTTTACTCTCGTCGAGTCCCCGAGTCTAAGAAAGTATTTCACCAATAAATACAATACGTAGATTTCATTTATTAAGCAACTATGAGAAAAGTCACAACATTCGCTATTATGCTGTTGATATCAGAACCTCGCGTCTGAGTGTTCTGTCAGCAACCCTTACTCTTATCTTCTGTTGGCTAATGTAAGTTTTATCATCATCATCATCAAAAAAAAAGGGAGAGATTGGCCCCAACGGCACGATAGAATTCATTCTCTTCACGTTTCTTCGCGCCGGTTTTTTCTTTCAGGAATGAGTAATACTTTGAACTATAACAGTGCTTTGAAGCATATATTTTTTGTGTGTTTTGAAGAGCTCTAGCAGCTACCTAAAGTGGTCACGACCATTTTGGAGGCTTTCGGTGCGGAGTACGTATGCCTAAAAAACGCGCAGTCTTCGTCTACCACTGTCTCGGTTGTCCTCGAATTATGTCTGCCCATTTATTTAGATTACTTGAAAGCAATTCTAACGTTGCTTTTCAAATCCATAAAGAATTCTAAGTGGATGTGCTTTGGTGAAGAAGGACGAAAGTTTGGCGATACGTTCGGCGACGTTATCTGATTATGCCACTCGAGGAAGCCACCGCCCGTCTTGAGAGCTTTTCGAAGAGTAGCAGTGAACCTCGTTTCAAGCTCTTTAAAAATACTAGATGCGCTTTGATCCCTATGTTCACGTCGTGGTGACAGCATACAAGGCAGATCAACGAGAAGCAGGCTTGCATGGAAACTTAAAAGTCTTTATTGGTCGATCGTGTGCCGGAAAGTAGAAACAGAGCTTGCAGATGCGTTACCGTCCCCTCGACATCGCATACTTTGACTACTTTCTGATCCAAAAGATGACAAGAGAAGCTAGGACATGATGAAGCGGCTAGACGCGAATGAGATGACTCCAAAGAAATCTGGTGCCCTTTTAACAACGACTATGAAAATAACAAGCGTTACAAAACCTTTTCAAAACTAACATCCTACTCAAACTACTAGCCTCTTTCTGCGGAAACTTTGCCCATTCTTCATTTTTTTACGCCAATATTGGGCTATTTTTTTGCATACAGGACGAGTTCGTTTAATGTCCTGTCGTAGTCCCGAAGTTGGTATGCGTGGTATAAAGCACCATTTCTATCAATCACACGCATTCACAAAATAGATATCTCACAGTGAATTTTTTTCTATTTACGATACCCATATTTTCGTGGAAGATTAGCAGATATTGTAGGAATATTATTACTGTGGTAGCTATCATAAGCAGTAGCCTTGCTGAAACTTATCACTGCACAAAGAGAAATAATCGAACGTGTGGAATTGAATTTCAGATTTCGCTTTCGAGTTTTCTTCCATATACGCTTCTCTGAGCCACCTGTTTAATGTAGTTTTAAAATGAATGATTGAGCGATTAAGCTAGTTACGGAACCCGCTGTAACAAGACCACTTGTTTCAAGAGATCATCATGAACCAGGTTTAGCATGCACATTACCAGCAGCGAGCCTTATAGTATAGCCAATATGGTTTAGTCGTCAGATTAAAAATGGGGACAGAGTGGTAATTCCCAAGCCCGTAGCCCAAATGTGAGAGTAATGGAAGGCGTACGATCGTGGACGTGCTGAATATACACCCTCACTATCTTTCGTTGCTTAAAATCAGCTAACATGATACAGTTTACATAACGCTGCTCAGAGACTTTCGCAACCTCCGTTGTTGTTATTAGAAATGTTTGAGTGCCTCTTCAAAAGTGGTGGTATGGCTAGTTTCTTCTGCTTTTTTGTTTAATGGAAGGAGAGGTTTAGTTTTCTAAACACCCTAGATGCCATGCAAGAATGACCGGCGAGATGTAAGTTCATATATGTACATACTAAGACAGGTTTGCTATTCCGTTATACCTGACCACCAACGTCTTGACATTTTGTTATGCTCGTTGTCAGTGTGCCTTAAATTCTATTTTCCACTTCTCAGAAAAAAGAAAGCACGCCAGTACCTACATAGTCTGCAGCCTTTCTCGCTTTTCTAGCCTACAGATACAACAAATGTCTCAGTGAAACTTTTGAAGAGTCGCGAAGTTTCAAATCCTCCGCCGCTTCGCCTAGTAGTTCTGTGCTGAATAGGGGCTCGCGCTTTTCGATGCGAAATACCTCGCGGCGTGATATCTGCATATTGAAATGACGGCATCATGAAATGTTGCCATAAGAGGTCTCTGATGAGGTCTTTCATGTTCTCTGAAAAACAAAAGCTGGCCAGCTGCCTTTTTTGGTAGCTTTGATAGATTTCAGATGCCGGTTCTTGTTGCCATAGAAAGTAATCAAATCAAAATGACAGAAAAATAGAAAACTTTTGAAAGTCAGCGTTTCATTTCATATGCGCAACAAACTAGTGATGTAAGCAATGAAAGAAAAAGTTTCTGGTCACTCTTGCAATTAGGCCAGGACGACACGCTCTAACTTTCATGATTTTTCCTTAGACTCATTCGAGCTAAGAATGTACGAACAACAACGATATTCTAACTGGTAAAAATAATTTCCGGATCTCTAAATTTATACACTGATTACAGGTTATAAAATACCACTTTGAAAAAATTGACCTATGCCTTTCAAGCTTTCATTTCCTCAGCTGAGCGCTTCAGTAGCCTATCGAATGCATTACGCGATGTTTTTTTTCCTATTTCTGGGTACACTGCAAATCTCTGTGCACAGCTGAGCGTCTCAGTCTAGCGAGAGCGTAATATTTACCGTAATTGCTGATCGAAACATAGATCAGCTCAAGCTAGAATAATTGGTAATGACGGAATGGCACGTAAGACAGAGAGAACAAGCGAATGCTTTTCTCTGCCTTCTGAAGACTTGCATGATTCGAATTTAGCGTGTGAAGATTAGTAGCTCCACTGTTAGCACCCGACGGTGTAGGCGTATGCAAGGTTTTCTACACAAAATCCACTTGCCACCTGCTACAGCTGGCCGGGAACAACAAAAACATACATTTCTAAATAGATAAGGCTGTAAAACGAATAACGAAAATGACTGACAGATTCCGGTAATCAGAGATGGACGAGGATTGCTGAATACACCTTCAGTCGCGATGAAATCCCGGTAAACTCTACAATCTTTCAGTGATTTAAAATAAATAGCTAGTCAGAAATGAGCCCTCTTTCTGCATCATGGTACTCCTCTGCAAGTTCTCTTAAACGTCACCTATTACTACGTAGGTGTACGGCCGAAAAAAGTCGTCGTATTAGGAGAAGAGTTGAAATCTGGGTTAGTTAGTGCATACTTATGACAAAAACCAGCCAAAAAAAACGGGGACAAAGGAGATACGAGGCACGCACAACGACTGGTCTAGCAACTGTGATTTATTTAAAAACAGTCAGTCTCCCAGGAAACCTAACAGAGCATGCGCAGCTTAACGGCAACGCAAATCCAGCTATGTGCCTCGTCTCTCCTTTTTCCCCGTCTTTTCGGCTGTTTTTTTTTCATAAATATTAGGAGAAATAGGCGCATCACGGCCAGAAACTTATCAACGACACAAATCGCACATAGCGCAGGAATGGCTCCAACGCTGACGCAATGAAAACATGTAACGCATATAAGAGTCTCTTAAATTTTTTTTTACATGCGTAAGATGACTGCAGATTTAGACGCTGACGTGAGATTCGCGAAGCGTTTCCGTCTCTCAGCCTTGGCGCAAAATTACAGGGTGTGCTTATTTCGAAAGACTCTCACGTGCAATTTGATCGCAAACGCCGCTTGATTTATCTGACAGATATGTTGATGCCAATGTGATAGTAGGCTTGTGTCACTTATCAACGAAGAATTTCAGTTATCACGTTAGAACGATATATGCGATATATGCGATATATGCGCGTGTGCGCAGGCGGGAACACGGAGTTACCTTCGCAAACTTTCCGTTTCGCTGAGACAGGTTGTGGAACACGACAGTCTCCCTATCTGATGGCGTCCAATTGCCCTTTCAGCGCGATACGGTAATGGTGCGCCCTGCGGGAATTTGTGCCAGCGGGTTTTTCCGAGAGCCGCTCTTGTGGGACCGATCGTTAACGTCACAAGAGAACAGGCAGGACATTCATTAGTTGGAGACGGCCGCTTTCACAGTCTAAACTCTGGTCAGGGGTAGAAGAGGAAAAAAACAAAAAAAATAACGAGAAGGATTAGAAGGATACAATCGGCCAACACACATCTACGATAAAAGATTGGAGAATTCAGTGTGAATTCCGAGGTATTTTGCTCAGTCGCAGTGCTGCTTGCGTCTCTCGGAAGTTCGGGTGTAAGACATAGTACCGATAGCAACAGCAGCCATCAGTTTGCCGAACTCAAAATGATCTGCGGTGGCGCTAAGTGGTGTCGCTTTGAAACAATACGCCTTAAAGTATGGCCTTTTTGAGGTTAAATAGTGTTTTCACGCAAATTTGTAGATATTCGAGTTCTTGTGAGTGCACCTATTCTATCATGGTCGCAGGCAGAATTAGCATGATGCCGTGAGCTTCACACATCTTCGTGCTCAGTCGCGTTAAGACAGGTTCACTGTGAATTAACACCAAAAACCGATAACCTACTGAACTCTCGCACCGAGTGCGGAAATTCCCGCGTTCATTCAATTACGTTGTACTCCATAAACAGCCGTTATCAACTCTAGTGATTTAACATATGTTTTAAAACGATGAAGATTACCTCACGAAAAAAGTGCTTTGCCCTTTCTTGGCTTTGACGCGACTGTTCAGGAACGAAGACTCCATAAAATAATATAAAAACACAAATGCTTGCAGGAATAAAGCGAATTGTACAAACCATTTTCGCTTGTGCTTCCCGCTCGTAAAACACACACCCCACGCTGAAACCTTAGCCCGCTGGTTTTTGTGCAGAGCCAATCTACTTCTATTTCATGTCTTGTGATCCCATGAGTTACTACAATCGTGCCCACAACGTTAATGACATTTTTCAAACACGAACTACAAGCCTCTGCATTCAAGGTTGCCTGTAATAAGGACAGTGGCAATTTGAAAATGCCGTACTACATGACTACATGATTATGCAATCTTTCGAGAATACATGACACACGACAAATGTTCCTATGCAGAATGGTCAAAAATTATGTTTTACAGATCTCTTATAACTAGACAGCAAGCTTTACGGGAAATATACCTATGCACAAAACTTCTGTGCCAACGTGGACAAAAAGTGAGATGGTAATTGTGATCGTTAGATGTTTAATTAGTGGAGTCGAAAAATCGAGCCTTATGTGAAATCTACCTGTGCACAAAAGTTATGTGCCCAGCATACGAAATATATAGCCCTCCCAGCGCATGCGCACGCGTACAAGGCACCCAGCTACACCATCCATCCATCTTATCACAGTAGGCGCGACAAAAATTTTTGCTCAGCTTGATACAGAAAAACAGAAATGTCACTAACACAGCTCAGACCCACATTTTTTGTATATGTGCCCACATATGTGCCCACGAGGACCAAAAGTGAGGTGGTAATTGTGATCATTAGGTGCTTACTTAGAGGAGTCGAATAATCAACTCTTTAGTCATTGCTTTAAGTGGACATGTATACTGGAATCTTACAGCCAGTGTCATACGTACACGACTTCATTTGATAGAATTATTCTAGCGCGACTCTTTTCCAAGATATGTGGTTCCGAACTGCCAGCTCGATCCACGTAATTGCACATAGAAGGCCATGAAGATGGGCATCAAACTACTCCCAGCGTGACAGGGTGTTTCGTCTATCAACAGCGTAGAGCGACCAGTGAAAATTATGTGTTTCCCTTTCACTTTCGCTGTCGAAATGTAAGAAACGGTCCATACAACGGGTGAGCTACACTAGGCAGGTGCTGACGTCGACTGCCGCCGCCTTGCATGCGTAATTACAAGACATCAATAGAAACGTTTGGAGCGCATGTATAGGAAGATGCGTGCTCTAGAAGAATGCTACCAAAACTGAGTAGTTAAGAAGTCAAAACACCTCTATGTTCGAATATGAACATCCACACTAGCCGAAGTGGCTAAAATGTTAATGAAAACCATCCAGCAAATTTGGTGCCTGATGGTGACAATGGTGACCTGATGACAGTGGTGACAATGGTGATGGTGATTTTGTGTCCCTGTGTAGGGGGGGGGGGCGATTTCACGCAGCTTTCAGTGCCTAAATTTAAGAAATCTGTAAAGCTAAATTTTAACAACCCTCTACTCTTCAGCACATTCTACAGGTTGGTAACATTGCCATGATAAAATATTGTTTCAAACAGGAAGCGCACAAATACTAGTCACATTTCCGCCTACTCTTCCTAACTGCGATTCAGTTCACTCGAGACGACGTCTCTTCTCCGATCGGCAGTTCAGAAACTCTTGATTTTCTTTCGCAAGTGGTTCTCGCTTTGTCTCCATCCGTGTGTTCTGCTCTTTCTCCGTCCTGCTTCTTGCTGAGCTTCTTTTTGCCTTCGATTCGCTTCCCTTCTGCTTCGCATTCCTCTTCATATTTATGAGGTTCTCTTCCAGTACGGCTTCACCTGTAAGGGTTTTCGTCATACCACATCGTTTATTTACTTTCTTCCCCACTCTTCTTTCGTGCAAGCCTTGATAAGTTTTAAACTTCAAAGTCCGAGTTGTGCTCTCGTAATGAAGCCCCTCTGATATAGTCTTTCCCTCTGTCTTGAGCTGAACGTTTACTTCTTTCAGTTTGCATCTTTTACCTCTTTTTTGAGCTTCCCGCGTGCATAGCCCACACGGCACCGGTCAATAGTGATTTCAGACTCACGTTTCTCAATATTGCTCAGTCCTGCTGTCTTCTTTGCTTTCCTTGAAACCTCCATTCTAGTGCAATCCTCAATGTGCTCCATTTGTGACTGCAGTAGTGCTTGCATTTTAATCTCGCTTTTCTCAAAAGAAAAATGTTCTTCGCTTTCCGCTGCGTGACTGCAGTAGTGCTTGCACTTTAATCCCGCTTTTCTCAAAGCAAAAATTTCTTCGCTTTCCTCAGCGGCAAGAGCTCTCTCGGTACTCGGCGGTCTCTCGTAACTGCTTTCGTTATTCCAGTCACGGCGTTCTCATCAGGTGCAGCTTCATCGGAGTTTGGGCCCTCGCAGTTACTTCACCGCTCTATTTATTTATTTATTAACAATACCTGAAACATCCTATGGGGGCGGTTTTAAACCTCTCGATCATCGCAGAAGATCCCAGACGTGAGTAGCCTCACTTCCCGCTACAGCTTTAAATTCCTCCGTTTTCCTTGCCTTTTAGGGCACACATGAAATGAACCGTCATCATGGCCTTCTATTCAGGGTATGCTACTCAGGTAGCACCTGCACTTTCAGTTTACCGAGTACACGTAACTCCGGTCAGGGCGACACACTATTTCCAGTCGCAAGACAGCTTTGGGATGCAACCAAAATCTGACCCGTCAAGTTACCTATAACTTTTTCTGTGGCTCCAAAAGAATCCCACCCATTCCGGCTGGGAGTAATCTGCAAAAGCTCATGGATGTTTCTTAAAAGCTGAACTTCAGCAGACTTCTTCAGAAAGTTTGCTTTCTCTTTCAAATTCACTTTCTTACTACTATGCAAGTTCTCTGCTTCTACTGGTTTCTTCTGCCGCTAACTCTCGGCCACCTTACACTGCTTCATTGGTATTCGTTCTGCTTCTCTATGCCGTTTTCTTAGTTTCGGAACCTCTTTTTGTGCCTGTTTATATTTTTACTCCACATAGTTCACCAGTTCATCTCATTGGGGACCCTTCTTAAGGCCTTACTCAGGTATCTCTTTGCATTAATTCCGTCAATAAACTCTTAAAATGCAGTATATACTTCTAATCGGTAAATTCTTCTTGACCCCATCTGTGGGCCACGTCCAAATGTTCCTCAGCTGCAAAAAATATTTACGAACTCCTCGTAAACACCTTCAATCAAACTTTCTGTCGCTTGCAACAGAAATTATCGCATCCACACTGTTGTGCGCACTCAGACATATTGAGATTGATAAGGATAAAAGCAAGCTTTATAGAGCAGAGAGAACGCAAAGGGGAATTGCATACTACTAATCGAAAACTACATGATATTTTGTGTGCCGGAAAATAAGTGAAGACACTACGTTCCTACCAACGAAAGGTAAAAGAAAGATTAACAATATTTCTTTTCATGCTTTCAAGGCCTCTGACATCCTACATCATGCCAAACTCCGGAACCGCACTTAACATTTCCGTGAGAGAGTTCATATCTCAATGAGTTTTGTTTTATCAACCAAAAAAGGTTGAGTTTGAAGAAACTAAAGTAACTGCTGGTTGCGAAGCTATATTAGGTGCTATGATGATAGAGAAAAACTAATTCTCACTTATTCACATTTGATTTTCAACCTCTCCTTGAAGAATAAGACGAACGAGTGAAGTGGAAAAGACGAAGAAGATAAAACTGAATTCAAGAAGTGGGCACCTTAGCAGAAAGTGAAGTGCAAAAGAAGATATTCAAGGCTGTCTTCCCACGAGAGCGCGGGCTTTAGAACATGTCCGAATCGTAAGTGGGCCAGTCTATGTATCAGTGCGGATATGCCGGCTTGTTGGTAGTTAATGATCGGTGAAACAGCGCAGAAAAGAGAGAATAAAAGACCACAACGACAGGGCTTGTGTAATCGTATTACTTTCACCAAGTGTTTTCTCGACACTGTTGCGTAGATTACGACTATGTGGCCATTAATTACTCTTTCTGAATTTTGTACTGAATGGGATCGTTTGAGAAATCTTCTTTATCCGCGCTGTTCCGTTTGAGGGAGTTGAGATAATTGAGAAGTTACTCCCCGCTTTTTATCTTTATCATACATGCATAATACACCGAAAGAAACTGCTTTGTGAAACGTGCGCTTACCAATGAGGGAAAAAGTGTAACGATTGCTTTTTGCTTTCTGAAATTTAAAGCTGTTGTGCACTTAAGCAGAGCTGCTAGCAGTACGCTTCTGGGTTGTGCCCATTGTGGTGTGTAATCACACCTGAATTATCCTTCTGAACATCAGCAAAGAAAATGGTGGTGGAGATGTCATAATTTTCTCATACTGACGAAGGAAAAAATGTTTTCGTGACCGGCATAATGTCTTCTCAGCTTCTAAACCTTATTTAGATACAGTTTAAAAATAAAGCTTCCGACTGTCCATGTATATGCTCATGTTTAAGCACGTGTTAATCGCAATGTTGACAAGCCAGAAATGACAGTTGTTAAGCAAGAGGTCAAGAATGAGCACTCTGTCATAAGTGACCAAACTGTAGGTTAGGATACACTCGCATAAATGACAAGTACATGTTTAAATCAGGTGAGCTTATAAAGACAGCGGTAAGCTGCAAGCAGAATTTCACAAGAAGCAATGAAAGGAAACTTTAAGCTTGCTTTATACAGACATGATTTGTAGAAATTGCTGATATAAGATGCAGCGCAGTACTGCGACTGCGTTAACTGAAGATTAATTTTTTCATTATTCGTTGGCCTTTGTGCGTTATTTTCGCTCCGCCAATTATAGCTGCCAGGGAATGTGCACGCTTTTTTTAGTGTGCTAATCTTATAACTTTTTCCATTTATGTTGTTCGCAATTGCCAAATAATGCTCTGATTTTTGTGGCAACTGTTTTCTCTCAGTATTCCTTTCATTTTTGGCCATTGTTTTTCCTTTCTCTTTATAGAGGGCTGGAATGATGGCTGCTATTTAATCGTCTTGAGTCAAAAGCGCTACCTACCAACAGCTTAGATTATCCGAAAGAAACATGGGAAGGATCTTTATCGGCAGTTTTCACAAAACTGACCCCACGCTGCGGTGGTGCCGCCAACTAGTGTGAGAAGGATCGTTGCGCGTGGGGTTACGTTGCTTGCTCTTTTGCGGGTCCTAGGCCGCAAAATTGTGAAGTTTTTTTTTATCATACTTTTGGTGTAAAAAAATACCCTGGAAGCGCCGTTATATGTATCACTGCCAACAAACGAGAAAGGGGACTACTGACAATTTTTGCCTCAGTCTTGTGGTGCCAGCTATGCAGAGAAGGCATGCGAGCAGAGAGGTATCTTGCAATAGTTAAACTTTTGCAGGAATACGGCAACGCAGCTCTTTTCAGACAACGAACCTGCCTTGGGAGGATTGGCTGTGGAGGAAAAGACAAGGACGAAAGACAGAAAACAAACAGGAAGTCCTCATCTTTCCATGCAGGGCCATTCTTCCAATAGCATGTCGCACCAACTTTTTCAAACATTTGAACTAGAGGAGCGTATATAAAATCGAGGCGCAATTTAGCAAACTACGCTGAGCTGACATTTAAACGGCCATATTTCAAGTGCAAAAAAACACTCGTCATGGCTGTCACTGTAAAGACCGGCCTTATTGCATGATGCCTCTAGGGTGATACGATGCGTAGGTTATAATGGAACGAGGTTGGTTGGTATGATTATTTTATTCGAATTCAATTTTATCACCATTAATTTTGCACTTCGTCATACGTGTGATGCTTACAATGCAAGCCACTCCTTATAAAATGAGCACAAGGTGCTGTCGAATGCTCTTTGTAGAAAATGCTGGGGAAAACGACCTCGATGCTCCGGCGTCCTATCTTTATATACTATGATTATAAATCTACATGTGCATCAAAAGTATACAGTGGCTGATGAAGTTTATCAGCCTGAAAATTTGCAAAAAGGGAGACCTTTAAGAGTTAAAACTCAAGCGACAGTTATTTTCTGCCTTTTTCCTTTTTAAGCAGCAAGAGAATCACAGTCTTGCTTAATAGTCGTGCAAAAATGCAGAACACATCACATGTGTTTAGAGTGAGACAGCTTTATTAGTTTTTTTTACATTTATCCGATGCGTAAGAGGCTCATCATGAATATTCCTGATTTATCAACTTTCCGAAGACTATGCTGACCGTCTACCACTCAACTTTCACTCAAGCCAGTTTTCAAAATTTAGACAAGGACTTCTCCTTTGTGTTCTCTTTAATTTTTTACACCATCGTGAAATGAAGGCTGGCTCACTATGGGTTGCCAAGATCCGCAAACAAGGGCGAGTTTGGTTTGTGTTATGCTTTGGTTTAACGTCCCAAAGCAACCCAGGCTGTGAGAGACGCCGTAGTGGAGGGCTTAGGTAATTTTGACCACCTGGGGTTCCTTAACGTGCACTGACATCGCACAGTACACGGGCCTCTAGAATTTCGCCTCCATCGAAATTCGACCGCCGAGACCGGGCTCGAACCCGCGTCTTTCGGGCCAGCAGCCAAGCGTCATAACCACAACGGCGAGTTTATTGTGAGCTTAAAACAAGCGCAAGTCTACCTAGGCTGCCCTGAAAAGAAATCCCCTATAACGTTTACATATGGATTGATGTTAGGACACCGCCTTTTTAGACGATATCTAGGTGAAACAATATTCGACACCTGCACAGGTGTCACCTTCTTGGTTGAATCTCTTTTTGTAGCTTCACCTTCCTAGACACCCTCATCTCGCTCCAACCAGACGCTGCAGCTTACGTTATCGAACAACGATTCCTTCCCGGTTATTTTCCTTGTCCAGTTTCTATACAGGTCAAAAATATGCCTTTTATTCATTGAATTGCTCCAGTTTTCCCACTGGATTTTTTTACCTTTCGGTTAGAGCTCATTATTTCTCCGTCCTGGTTCCCAGCATAACTACTGGTCAGTTCTGTAGTCCTTTTCCGGCACTGTTATCAACATCGGTTCTCAACAAGATCGTAAATATCTTAGCTGCCGATCTGTTGTCGACAAGCTTACTTACCCGAATGGTATTCTACTCTGAGGTTCCCTAACTTGACATGATCTCCGGCCCATGTCCCCTTGCACCGCTTCATGCGGGGCCTTGCCGCAGCCACCGAGTGCTAATCTGTCCAGAAGTTTCTCACTTTTCTTCTAGGCCCGACCGAACTTCTGCCTTGAGGCACAAAACAGCATTCACAAAAGTAAGGCCTGGCTTCATTATTCCTTTAGAAATGCATCTTAGTACATCATACGTGCTGCATTACTTGATTCTATACTCTAATACTTGAGGCTTCTCATCTGGCTCGGGAAAATCGTCAATAAAATACTTGTCTTCTAGCTTATTGCAAGATCTGTTGAGAACACCAACATGATAGAATTCAACAGATTTAAAAGCATTCCTACGTGATTGCAAGGGACGACAATTATCTCGTACTAAGACAGATTATAAATCGGCGTTCCTTATTGATCTCTCCTGTGTTTTTAGTGTGTAATTGCGCGCCTTTTAACCAGCTGTCAAGCAAGACACACTAGGGATTCTAACCACATTTCACCTAGTAGTCAATGGCCTTGTTCTCGACAATTTCGATGAGCAGATGAGGTCCGATTGTAGTCCCTTTCTCGCTCGAGTGCCTAAGATAGTAAGCCCTCTAGTAAGCCTCTTGTGAATGCGGCTTCTAGGAAGAATGCTGTTTTAAGACATTCTTAAGGAGAGGCCGCACTTAAACAGTGCCGTCCAGTTTGCCGGTGATGCACGGGATATTAGACGCTGCTGTTTCCCAGCGGCGATGTCGAATGGCGAGGCCAATCTGTATTGCGCTGAAAAGATTGGGAAATTGCGTAAGAAATGCTGGGATGCAGTACAGGGCCCGCCAGGTAAATCATCATTTGAACTTTCCAAAGGTGGTCAAGGAAGTGCTGTTGAATCTTAAATGACGTTAGCGTCACACTTGTATCTGAAATGCTGAGCGGAATACTTTAATGACGCATGAGGAGCGCAAATTGACTCGGCGTAAGGTCATGCTGTCCCTCTCGTTTGACCCGAAAGTTTAGATATGCAGGGCCCTGGCAACTTTCGTGCTTAAGCGCTGCTAAGCCTTTGGGGTTGCTTGAAAGCTTCACCGTCGAAAGGAAAGCGCCTTAATTAAACTCGACAGGAAGATGGAAGCAGAAGGAAATGGCAGAGGGGGTTACTCTCTTCATTAAACCTACCAAGGATTAGTTTCACGGATATACCGGCAGGATGGAAGCTGTGCTGAGTGTTAAAGCACTTCTATAGAGGGCATTCTAAATACAGACTGCCTTGGCGCTAGGTTAATCAGCGCGTTCAAGACGGTGGAGCTTGAATTCTTTGCAGTAGTGCTACTGACATCAGATCCCAACCACGCGCTAGAGCAGATATGCTTTTTAGCCCTAGACCAAGCTTAATACGTGGGCTAGATTGGTCGGGCGAGAGGGGAACAGACGACAACCGTTCACCGCGCGGAGATTCGGAGCAGACTTGTCTTATTTGCAAATTGGAAGTGAGCAGGAGAGAACCAGGTAGAAAGCGAGAGAGTGAGAAAGAAAGTGATTGCGAGAGCGAGGGCTCCCTGCTAACCTCCAGCGCGGGGGGTCCGGGTAAAGGCTTGTCGCTTTTACCTCGAATTGTCGACGTTGGCTCACGAAGCAACGGCATTGCCGTCCGGTGCCAGGCGAGGAAGAGCGCCGGCTACAAGTTGGAGTTCAAGAACGAAGCATGTAACGGAAAATGTATATTATCATTCCTTTAGCCATACTGAGTTGCTGTAAACTGATGTGCGCGTGGCCTGTACTGATACCTGTGCAGCCTGTCTTTTCAATTTTTGACGGTAAGTTAAACATTAATCCAGGAAATTAATCTTCAGTATTTTAAATCCTATTTCGCAAATTTCCCAGCCTAACTTGCTGATTATAAGCGTTCTTTATTTAAAGCAATTTTCTCAACGTGAATTACTAGCGTGTATGCTTGATATTATTATTAAGGGAGCTAACAGATTCGGAGGCGCTAATGACCGCCGTCAGGGAACAAACAAAAATGAGCCCACCCCAGTGCTGCCTCTAACCCAGTGCTGGCGTCGCCGTAGAGAGCACCGCAAAATGAGGGTGTTGTGCTGTTACCAATAATATGATATAGGATTTGCAATGTATGCTTCGGTATTAGATCTGGTAAAAAATTCCGCAGATAACATTGCCTATGTTTTTGAGAGTCCCGGTCAAGGTCCCGGTATGCTAGAGAAGCGAAAGCAACCGGCAAGACACCTTTGCCCGATCTCAAGGGTACTTCCCATTCTTTGTTTATTCCGTCACGTGACTGCTTGCCAAAATGCGTCGTTTACTTTCTTTTGTTGTAAAGATAGGATCTCTCTAGAAGAAAAATTCGATACAGTACGTTGTTTCTTGAAAACATGCATTCTTATTAACAAAGGCATGAACCAGAACACGGCATAAAGTTCCAGCGGTTTGAACTAAATCGATGTCATGAAACACTGCCGTTAAGTCAAGAAGGACCATTTCATAAATGAAACGGCTTATTTCCAACTATGTCAACAACGCGAGGTTTACGCTGAAATTTTGGATCCGGAACCGTAGAAGCAACGAGGTAGGCTGTTTCTGTTGCAGCTGAACCGCAACCATTTAATACAGCGCAATGACGAGCAGTATAGCTTCGGAGACCATATCAAATCCGAGAACATTCAGGCTGATTTCTGAAACGATATTGCAGTCATAAGGCACCATAGCAACATGATTGCCATTTACAAAATATTTCAGGGGAATTAGGAGCGGTGCTGATAAGCCCCCAGTTAAGACTCCGCTGCAAACTGTTCTCTCGCAAACTAAAGCATAAATAGACTGACAGCAAGAAACAAAGTAATGGCGGCATGCTCCATGCATTGCTTTTCTCAACAGAGAGAATAAAAAAAAAAACAAGTTCGCTCACCATGGCCTGCAGCGAAGCTTCATGCATGTTTCCAAAGAAGGGCATAGGTCGAACAGTTCTCCCAAAAGAACAGGTATTAATATATATATCCTTTGGCATATCACTCTTCTGTGAGAACTTCTCCGTCGATTTTTTTTTATGAAAGAGTAGTAACGCTCCTCTTTAGCGCTGAGAATGCGAAAACGCCTTCTAGACTTTCATTCACTGCAGTCAACCCGAAGCAGTACGCATATGGCTAGTAATCACCAAGGTGGCCCACAGTCCAATCTTCACTTTTAAGCAAGAAGATTAAAGTCGGGCGTGCATGTCGGGCGTGCACGCAGCACACATTGACCGTTTTTTCCTTCCAAGCAAACATTCCACGATATCCCGAACTGCTGATCTTGCCTGATTTTTAAAAGCAATGGCTATGCAAAATTTTTCGAATACGAAGCAGCGTAGTGGAAAACAGGAAATAGCACATAGTAGTATTCCTGTAGATGTAACCTAGCATGTGCTTACTATACATTCCAAGCAGCACTTCTTTCTCCTTCTGTGAGCGCGTGCAGCTTGAGTCGGAATACGTATTTGGCTGACATACAACATCTTGGCACAGCTTCATATTACCACGAATCTTTTTTCTGTTTCTTCGTTCGCGCTCAAAACCACTGACACTCGGTTTTATGATTTTGTTTGGGACGCGAGCTGCGTCCAGACTAATCTCCAATGATGGCAAAGAGGTGCGACTGCCCCCACATTGGTCCAGATTGTTCCAGTTGCTTTGGCGCTTTGTCTTCAAGGTTTTGGTGAAAACAGCGCGAAAGAAGAAGCCCGAAGGCGAAACGAGGAAGTGACAGGAAAGAGCGCTGTGCCGTAGGAGAAGAAACACATAACGAAGGGCCCACTGTATAAGAAAGGTAATCTAGCAGAACTTTTTGCTGGGCTAGTTGGTCCATTCTGATATTGGTGACAGCGCTCTTTCCTGTCACTTCCTCGTTTCGCCTTCGGGCTTCTTCTTTCGCGCTGTTTTCACCAATATCAGAATGGACCAACTAGCCCAGCAAAAAGTTCTGCTAGATTGTCTTCAAGGTTCCTTGCCAGCTTTTAATTAAGCGCGGCCGAGCGTCGCAGGCAATGTGTCCGACGACCACCCAGCGTGTTTATTTTCTAACGGTGGCCCAGAGTCATCCAGTTCTAACTGGGCACGGGTGGGCCCAATTAATAGTTTTTTTTACAGCCCTTTCCCCTGTCTTCCTGATTGGAGGAGTATCGTAACCACTATGTGACACTATTATTTCAACATTATCATCTTAAACACGAATGTGGAGATTGTCTACAGCGCTTCAGGGCATTGTACATATGAGAGCATTATGCAACAGAACGCTTTTCAATTTTTAAATAATGCAGTCAACTGTTGCTTAGAGAAACCTAGCTTTTTCACTTGTTTACCTTTTTATTTAAGTAAGGCGCCTCTAGATGCACAATTGGTTTGGTTTATGGTTTGGTTTATGAAGTTTAACGTCTCAAGCATCATAACCACTGAGCCACCGCGGGGGCAGATACACGATTGGTTTGATTACTTCGGGTCCATGCAGAAGCAAACGTTTTATCACTTCTTGAGCTAAAAGCACGTATTCCATTATTACTGCCTCTTTTACTAGCGCGAATACTAAACTACCCGACACTACAACGCATTGAAAGCCGGGTGCAGCATCCATTTTGTTTTCTTTCAGTTGTGTATTGCACCATCGACTGTGCCTAGATTCCCCTCACCAACAACCCAAAGTGAGCCAGCTTGCGATATTGCTCTGCATTAGGAGGTCTGTTTGCTTTTCCAGCAGTCAATCCTTGCCTGCCTATGCATTTCTTGGACATTCTCTTGGCTCTTGTAGAAAGGGAAGCAAGACGTGTTAATCGTAAGGTATGGCGTGCGTTGGCTCTGTATATCTATGTGAAGGCTCCTATAACTGCTCCAGGTTGCGACGTGCAGCAGACGTGCTGCTTTTCCTCTGCCCTGGGTGGGGATGGCAGCATATTTTTTACCGCTCACCCATCTGAGCGAGTCTCGGGTGAAAAAAGGCACTTTCTGCTTGCAGTGCTAACTTCGTCCCAACGGGGCTATTTTTCTTTCCTAACGCAACCCTGGCATAGCAGCTTTGCTGGCCTAAATGAGCGAATTTCTCGCGTTTCCTGGAGGTGCCCCTTCGATGTTTAGTTTTACCAGAATACTACGTTTTAGTGTTACATGATACCTCACAACAGGGGAAAAAAGTGCTACCTCAGGAATGCCTCTTTTCTACCTCGCGTACTGGGAGTTTGCGGCTTGCCGTCACGTTAGTTTGTATTCCTTTTTACGAGCGAAAGCTTAAGTTGGGTCATATAATATTTCGTTGCCCAGTGTCGAGGGCCACTTCGTGTTTTTTATTCTATTTTCTTAGTTCGTCACCACATTAGAGAGAGTATTGTGTTTCGCATGGAGCGAGCGTGATAGCTGGCTCGACCACTCCCGTCGCCAACTATCATGTTACGGCAGTCTCGTTCCTAGCATCAAAAGAAATATTGCCCAACCAAGACGAACATAAGAACGAACCACACAGAGCACAGGACAAGCGCTAGTCCTGTGTGGTCCTTTCTTGTGTTCGTCTTGGTTGCGCTACGGTTCTTTTGTTAAAACATGCACCATCTAACCCAAAAAGAAGTTCTTCTAAACCATCGTTCTGACTATGTTCACATGAAGCGTACTGAACTGAGCTTCAGTACAAAGAAATTAAACAGTTGTGCACAAACAAACTCTGTGTTATGCCAATTGAAGGCGAATAAGATCCGTGAGAAATAAAAAGATTTGTGAAGCAAGCTGGCTGATCTGCAAATAATAAAGCTTCAAAAGCCTAAAGCAACATATACATATATACAGTAACCAACCGTTCATGCAGGCATTGTATGAATTAACAACGAGTCTAGAAAATATTTACACTCTACTGTAAAAATTAATCTCTCTTGTTCCGATATTTAGCAGACTTTGAATGCATCCGAACAAAAAATTACTGTACGAACAGAGATGCATTTGCGTGGGTTCCCGTTAAATATAGCGCGTACTTTTTCCTCCTTGCTCTCTTCTATTAGGATTTTTTTTGTTTTAGCCAAGTGGGATTACGTGGCTATCATTCTTCCTATTTCTAGGATGGCCAAAATGTAGAATTCCTTCAAGCTAACTTTAATCTAGCGCTATTGCACAAAAAAACAACAACTTATATACAGGGCGCATCACGTAACACTGATCAAGGATTAAAATAAGTGGCTCACCGGAGCTTGGCGCAACCAACGACACATTGCTTGCCGCGGTCTCAATTGTGTCCAATTAATTGATTATGCAATTAGTTATTTAATAATTGTTATGCACCAAGTGAGCGGCCGCCGTTTAGTTATACGGGGTGCAAAATGATAAAAAAAAACTGAAGATTTAATATTGTTTATAAATGCGTATTAAGCTCGACAGCAGTTTTCTACCCGTGTAAAACCCTAACAGGGTAAAAACTAAATTGTTGACATCCGCGGTATAAAACATTTTTTGAAACCAATTCCGACTGATAGGGCGTTCTGCTAACCATTGAAAGCTTACTGCTTACCAGGATGAAATGGTCATCCTCTGTTTTACGCGGCAAAGCCTTGAGCGTGGTTTGTCTTCACCAGAACATTAAGAACCGACCCTTACATCCCGTATTTACCAGAGTTGTACAAGAGCCGACGAACCTGCATGACGGTGAGGGGGGGGGGGGGGGGACTAGCTGTTTCGCAGCCGGATTTAACAGCAGAAAGCTTCCAGGTTGTAGAGGATACAAATAAGCATTACTCACACAGCACAAACGAGATTTGTGCTCACAAGAAGACATTACAAATCGTAAACACCGCAAAACCACTTTTATAACTCACGTCAGGGAAGATTTTACCTAGCGTGCCAAACATGTTCGCAGTGACTGGGGTTAGGACCCGCTTGTACCAAAGTCGATCACACCGAGAACACGCAAGTCCACATTAATTGTCCAGAAAATCCTGCTTGAACGTATTTATCACGGGGACGTAATGCTCCTGTAATTCCTCCGCTTTCCGCTTCAGTTGACCTGCCTTCGCCAAGCAATCCGCTGACAGTCGATGGGTGCTCTGCTGTGCTGCTTCCGAAGCTTATGGATCCTATATTTCAGCAGCGTGCTCCGCGGAGGTCTTCGACATTTTGTTCCGCTTGTCGGTAAGCGCATATGAACGTAGTCGCTTTGCTCGTTCTTCGGCAGCTTCAACTTGTCTGACGCTCTTATACCGTCGATGACGCGCCGCACATGCTTTTTCGCTTCCCTATATACGTCTGCAGAGTCAGTCAAATCATGGTGGTGTTGCCGTCTTTTACGTTTGTGCTCAGCCCGTCTTGCTCGGCGCATCATCTGGATCGGCATCAAAATACTCGGCGTGAAGCGAGAGCGAAGGGTGTGCAAAACAAATGCTGGAGCAATCGGCTAAGGGAACCTCCGCGTGCTGTGAAAGCCACACGTGGCGTGCGTGAGGCAAAGCAGGAAAGGGAAGACGGAAGCTCTTATCTTGAAGTCTTGGTCACCGAAGCGCAAGTCTCATTTCATGGTCGAATATAGACCTCGAGACGTCGGGGACTAGGTCAACAAGTTCACAAAAAGAATCGACCCCTCCTCTCGGGTTTAACAAACTGGAGGCCCGCGCCTGTCACCCCTCGCAATTATTTGATCACGTGGCTACAGAGAAAGAGGCGGTCAAAGATCGGGCTCACAACTGAACAAGCCCGCCAGATTCCTCCTCTTTGGTTCCCGGTGGCGCGGTTGGGGGGGGGGGGGGGGGACATTGTTTAGTGGCAAGACTATTCGGCGCAGTAACATTGCAAGGTGACAAATAGGATTTTCTTTTTTTTCCGTGCCAAGCTTTGGCTGCGATTGATGGTTTCAGTCAAATGCGTGCGACTCACTGCGGCAGCTTTTATTTAGTCGCCCAATGAAACAATTGCACAGCAGCCGGGGCAGCGCAGGTTCCCTGTCGCACCGAGAGGGTCACGCGACCGTCCTTTCTCCTCCGTGCGGGTGCGCCTACCCTCGCGTCACCACCGCCGCCGCGTCAGGTGACCCTCTGCGCCTCCTCCAAACACCACGCACGCGCAGCTACCTTCCCCGCTCATCTGGCTTCATCTTACTACAGGACGACCATTTAGTGTTGTCGCACCAAAAAAATGGAGGTTAACTTGACCTACGCAACACCACCACTTGTCCTTCTTTTGTTTTGCCTGTGTGACGGCTGAATGGAAGCTCCGTCTGAAACGGATGTCATAGTCTGCTTATTACTTAAGGCAGATCCAGGCGCGCTCTTTCCATTTTCATAAGAATGTGCTGACGCAATTTCAACGCAAGGCTTTGAGCGGCGTCGGCCACTCACTTCGAGATGGTTAGCTCCCACGCTTCTTTTACTCAGGACGCGCTTGGCAGAGCTACAACACGGCAAAGCAAGGGCGCAATCACGCGTGTGTTTCTTTTTCGTACTTCGCGGGTTTCTTTAAATGCTGAAAAAAGAACCACGTGCGAGATGTGCTCCGGCAAAAATTGCATCAGGTGCTTACTAACCCCTTCTACGCTTTCATGAAACGCGCGTGATCATAAGTTGAGTATGAATATAATTAAGCTAAAAAATAATTCAGCGGAATTAAAAAATTACTAGGAGCAGTGCCATACGATGGGAAAGAATGAAATAGCACATAGTAGTAGACCTATAGTTGTAAGCCAGCAATTGTTTACTCCATGTTCCAAGCAGTATTTGCTTGTCCTTCTGTGAGCCCGTGCAGCTTGAGTTGGAACACGGTTTTGGACCACATAGAGCATCGCACCACTGCTTCGTAGTGCCAGGAATGTGTTTACCTTTTCTTCGTTCAAGCTCAAAGCCAGCGACACCAGGCTTCATCGTTTCTTTTTTTTTGCGACGCGAGATGCGTCCAGACTAATCTAAAATGATCGCAAAGAGGTGCGACTGTTCCCGCATTGTTCCAGATTGTTGTATTTCCTTTGGTGCCTTATCATAACGGTTCCTTGTCAGCTTCAAATTAAGCGCGGCTGAGAGTGGCTGGCATTCTGTTTGACGACCGACAAGCACGCTTGTTTTCTAACCACGGCGTAGAGTCATTCAGTTCTAAGTTGGCACGGCTCAGCCCAATTAAGAGTTTGGTTTGAAAGCCCTTGTCGCTATCTACGTGACTGGTTATCATAAATTGGAATGCGGGAGTATTCTACAGCGCACAAGGGCACTGTACATGTGAGAGCGGTATAAAAGAGAACACTTTTCCACAATGCAGTCAACTTTTACTCCAAGAAAGCGAGCATTTTCACTTGTTTAGTCTGTCATTTATGTAAGGCGCCTCTAGATAAACGATTATTTTTATCTCTCTTCCGGCTCCATGCAAAAGCAAACATAATATCACTTTTTTAGCTGAAAGCACGCATTTCCATTAATATTGCCCCTTTTGCCTGTGCGAATACAGAACTGCCCGACACTACAACACATTGCCAGCCGGGGCTGCAGCCATTGCGTTTACTTTCAGTAGCATATTGCCCCATCCACAGTGCAGAGAATCACCTCACCAAGAACCCAAAGCAGGCCAGCTTGCGATATTGCTCTGCATTAGGAGGTTTTTTTTGCTTTTCCACCGGTCAGTCCTCGCCTGGCTATCCATTTCCTGGACGTTCTCTTGGCTTTTTAAGGGGGGGGGGGGGGGTGTTAATGGGAACGCTTGGCGTGCGTTGGCCCTGTGTATCCAAGTGAGGGCTCCTTTATTCGCTCCAGTTTGCGTTGTGTAGCTGACGCGCTGCTTTCACTCTGCCTGAGCTGTGTACGAAGCATATAATTACCGTTCTCCCACTCTAGGCATCTGGCTCAGTCTCTGGTGGACAAAGGCGCTGTCTGCTTGCAGCGGTAATTTTTACGCCACGGGGTTGTTTTTCTTTCCTAACGCAACCATGGGAGAGCCGCTTTGCTGGCCTAAATGAGAGGATTTCTCACGTTTCCAAAGACTGCCCCTTGATGTTTAGTTTTACCAGGATACTACGGTTTAGTGTTACACGATACGTCACAACAGGGAAGAAAAGGGCTACCTGCGCAAAGCTTCTTTTCTTCCTCGCATACTGGGAATGTGCTGCTTGTTTTGAGGTTGCTTTTTCTTTCTTTTTACGAGCGAAAGCTTAAGTTCCGCCATATAGTTTTTTTTGCACAGTGCCGAGGGCTACTTCGTGTTTTTTATTCTATTTTCTCTCTAGGTCATCCCATTAGAGAGCGTATTGTATTTCACAAGGAGGGGAACGTGATAACTGACCCGAACACTCCCGCCGCCAACCATCATGATGCGGCAGTCTCGTTTTTAGTATGTTCATACGGAACGTAGTGGACACAATTTCAATACAAAGAAATATAACAGTTGTGCGTAAAAAAGCCAATGTTAAACGAATTGAAGGTTAATAAGATATGTGAGAAAAAAAAAGGGTATAAAACAAGCTGGTTGATCTACAACTGATTAAGCTTCAAAAAGCCTAAAACAACATATACACTAACCATCCACTCAAGCAGGCATTTTATGAACGAACAACGAATCTAGCAAAAATTTTATACTGTACTGCACATATTATTGCTTATCAGCCCGATATTTACCAGTCTGTGAACGCATCCAAATAAAGTTAATTGTATTAGCAGACATGCATTTACATGAGTTCCCAGTAAATACTGCATGTACTTTTCTCACCTTGCTCTCTTCTATTAGGCTTCATGTTTTAGCCGAGCGAGGACTACATGGCACTCATTCTGCCTACTTGTAAGATCGTGAAGTTGTAGGATTCTTCCTAGTTAACTTTACTTTAGCGTTATTGCACTAGAAAGCAACCGCTTGTATACAGGGCGAATCACGTAACATGAACCAAGGATTTAGAAAGCGTGGCTCATCGGAGCATGGCGCAACCAAAGACATATTGTTTCCCGCCGTGTGGCGCTCCTCAGAGCATTTTTAAATTTAAATTAGTTAATTAAGTCATAACTAATTGGTACTAGTTAAGCAAATTTTCCAATAATCACTTTAGTGTTACGTTTGTTTCCTTAAAGTTGTGAATGGCTTTAAGAAAGAACCGATCGACATTTGTGTAGCAACGTACATCCTACGCGGTGTTCTTATCCGGAATTTAAAGAAAGCCCACGAAATATGAAAAAAAGAAACCACGTGACTGTTCTGATGCGCTACCATAATCCAGCGCTCCCAACTGTGTTTTGGACCAACGAAACCTGCGCGCTGACCAAGTGCAAGCGAACGACCTCCGCTTAGTTCGATGGGGTGAAAAATCATTTTTTTTTTTCACAATTTAACCTTGTCCATAAATGCGTTATACGTTCGACAGCAGGTTTCCCGCCCCTTCAGAAGCCCTATCAGCCTACGAACTACTTTGCTGACATCCACGGCATAAGCATCTCCTTTGAAACCAAGACCGATTAGCAGGAAGTTTTGGTAACCATTTTCCGCCCAATCCTTTCCACGACCAAATGGCCGTCCTCTATTTTACGCGGCAAAGCCTTGGGCGTGGTTTCTGTCTTCCGGAACGTTGACAACTGACCCCTTCATCCCGTACTGACCAGAGTTACGCAATAGTGGACGAACTTGCATGAAGGTGATCAGGCAGGTAATCAGGCATTTCGCAACCGCATTCAACAGAACAAAATTTGTAGGCTTCGAAAGATGCAAAGAACCATTGCTCACAGAGCAGAAACGAAACGCTTGTTGTCTCCAAGACGCTTTATCAATCGTGAACACAGTAAAAGCACTTATGTAACTCACCTCAGGAAATGTCCCTGACGCGCCAAACATGTTCGCTGTCACTGGGGTTAGAACCCGCTTGTGCCAGAGTCGGTCACACAGAGAACCCGCATGTCCAAACGGATTGTCCAGGTAATCCCGCTTGAATATGTTTGCCGCGGCGACGAGCAGGTCCAGTAATTCCTCCGCTTTCCGCTTCTGCTGACCTGCCTTAGCCAAGCAATCCGCTGCCAGTCGATGGGTGCTCTGCTCTGCAGTTTCCGAAGCTTGTCGATCCTGCATTTCAGCACCGCGCTCCGTGGGGTTCTTCGACATTTGTTTCCGCTTGACGGTAAGCGCATCCGAACGTAGTCGCTGTGCTCGTTCTTTGGCAGCTTCAACTTGTCTGGCCCGCTTATACCGTCGATGCCGCACCGCACATGCTTTTTCGCTTCCCTACGTCTGGGAAGTCTGTCGACTCATGGTGGTGTCGCCGTCTTTCACGTTTGTGCCCAGCCCGTCTTGCTTGGCGCATCATCTGGATCGGCATCAGAATACACGGCCTAAAGCGAGCGCGAAGGATGGGCAAATCAAATGCTTGACCAATCGCCTAAGGGAACCTGCGCGCGCTGTGAAAGCCACACGTGGCGTGCGTGAGGCAAAGCAGGAAAGGGAAGACGGAAGCTTTTATCTTAAAGGCATGGACACCGAAGCGCTAGTCTCCGTTCGTCCTCTAGCCGTATTATTACTGGTTTTAGAAAATGGTTCGTTGGTTTGGTTGGTTTATGGGGTTTAACCTCCCAAAGCGACCAAGGCTATGAGAGACGTCGTAGTGAAGGGCTCCGGAAATTTCGACCACCTGGGGTGCTTTAACGTGCACTGACATCGCACAGTACACGGGCCTCTAGAATTTCTCCTCCAAAGAAATTCAACCATCGCGGCCGGGATCGAACCCGCGTCTTTAGGGTCAGCAGCCGAGCATCATAACCACTGAGCCACCGCGGCAGCTTTTAGAAAATGTTTATCAGTATTTCTATCATATGGTGAGTATGTTAGGTCCAATAATTTTTGCGTTGTAACCTGGGCAGTTTTTGTATGTGGTTATTTCTAGTCGTTTCCCCAAGCAAAACACAGTAGCTTAAGTTGGATAAGAAAAGGGAATTGTACAGTAGCAACATTTTGTTTCTTGATAAAAAAACCCTGTTTGTAAAGAATGCCTATTACTGATGCAAGTTTGAATGATATATAATCTACGTGCTCGGCCACAAACATATTTTCTGAAAATATCATTCCTAAACTTAGGAGGGTGTGTCGTCTTCTTTCTCTGTCCCGTGTCAGCTGTGGCATCTAGCTCCTTCATTCCTAAATTTCTAAATTGGGTGATGATTTCTGTATTGTTTTTGTTTAGAATAAGTGCCGGAGGCTGTGTAATGTGTTTTCGTTTAGAATGAAAGATAATCGCTTTTATTTTGGAGTGGTTGATCAACAGACATTTGGTTGCGCCCATTAGCATATCATAAGCGTTTCAACAAAACTGAAGGCGCAATCTGAAGTTCGGGTCTCAAAAGGTATAATTTCACCATGGCTACTCGACCACAAGCCAATGTTTGTTTAGCTTGATTACGAAGAGCTAAGTGCCCGTTTCCCTTCCAGCCCTCTATTTACACCCTGCGCACGCATCTGCAAGAGGGTTGGCGTCGGCTAACACTGCGAGAAGAGTCGCTGTAACACATGCTTCGGTAAACACATCCTTCGAGCTACCAGTGCCGGCCTTCAACGGCAGAGTGAATTAAGAAAATATATGGCTGGAGATTGCCTTATTCAGATGCTTTGATTATAAAACTCGGCCCGCAGAAATTTCCAATACGGCTGCTACGGGTAGCCTCACGACTCTGCAGTAAATGCTCTTACAGAAGCGGGCACTCCTGAGACCAAATGTGGCCCCGGGCTTCTGATTACGAAGCAGATGAGATCGAGAAGTGCACGCACCGAAATTACTCGGCCGACCATGAAACACGAACCCTCCAGGCACGATATTGCAGCGTAGAGAGGCAAACACTGGGAGACACAGCATTAAAGAGAAACGTTCAAAGACTTGTGGATGCCAACTGTTCTGGAGAACTTCAAAAGATTTGTGAGCCGCTCGGTTTCGGTAGCGGGGCAAGAAAATGGCAAGATTGTGTTAAGGGGCCAAGGATTGATCGTTCCAGTTGCACTCAAACACCGAATGTATATTCAAGGACTACCTAAGGTGTGGCAAGTACTGATAAAAGGACACATCAATGCAAATTGCAGATGGCAAGGATTATGAGGTAATAAAAAGGTACAAGAAGGAGAAGGTGCAAGATGTAAGAACGTAAAAACGAAAAAATCAATCACTTTTTAACGCAATAAAGACTGTAATAAAAAAGGTCTTGTGAACTGAAGTTGTCGGATATGTCATTCCATCTCCGACACTTTACCGGAACTACCACTATAATTAATTTTGTGCTCCCCTGCTGAAGCGTCATTACAAACCGTCGTCGAAGGCGATGAAAACTGAAAGCGATAAACCTCCCCCCTCCCCCCCCTTCCCGCCCCACCCAAAAAAAGAAAGGAGAAATCCCTCAGCATTTATTTACACAAGCGTTCGCTGGGAAATTAGGCAATTAATGCTGCAAGCCTACAGATATATATGTATATATTTTTTCGAGCTTCTTTGCAGTTTCTCGTAATGTATAGGGGCAGCAGGTTCGCTTTGAGTGGCTGGTCTGAGCACTTGCAATACGGCACTGTTATTGCTTTCTCTGAACGCCAAGATGAGCTCCACTACTTGCCTATAAACTTTTCCATTTTCATCCAATAGAAAAGTGAGCTAAGTTCCCGGGAATAAAAATGCGCTTCTCTAATATCTCGCTCTCAAATTCAGTAAACAGGCGCGATGTCTTCAGCTCTGGGTATTAAGACCAAGCCTTAATTCAGGAAAATTGCGGCTAATCAGTCAAAAAATGCCAGATGGTCTTCAAAATGTATTAAAAATAAACTCAGTGCTGTGCTGCTCCATTTTGATCAGGTAAGAGGTTAGAAGAATAAGCTGACAACAATACTTTTCGTCTTTTACACTTTATTTTCGTACTGCAGACAAGACAAAAACATTATTTAGATAGGTTTGCAGTTAGGCTTTCAAAAGTAAAAAAAAATTGCACATAGATAATAAAGAGCAAACCTAACCGCAACATCGATTGCGTCAAGATTATAAATAATTTTGTAAGCCTGGTTCATTCTCTCTTAAATTGGTATCACGCTTCGTGCTTCTAAAGAAACATGTTTTAAAACTCTACTACTGGCACCTCGTGCTAGGCACTTAGTTTGTTTTAACATGACCTTTCGCACGCCTTCATCGCTGCCCCAGATATACATAGCGCAGGTGATGTATTTTTACTGCGTTTAGGTAATTTACTCCACAGTAAAAGTATTGTTTGCTTTGTGACACGCCTCCTGGCCTCCGTTGGGTGTTTCTGGTGTTTATATATTTTACTAAGATCCTTTAGAGCACTGTAAAATAAAGTTTAATAATTAAACTCTGTCCCAATGCTCACCTCTTTTTTTTTCGTATTCTTGCGTCAAGTTGTTTGTATCTTTAGCTACTAATAGCAGTTCATACCCTTTATTTCAGGAGCCCCGCCTCGCCCTTCGTTATGATGCAGTTCGCCTGAACAGAGTAGTTACCCAAATTGTGCGTGGCTAGAATTAGAGATTGTTAGCAATTTTCAATCAACGCTGATTTCCCTCTGAATAAGCAGATTGATACAATATATTATTCATAATAGACACCACACGCAAAACGACGAACACTCGACGAAAGGCCACAGACGAAAAGAGCTTACAAGCAAGGAAAGCGGTTTATTTTCATGCTCAGAATAAATAGGAGTCAGAAAAAAAACATACGAAACAAAAAGGGAAAAAGGAAAATAAAGCACCAAGGAACAAGACAGAAAAAAAGTTACTAGCCGTTACTCTCCAAAAATGCTAGCTCTTTCTCTGATAGCAGAACAGATGATTCGCTGACACATCCTCCTGTCTTGGCAATATGGTACGCATCCACAATCTCTATTGTCATCTGATGGCGATGCACAAAGATTATCTTAGTTCGCTCCAGTTGGCCAATGTACACAGCCCCGCCTATTGATGCAGTCGCGTGATTAACACGGGCCTCGCAGAAGACAGCAGAGCATCAGGAAATGTCACGGGCACGAACCTTGCACGTCATGTACAAAAACACCGCGAACAGGATGAAATCTGCAAGGCTCAACTGGAGCGTACTACGATAATCTTTGTGCATCGCGATCAGATGACAATGGAGATTGTGGAGGAGAACAATACTGCCAAGACAAGAGGATGTGTCAGTGAACCATCTGTTCTGGTATCAGAGAAAGATCCTGCAGTTTTGGATAATAACGGCTATCACTTTTTTTCTCCCTCTTCTTCTTCGACGTTTTCTTTTCCTTTTTCCCTTTTTTCTTTCTGAGTTGTTTTACGACTCCTATTTATTCTGAGCGCGGAAATAACTCGCTTTTGTGGATAGTAAGCGCTCGGCGTGTGCCGCCTATGTTCCGTGTACTCGACTTTTTGCGCTTTAGTATCCATTATGAATCTGTACCAAAATGCTCAAGTTTTTGCCCTCCTTACGATATATCATCATCTTCTTTTGAGGCTGTCATGCTCTCATATATTTCTGGACCAGAGAAAGGCCAAATAACCCGTGATGCTTACTGCATGCGGGGAAGTGGCATGTACAGTGCCTGTCTATAGGAATATGCATTAGGTCATCAATAATACTGGCTTCATACTCTCTGCACTCTACTGAATGCGACCATAGACTGGCTAAGAAGGAATGAAAAAAAAAATGGGCTATTTGGTTACCGAGAGTACGTGCAAGCATTGAATGCACAGCAGGAAAAACACAACAGAAACTAGGACAGCAAACTAAAGATGGCAGTCGCACTCTCACTTAATATATGCCGGAACACTGGTTTAATGGGCGTGTCGCCACTGTCGTCAGTTTTTGCTCCTCGAGGTGAGAATTACGTTGTGCCCTCGCGGCTCATTTCGAGGCTGGAGAGACCGCTTCT
This sequence comes from Amblyomma mixtum, assembly GCF_055824585.1. NCBI lineage: Eukaryota > Metazoa > Arthropoda > Arachnida > Ixodida > Ixodidae > Amblyomma > Amblyomma mixtum. The sequence continues at coordinate 80,254,128 of NC_143020.1, read as the reverse complement.
ATTCCATGCTTCTCTTCAAGCTTGATAACGTTAAGTACTTCTCCTTTTGACGCTTTACATGCCATAGCGCTCGCTCGTTATTCCCCTGCCTTAAGCAAGCGTTAGGAATCCTTGGCTGTCTTGGCTGCTTTCTGACCGAAAACATAAAGCGGCCGTTCCCCACAGAGTTGAGCATATATCTTAACGCATTAGATCGCTTGTACAGGAGAAACTGCAGCACAGTTACCCCTGAGCATTCGGAAGCGCAGTACAAAAAGGAGGAACTATAGCGACTACGCAAAAATGATGATGATTACCATCGTGCTTCCCCTTAAGATTTGTGTTATTGCTGGAGTGAACGCTATATGTGCTTTCAGGGAGCAACTACAAGCGCCCTCAATGGGGGAAGCCATATGTTCTTCGCGACTCGGTTAAGTCCCCTGGAAAGGCTAGATAGCTGTACCACTTGCATCCCTAAGACTAGGTGCCATCGGTATGGCCGTGTTGCCTAATGTATTGTCACCTCCATACGTTTCGCTGCAATCAAATTAATTCCAAGGTGATCTGAAGAGGACGTCATTTTGTGCTGGGTACCGTTCGGACAGAAAATTTCTCATTGGAGTTTTTGGCTAGCTGTCGGTCTCAGCTTTAATTTAGACGTCAATTTCACCGCTGTTTCCAGTTTATATTCACCTCAGTTTTGCTGAGAATCCGACCAAAGCGCAATTCACGCTCATAATCTTCTCTCTCTGTTGAGGAAGTCCCAAATCTGTTTTCACGAGTACCTGCAAGTCTCCCAACTAGTTTGCCGCACACTAAGAGACGAATGCGGGGATCATGTCGTTCGAGTATACGTTTTCTCTATTATAAGTGGCCTAAAAATATTTCAGTTTCCTGTGTGCAACACGAACGGTGATTCAGCCCACAGCGTTCTGCTTTTTATTCGGTGTGACACGTGCCCGTGACAGCCTGGAGACAGTAGGAACCAGAACGGCATGTCACTTAGTAACGTTGTAGAGAATGTTGTAAGGCGGAGAGAAACTGCTCGAAAAAGTGTTATGATTATAGTATGAAATAAATGCAACAGAAATATCAATGGACTGAAGATGTACCTTATTTCCGTCGTGATATTTGCCCAACCAAAGTTCCCAGAATTTATTTTCCACATTCTGTCTAATTCTGAGAACATCTTTGCTTTTGCTTGGATTTATCTTTACCCATTAAGTGAGCCTTCGAACTTGGTCACTTCCTTGTTCTTCTATATTTATTTTTTAAAGGACTTTTCGGTCCTCTTTCTCGTGTCTTCAAAAAGCATCTTCCCCTTCTGAGGATTCTGGCCAGCATCGTCAGAGCACTAAATCCAACTTTAACTTCAGGGAAGTGCTACGTGAACAGGCTCTTAGCTAAACAACATATTTATAAGGATATGGAACACCAGGAAAATTTGTTAGAAATAAATGTTGCCTCCAACACAACAACACTTTGTTTGTTTTAAAGTGAACAATCACGAGAAGTTTCTTGACCTGCAATTGTATTATTTATGTCATCCTTTGTAGACTTGTTACCCTTTTATTTTCAATAGTGCCTGTACCTATGTTCATCTAGTTGGTGTACCTGTTCGCATCTACGGTGCATCTGTCACTTTTACTTCCTCAGACTAACAGCGTGCGAAGAGCGTCAAAGAGCGTGAAAGTACATGGAGGCAATACCCCAAAAAACAGAGACTGAAAGTACAGGGCTGCTAACTATTATTATGCGATGACAGTGCTTTAGCACTGGGTCTTCTCGTTACACATTGCTTCCCTTTACTTCCTATCTTTTCTTCTCGTTTCTTAATGCACATCGCAATGTATTCTGTAGCTCGTTCGCAATAATTCGTAGTTCTTCCCGGTGCAGCTATATTTTGGCCAGTCACATCTCTTCCTTATAGTGTAGGGGAGGTTTCTCCATTTCCACTTTTCCACTTGCTAACAACCATGGCAGGTGGCAAATGTACAAAACACTGCGCCGCCGGACGGAGGGCACTTTTTCTGACCGGAGTGGCTTCTAAATGCTAACAGAATAATACACTGGTGCGGAAATTAACGAGAAGATTAAACTCTACATCAACCATCTGGCAGCGCTTGCAATTTTGTCAATATCTTATGTGCACGAAGAAAAAGAAGCTTTCTACACAACAATGTACTTCGAATCGAAATTACCCCCGAAAACCAATTATTAACCAAAAATAAGTGGACCGGTCAGAAAAGAGCGGCCCATGCTGTAACTGCTAATTTGCTCTTAAGTTCTGGGGCATGTCATCGCAGGCGAAGAAAAATAACTTGCGAAGCGATGCCCTACAATGAAGTCATTGGACGCTTTACTGGAGTGACGTACTGATGCGATATCCTTGAAAGTGATGCCGTAATGCCTGGTCGCCAACCATGACTCCAGGATTGGCATTGAACCTTCACTTTGTGTTATTTGGTACACGAATTTTTGGGAAGCGGCCAGCGTGAACAGAGGACAAATTACAGAAGAAGAGACGACCACAACCACTACTTACAAGTGTTTTGTTCATGCCGGAAATATGCGTATGCATGTTTGTTAGCAAGACATGAGGAAATACAAGCACTGAGAGAAGGACTTTTAATGCCGAGTCTTAACAAAAACCTCTCAGGCGAAAGTTTTAAGCGATCGAACTAGGCTCCACGCAGACATAAAGAAGTATGAAGAATTCGAAGTGTTATTTTTTCTTTATAGGATGTGATTACAGGAACAGCCACGCGGATTAAATTATTTTTGTGCTTAGAATAGATGTTCGGTGAGAATGCGCTGAGAAAATACTGGAAGCACTCATGTGGAACGCTAAATGTGTAAGATTTGTTTGCGTTCTCGTTTACTTCTAGCTCATGCTCTCTCAGTCGCTCGTTGGGGCATCGCCTCGTCTGCCAGGCACAAAACTCTCCACAGAATACAGGAAATGCGTCACGTTCCCAATGGAACATAACATATAGGTGGTGTCATGGTTCACATGGCAGCCACACTTGCTATCTCCGTGTCTCCGTGAGCGATACATTGCAAAACTATTCGGCACAGAAAACGGGACAGGAACACAATGGCTGCTCGCAAATCTAGTGAGCTGGTTACAGATTTCTGTTGATCAGGCGCCACCTCACGTTTGAATGTTTCACTTTCAGCCACCGTAGTCAATTATTTTAGGCGGTATAAAATGCTATTATTTTCGCGCTTCAAGTTTCACCAATAACTGCAGCACATTTCATGCAGCAGTAGCTAATGTTTATTTATTACCGGAATTTATTTTAGTCGACTAAATGAAATATACTAAGCCGAGAAAAGTACTGGCTTTGCGATACCTTGTAAGCGTCATGCATCCAGCACATAGAAATGCGTTTAGATGCAGTGCACATACGGTCCCTCTTTTAGTACCGTGGGAGCAGAGGATCCTTTATTGCGATAGCATAACACGACTCATGGAGAAAAAGAAATTATGTATTGGGGGAGACTAGATTCGCTGATTCTTTGCAGAGAAGTGATGTCACCTTACCGGAGCATTCCTACTGGCTGGACGGAAGTGAGGCAAAAGGATGGATGTGAGGTAACGAGACCAAAAGTGACGTCCCTCCCGCTAATGGCATGGACAGGTTATAGCATGCTATCGCACTACCAACATCATGGTGTAATTAGAGGCCCATTTGCCTTTTTCTTAGTATTCACCACAAATCTCGGGTTTCGCTGTTAATATAAGAGCTACTTCCGGACAGTCTACAGATGTATCGAACAATTCGGCTCCTGTCGCGTTGTCTTTTTCGGTGCGCTATCCTCAAGCATTGACTCGCAAGATTGTAAGTCTGTTGATCCCGCAAGGAATCCTGGAAAGCACGGTTCATACATTCTCCTGTTTCAGTAAAATTGGTTGCGGCCGGCCATCTTCAGAACGTGAGTTGGTGAAATATTAATTAGATATTATATAACACTTCAGTCATCAGTATTCTCAAAACCGTTTAAAACTTGTACGACGTGGGGAATTTATCCCCAGCAGCCTTCTTGGCGATGCCTTGGACGTTATAGCCGAAATAAAAAACGCAGAAGGATATGAAAGAAATTAGACGTAAATCCCTGCGAGAAAAGTGCAGACAAGTGTTGAGAAGGATAGGCGGAAGTGCTGTTTTTACTGTTCTCAATAGCGCCTAGCTGTACTGCTCTCTCATGATTCATAAAACCCTGCACTTTGTACTAAACTGATGCGATCTCGGCTAAAGTAGAGCCATCATAACTGCAAACCGAATAACGTAAGACTTGCTGAAAAAAATATTGAGACAGCAAGGACAGAATTAGAACTCTAGATGATGGTAATCCCCAAAGGGCATAGGCAGCTTGGACGAAATAGAAAAGGCCTAAGGAAGCTTGCACTTGTCTCGATGCCCCAAACTGCCGTTATCAAGGCGTCGTTTCCTGCACAAGGGCTTTAGATTTATGTTGTTAGGGTTCTAACGTCATGGTGACTGCTTGAGTTTCTAATTTTACAAACATATTCCCAAAAGGCTATTTCGTCTTAAAATGTTCCCTCTGCTGTTGTCACCGCCTGCAACAGCGGCCGCTCAGTGACTCATGGATCCAATCAAACTAACTAGGGCATAAGAAATTAGGTCAGGCAAACATGACTTCCTTTTTAATACATGCCCTGAAGCTTAGTTACTTGAGAAACTTTTCACCGGATTCAACTGCCGCTGCAAGTTTACGCTTACTCGTCGCCTCTTTGCTTTCCTTCCTCTTTCTTTGCTTTATTTCTTTATTCCGTTAGTGAAATATGGGCCAGTATTATTATGTAGTTCTCCCGAATCAAAATTCCCTTGGATAGTTTCACAAGCTGCATCTGCCCGAAAACAGTTATGATGCGTATACCAAGCTGGGCAGCCAAGCCTATAATAATTGCCTGAAGCCCCCTAGCAATGAGTTAGAAAAAGAATGCCCATCAGCAGTGCATTTCTTAGTCAAAATAACTTTGTGCAACTGCTTATATATGGCAAAAGCTTACTTCTAGGGCACACTTTATTGGACACTAAAAACACGCAAGGCCTCTGTTATTTCGGCCTCTCTTTCCCCGTGATTTGTTAAGAAAAGCTGAAGACTATCGAAATGACCGAAAACCGGTGGTATTTAAAATTTATCACCTAACCATCGTAGGCAAATGAAAAAGACTAAATTTATTAAACGAAGTCACATGCCGAAACATTTAAACTTTGAAGCCTAATAGTACTACCTATCTCCACGCCATGAAAGTAGACGCAATGGTAGAAGCAATGATATGGTAACCGAATTTTACCGCCTAGAAAGAAAGGAAGTGGTTAGCCATGAATTTCATTCCTGCAAGGGATGCTTCGCAAACTTGGAACGAGTTGAAGTGCATGGAAGTTTCAAATTGTCTTCCGTTGTTTCACCTCGATGCTAAAGGGCACACGTACGTGAAACAAACAAAAACTTCGAGGCTGATGAAAATCTTAGCGACCTAAAGGTCAGAGTGGCCAGGACTACTGATAAAGTGGGCTCGCATAACATGAATGGCACACAAGGCACTAGTCTCAGCGCCTTCAGTAAATCCGTATAGAGGTGTCTTGATGGGCATCATCCTTCTCGTTCATAATGCACGGCGTGCTGCTTACACCCATTTCTCAACCTTGAGAACATGATAAACTAGGCAGTGAGCAGATATAACAAATTTCTGTGTGTTCATCTAGCTCTATGTATTTTACTGAGCGTACATACAGAGTGTAGCTCCTTCTCACACGTCCTTCCTTTACGCGCTGAACTGCGATCACAGGGATGAGACACAGTATACGAGCTCCTCATATTTGCTTCTGATTTGTGCCTTTCATGTGGGCGGGTAATAATGGGTATTAACACATGGAGCCTTCCAGCCTTAGCGCAAACATCGATCTTCATTGCTGAGTAGACAAAGTAGTTGGCGCGCTGTAACCGCCCACAGTGGGAATGATTGATGTGGTGTTGCGCCCACGAAAGGTGTTCTTGGTGACTTGGCAGGCGTGGTGATGTGTGGCGGCTTTCGGAATGGTTTCTTTCGGTTTATTTCATTGGAATAACGAACGGCTGGTATTCAGATCTGAAGAGCAGCGTATGCTAACAGCTTCAAGCTTGTGGCTGACACGAATGGTTTGCACCTACTGCGCTAATCGGATCATGCGCAGAAAAAGAGCTATGCAGTTCTCGTTAGAGAGATCTATATGCTGTATTTATTTTTCTGTCTCTAGGCTGAGGTATTAAGAGCCCCTCATGAAAAAATGTGTGGCATACGATGAGAATAGATGAACAGGTCTGTTTCAGCAGTCGGCTTACGACGAAAGATATAGAAAAAACGGTCACCATTACTAAAATAAAGCATTCTGTGGTTCCAGAACGACAGTGCTTGTTACTGAATAGCCCGTAGTGTTAGTATTATTTAAATAGTGACATCATTACTGAGCGTAAGTATCAGTGCTCTGATCGTTTTTCTTGCGTGGCGTTTAGAGAGGACAGCCTTAACTTACGAGCCTGCTGATGCGCTTGGAAGTCAGCTGCGTGGTTGCTGTCTTGTATTCAGCGCAAAACACCATGCAAGAAATTTGGAGCAAACGGCATGTATTCATGAAAAAAAAGCAGTTCGCGTTGTTGCTAGGTATCTTATTGTCACTGAGCGCATTACCCACCAACTCTCGCTGCAAGGACTAGAGTCCTGCGTCTTTTCATGCTTAGCGCTAAGCCTACTACTATTTCGGGAGGGTATTGAATCAAAATCTAATGAAATTATTTCCAGCACTGGGGATGCTGAGAATCCATGGAGAAAAAGTGTCTGCTTTCGATTGAACACGTACACGACTCGGTCCTCACTTTGCCGAGTGGCATGCAACAAGTGTTAAGTGTTAGTAAATACATCTGAATCTTCACACGAGCCCAGCAAGAAAGTTCTGTTAAATGCTTTAATAATACTATTATATGCATGTACAAAAATCAGCACTGCAGTCCTGTTCATCAGATTATGGGATATGATAGGTGAGATAGGAACAAATATGTCTCTGTATTGAAATACGACGTTCCAAAAAAAACTTCAAAGCCAATATATCCGAAGAGAAGCTAAACAACTACACGAAAGCTAAGCACTAGAAAATTTTGCTTATATATGAAGACTGAAGTTGCCACACAGTTTGGAGTTCTTTATTATTCAGTGATTGTGATTGCTCAGGTTTCGGCATGTCGGACAGCAACAATATCTCGTTGCGGCTGTAAAGTAGCGATAATAACCAATTTAAGATTATGCCCTCAGGTCCTTCAAAACAAGCTTCCTAGTCCCTAAAGACGATTGTTGAGCACATGCCTGCCAGAGTGGGTAACACTTGTTTAAAAAAGGGGTAGCTTAAGTGAGTAGAATGACATATTAAGGGTCACTTCAGTTCCGTTCAGTTGCAGACAATGAACTTTATTATGTTTCGACGCGAAAAGCATTGTACGGCAGTGTCTAAGATCTCCATCTGTCGAATGACAGCGGACATCGGAATAGGCCTGTAGTGGGAAGAATTATTTCTGACTCGACATTGTGCAAAAATTTCCCTTTTGCAACCATAAGTTTTATTAGGGAGGTTCGGTGCATACTAAAATAAACAAATGTTCTAGTAAATGAGCAATGATCTCTAAGACGTGTTCCACTGGTACATTCTGGAATCAGTATGTATCATAACAGTTGGTATTTTTACACCCGCAAAAGTGACATACACTTCTCTTGGGGCTGTAAGTCAACAAAATGCGATGGTAGAATTTTGTTCACGCTTCAGGTTTCAAGTTTCAAGTTTATTTCCTTTTCTTACAAAGAAGGAGTAGGGACTAAAAGCTAGGTTTGAAATGTGGCATGCAGTTTTGATCAGAGCGGCTATAAGTAAGACATTCCAAATGGTCGTTAAAGCGGTTAGCTAGTTTTTTATTCGCAGTATTTTTGCCTGTCAATGTGACTACACGCACTTCTTAAGATGTGCTATTTAGGTCACCAGCCATAATGTAATGAAGTCGCAACCAAGCTAACTGAACAGATCGCTTAGCAGCTTTTGCATAGCACTTATTTTTTTCCAAACTCTATGAGGCTGCTTGCTTTGGTTCTTTCTGCTTTAATTAGGGTCATGTCATTACCTGTCTGTAAACTAAAACTGTAAACTTCATACTTTTTGAAATTTCTTGTAAAGACTTGCAAGTTATCCCTTTTTTTAAATTTTTTCTTTTGTTTAGGTTAGAATTTATTGAGCATAAAACGTTAATCACGAACAAACTTAAATCTGGGACGCAAGCAGTCATAAGCTACTACCGAAGCTTTGGTACACATAGCCGAAGGCAGAATGAAGCAATGAGATGAGTGAGCTGACTCGTTAAACGTTAAAAACAGATCAACGAGCCATAGCCACATCAGGATTAGGATCTGCACTAACAAAATCATGCGAGCATTGCATGCAAGAGAGCTTCCAACTGCAGACCGCACGGTTACTGCAGGCAGGTTTTCCGCAGACTGTGATTTCGGCAGTGACTGAAACTCTGCTTCAGAAAGTTAAAGTGGAATGGAGAAGATGATACAGTACCACCAACGACGACGAAGCGCTAGCGCCTAGGTGAAGAAGAAGCCTGTAGAAGGCTCGTGCTGGAGAACTGCCGCTTGTGTGCCGGTCCCTCGCCTCGCTGCTTCCTGGACTTCTTGCGCCAGGGTCTTCATCGCCGGTGCTTCAACGTGCCAATAAACCGCTCTACATTTGGTGGAGGTGCGGGGTATCGCGGAATCGGCCTCGGTGCTGTCCTGGCCCAGCGCAAGCCCGAATTTTCTGAATACGTTGTTGCGTACGCCAGCCGTGCTCTCACCAAAGCAGAGTCGAACTACACCGTGACTGAAAAGGAGTGTCTGGCCGTAGTGTGGGCTCGCACGAAATTTCGCCCATACTTATATGGCCGCCCTTTCACCGTCGTTACTGATCCACGCCTTGTGCTGGTTGGCCTCCCTCAAAGATCCCTCAGGACGCCTTGGCCGCTGGGCGCTCCGTCTTCAGGAATTCGATATTACCGTAGTCTACCGGTCGGGCCGCAAACACTCCGACGCTGACGCCTTGTCACGCTCGCCACTACCCTCTCCTGCGCCTTCTTCCCCCTTATCTGATTCCCTACTCGCAGCGCTCACTACTATGGACATGCACAATCAACAACGCCAGGATCCATGGATTTCATCCTTGCTCGATGTCCTTCGTGCACACTCTACGTCCTCCTTCCCTGGGGCCCTTCGTCGCCAAGCTTCCCATTTTGCCATCCGCGACGATCTCCTATACCGCCGCAACTATCGTCCGGACGGCCGAAAGTGGCTCCTCGTGATTCCCCGACACCTTCGGTCTGAGATCTGTGCGCACTACCATGCCGACCCTCAGAGCACTCACGCTGGATCGCTAAAAACCTACGAGCGCCTACGGCAGAGGTACTACTGGCGGGGCATGTACAACTTCGTTCGTCGCTACGTTCGCTCCTGCACAGCCTGTCAGCAGCGGAAATCGCCACCTCGACCCTCGACTGCCCCGTTACAGCCATTACCATGCCCGGCTCGCCCTTTCGATCGTGTGGGCATCGACCTATATGGGCCGCTTCCCTTCACGACCGCCGGGAATCGATGGATTATCGTGGCCGTGGACCACCTCACTCGGTATGCTGAGACCGCTGCCCTACCTCGCTGCTTCCTGGACTTCTTGCGCCAGGGTCTTCATCGCCGGTGCTTCAACGTGCCAATAAACCGCTCTACAAAGGCAAGAAGAAAAACGTTAATCAGGAAATCAATAGGAGGGTGAGGCCAGCCGTTATCCCGTATTCCCACCGGGTAGCACATAATTTGAAAAAGGTTGCAAATAAATATGAGATTGCCGTAGTCTTTTCTGCCCCTTGCAAGCTAGCTACGTTGTGTCACAGGATAAATAACGAAAAGCCAAGACAGCAAACCTGTGGCGTAAAGCATGCCAACATGTTCGTCAGGTGTAGGGAAGGGGTGATTTACCAGATTCCGCTTACATGCGACAAAGTTTATATTGGACAAACCGGAAGGTGCCTGAACGAACGTTTAAGGGAACATGAGCGCTCACTTGAAAAAGGCACTGGCTCTAATCTAGCGCTTCATTGCAAAGAGTGTAAATGCATGCCTCGTTTACGCGAAACTGTTGTTCTTGATAGGAGTAGAGACAGCGTAGCCCGGGAATTGAAGGAAGCTTTCTTTATAAAAAGAAAGGGCTTGGAATGTGTCAGTGACGTGTCTAAATCTTTGTACGAGAGTGAACTTGCCTTTTTGGAACAACATTGCTAAATTTTTATTGTTGACTACGCGTGTTTTAATCGTTGAGTGTCAAGGTTGCATCGTTTTATTGTTAAGGTCTGGGCATTTTTTTACCCTTACGTTGTCCCATTCAGTCATTTTTTATTCTTTCCACAATTCCATTTCGTCAGTTTTTATCGGTTTTACCCTTGTTACCTGCTATGGATGTTTTATCGGTTTTTATGGCTCTTTACACCTTGTGACATTAACTGTTTAAGTCATGATGTATTTTTTGTTACCATCCCTTTGAGATTCTGCTGACTTTTAACCTTTTCACCCTGTTATGTTTTTATCGCTTTTATGGCTCTTTACACCATGTGACATTAACTGTGTATAGTCATTGAGTGTAGTTTTCATTTTGTTACCATCCCTTTTGAGATTCAGTTCACTGTTAGCTTTATCACCCTGTTTTGTTTTTATCGCTTTTTGGCTCTTTGCACCATGCGACGTTGACTGCATCTGACTATCTTTGCCACTGCCTTCCTATGTATTGCGTGAGTTTCGCTCAATAAATTCAATTGTCAGTCAGCGCTCTTTCCTGTCACTTCCTCGTTTCGCCTTCGGGCTACTTCTTTCGCGCTGTTTCACTAATGTCAGAATGGACCAACTAGCCCAGCAAAAAGTTCTGCTAGATGTATCACCTAGTCACTGGTCAAGGCTGAATAAGGGTCTACAAGGTTGAAAAATACTGAGGGATCGCTATCTGCCCTCCTTTGTTTTAAATCTATGAACAACACTTTTTTTAAGAGCGTTATTTACGCGCAAATCTCCACTAGGGCCATCATACCCATGTTTCTTTAAGAAAATAGTGTATTAGTAGGTGCGGCGGAATAGCCCAGTTTGGACGGCTGCTTAGCCTAAGAACACTGCCACTCCTGCCAATAAAAAGTTGATTCGAGTTAACCTTTCTTCTTGCGTTTGGTCCACCGAGCTTCAATCCGTTCATTTCCGGGCGATGTTCAGTCGATGACCCTCCTGAAAGATAACGATTTAGACAAAACGGCATTTTTCGAGTAACCCATTTTCCTGATTGCTTCATTGGCTATAACAGCTGCGCACGTGGCGTCGGGTCGACTCTTCAGAGATATGTAAGGTCATTAGTTCCGAACTCACTTTCTCCATGTAGCTGTTTGCCTGCCGGTCACTGTCGCTGCTGAGCGTACTTTTTTTTTCTTGCTCGCTGCACATTTAGGACGAAATCGTACGAGGAGCGGACAATCGCAAATATAGCAAGCGGTGGCTTACTTCTACGCCCGACTATATATGAAGTGTGCTTTGGGCTTTGCCAGCCAGCTGTTTGGTTCGTGCCCCTTGCTCATTGTTTTCCTGGAGTGCTTCTACCAGCCGAACTTTATCATTAGGCTTTGCCTAGCCATCGCTTTCCTACTTCTTAACATATATTTGCCATTGAATGGGCATTAGCGGATTTATCTGCTCTGGATTGCTAGGAGCGCAATATTCCTTAGGTTTCTTCTTGCCTTGCCTCGGTCAGTAGAAAGCGTTGTACCGCCTAATTTACTACGCTGAGTGGTGCCGGCTTTCATTTACCACCGGCAGCGCTGAGCTAAATTCCTTACAGCTGCCTGTCTGGGCACTTTCGGGCTTCAGAAAAAATGACCTTCATCACCCTGTTGTTGACGTTGAGTGCTTCCTCGGAGAGGAATAGCGACTAAGCCGTATTTCATTTCCATTTTTGTTTTCCCCTACTGCTCGTTTCCACATATATTCATTATTAAATTGCGTTGTGCGTTGCTGTGTTCCACGTGCGCTTTGACTGTTGCTTCATCTCTCCCTGCTCTTTCACGCCTTCTACATCCTACCTGAGTTGCCAACTACCATAGAAAAATGTCTTACGAAAAATTACGGTTTTTCGTAAACATCCTGATTTCAAATAAAAAATTGCAACCGAACACACTATAAAATGAATTACTGGCAAAGGAGGCGTACCCAGAAAATAATTACCGTATGTGCTCAGCATAAAACACGAGGGAAACAAACATGGGTCAATGACTCCCAATTTATCATATGTTCTTCCTGCGATGCCGCCAGGCTTTTTTTTCCATGCTCAATCAGATTTTCATATGTGTTGTTACGCAACTCGAAAATTTCGTGGTTCTTTTTAAGACCCGCAGAAAAATGACGCAACTCGATCGTTTAAAAGAGAGCGATGCAGCTATGTATCATAAGGAGAGCAAACACACGGATAGTAACTTTTGGTTCGGGCTTTTGATTGGTTTGCACAGCGAGGGCAGGCGGCGCAGAAAGACTAGTACGAATTCGAAAGGGAGAGAGGACGAAAATTTAATAAGTGAGTACCAGCTTTGTTTGCTCTTCTTATTCGTCATTGCCTTTTCGCAGTGCCTTCCACCGCTATGTACAGGCCATCCCTGTTTCGCGGCACCCTTTCTTTTCATGAATGGAAGGGTAGAAAGATATCTGTCACTTCCTAACGACAGCATGTTCGTCCTGCTGTGCCTGTATGCATTCGAGGTTCAAAGTCTCGCTCGCAAGATTCGTTTTCTGCAGCCTTATATTGTGTCAGAGCAGAAGTTTGGACTAAGTAGTGAATGTACATTGTGAACAAACAGCGCAAACTAGAGAGACACACAACGGAAGGAAGACACCGAACGCTCTGCTCAGCACATGCACTGCATTGCTTCTCTGGTATATCCCGTTCAATTCGCCCTGTTTGCTCACTTTGTGCATTGAGACAACTTACAATTTTATAGGTCACCCGTAGAACCGGATCGAGCAAGATAGCAGCCTTAAAGAGGAGCGAATGACAGCAACAAAAGATGCCGGCACTGAAGAATGCATAATCGAGCCTCTGTAACCGGGTGCACTGGCTCAGTTGCTTCGGAGATATGCGGCTCATCCCGGGCTCCGACTTTGGTCCAGGCCGCTGCAGCCGTATATTGATTACATACAAATACCAGCGGGTCCTCGTTCTTCGTCGTGTGTCTTGCTGGTTTGCGCTGGTATTTATATATAAGGGATCGCCAACTAGCCCGCACTCTTACCCTACTGTACATTGATTGATGCGAAGTAAAAACAAAAATGCATACGATTTACCTTGGTTAGGCCCTATTCGACATGAGTGCGCGACCACATCTTGTTGTGGTTAATGTAACTTAATTATTAACGGCTCGCCTTTAGGGAATGACGCAATAGTGATTATTATTAAAGAATTATTAAAACTAAATACAAACTAATCATCAGTGCAGAATAAAAGTTAGTACAGTAGGAGGTCCCAAAGTAAAACTGTCTGGGGGCCCCCCAGTTCGTTAATAGTTCGTAAATGATGCGATTATGTTAATTGGTTAATGGTCATATGTGCGAACTTGGCCATTCTGTGCATTACATTCTTAGATCTTTCGAACTCCTAATAGCAATCCTGGCGCACTGGTGAAGCGGTTAATCGATGCTCAGCTGCCGTGCGATGGCTGGTGCTGCCGCCTGTGGAGCTTCTGAGAGCCACGTTGCTCTTCCCTGGCAACCTCTCGCGAACAGTCATTGATTAAACTGCTCCCTGCCACGGTGGGCGATTTTCTCACTGTCCGGTGGACACGTGACCTAGGTGGTGGCCCACCTGCCACCCAGGGGGGGACTACTTAGGTGGTAGATGGGCAAGGCAGGTCGCCCACAACCTTGTGGGCACATTAAAGAACCCCAAAGACAGGGCTCACAGCGCACTCAATTGCCAGTGAGCATGCGGTGTCAGCAGCGCGCGTTCCCATTTGGTAGTGCACCGTACGCTGCGTAGGTGGTCATGGGCTTAGATTCCACTGGTGGCATTGGGTTGCTTTATATTCAGATCCCTAATCAATTATCTTTCAGGAATAAAAATATTAAACCAAGAATTTCTGAACAATAAACATCAAAAAATAAAAAATATATTCTTTGTTCTTTCATTTGGTTAGTGTTGGCTTCTTTAATATGTAATAAAGAGTTTCAAGTGCTCTTAAGTACATCTAAGCCCTCTAATACGGCGTTCCTCATAGCCAATATGTCGTTTAGAGTCGTTGAAATCTATATCGAAAACCAATGATGCCAGAGCCGCCACGGCTGCTGACCCGAAAGACGCGGGTTCGATCCCGGCCGCGGCGGTTGAATTTCTTTGGAGGAGAAATTCTAGAAGCCCGTGTGCTGTGCGATGTCAGTGCACGTTAAAGAACCCCAGGTGGTCGAAATTTCCGGAGCCCTCCACTACGGCGTCTCTCATAGTCTTAGCCGCTTTGGGACCTTAAACCCCATAAACAAGCAAACCAACAATGATTCCAGAATTGTATCTGTCCTAGTAAATTAGGAATGTCTATTTTGGCGTGTAAATTTAACTCACAACAAACTTAGCAATCACAGCCTTTGTGTGTAACAAATAGAAATTTTGTTTTGCCCAGTAATGAGTGGATTTCGAAATCGCTGTCGGTCAGCGCAAGATATAAGTTCTATTTCTATAGGTAAGCTTCTTGCACCTACCCACGCGGATGCATGAGCCCTCGAAATACCGCAAACGCAAACTTTAATCCAGAAATCTGCAAGCGTCAATTTAAAAAGGTTCAAGTATTTAAGTCGGCGATCAATTAGTGAGCACTAAGAAAAGCGCTTGCGAGTCAACCCCATCACAAATTTCCAAATCATGGAGAAAAAAAACAACTGCCACCCTCGATGGATCTTGATGTCTTAGTAGAGGAGCTTTAAAAGTTGCAGAGGGAAATGGAACACTAGCAAGGTAAGTTGCTTGGCGGGTTGGAAAATAATTATTCTGAGAAGCACAGCGCTGGTAGACAACGGACGACGGCAAGAAGGACAAACCACTTCGCTGACTAACCACTTTATTTCGGGAGGCAGCCGAACCACCGCACCTTACGTACAGACAGCACTTTATGTACAGTATTTTCTGTCTGTATATAAGGTGCGGGTGCGCTGTCTCCTCAAATATAAGTCTGTGGCATTCGGCCGCAGCTTTCGGGCTGCGGCCGTGTATCTTTTTCAGCCAGCGTCCGTCCCGGCGGACGCGGTTGTTGCGACGCGCGTCTTTACTCTCTTTTTTTACTCTGTCCTCTTATCTTTGAACTCTCTTCTATCTGCACGTGGCAGCGGGGGTGGCTCGGCGGGAGCCAGTTGGCAGGCCCGTCCACATTCCTTTTCATCCTTCTCTCAGTCGCAACCAACCCATCTCCTCAAATAAATTTATCGGTCAGCGCAGTTGTGTGTCGCCATTATCCTCGCCCGCTGTCTGCCAGGCTGTTCTCAGAACAACGGAACATGGCCGGTTCAAGAATAAAATTCCTGTTTCATGTGAACTTATCGTCTTCGCGGTTATCAATAGGCAAACTTCAGCTTAAACTTCTGCTCCTTGCCCTTGAAGTAGACTAGTGCGTCCATACAAAGTTTTATGCGAAGCCTATAACTCGCACAACCGAGCTCTTCCTTGCTGCGCCGCGCACGGCCGCGTAGCTACCACTTGACCTTCATCGGCGCACCACGTGATATGACGTCACAACAGCTGTGAAAGCTGGGGCCTCGGGCGCTCGCTTGCGGACGCGCAGCCTCCACCGGCGGCCTAACTCCCGCTCCTACCGCTAGGAGATACTGACGTCACGCAAAAGGCGACGCACTCGTTGAGTCAGTTGAGCAGCGAGATGTCGGCCAGGGAGAGGGCGGCTCGCCAGACCGCAAAACTATGCTTCGCATCCTAGGCTTAACCATAAGCTAAGCCAGGCCATTTTTCACTATGTTAGTGAAGATGCAGCGAGATTTCTAAGAAAAAATTTGGAGAACGCTTAAGCTTTGAGTGGGACGCGACAGATTGCTCCAGCGTTGTCAAGGGGTCTAAGAACGCCATCGCCCGTTCGGTGCGACGCCTTGCCCGAAGGAAAGGAAACGACACCTGTCTCTCATATCTCGGTGGACACCCGAACCGCGCCGTATGAGGCAAAATTGGCAAAGTGGCAAATTGGTTTTTGAGGAAAGGAAATGGTGCTGTATCTGTCTCACATATACCGGCGGACAACTGAACCGCGCCGTTAGGGAAGGAAGGAAGGTAGGAGTGAAAGAAAAAAAAATGGGTGAGGCTTAGCTAAGGTTAAGCCTAGTCAGATGCGAAGCATATTGATGGCTAGGCTTGGTAATACATGGCTTTCCTTGGTTGAATACTTGGTCATTTTAATACAATCACTAGAAGCCTTCGTCATGGGGGAAGACAACGGCATGGCTACAGCGGAACGCCGACTAACCCCCAGACGCGCGTTGGGTGAGCGCCTGGATTGCCACGGAAGCCGCGTCCGCCTGCCCGGTGGAGCAAACGTTTCACCTACACCGAGTGTGAACACGCGTTCGAAATGCGCGGGAGTGTGATGTCACCATACCACGTGATTCACACGGCGTGCAACCGCAGCGACGGCAGAAGTTGGAGCCCCGTTTGTCATCTGTCGTGACGTCATTGTGTCACGTGGTGTGACGTCACCATACCACGTGGTCTGCACGGCGTGCAACCGCAGCGACGGCACGAGTTGGAGCCCCGTCTCTCATCTGTCGTGACGTCATTGTGTCACGTGGTGTGCACGGCATGTAAGCGTCACGAAAAGCTTGGGTTCCCTATTGTAATATGCTTCGCATAAAAGAGCGAAAGAGGTGTCGTAGAGGTCTCCGGAATAATTTCGACCACTTGGGGATCCTTAACGTGCACTGACATCGCACAGCACATGGGCGCCTCTTGCGTTTCGCCTCCATCGAAACGCGGCCGCCGCGGTCGGGTTCGAACCCGCGTACCCCGGCCGGTAGCTGTGCGATGTCAGTGCACGTTAAAGATACCCAGGTGGTCGAAATTATTCCGGACACCTCCACTACGGCCCATCTTTCTCTCTTTCTTCTTTCACTCCTACCTTCCTCCCTTCCCTTACGGCGCGGTTCAGGTGTCCGCCGATATAAGTGAGACAGATACTGCGCCATTCCCTTTCCTCAAAAACCAATTTACAAGTTCACCGGCTCAGTAGACGAGCGCCTTACCACAGAGCCACCGCGGCGGATTATCGCCGTAAGGGAAGGAAAATGAAATGAAAATTGCTTTAAGGAAAGGAATTACGCCCGTGTGTCATATCTCGGTGAACACCCGAAAGGAATGGACACCACAGTATGTCTCTAAAGCACCCTTCTGAGATAGCACCCTATTCACTAGACGCGCATCTATTCACTCCAAACCATCCAGCTGACATGGCGGAATGGTTAGCGTGCTTCGCTCGCTCCCCGGAGGCCCTGGTTCGATTCCCCAACTGGAATAAATAAAGTCGCGTCTAGTGAATACGGTGTCTTCGTTCACACCCATCTTCCTCCCTTCCCGTTACAGCGAGGTTCAGGTGTCCACCTCGATATGCGAGCCAGATACATTTCCTTTCCTCAAAAACCAATTTACCGACGAGCAACGCGTAGAGCCGAACGGGCGATGACGTTCTGTGGACTCTCTGGCAGCGTTGCAAGAGAGAGAGAGAGCGCGTTCCACTCAACCACACATCAGAGATACAAGCAGCAAGACCGCACCTAAGGCTTTCGCCTCACCCCATTTTAGGTCAACAAAGCACCCCCCTGAATTTTTTCCGGAGTCCTGCGCCTCTTTCTCTCTTCATTTTTTCACTCCCACCTGACCTAAGAGATCTGTGACAATTACTGCGCCAGTCCTTTCTTCGAAACTAATTTTTAAATTAATTTGTATGAGTAGTTAATAAATGGAGAGAGATAGCCATATACGTTCCACTGAAGCATCCTCAGTGCCGAGCGCGCCCCAGACAATAAGTGGTCTAATGTATATAAGTGTTTCTTTCAAGCGACGCTACTGTTTTGCAAGTCTTTCCAGTTTAAATAAAAGTGACGACCGGAGTAACGCTAGTTTTCGAAACTGTATTAAAATAAAAACGAAAGATTAGGTGGAAATATTTACCCTGAAGGAACAATTGAAGCATCTAGTGACTGTCTTCGCAAAGTTTTACAAACATGTGCGCGTAATAGGGAAAAAACCTCGGGAAGAAGGCCCTATTGAACTTCGGGGAACATCTGTTTTGTTTTTTTTTTGCAGCGAACAGCGGCTGCGAAGGCAGCTGTTTGCTTAACGACGCATCTGTGTGGCATACTGGAATAGTGTCTATTCGAACTGAGCGTTTGTGAGGCTCATGTTACTTTATGTTGCGAAAGCAACACTACGCTCACCGAGCCATTTTGCAGAGCTCTGGAAAAGTCAAGCTGGTATGCCAAAACATAGACGTGGTCCCCAAAATACAAAACCCGAGTGCGGAGCAGTGGGAGACTCTGCTGTCCAGCGACCGCTGCGAATACCAACAAGGTCTGGTACAGCGAGCTCAACGGGCGGCAGTGGCCAGCGGAGCCCTGGACTGAGGGCAACCGACCACTGATTAGAGGCGGACGACTTCGACAGAGAAGGCTCCTGGGGGTAGAACCAAGACGTCTCTGAAGATGCCCCCAAACCGCAGGAAAAACCGTTAGTGTAAATAAAGTTTTCCCTTCCCTTCCTGCGTATGCGCGAGGAGCGGGTTACGTCCCACGTCGCACACTGGCGCGCCGTGTGACGTCGCCGGAGCCGCCGCCGCCGCGCGCTCTCCATCGCCTCGCCGACAGTCTCCCTCTCTGATGCACAGTAGTGATTGCGAATCGCCATCTGCTTGGTTTGTGGCGTGTATAAAATTGGCATTGGCTTAGCTCTGCTATGCCACGATATACGTAGCCTGAGGTGAGGGCGAGGTGGCCACATCTCGGTGGACACCTGAACCAGGGGGAAGGCGCATAACTGCCCTCTTGGAACAGTGAACACCTCAACCATGCTTCTAGCTGATTGGTGGTAGTGACAGGTGTGGTGTGCGCTGCATGCTTTCGCATTGACAACGTTGTGCCAGAAACGCGGCGCTGAAGCTACAGGCCGTCGGCGTTCGTGTGTTCATTGGCGTTGGCGTTCACTACGTTTTACACTCCGATCATTGTAATGAAAGGAAGTGCGCATAATGGTTCCCTGGGTCAGCGGACGCTTGAATCGTGCTTATAGGTACGTGGGGTGATGAAAGAGTGATGTGAGCTCCAGGCATGACAAGATTGTGCTAGAAACGCGGCGCTGAAGCCATAGGCCATCGGCGTTCATTGTTGATTGGCGTTCGCGTTCTCAACGTTTTACACTCCGATCATTTTAAGGAAATGAACACGAGCGCGTGCGGCGAGGCACGCCAGCTGTGCGTAGTGGCGTCACTTGCTCCTAGCGCATGCGCAGTGTGGTCGTGCAAGAGTAGTCGAAACAGCGAGACTGTGCGCTGTGTACTTCACACAACAATATATGGCTACGCGCAGAATTTGCTTTTCCAATCCTCCAGGTTTAACCAGAGCTAAAGCACAGCCAATTTTTTTTCACGCCATGAATGTAGCAGCCACTTGCCCGTACGTTGAGCTCATAAACTTTATAGGTCTTAGGTTCCAGTGTTCACTCCCCGCCAAGAAATGAACGACATAATTCTAGGAGATCGGTGCGGGAGGGATAAAAATTCAGGGGCACTTTTACTGTCTGAAGTGCGTATAGGCGAAAGCGTTTTCCGCACCACTTTGCCTATGTGACACTCGTGACGTTACCACTGGATGACGTCACACAATTGATGACGAAGTAATGACAAAGTACTAACTAGTGACTAATTACTGATTAATGACTATATACTAATTAACTGCTAATTAATGATACCTAAGCTTCGCCTTTAGGAGTGGAACGCGACAGCGTGTTGTAGCGCTGCCAGGGAGTTCAAGGAACGCCACCACCCGTTCAGCGCGATGCCTTGCCCACGGCCGCTCGATCCAGCGGCCATGCCTTGTTGAACGCGATGCTTTTTGAGGAAAGGAAATCAAGCAGTAATTATCTGCCATCTTGATGTACAACCGAACCGCACCGTACGGGAAGGGAGGAACGCCACCAGCAATTTGGCGCGATGCCTTGCCCTTTGAACGCAACGCCTTTTGAGGAAAGGAAATGGCGCAGTAATTCTCTGTCATCTCGGTGGACACCCGAACCGCACCGTACAGGAAGGGAGAAACGCCACCAACAGCTCGGCCCGATGCCTTGTCGTTTGAACGCAACGCTTTTTGAGGAAAGGAAATTCTCCGTCATCTCGGTGGACACCGGAACCGCACTGTACAAGAAGGGAGGAAGTGGGAGTGAAAGAAGAAAGAGAAAGAGGGGCCGTAATGAAACTGAAAATTATATTTGAGGAAAGGAAATTAAGCAGTAACTGCCTCGCATATCTAGGTGGACACCCGTGAAAATTCAGGGGGCACTTTGGCTCTCTAAAGTGCTGCAAGGGGAAAGCGTTTCCTGGCGCACTGTTTTCATGCGAAGCATATTGCTAGAGCTACCACTCACGCCGTCGGCGTGGGACCCCTAGACGTCACACCACGTGACACCTTGATTTCACACCACGTGACACCGTGACGTCACACCACGTGACACCGTGACTTCACACCACGTGACGCCGTGACGTCACACCACGTGACATCGGATGAGAGAGGCGGCCTCCACCTCGCGCCGTCGCCGTGGGACCCCTAGCCGTCACGCCACGTGACACCGTGACGTCGTCGTGACGATGCCATCGCACAGAGGCTGTAATGTCCTCGAGCGGATTCCCGCGCATTTCCAACGCGCTCTTCTATACCGGGCGTCTCCCCCTGATGACCATGAAGGGTGCCGTGACCTGATAGGTTTAGCAGTGTATGCTGACAATCTCGCGCCATACAGAACAGCCAGAAAGGAGTACCCAACACCACACAAATCCCTCAATAAGTTAGAAGAGAACACCCTTAGGAGACTACAAACCAACACATACCCAACACCAGCTAAATTACACCTGTGGTACCCTACACTATACTCTCCGCAGTGCCCACACTGTGGAGATGTAGCTAACCTCTACCATATGGTGTGGGCATGCCAATTTAATCCCTTACTTGACCCCATTCCCAACCCCTCGGAGGAGCAGTGGGAGGCTATTCTGCTCAGCGATGATCCTGACTGTCAGCACTGGCTGGTGGGGAGGGCCACCGCAGCAGCAGCAGCCAATGGACTACCGGACTAGGCTGCCCACCCACATGTTCTGAAAATACTGAATAAATAAAGATGTTTTCAACCAATCCAACGCGCGTTCACACTCGGTGTAGGTGAAACGCTCGCTCCACCGGGCAGGCAGACGCGGCTTCCGTGACAATCCAGGCGCTCACCCAACGCGCGTCTCGGGGTTAGTCGGCGTTCCGCTGTAGCCATGCCGTTGTCTTCCCCCAAGACGAAGGCTTCTAGTGGTTGTATTAAAATGACCAAGTATGCAACCAAGGAAAGCCATGTATTACCAAGCCTAGCCACCAATATGCTTCGCAACTGACTAGGCTTAACCTTAGCTAAGCCTCAGCCATAATTTTTTATTTACGTTTCTATTTTTCATATTTTTTATTTTTGCCAATTTGCTTATTTTTATTGTTTTTGTTTTTATTTTCATATCTTATTTTTAATTTGTTTTTTTTCTGTTTATTTTCTTATATTTATTTTTCTTTTCTTGACTTTATTCCTTTTATTTTATTTATGAAACCCATGCATTCACTAGATGCGCCCTTATTCATGCTCGAACCTTGAGCCTTCTTGGCGGAGTGGTAGCGTCTTCGTTTCAAAAAATCTCGCTTCTCCCGTAACCGAGAGTAGAGTAAGCATGAAATATTTACGGGCCTAATGTCATCTCGGTGGACACCCGAACCGCACCGTACAGGAAGGGAGGAACGCCACCACCCGTTCAGCGCGATGTCTTGCCATTCGAACGCAAGGTTTTTTTGAGGAAAGTAAATGGCGCAGTAATTCTCTGCCATCTCGGTGGACACCCGAACTACACCGTAATGGAAGGGAGGAACGCCACCACCCGTTCGGCGCGATGCCTTGCCCTTTGAACGCAGCGCTTCTCCCCCGGGCCCCTGTGCGCCTGCGCGGCTTTGATTCGATGCGCGAAGCCCCTAAGAGATCACGTATGACAACGAAGTGTATCGTGGCATTTATGTGCTTTTTGCACGCGTTATTAGAAATCGGAAATTATAATTCTGTGCATTATCAAACGCATAGCGACTGATATCTTGATGAACATTGAGAAGGGACTGGCAGCAGTTATTTTTTGTGACTCCTTTGGAGACCAACCGGCGCTTGCATGCCGGTCGCGTAGGAGGGCTTACAGAGTCTCGTTAAATCTCGTGAAGTCTCGTACGGTGCCCGGATGTTCTCGTTTCAGAGCCCGGATGACTGGAATTCAGTGCCCGGATGAGTGGATTTCAGTTCCCGGATGATGGCTCTCGGTCTCGGCGTGAAGCATTTCATGCTTAATACCAAAGGCCTTGGTGCGATTCCCGCCCTCGCCACAGTTTCTTTTTAAGTAGTGACGCCGAAAGGCGGACAAATCTGCCGACCCGTCTGTCGACACGGCTGCCGACGCGTCTGCTAACGACAGTATGAGGAATTAAAGCCTTTCGGCTTAAAATCCGTCCTGACACGCAGTTTATTCCTACTAGAGTTTCGTAGAGTGCATAGGCGGCGTCACCATCGGCGCAGTTCTGTGAGCTCTCCAATGCTCACGTTGTCCAATGAGAATGAAAGTGAGGTAAAGTTTCAAATCTATACGCCATGATTGGTGGGATGGTTTCTAAGCGTAACCGAAAATTTAACGGACTTCTCAGCATTCTCCCAAGTGACACTTCATATGGACACCTTGGTGAGAAGAAAGGGAAATGTTTGTAACAGCAAATAAAAATAAAATTGCAGGGAAAGAAACTGGAAAGATTTAGGCTCAAGAAAATTTACCAGAATTGCATGCCTGCTCGCCACATAGCTGCTGTTGCAGATTTGAGTTCTCTGTGCCACTCCATCCTGCCCACCACTGGGGCTCCGGGGTTAATAGGCTGGTCTACTGAGGCGAAGTACCCGGGTTCGAACCCGATCGCGGCGGCAGCAGTTAGGTGGATGGATGGATGGAAAACTTTATTAAGCAAGTGAGTTTGGACCGTACAAGGTCTCAGGGCCACCGCACAGCCCTCACATTACGCGCATGTGTCCAGGCCACGTAGGGCCATGGCACTAGGACCCCGGTTCACACAGCGAAGTTGCGCGTCCGGGTCCTGCGACGCAAGGAGGGCCTCCCATTCCTCCCATGTACCGATGGCGGGCTGTCCCTGCGGGGGAGGATCGGCAGGGCAGCCGAAGAGGATGTGGTCAAGGGTTGCGTGCGGTTCTCTGCACAGAGTGCACTCTGGGGAAACATGGCGGAAGTAGGATAGAAGCTGAGGGGTAGGAAGAGTTCGGGTCTGGAGTCGCCTCCAGAGGATTTGTTGGGAGTGGGATAGGCGGGGGAGGGAAGAGGGAGGGGGATAGAGTCGACGGGCAAGGCGTGCTTGTTGAGTTAGTTCTGAGAACGTGTGTGCCCGCTCCCTCGAGAAATCTCGGCTGGGGTCGCCATTTGCCCGGCAAATAAGTCCTCGGGCTATGTTATCGGCGGCCTCATTTCCGGGATTGCCAGAGTGAGCCGGCACCCACACGAGCTCAATACGCCTATCGGGATTTAGGGTGCACATTCTCAATATCTGCCACGCAGGGGGGACGGACGCGTCCGCGGGCGAAGTTAAGAATGGCTGTTTGTGTGCTGCGTGATGTCAGTGCACGTTTAAGAGTTCCAGGTAGTTGAAATTGTTCCGGAGCCCTCCACTATAGCCCTTCTTTCTTCCTTTCTTCTTTCGCTCCCTCCTTTATCCCTCCCGCTGCAGCGCGGTTCGACTGTCCAAGAAAATATGTAAGACACTGCGTCACTTCTTTTCCTCAAAAACTAAGTTCCAATTTTTGTAGCGAAAGCTACATTGGCCAAGAACTTGCGATTTCACTGTGGCAGTGCTCCGAGGAGGCACAGAGACCGAAATTGTGCCGTTGCCTAGCAACTACCGCAGCTGGCGGACGCCGCGCGCTCGCCGCGCCATCTGGCATGGCATCACCCCGCGCCCCTCGCCGTGGAGCTACCAGCGCTGTTTGGTATGACATCACACCGCGCGCCTCGTCCTTGTGCTCGCCTCCGCTCGCTTCGCCAGCTGCCTGACAGCATGCCTGATAGCATGTCGGAGGATTGCAAAGGAGAGCTCACGTGTGCCGCAACCACAGTTGAGGTCTTTCGCTACGTATATCCTGGCATAGCCGAGCTAAGCCACTGCCATATTTTTTGGTCCATCCCGCCTAGCCTAAATCTGCATAAGGCCACAGAGCGCAAAACATTAAATGTTCCCTCGAGTGAGGGCTACACAAATAATCTTTATCCCTTTTCCTTCTTATTCTCTTTAGCATTTAAGCAAATTAGTGGCATCATAAATGACAAACATATGGTCCCTGCCAGTGGCAGTACACGTTTAATATCTCTACATTTGTGGCAAATCGGGAAGGGGAGTGGGGGAGAGAGAGAAAACTTTATTGCACAAGGAATTCGGAGCACGCCCCAGGGTCCCGGCAAGACCCCACTGCACTCAAGTGTTTATGTTCCTAAGGTCCATAACACTGGCAGCCCGGCCGGTTGCGATGGTCTGCACGGCCGGCTCCTCCGAGCGCAGCAGGGTCTCCCAGTCCTCCCAGGTCTTGAGGTTCTCTAGGTCCCGCGGGAGAGGGCACGCCGGGCAGAGGGATAGGATGTGGACGGAAGAGGCGAAAGGTACTGGGCATAGGGCGCATGCCGGAGTGGAGAAGGAGGGATGATAGTGGGCTAGGGTAAGGGGTGAGGAAAGAGAGTGTGTCTGTAGTCTGCGCCAGAGCGTTGCTGTGTTTGTTATCTAGGGAGGCGTGGGGCGGGGGGTAGAGCTGGCGTAAGGCTCTGTGCGCCTGGGTCAGCTCACTGAATGAGTTCATGCGCTCCTTCGAGAATCCCCGATCAGAGGCCACCTGCGCCCGGTTTAAAGAACCTCGGGCTAAAAGGTTGGCGGCCTCGGTTGCGGGATTCCCGGAGTGCGCGGGCACCCATATCAGCTCCACTTGGCGGGGTGGGGGTGCATCGGGCGAGTCCAGTATGCCAAAAGCAGGTACATGGACTTGGTCACGAGCAAAATTCAGAATCGCAGTTTTAGAATCGCTTAAAATGTACCGGGCTTCCGTGCGGGTGATAGCAAGTGCAATGGCGGCTTCCTCTGCAGCTTCTGGGGAGGTGTCTGGAGGGAGAGGTAGTGTGAGGAGGGCGGAAAGAGAGGAGTCGACTACAGCTGCTGTCGCTTCATCACCCGTGCAGGCAGCGTCCACCCATACGGCGTCCGGCTGGGGGCCGTACGCTCGGTGGAGTGCCTTCGCATGGGCTCTGCGACGCTGCTCATGGTGGGACGGGTGCATATTCCTCGGGAGCGGCCTGATGAGGAGCTCTCGGTGAAGGGATCGTGGGATGGCGAGGAGGGTTGGGTCGTTGGCCGGTATTTTGATTCCGAGGGTGTCCAGGATATACCGACCTGTGGAGGTTTGTCTGAGCCTGATGTATTGGGCCTGTCTGTGGGCCTCCACCAGCTCCCCGATTGTATTGTGGAGGACCAGGCCTAGTAATCTGTCTGTGGGTGTGTTGAGAGGAAGGTGAAGTGCTACCTTGAATGCCTTGCGAATCAAAGCATCCAAAGCGTTTATGTCATGTTTGGATAGTTGTAAGTATGGGGTAGTGCTAGCGCGTGTCCTGTGTCAGTCTTTCTCGTGTACGTCTTCTTATTGCAGTACAGCACACGGCTCAGGACAAAGGCATGAATGAGGCGACATAGGTCGCGCTTTTTCATGCCTCTATGACGTCCCGAAACCCTGCGGATGACGTGCGATATCGCGCCTACAACCTGCTTGAGTTTCTTGAGGGTGGTGGTGTTTTTGCCATCGTTCTGGATGTGCAGGCCCAATACACGGAGTGTTCCAACCTCAGGTACCGGGTCACCATTCAGTTCAATGGCAATGGGGGAGCGGGGCAGCGGTGGTTCTTAGGCCGGATGAGGAAGAGTTCGGACTTCTCTGGGGAGCAAGACAGTCCGATGGTCCGTGCGTAATTTTGGGTGAGGGTGACTGCTTCCTGTAAGGTGTTCTCTATGTCTCCGTCACTGCCGTGAGTGGTCCACAGGGTGCTATCGTCGGCATAAAGAGTGTGCTTCAGGTGGGGAATAGCGGCCAATTTTCGGGCGAGGGGGATGAGGGTAACGTTAAAGAGAAAGGGGGAAAGGACGGACCCTTGAGGGGTGCCGATACTCTGAAGAGTGTAGGAGGGGGGAAGACAGAGAGCCGAAGTGCATCTCAGCTGTGCGGTCAGTGAGGAATGCTTGAATGTAGGCACACGTGCGCGCACCCACATTCAAGGGGGATAGAGCAGTCATGATCGCCTGATGTTCAATGCGATCAAAAGCTTTGGAGAGATCCAAAGCTAAGATTGCCTTGGTGTGACCTGAAAGAAGCGGGTCGAAGCTTAGTCTTTGTGTGTGGGACGCGACAGTGCGTTGCAGCGTTGCCAAGGGGTCCACAACGCCATCGCCAACAGATAACCTCCGCCCCATCTCTCTCACCTCATGTGTGGGCAAACTAATGGAGACGATGGTGCGGGATCGGTTATCTACATATCTTGAACACAAACATGTCTTTGCGAGCACCATGTTCGGTTTCCGCCCACACAGATCCGAACAGGATGTCCTCCTGCAACTCAATCGGGAAGTCCTTGACCCCCTCGAATGCCCCCATAATGACCGGGTAGTACTCGCCTTGGATCTTAAAGGGGCATTTGACAATGTAACACATGAGATCATACTTACTAACCTAAGTCACACCGACTGTGGCCTCAACACATTCCGATATATAAGCCAATTTTTAATGGATCGTCAATCCTACATTCGAATTCAAGATAGAGACCATGGTCCTTACCTACTCGGCACGCGGGGAACCCCTCAAGGCGCGGTGCTTTCCACGCTGCTCTTTAATCTGGCCATGATGCACCTGCCGGCCCAGCTGGGTGGTGTCGCCGGCGTGCAGCACGCCCTGTACGCCGATGATATCACTCTGTGGGCCACGCAGGGCAGCACAGCGGACATTGAAACCAGCCTGCAAACAGCGGCGACGATAGTAGACCGCTATGCCCGCCGCTGCGGTCTTCAATGTTCCCCTCAAAAATCGGAATTTGTGCACCTCCGCCCCTCACAGAAGTGCACAACTAAAATATCTCTTTCTCTTGAGAGTGGTCCCATACGCGAAAATGACGAGATACGGGTACTCGGACTCTACATCCACAAACACAGGCGGCCAGAGATTACATTGGCCAAACTCCGTAAGGTGGGGGACCAAGTGGGCCGCATGGTCCGCCGGGTTTCCAACAAACGCGGAGGGTTACGAATTAAGGATGCCTTGCGGCTGGCAAACGCCTTCGTAACTAGTCGAATTCTCTATTCGACTCCTTATCTCCACCTACGGAAACAAGAGGAGGACGCCCTTGAGGTCATCCTTCGCAAAATTGTTAAACGTGCCCTTGACCTCCCCATCACTACTTCAAACAACCGGTTTATGGCCCTTGGGGTGGTGAATACTTTCCGGGAGCTCCGGGGGGCGCACCTTACAAACCAGTACACGCGCTTGTCGCTCACGGAGTCGGGTCGCCGCCTTCTTGCTCGACTCCATATCCAACACACCCCTCCAATGGAAGACAGGTTTCGCATCCCGGAACTGTGGAGACGTGCCCTCCACGTCCGGCCTCTTCCAGCAAACATGTCACATGAAGACCATAATGGTCAGCGCCTGGCACGAGCGGAAGCGCTAGCCCGATATTATGGCAACAAAACAGGTGTATACTACGTGGAGGCCTCCGGCCCTCACCACGGGGTATGGTACACGGCCGTGGTAGTTCACAACAGCAACACAGTTAACGGCCTCACTCTCAGAGCCCGCAGTGCAACACAAGCAGAAGAGGTCGCGATTGCTCTCGCGGCCTCACATTCCAATTCAAAATACATAATCAACGACTGGCGAGGGGCCTGTCGGAACGTCGAACAAGGCTGCACTCCCTTCCTAGCCTATCGAATATACCAAAATTGCATACGGGATACGGACCCCGCTCACCGTTACCTCATATGGGCCCCTGCTCATCAGGGGTTGGCAGGAAACGAGGCAGCAGACGCAGCCGCCCGCGCGCTCTCTCACCGGGCTGTTTTCTCCTCCCCACATGATCAGGAACCCGATTTTAATCCGGTCTATACGTTCAAAAATATCGCAACCTACTATCAAGACAGCCATCGCCTTTACCCTAGCCCCTGTAAAGGCCTCAAGAAGGCGGATGAGCGGCTCCTTCTCCGCCTCTTCACCAATACATTGCTGTGCCCGGCAGCCCTAAAACATTTCGACCCCTCCTTGAGCGGCAACTGCCCGCTCTGTAGTGCGGTGTCTTCGGACACCTATCACATGGTGTGGGCCTGCCCCTTAAACCCCACCATTCTCCCTATCCCCAACCCAACCCGGGAGGACTGGGAGGCGACCCTGCTCGGCTGCCACGACTTACAGGCCCAACAAGTCATAGTTGGGCGCGCCCGGGCGGCGGCTACCGCCACTGGGGTCCCAAACTAGGGACCTCCACCTAGTGTTTATAAGGATCGGTCCCTTATGGGCTGATCCAAACACCTCCTGTCCGTTTCTGAATAAATGTTCTCACCACCACCACCACCACCGACGCCTTTCCCGAAGGAAAGGAAGCGAAGCCTGTGTCGCATATCTCGGTGGACACCCGAACTGCGCCGTAAGGGGAGGAAAATGGAATGAAAATTGGTTTTAAGGAAAGGAATTACGCCTGTGTGTCATATCTTGGTGTACACCAGAAAGGAATGGACACCACAGTACGTCTCTAAAGCACCCGTGTACTGTGCGGTGTCAGTGCACGTTACAGAACCCCATGCGGTCGAAATTTCCAGAGCCCTTCACTACGGCGTCTCTCATAGCCTGAGTCGCTTCGGGACGTTAAACCCCATAAACCAAACCAAACCATAACACCCTATTCACTAGACGCGCCTTTGTTCACGCCAAACCATCGAGCTGGCGTGGCGTAGTGGCTAGCGTGCTCGTCTCGCACCCCGGAGCCTCTGGTTCAATTCCCCAACTGCATCAATTTTCTACTCGTTTTTATTTATTAAGGCGAAAGCCTTTAATGTCTCATACTGTCGTTAGCAGACGCGTCGGCAGCCGTGTTGACCGACGCGTAGGCAGGAATGTCGACAGACGCGTCGGCAGCCGTGTCGACAAACGCGTCGGCAGATTTGTCCGCCTTTCGGCGTCACTGCTTAAAAAGAAACTGCGCCGAGGGTGGGAATCGAACCAGGACCTTTGGCATTTGAAGAGGAGGCGCTACCACTCCGCCACGATGGCTCAAGGTTCCAGCATGAATAAGGCGCATCTAGTGAATGTATAGGTTTCATAAATAAAATAAAAGGAATAAAGTCAAGAAAATAAAAATAAGAAAATAAACATAAACAAGAACACAGTGCGCCAGGAAACTCTTTCGCCTTGCAGCACTTTAGAGAGCCAAAGTGCCCCCTGAATTTTTAATTAATCCATGTGGGATTTTTCGATCACGGCCAATGGCACCGACGCCGTCGACGACACTAGCTTTTCTGCGACACGGCGCCCTTAACTCTGTCACATAAGAGAAGTTTGGTTGGATTCTGGATCGAAAAGGGACATCCGTCCCTCTACAAAAACAAAGATACATTGCGGCAACTGATTTCGCCCTATGCACTGTTGAGGATGAGGTAGCAGCATCCCACCGCTGCCACCAGTCTGTTAAATACGAGGTAGCATGGTCGTGTGCCGGAGAGAGAATGAGGGACGTCGAAGACGCGGCTGCGGGAAAAGACAATGAGAGAGGACTTTATACATGAATTTACATATCTACAAGTGAGCTGCAGGAACGCTGCATGGCGACAGCTCATGAGGAGACCATTCGATGACAAAGAGCTCCTCGGCCGTGCCGCTGCCGGGGTTTTAAAGAGTTCCCCTCCCTAGGGTCCCTAGATGGGGACCGGGCCTGCAGGGGAAGGAAGTTCTCACTGGCACCAATCACAGACACACACGCACTCACTCACTCCCGAGAGATCACACCGCCGTCACGCGCTGGGAGAGGGGGGGGGGGGGGGGGGGGAACGATGCCATCATCGTAGCGCTGACACCGGAATGTCCTCGAGCGGCATTCCCGCGCATTTCGAACGCGCGTTCACACTCGGTGTAGGTGAAACGCTCGCTCCACCGGGCAGGCGGACGCGGCTTCCGTGGCAATCTAGGCGCCCCACGACGAAGACTCAGAAGCTCATAAACCGCTTCTGCGGTTCCGCGAAATCCTAATTTATTATTGCGACAGCCACCGTCTCTACCCGGCACGTGCCAAGGGGCTGAGTAAGGCGGAGGAGCGAACTCTGCGGCGCCTGCAGACAGGAACCCTTCTCTGTCCTGCAATAGCAAAACACTTCGATCCGAACACAGATGGGCGCTGCCCGCACTGTGGAGAGATCTGCGATATCTTTCACATGGTGTGGGCATGTACTCAGAATCCTCACCTTCCCCCCTCCCCCACCCCCACCCGAGAGGCATGGGAGACTGCCCGCCTCAACTGCTCCACACTGGAGTCCCAAAGGGCTCTGGTCAAGCGGGCGCGAGACGGGGCCTCGTCATGCGGTGTCCCGGACTAAGGATACCGACCAAGCAGCAGGGTTTTTTTACCCTCGAGCTCCCTTTGATTAAAATTTTTCACCACCACCACCACCACCACGACGAAGGCTTCTAGTGGTTGTATTAAAATGACCAAGTATTCAACCAAGGAAAGCCATGTATTACCAAGCCTAGCCATCAATATGCTTCGCACCTGACCAGGGTTAACCAAGTTAAGCCTCAGCCATTTTAGTTTTCGTTAGGTTATAGAGAGAGAGAGAGAAAACTTTATTTACAAAGGAATTCTGGGCACGCCCCAGGGTCCCCGCACGACCCCACTGCACTCAAGTGTTTATGTTCCGAAGGCCCATAACACTGGCAGCACGGCCGGTGGCGATGGTCTGCACGGCCGGGTCCTCCGAGCGCAGCAGGGTCTCCCAGTCCTCCCAGGTCTTGAGGTTCTCTAGGTCCCGCGGGGGAGGGTCCGCCGGGCAGAGGGAAATGATGTGGAGGGAAGAGGCGAAGGGTTCTGGGTATATAATGCATGCCGGAGTGGGGAAGGATGGATGATAATGGGCTAGGGTAAGGGGTGAAGGAAGTGTGTGTGTCTGTAGTCTGCGCCAGAGTGTTGCGTGTTTGTTATCTAGGGAGGGGTGGGGCGGGGGGTAGAGCTGGCGTAAGGCTCTGTGCGCCTGGGTCAGCTCACTGAATGAGTGCATGCGCTCCTTCATGAATCCCCGATCACAGGCCACCTGAGCCCAGTTTCAAGAACCTCGGACTAAAAGGTTGGCGGCCTCGTTTCCGGGATTCGAGGAGACGCTTCGGGTGTCCACCGCGAGCGACGTGCTCCGCATGGGCTCCGCAAATTTTGACCAGCCAGGCCCGATCATCTCAACGGACCTCCAAAATTTTTGTTGGAGCTTGAAGAGGAACAGAAGCGGACCACTTGGACACCAAATTCGAAGAGGTGGGCCCATTTTTGGGTTTTCTACCGGACTTTGAATTAGCCGAGCGGCGGGGTGCGAGCTAAGCCTCGTTGGCCTAGCACGACTACGGGCGTTCGAGGACTCTCCGGCCTCGTCACGAGCGACGACGACGATGGCAACGGTCCCCTACCCCGACAACCGACTCAACATCGAGAAGGCACTAGAAAATTCGTCAAAAGATTTCATGGAAACCCAGGAGATGGAAGAAGACTGCCACGCCAGCACTCGGCCAACGGTCGAGGCGGGAAGCGAAGCGGTTTTCGCGCCTCAAGAGGCCGCCATGCTGGGCCCGCAGGGAACGCAGGGCGGAATCGAGCAGGACGACGACCAAAACTGGGAATTAGCCACGTCGAAACGCAAGAAGAAACCCCGCAAGGAACGGGAAAACCCCGGAGACTTCCCGCAATCCGCCCAGGTGGATTTTGGCGCGAAAACCCCGGGGAGCGCCTCGACGGCAGCTGGCGCGCCAGCTGCGCCGAAGCAAGACAAGAAGGAAGCGGCGCGTCGGCCGGGCCCGAGATTGCCGCCGCTCCCGAAAGACGATTTCAAGATAATCCTGAGGCCGAGGGGCCTCGTGGTACGATCGCTGCAAACTCATCAAGTCGCCCGAGCCGTAGTCGCGGCGACCAGTGCAAAGTGCAAAAGGGAAGACTTAATCATAAGACTACGAAACGGTTCGAACATCATCATAGTCAGCACGGACAATGAAGATGCAGCCCAGAACGTGAGACGCATTAACCATCTAGCGTTCGGTGACAAAGTGTACGAATTCAACGCCTACGTGGCAGCCCCCGAAGGCACTCAGCGAGGCGTGATCCACGGCATAGAACCGGGGACAGCATCCGCCGAGCTCAAAGCCAACTTAAGGGTGCGGACCCAGGGAGTCAAGATCCACAGCGCCCGAATGCTTGGAAAGTCAAGCTAAGCCGTCATCACGTTCGACGGACCCACCACCCCAAGACAAGTACTATACTACGGAGGGGAGATGTGGTGCTACCCATACCGCCCAACGCGGCAGATTTGCTATATCTGCTGCCAACAAGGACATAGATCGGACGTCTGCCCCAACCCTGAGAGCAAGGCCTGCAGGCTCTTCGGGACGCAGAACCCAATGGAAGGACATTCGTGCACAACCAAGTGCCTGGTCTGCGGAGGCGATCACGCAGCCGGCACGAGAGAGTGCAAGCACCGGCTCAAGACGGCCGAAGAGGTGCGAGGAGGACCTCCACGAGGAGGGCCCTCACAGCGACAAAGCCGGAGCCGGAACCGAAAGGGAGGACGTGGACCAAGGTGGTTCAGCTCGGAGCGGACCGGGAGCCAGGCCCAGGACGAGGCGAGCCAGTCCAGGAGCCAGTCGCGGAGCCAGAGCCGGGGGCAGAGCTGAACCAGAGACGAGTCCTACCCACCCCTGGTAAAGCAAAGCGGAGGCCCGGGACAACAAAAATAACAACAGAAGAAGAGTGGAGTGAAGGTGAGCTGGGGAGCAGGCCCTCCCAAATCACTCTTTCCGCACTCGGGTCAGCAAAATCAGACAAATAATGACAAGAAACTAGCTGATGAGAACAAGGAACTAAAAAAAGAGGTCGAACTTTGTCGCGAGGAAACGCGGCAACTTAAAAAAAGAATACATGATCTCATAAGGGAGATGCAGCTCCAGAGGCAGGGTTCGCCTCCGCGAACGCCGGGCCCGCCCTTGGAGCAGCATACACAACAACCACAGAGCTTAGAAAGCAAATTAGAGAGCTTTATGAGTATGATGCAAAATCAAATGACGCAACTGCAAACGCAGATGCAAAACCAAATGACACACATACAGCAGAAAGTAGCGCTGCAAGATCAGAACTTCCGAACATACGTCAAAAGCCAAAACACACAAAAAACCGCAAATGACGCCAGAGGCAGGCTTTTTAATGAAAGAAGATTCGGAGCAGAAAACCAAAGTGGAAAAAGTAGTGACGCAATATGGCAGGACAGAACCAACTAGACATATGGCAGTGGAACTGCAGGGGATACCGGCGCAAGCAGGGACTCCTCCAGCAGTTCATTAACACTAGACACGCAACACCAGACATCATCATGTTACAAGAGACTAACATAACACCCACCCTGAGGGGCTATACATGCCAGGAAAGCGGACGCACCGCCACCCTCATCAGCAACAAGCTGCTCACCGTAGCACACAAGGAGATTGAGGGCACACAGATAGAACATGTAATAACAGAGATAATACCCAAAAAGAAACACAAGGCCAAAAGCACTTTCATAGTTAACCTTTACAGCCCCCCCAGACAAAGGGATGGCGATTTTAGCAAGCTTTTTTGGGAGGCGAATAAGCTAGCCAAGACGAACACCTTAATAATCGCGGGTGACTTTAACGCAAGGAGCTCGAGCTGGGGATACCAAAAACTGAGAAAAAGGGGCAGCAGATATGCGTAGCGGCGGAAAACATAGACTGCGACCTCCTAACGGATGAAAACCAACCAATTAGGCGAGGTAACAGTGTGAGTCCAGATACTTGCCCTGACCTCACCTTTATCAAGGGAGCAAAGCAGGCCGAGTGGGAAAATCTGCTGGAAGACCTTGGCAGTGACCACTACATTCTAAGAACGGCAATCGAAGCAGACAACGTAAAGAAGAAGATCGGAACGGCCCACCTTACCAACTGGGACGCCTTCCGCAAGCACAGCGAACGGCTAAAAGTGGAAATCACTTCCATAGAGGAGTGGAGCCAACAGCTGAAACAAATAGAAGAACTCTATACAAAGGAAATAGATAGAACAGAACAAGCACCGGAGGTGGACAGGCGGCTACTCGGGCTATGGGAGGCAAGCTGGAAAAAACGCTGGAAAAAACAAAAGCTAAACAGAAAACTCAAAAAGAAGATTGCGGAAATCACGATGAAGGCAGAGGAGTATGCCACGCAACTGGCCAGGCAGGGATGGCAGCAGTTCAGCAGCTCACTGAACGGCACGCTCAGCACGGCCAAGACGTGGTGCATACTCAAGGCCCTCATGGACCCAACCAAGACAAAAGCAGAAAGTGGCAAGGCGATTCAGAAATTGGCCTACCAGTACGAAGGATCGGACGAAGAACTGCTAGAAGCAGTCCGCATCAAACGCTACGGCAAGGACAACCCCCAGGGCTACAACGGGGAGTACCAAGGAGCAGACAATCCCGCAATGGACAGGCCGATCACAAGAAAGGAAGTCCAGGCGGCGATAAGCGCGACAACAAGAAATACAGCAGCCGGCGCAGACAAGATCAAGAACGCCTTGATCCGCAACCTCAGCGACGAGGCGATCGACCAGCTCACGGCGTACCTCAACACGCTGTGGGCAGAGGTAGTGGTGCCGAAGGAGTGGAAGCACGCTGTCGTGGTTATGATACCCAAACCCGGCAAGAAGCTTCAGATTGAGAACCTGAGACCCATTTCCCTCACGTCGTGCCTTGGCAAATTGTACGAGAGAATCGTCACCAGGCGAATTCAACTATACCTGGAAGACGAAGAACAGTACCCGCACAGCATGTTCGGCTTCCGGGCGAACCTGTCGACGCAAGACGTCCTGCTGCAGATCAAGGAAGAGATCATAGACACGGCACCTAGAACTGGCGAAAACATTATCATGGCCCTGGACATCAAAGGGGCCTTCGACAATGTTAGCCACGAGGCCATTATGGAAGGCCTAAACAACGCCAACTGCGGAAGAAGAACCCACGACTACGTAAGATCCTTCCTGTCAGAACGCACTGCGACAGTGGGATTGGGAGACCTGCGAAGCGACACCTTTACCACCCCACGTAAGGGCACGCCGCAAGGATCCGTAATCTCACCAGTGCTTTTCAACATTGCAATGATCGGACTGGCCTGAAGACTCAGCAAGATCGATGGCATCCAGCACGCGATGTACGCCGACGACATTACGGTCTGGGTGAATCGAGGCTCGCTAGGACAAAAGGAAGAGAGACTGCAAGAAGCAGCAACGTGTGTAGAAGAGTACGTGAGGGAAAGGGGCCTAGCCTGCTCCACAGAAAAGTCGGAACTTCTTAGGGTAGGGTCCAACCCTACCAAGGAGGAACTGACAGTAAAGTTAGAAGGCGAAAATATACCAGAAAGGGATATGATACGCATCCTGGGCATGTGGATCCAAGGAAGCAGGAGATGTACCTACACAATTAGCCTACTCAAGAAGTCAACAGAACAAATAAGCCGCATGATAAAGAGGGTATCACAGAACAGAAGCGGGATGAAAGAAAGCGACACGATCAAGCTCGTCAGAAGCCTGATAGTCAGCAGAGTCACGTACTCGTTGCCATACCACCGCATGACCAAGAAAGACAAAGAACAGACGGAGGCGCTGCTAAGAATGGCGTACAAGACGTCACTCCACCTGCCAAGAAACACATCAAATGAAAAGCTGCTACAAATGGCCTAAACAACACATTCGAAGAACTAACGGAAGCCCAGCTAAGTGCCCAAATAGCCAGGCTCCAGCAGACAGCCACCGGCCGCAAGCTCCTAAACAGATTAGGGCACAATGTACAAGGGATCGCAGATAGAACAGCTAGCATTCCAGACGAGGTCCGCCAGACACTGGACATCAGCCCTCTGCCGAGAAACATGGATCCCAACCTCCATGCCGCTAGAAGGCAGGCCAGGGCAGACTATGTGAAGCGGAACCTAGCCACAATGGAAAACACAGTATACACAGACGCGGCCCTCTATCCATGGGACCACAGGACCAGAAAGTTCCGAGTCGCGGCAGCAGGGGTAGATTACATGGGGGAACCAATTAGCAGCGCGACATTAAGAAACTGTACGGTAACGGAGGGGGAGGAAGCTGCCGTAGCTCTAGCGGCGGCCGAAGGTTACCGTAGGAACAAGTCTTTGATAATCCTAACAGACTCCAAAGCAGCATGCAGGAACTACATACAGGGCAAAACAAGCAAGGAAGCGCTGAGCATCCTCCTCGAAGCAAAGCTTCCAAATAAAACCTTAAGACACAGGATTTTCTGGATACCGGCACACACCGGGATGGAGGGTAACTCGAGGGTAGACAGCCTAGTTCGCGAGATCACGAGCCGAGCAGGGCAGTCAGAAACCCTGGAGGACCCCATGACGGTGGAACCAACGTATGCAGAAATATTAAACTACTACAGAGGGCGGAGATTCAAATACCCACCACCCCACACATCATTAACACAGCACGAGGCGGTCTGCTGGCGGAGACTGCAAGCAGGGACTTTCCACAATTTATACATACAACATAAGATGTTCCCTACACAATACAGGGACACATGTCCGTGGTGCGGAGCAACCCCCACTCTATATCACATCACATGGGAATGCGAACGTAACAGAGCATTTCACAAGCTAAATGACCCGAATGCGGAACAATGGGAGGGCCTGCTGACCAGCAGCGAGCTCACGGCCCAAAGGGCACTGGTGCAGCACGCCTGCGAAGCAGCAAGACTCAGCGGTGCCATGGAATAGGGGCGCCGACCTTGTGAAGAGGCCGAAGACATGACGACATCGGCCCACCGCTAAAACCTGATTTTTGGAGCAATAAATGTTTTTCACTCACTCACTTCCGGGATTCCCGGAGTGCGCGGGCACCCATATCAGCTCCACTTGGCGGGGCGGGGGTGCATCGGGCGAGTCCAGTATGCCAAAAGCAGGGACATGGACTCGGCCTCGAGCAAAATTGAGAATCGCAGTTTTAGAATCACTTAAAATGTACCAGGCTTCCGTGCGGGTGATAGCAAGTGCAATGGCGGCTTCCTCTGCAGCTTCTGGGGAGGTGTCTGGAGGGAGAGGTAGTGTGAGGAGGGCGGAAAAAGAGGAGTCCACCACAGCTGCTGTCGCTTCATCACCCGTGCAGGCAGCGTCCACCCATACGGCGTCCGGCTGGGGGCCGTACGCTCGATGGAGCGCTTTCGCACGGGCTCTGCCGCGCTGCTCATGGTGGGACGGGTGCATATTCCTCGGGAGCGGCCTGATGAGGAGCTCTCGGTAAAGGGATCGTGGGATGGCGAGGAGGGTTGGGTCGTTGGCCGGTATTTTGATTCCGAGGGTGTCCAGGATATACCGACCTGTGGAGGTTTGTGTGAGCCTGATGTATTGGGCCTATCGGTTAGGTTATAGCTTTGACTGACTGTGTACAAGTAACTACTAGCTCCCCATCGTTGAAAACGACCGAATAGTTTACTTAAAATTCTTAGTACACAGATCGCAATCTTTAAAAGGTAGTACGTTCTAAGTAGCTACATGGGGGAAAAATACTCATGCCATTATTACTAGTGCCACATTTTCAGAACGTGCCCTCACATCGCACAGCACATAGGCGCCTTTGCTTTCCGCCTCCATCAACACCCGGCCCCGGTGGCCGCGTTTCCATCGAGCCATAACGCAAAGGTGCCCGGGTGCTGTGTGACGTTATTACTCGCTAGAGATCCCCAGGTGATCGAAACTATTAAGCGGAAGCCTTTAATGCCTCATCGTTGCAAGCAGGAGTTGTCGACAGAAAGGTCACCCTCTTCAATTCGTCGAAATGGTAGTGATGTCACTCTGCACGAATTTTAAACGGGGCAAATTGTACTTCGGCTAGTGACCATGCAATCAATTAAAGGGATGGTATAGAAATAAAGCCGAGTAGCAAATTGGTCGAGTTGGGGAAACGAACCAGAAACTCCGGAGTGCCAGACGAGCACGCTAACCACTCCGCCATGCCAGTTCAATGGTTTGGTATAAATAAAGGCGCGTCTAGTGAATACGGTGTCTTCTTTCACTCCCATCTTCCTCCAGTGGGGTCGTGCGGGGACCCTGTGGCGTGCCGCGAATTCCTGTTACATTAAAGTTTTTCTCTCTCTCTCTCCCGTTACGGCGAGGTATAGGTGTCCACCGAAATATTCGAGACAGCACATTTCCTTTCCTCAAAAACTAATTTTCCGACGAGCAAGGCGTAGAGCCGAACGGGCGATGGCATTAAAACGACTCCCTGGCAGCGTTGCAAGACGCTGTGTGGCTAAGAAGCCACACATCAGAAATACAAGCAGCAACACCGCGCCTAATGATTTCGCCTCACCGCCCTTTAGGTCAACAAAGCTCCCTCCTGAATTTTATTCCGGTGTCTTTATTTTTTCACTCCCATCTTTCCACAGAGATGGGAGACAACTACTGGGCCACTCCTTTCCTCAAAAACTTGCACCAATATGGAAGAGGTCTTTAAGAAAAGTTTATTGAACCAAGGACCAAAAAGGGACATCGGTCCCTCTACAAAAACAAACAAACTTTGCGGCGACTGATGTCGCCCGGTGCACACACACACGCGCAGGGAACTTAAAAGAGTCCAAAACCACGAGATGTCCAGAAAGTTCAGGGGTCCATACGCGCGGGGGAAGCACGCCGGATGGAAATACCGCGCACAAACATAACGTGCGAACAACGCACACAAACCTCGCGCACAAACGCGCGGACAACGCACACAGCCCTCGCGCACAAACTCCGGGCGCGAACATAGCACGCACAAACATAACGCGCGAACAACGCACACAAACCTCGCGCACAAACTTCGAGCACGAACATAACGAGCGAACATCGTTTACGAAACACACGTACCACACAGGCGCGCCACACTTAATATGGCAGGAGCCGCATCGACACACGGCCCCTGCCCGCGACGATGAAGCGGGTGGACCAGCGCCGAAGGAACTGGTGCTCCTCCAGCGACACGAGGTCCAAGCACGCCTGGGCGAACATGCGCGCACGTACCCGCTGTAACATAGGGTACATGGCCCTCCGTGGTCCTCCCTGCAGAGCCGCCACACCTCTCTGGCGCCACAGCACGAATGCCCCATCGTGTAGTATAAATAAACGTTTCTTTCAAAAGACGCTACCACACCTCTCTGGCGCCACAGCACGAATGCCCAATAGAGTAGTATAAATAAACGTTTCTTTCAAAAGACGCTACTTACATGCGCATCTTTTCAGTTTAATTAAAAGGGACGACCGGAGTAACGCTAGTTTTCGACACAGCATTAAAATAAAAACAAAATATTTGGTGGAAATGTTGATCCTGAAATAACAATTGAAGCATCCAGTGACTCTATTCGCAAAGTTTCTCAAACATCTGCATGCAACACGTAGAAAATCTCAGGACGAAGGCCCTATTGAACTTTTAGGAACTTCTGTATCTTTTCCAGCCAACACCAGCTCCGAAGGCCGCTTTTTTCTTCACGACGCATATGCGTGCCATACTGGAATAGCGTGTATTCGAACTGAGCGTTTCTGAGGCTCATGTTACTTTTTGTTGCGAAAGCAGCACTACGCTAGTCGCCGAGCCATTTCAAGGAGCTCTGGAAAGGTCAAGCTGCGCATGCGCGAGGAGCGGGTGACGTCACACGGCGCACAGCTAGTGCGCCGGGGCCGCCGCCGGAGCCGCCGCCGCCGCGCGCTCTCCATCGCCTCGCCGACAGTCTCCCTCTCTCTCTCCCTCTCTGATGCACAGTACCGATTGCGCATCGCCATCTGCGTGATTTGTGGTGTGTATAAAAATTCAGGGGCACTTTGACTGTCTAAAGTGTGTAGAGGCGAAACCGTTTTCCGCACCACTTTGCTTATGTGACACAGGTGACGCCACCACTGGATGACGTCACACATAATTGGTTGGTTTATTGGTTTATTGGGGTTTGACGTCACAAAGCAACTGGGGCTATGAGGGACGCTGTAGTGAAGGGCTCCTGAAATTTCGACCACCTGGTGTTCGTTAACGTGCACTGACATCGCACAGCACACGGGCTTCTAGAATTTCGCCTTTATCGAAATTCAGCCGCCGCGGCCGGGATCGACCCCGCGTCTTTCGGGTCCGCAACCGAGCGCCGTAAACACTGAGCCACCGCGGCGGGGCTGATGACGAAGTAATGACAAATTATTAATTAGTAACTAATTACCGATTAATGACTTAATACTAATTAAGTGCTAATTAATGACGTTTAACCTTCGCCTTTAGGAGTGAAACGCGACCGCGTGTTCTAGCGCTGCCAGGCAGTCCACGGAACGCCGCCACCCGTTCGGCGCGATGCCTTGCCCTTTGAAGGCGACGCTTTTTGAGGAAAGGAAATGTGGCAGTAATTCTCTGTCATCTCGGTGGACGCCCGAACCGCACCTGACAGGAAGGGAGGAACGCCACCACCCCTTCGGCGCGATGCCTTACAGTTTGAACGCAACGCTTTTTGAGGAAAGGAAATGGCGCAGTAATTCTCTGTCATCTCGGTGGACACCCGAACCTTACCGTATAGGAAGGGAGGAACGCCACCACCCATTCTGCGCGATGCCTTGCCCTTTGAACGCAACGCTTTTTGAGGACAGGAAATTCTCTGTCATCTCGGTGGACACCCGAACCGCACCGTACACGAAAGGAGGAAGTGGGAGTGAGAGAAGAAAGAGGGGCCGTAATGAAGAAACTCAAAATTGTATTTGAGGAAAGGAAATTATGCAGTAACTGTCCCGCATATCTCGGTGGACACCCGTCTAAACGCGGACACATGTGCCGACCCGGACAAAGACACGGCTGCCGTCACGGACGGAGACACGGCTGCCGACCCGGACGGAGGCACGGCTGCCGACACGGATTGCTAACGACAGCATTAGCATTAAAGGCTTTCGCCTTAAAATTGGCATTGGCTAGCTCTGCTATGCCATGATATACGTAGCCTGAGGTGAGGGCGAGGAGTCCACATCTCGGTGGACACCTGAACCAGAGGGAAGGCGCATAACTGAACTCTTGGAACAGTGGACACCTCAACCATGCTTTAAGCTAATTGGCGGTAGTGACAGGTGTGCGCTGCATGCGTTCGAAAGTCACGGCAGAAACGCGGCGCTGAAGCCACAGGCCGTCGGCGTTCGTGTGTTCATTGGCGTTGGCGTTGATCACGTTTTACACTCCGATCATTTTAAGGAAAGAAGTGCGCATAATGGCTCCCTGGGTCAGTGGACGCCTGAATCGTGCTTATAGGCACGTGAGGTGATGAGAGAGTGATGTGAGCTCCACGCTTGATAAGGTTGTGCTAAAAACGCGGCGCTCAAGCCATAGGCCATCGGCGTTCATTGTGTTTGTTGGCGCTCGCGTTCTCAACGTTTTACACTCCGATCATTTTAAGGCACGGAAGGCGAGCACGCGCACGGCGAGGCACGCCAGCTGTGCGTAGTGACGTCACTTGCTCCCAGCGCGTGCGCAGTATGGTCGTGCAAGAGCACTCGAAACAGCGAGACTGCGCAGTGTAGCTCACGCAACAATGTATGGCTACGCGCAGATGTTGCTTTCGCACCCAGGTTTAACCAGAGCTAAAGCACAGCCAAACTTTTTATGCGAAGCATATTACTAGAGGTACACTACAGCCCTTCGCCGTGGTTACACGCCCTGCACACCACGTGGTACAGTGACGTCACACCACGTGACATACCACGTGACACATGACGTCACGACAGAGGAAGACGGGGGTCCACCTCGCGCCGTCGCTGTGGTTGCACGACGTGCAGACCACGTGGTACAGTGACGTCACACCACGTGACATACCACGCGACACATGACGTCACGAAAGAGGAAGACGGGGGTCCACCTCGCGCCGTCGCTTGGTTGCACGCCGTGCAGACCACGTAGTACAGTGACGTCACACCACGTGACATACCACGTGACACATGACGTCACGACAGATCGCCGTCACGCGCTGGGAGAGGGAGAACGATGCCATCGCACAGACGCCGGAATGTCCTCGAGCGGCATTCCCGTGCATTTCGAACGCGCGTTCACACTCGGTGTAGGTGAAACGCTCGCTCCACTGGGCAGGCAAACGCGGCTTCCGTGGCAATCCAGGCGCTCACCCAACGCGCGTCTCGGGGTTAGTCGGCGTTCCGCTGTAGCCATGCCGTTGTCTTCCCCCACGACGAAGGCTTCTAGTGGTTGTATTAAAATGACCAAGTATTCAACCAAGGAAAGCCATGTATTACCAAGCCTAGCCACCAATATGCTTCGCATCTGACTAGGCTTAACCTTAGCTAAGCCTCAGCCATTTTTTTTTTCGCGCCACGAAAGTAGCAGCCACTTGCCCGTTCGTTGAGCTCATATACTTTATAGGTCTCGAGTTGCAGTGTTCACTACCCGCCACGCTCTATGCGGGATGGATAAAATCCGTCCTGACACGCAGTTTATTCCTACCAGAGCTTCCTAGAGTGCATAAGCGGCGTCACCGCCGGCGCAGTTCTGGGAGCTCTCCAATGCTCACGTTATCCAATGAGAATGAAAGTGAAGTTTCACATCTCTACGCCATGCTTGGTGGGATTGGTTTCTAAGCGTAACCGAAAATTTAACGAACTTCTCAGCATTCTCCCAAGTGACACTTCATATGGACACCTTGGAGAGAAGTGGAAATGCTTGTAACAGTAAATAACAATAAAATTGAAGGCAAAGAAACGGGGAAAATTTCGGTTCAAAAAAGTTTACCAGAATTGCTTGCCTGCTCGGCACATAGCCGCTGTTGCAGATTTGAGTTCACTGTGCCACTCCATTCTGCCCGCGGCTTTGCCTCAGTGGTTGAGAGGCTCGTCTACCGAGCCGAAGAACCGGGGTTCGAACCCGATCGCGGCGGCCACATTAGGTGGAGGCGAAACGTAAAAGACGCCCGTGTGCTGCGGCAAACCACGAGGGCAAGCCAGAATTACAGACTGGAAGACATTCAGGAAGGACACCAAACTAACCACATCCGCACAAATAACCAGCTACGAAGATTGGGCGGCTTCCGTTCTCGACCTTAAAGAAAAGCTCACAAAGTCTCTGGCCACCACGGAGGACCACCCAGCTGTTGACAACCACCTCCTACACCTTTGAGAAGCAAGACGTAGTCTTAAATAACGGTGGAAAAAACAAAGACTCAATCGGAAACTAAGACTTCGAATAGCCAAGCTTACTATTCAAGCAGACCAATACGCATGGGACCTCGCTCGCACCAATTGGCTAACGAAGTGCGAATCCCTCAAAGGCCGCCTAGACACCAAGGCTACATGGAACCTTCTGCGATGCCTAATTGACCCTCCGAAAGTGAAGAGTGAACAATCACCTCTGCCTTACGTCTTCCACGGACGGTTAGCACGAAACGTCTCCTGGCCACTGGTACCCACAATACAGTGCTCGAATTAATAGAGGCTCAACGCACCAATCAATTAGTCCGCCTGAGTCGCACGGAAACAGGACAATGCCTACTGCGACAGCTGCGTCTCAATCCACCAATTCCCACCCCAACAAGTCCTACACCTTACATGATTTCTCTGCGCACCCAGGATCACATATATCAGCAGCCCCTACCGCGCATTATGAGTGCTAGTCTCCATCACGGTAGGCGGCAGGCACGAGCGAGCTATTACACCAAAACATACAGCAACCGCTCCGATATCCTTTATGTCGACGCGACACAAAATTCTAAACCAGGATATTTCACGGCAGTCGCAGCCTATGAAGACGGCACAGTGGGGGCCGCCGCCACTATCCGAACTAATTCGCCTGCAGAGGCGGAAGGAGCCGCCATCGCACTTGCTCTGGCCCACTCCATCATTGACAAAAACATAATCGAAATTTGCACAGATTCACAGGCCGCGTACCGCCACTACCTAAAGGGCGTGGCGACTCCGGCAGCACACCGTATTCTTACCACGGCCAC
Source organism: Amblyomma mixtum (assembly GCF_055824585.1). Classification (NCBI taxonomy): domain Eukaryota; kingdom Metazoa; phylum Arthropoda; class Arachnida; order Ixodida; family Ixodidae; genus Amblyomma; species Amblyomma mixtum. The sequence continues at coordinate 80,209,400 of NC_143020.1, read as the reverse complement.
CTCTCTCGACCGAACGGTTACTCTGTCGTGGGTACCTGGGCATGCCTCGATCCCCGGTAATGAGCGCGTTCATGCGCTGGCCCGAGAACTCTCCTCCCGGACCCCGGAGGATCAGGCACCCAACCCTGCGCAAGAAGCCCCATCGGTCCTCTCTACATATCACCAAATCACCACATTTTACAAATTCAGCCGCATGACACTGCCACCACCCCACAGTACCTTGTCGCCCTTATCCAGCGCCACATGGCGGCAATTACAGACAGGCTGCTTTATTTCACCACACCGTCTCTCATGCTTTCATCCCACCTTTCCTCCTGATTGTAACACCTGTGGCGTGCCCAAATCCACACTTTTCCACTACCTTTGGGAATGTCCTTCCCCTAAGGCAGTACCCCCCCATCCCCAATCCCACTCATTCTTCCTGGGAGGCTGCTTTACGGACCGCTCAGCCCGCCGGCCAGAAATGGCTGGTGGATCGGGCTTTACGTGAATCACAAGCCCGTGGACTCCTGGACCAGTAGGGGACCACCCTGTAAGATTTTTTTGTGTGTGTGTGCGTAATAAAGTTGTTTCCATCCATCCATCCAACACAGAAATTTGCATCGAGCCCTACACAGCTTTCAAGGCACGGATCATGAACTCGTGAATGAACTCACGCGTCGCTATAAATGCACCGCGCGAAACCCACAACCCTACAATAAGGAGTACCGTAGGGAACCGAACGAAGACCTAGACAGAGATTTCACTTAAGAGTAAATCATTGCAGCACTAGCAGATATGCGCCGAGGCACAGCCCCGGGACAAGACAAAATTACTGTCGGACTTCTGGCCAACCTCGGCACGGAGGCTCTGCAGCAACTCACGAATTACATAAACGAATGTTGGCGTACCGGCACCATTCCACAAGCATGGAAAACAGCCAATGTACACTTTAATCCCAAACCCGGCAAGAAAATCAGCATCGAAAACCTGCGCCCCATATCCCCCACATCGTGCGCAGGCACACTCATGGAAAAGGCACTCCACACGCGTCTCTCCAATTATCTTGAGGACAATGAGCTACTGCCACACACGATGTTTGGATTCCGGGCATACTTGTCCACCCATGATGTGCTTCTGCAAATCAAACGCGAAGTCATTGATCCCGCACGCACAAACAGTAACCGAGCGCTTCTAGCACTTGACCTCAAGGGAGCGTTTGAAAATGTCAAACACTCCACAATCCTCAACAACCTCCACAGCATGAACTGTGGGCAGCGAGTCTACTCGTAAATCTGCGATTTTCTTACGGACAGAACCGTCAACATCAGCATCGGCACAAAACACACAACGCAAGTGAAGATGGGCACGAGAGGCACTCTGCAAGGGGCAGTACTATCACCACTTCTCTTCAACATTGCACTCCTAAATTTCCCACCTCTTCTCAATCAGATACAGGGCATACGCCACGCCCTGTACGCTGATGATATAACCATCTGGACAACCACGGGAAGTATAGAAATGATTGAAGAACAACTACAAACCGCGGCGACAACTGTTCAAAATTATGCCCGGGCGTGTGGACTAACGTGCTCACCCGAAAAATCCGAACTCATAGTCTTCCGTCAACGCAAGAATCAAGACACCATAAATATCCGCGTAGACAACCAAGCAGGATATATAAAACTAAAAAGGCTCCTTTTTCGACATGTCCGGCAGATTGGCGCCCTATCACCCTACTAAATTCAGATTACAAAGTACTAGCAAAATTACTCGTTCGTCGTCTGCGGTCTCTCCTCCCGTTACTTATTTCCTGCCACCAGGTTTGCTCCATCCCAGGCCGTGAAATACATAGTTTATCTTCTGTAACGCGAGACATCCTAGCGCATACTTTACGGCGGCGCGCACAGGGTCTTCTTGTTTCCCTTGATCAAGAGAAGGCGTTCGACTTTTTAGAGCACGAGTATATTTACGCGACGCTGGATGCTTTCGGTTTCCCAGCTTCTTTCGTGCTTCACATTAAAGAGATGTACAGAGATATTTCAAGCACTCTGTTCCTCGATGGCCGGGAAACTAACGCGTTTGATGTCCGTCAAGGTTGTCCGCTCTCCCCCATTTTGTTTGTCTTAGCATTAGAGCCTTTCCTCTTGGCAGTCAATCGCCACTCCCTTATTAGAGGTCTGGCTTTGCCAGGGAGCGAAGCGGTACGCGTCATCACTCTGTACTTAGCTGATGAACGCAGCCTGCTTGGAACTCTAATGTTTTTCGTGAGTACGCCTCTTTGTCTGGAGCTGCTCTTAATTACTCGAAGAGTCGTTACTTTTTTGTGGGGTCTACCCAGACTCGTATTACATCTGCAATACCTTTGCAGCGGTGCGCGCAGATGCGCATTTTAGGTGTGACCTACGACTGTGCTGGAATATGGGATGGTGTGTGGTCTTCGGTCGTCAACGACATTACAGCTCGTGTGCGAAGGGCGCAGACATTCGACCAGCCTCTGCTTGAGAGGCGCTACCTGGTTCAGTCAGTCATTCTCGGTGCCTTCTGGTACCTTTGCTATACTGTTAAACCACCCCTCCGTGTCATAAGGCGGGTGCAGACTACAGTTTTTTCTTTTATGCGAAGCATACTACTTTAGCTACCACTTCAGCCCTTCACCGTGGTTATGCGCCTCCAAATCACGTGATACATGACGTCACACCACGTGACACGATGATGTCACGACAGTAGAGAAACGGGGGCCCACATCGCGCCGTCGCTGTGGTTGTGCGCCTCCAAATCACGTGATACATGACGTCACACTACGTGACACGATGACGTCACGACAGTGGAGAAACGGGGGCCCACCTCGCGCCGTGGCTATGGTTGTGCGCCCCCAAATCCCGTGATACATGACGTCACACCACGTGACACGATGACGTCACGACAGTGGAGAAACGGGGGCCCACCTCGCGCCGTCGCTGTGGTTGTGCGCCTCCAAATTACGCGACACGATGATGCTTCGCATTCTCCAGGCTTAACCAAGTTAAGCCTCAGCCATTTTTTTTTTGGTCAGGCGGTACCGAGCTTGTGGCTCGTGCTGTTCTTGGACAACCACGGGAGAGAGGAGGTTTTGCCTTTCCAAATTTGTCTGTTACGTCCTTGCTGTTAGCTTTAAAGGGTATTTTGCGTATCCTGCTAGGAAACGCGTCTCCGGCGCGAACCCTGACTCGGTACTTTTTGGGCCCTTCTTTACGCTTTTTGGATCCCGCGGCCCCTGTTAATCATGGACCTCAGTCAGAGCAACCTTCCGCTTTCTATGCCTCGTCAGTAGCCTTTTACAGGCATGTAATAGCAGTAGCACCTGATGTCAACATCGTCGCAGACCGTGTGGTGGACATTATGGGCTCGCTATTGTTGCCTGTTGTGCCGGCGGCTCGCCGCTCACTCATGCGCCGCGTCCAGTGGGCGCGCTTAGCGTCGACACCTCTCCCAGACCATCTACGCGACTTTGTCTGGAAACTTGGTTGGGCAGTGCTCCCTACTTGTGATCGGTTAGAGCGATGGGGTGTTTTACGCTCCAGTACCTGTCCGAATTGCCCGCTCCCGGAATCTAATCGCCACGCTACAGTCACCTGCGTTGTACCGCGTATCTTTTGGCGCGCGGTTCATGCGGGATTCCGTGGGAAGGGCATTTCGTGCTTCGTCTCCCGTGGCCGCTTCCCCAGCGGCCGTTTTGCTCGCCTGTTAATTGTTGCGGGTCTTTTTAGTTTATGGCGCAGTCGATGCGCCGCGGTCGCTGGTGGCTTTCGACGCCGCGCTGTGTGGCCGATTTTCGGCCGTCTCCGACGGGAGCTCATCAGTTTTTTGTCCGAGGAACTCTTTTTCTTGGGTGAGGAAGAGTTTCTCCGGCAATGGTCATGCCCATTCATTTCTGTGCATAATAGTCGTCTTGTCCTGGTTTTTAGGCCAAACTGGCGCTAAGGTCTCCTTTTAAATATTTCAATGTCAAATTATTGCCTTTTCACCCTTGTGTCAATAGGTATTCTATCCTGTTTTGCATCGCCCACGAGCAATTCCTATTGGTTACTTAGAGATGTTTATGGTAGCTGTTTAATTGGCTCGCCTTACATGCTTATTGTCATGTGTTCTTGAAAATGTCACTGTACCTGGTAACCTTGGCATGTGTACATATGTAAATAAAATTTTTTCTAAACATATAAAACTTACTGGAGTGCACGCTGCCTATACGCGCCTATGGGCAAGGATGAAGCCGCGCCGAACGGGCCGCGGCCATCTTACCAGAGGCAAAAAGGAGCGTAGCGCGCAGCCGCGCCTGGCCGCGCTTCTGCTTTTTCGCGCTGCTGATGAAGTTACGCTCATTCAGAAAGCAGTGAAAACAAGTGGTTCTAGTTGTAAGCGCTTATTTCCCATCAACCAGCACCAAACTGCCGTGATGAAGGCAGTTTAACTGCAGAAGTATTAAGGAGAAAAGCATAACGCAGCCTGCAGAGGCAAAAAGCAGAGGATCGCAGCCGTGCTTCTAGTTTTTCACGCTACTCATGAAGTTGCTGGCATTTAGAAATCAACGAAAACGTGTGGCTCTAGTTGTAAACATTTGTTTTCCATCAACTAGCAGCCAACTGGCTGTTGAACTTAGCAAAGCGCAATAAAAAGACAGGGACAAGAAGAAGAAGTACGCCGGACAAATTACCAACTCGCCCAACTTTCTGCATTGCTTGAAGCCAACAGGCGTGAAGAAGGCAGTTTTACTACGAAATATTAAGGGGAAAAGCATAGCGCAGGCGCGTTTTCGAGTTTACAAAGCAACGCAAACGAGTGGTTCTAGTTGTAAACGTCCATTTTTTGTCAACCAGCTGCAAACTATCATGTAGAAGGCAGTTTGCCAGCTGAGATATTAAGGAGAAAAGCTTAGCGCTGCGTCGCTCGTGCTTTTCCGCGCTGCGGATGAAGTTGCTTGCATTTGCGGAGCAACGAATACGAGTGATTCCAGTTATAAACGTTTCGTTTCCATCAACTAGCAGCCAAGTGGCATGTAAAAGCCAGTTTAAGTGCACAAATTTTATGGAGCAAAGCGTAGTGCAGCCGCGCTCGGGCCTTTTCGCTTTGCTGATGCAGCTGCTCGCATTTCGAAAGGAATCCACATGCGCGGTTCTAGGTTTAGACGTTTATTTTCAATCAACCAGCAGCCAACAGATGTGCAGAGGACAGCTCAACTGCGCAGATATTAAGGAAAAATCTTACATGCGGTCAAAAACATCATGACAAATACCGTACTGGTGATTGAAAATAATCACCCTCGACAAAAGTGGGTCTCACTATGTTTTTGATCATTTCACGGTTTCGTTCTTTTGTCATGTGATGTATTCTCACTTTCACATATTCTTCAGCGATTTTTTTGCACAAACTATAAATATTGTTGTTACATGGGTCAAGGTCAAGGATGTGGTCCTCCAGTTTCTGAAACCACTTTTTCTCTGTGGAGGTTCCCAGGCCTTCAAGGATGAGGTGTTTCAATCTTATCGTCACCATTTTAATTGTATCATATTCTGCCTGTAGCCGTCGAAGCACATTTTCAACTGCTTCACAAAAACTAACAACGTCTTGCGCCGGTGAAATAAGTCCACCTAGGCTCTTTTTCCTAATTAAAGGTGGCAGCTCATCCGAATGCAGGGCTGCGATGCACTGTTCACATGCTATCGTTGAACAAACTTTCCGTCTTTTCAGTTTTTATGTGCTGGTCATGCACACAAAACATCCAACAAACCCAGTTTTCTTCAGCCCCTGTATAACTGGACGTCCTGCCGGGTCTCTTAGCCCTTGTATGTAAGTACGGGCCTCGGAAAAGAAAAGCTTCCAACAGCCTTCATTCTCCTTCCGAAGAGGTGCCTTGTATAATTATGCAAATGGATTTTGAGAGTTCTGATGTCGAACAAGTGATCAAAAAGCCTAATGAACTTAGATGTTGCACTGGCACCCTTCAACTGTGGCAGTTTGAGCACTTGTTCTCAGATGTCCAAGGCGTCAGCAACTCAAGCACTCGGGGCTTGTACTGCATATCGTACTTTCATTTCTTGTTTTTCCCATTGGACGTGCACTTTTTTGAGCTTGTTTCCAAGCCGCAACCCTTCGCCACGTTGTAATGCCTCCAATGCCACTATATAAGCCCACTTCACGTGATTTTCTTCAATGTCAATAAGGTGGCTTACAGTTGCCAACGAGTTCCGCTCAAGCTTTATCATGTGACACGCACCTAAAAAAAACTGAATGTTTTTGGTGGAATGAGCGGGCGGAATCTGCAAAACAACTCCGGAAAACAGCGGCGCGAGCCGGCGCCAAGCGCGCTTTTTGCCTCTGGTAAGATGGCGGCAGGCGACTTCGGTCGGAGCGCGCCCCCTCCACTCCAGCAAATTCTATATATCCTCCTTGTAGACAACTCACCCATCAAGGAAGTTCAGACCCTGAAGAAGTCTGTACATAAATAACAACGGCAACAACCTTCTCGCTCTCCAGAAACTACGGCTCGTGAGCGAGCAAGTCGCCAGGATGATCCAAGGATAACGACGCGCAAATCAGGGATGCGAGAAGACGATACTCTGCGACTGGTGCAGGCTTTCGTTGTAAGCCGCGTCGTCTACGTAGCGCCCTACCTCCGCCTTAAGAAGCGTGACATCAAAAACCTCGACATCATCATGAGAACTGCCTACAAGGAGTCCCTGGGACTCCCTCTTACGACATCGACGGACCGGCTCTTGCGACTGGGTGTGCACAACACGATCGATGAGCCGATAGAGGCACACCTTACGGCGCCGCTGGTACGGCTCTCCACAACTCGAACCGGCCGACAAGTCCTGAGTGATTTAAACATCAATTGCCCCCGACAGCTAGACACCAAAACCGACATCCCAGCCTCATGGAGAGGACAACTCAAGGCAGCTCCACTACCCAGGAATATGCACCCTGATTTTCACCAGTCAAGACGACAAGCACGAGCCGAAGCCATGAAAAGACACTACGGCGGGCGCGAGGGCGTGTTCTATGTCGATGCTGCGGGTCCCGAGCAGGGAATGACGGCCGTCGCGGTAGTGCACCAAAATACAACAGTCGACGGACTAGTACTGGCTAGCAAGGACATACTGGCTGCGCAAGAAATGGCGACTGCTCTAGCTCTAACACACACTAGCTCAATATACATTCTCACAGATTCACAGACAGCATATCGCAATTACCTCAGGAGCAGGGTCGCACCGCTAGCAGCTAAAATCCTGCAAGATAGCTACATCCGTGGCTACCAACCCACACAAAAACACTTAATATAGGTACTAGGTCACCAGGGCACCCCAGGGAACGAGAGCGCACATGCCTCAGCCAGAGCATTTCTCCCCCGGGCACCCAGTGCGCATGCCGTGGAACCTCCTACCCAACTACTAACTTACAATGACATACTTCAGCACTTAAGATTATCCCGTCGGGTCTACCCTCCGCCGGCTAAGACACTAGATAAAGGGGAGGAACAACACCTCCGAAAGCTACAGACCAACACTTACAACAACCCACGAAGACTACATGCCATATACCCTGAGTCATTTGACTCACAATGCAAATTCTGCGCGGAGAAGGCAGACCTGTACCATATGGTATGGGCCTGCCAACGAAATCAGGCGATCACTGTTAATAACCAGCCAACGCAGGAGGGGTGGGAGGCAGCTCTGTCCAGCTCGGACGAAAAGAGTCAAAAGTAACTCATCGAAAGAGCCCGGACAGCAGCCTACGCCAATGGGGTTCCGGACTGAGAGCTCCAATCACCGCTACAACCTCCTAAACCATTTCATTAAATTATTTTCACCACCACCAGTGTGCTGCGCGATGTCAGTGCACGTTAAAGAGTCCCACGTGGCCGGAATTATTCAGCAGCCCTCCACTACCGCACCTCCCTCCTTCTTCCTTTCTTCTTTTTGCGACGTCAGTGCACGTTAAAGAACCCCAGGTGGTCGAAATTTCCGGAGCCCTCCACTACGCCGTCTCTCATAGCCTTAGTCGCTTTGGGACGTTAAACCCCATAAATTAACTAACCTTTCTTCTTTCACTCCCTCCTTTATCCCTCCCGTTACGGCGCGGTTCAGCTTTCCAATAAGATATGTGATACACTGGGTCACTTCCTTTCCTCAAAAACTAATTTTCAATTTTTTTATACGGAAAGCTACATCGGCCAAGAACTTGCGATTGCGCTATGGCGGTGCTCCGAGGAGGTAAATAAATTGGTAAATAGGTTTTTGAGGAAAGGTAAATGGCGCTGTATCTGTCTCACATATATCGGCGCACCCCTGAACCGCGCCGTAAGGGAAGGGAGGAAGGTGGGAGTGAAAGAATAGATGTGCCGTAGTGGAGGTCTCCTGAATAATTTCGACCACCTGGGGATCTTTAACGTGCAGTGACATCGCACAGCAAATGGGCGCCTCTTGCGTTGCGCCTCCATCGAAACGCGGCCGCCGCGGTCCGGTTCGAACCCGGGTACTCCGGCTCGGTAGACGAGCGCCTTACCACTGAGCCACAGCGGCGGGTAAAAGGCACAGAGAACGACATTGAGCCGTTGCCTAGCAACCACCGCAGCTGGCGGACGCCGCGCACTCGCTGCGCCATCTGGCATGACGTCAAACCGCGCGCCTCGCCGCAGAGCCGCCACCGCTGTTTGGTATGACGTCACACCGCTTGTCTCGTCGTGGCACTTGCCTCCGCTCGCTTCGCCAGCTGTGCCGCATGCCTGATAAGATGTCGGAGGATCGAAAAGGAGCATTCGCGTGCGCCGCAACCACAGTTGAGGCCTTTCGCTACGTGTATCCTGGCATAGCCGAGCTAAGCCATTGCCAATTTTTTTTGCTCCATCCCGGCTAGCCTAAGTCTGCTTACGACCAAAGAGCGCGAAACTTTAAATGTTCCCTCAAGTGAGGGCTGGCCCAAATAATCTTTTCCCTTTTTCCTCTTATTCTCTTTAGTAGTTAAACAATATAGTTCCATCATAAATGAAAAATATATGGTCGGTGCCAGTGGCAGTAAGCTTACACGTTTCATATATCCCCATATGTGGCAAATAGGAAAGGGGGAGTCGGAGCTCGCGAGTATTTTTTCTTAGAAAAATAAAAAAAATTGCAGCAGAACGAAATTTTATCTCGATAAATTTTACTACCCTACGTAACATTGATCTTCAAAGAACTCTTCAAGAATTCTGTAACTTCGCATCTAAAGTTGCGCAAGCGTTTCTCCCGTACTACGGAAATGTAGCTTGAGATGAAGTGAAGGCCTTGTGCTGTTTCTGGGAGAGAGAGAAAGAAAAAAAACTTTATTTCGATAGGAATTCGGGGCACGCCCCAGAGTCCCCGCACGACCCCACTGCACTCAAGTGTTTATGTTCCTAAGGTCCATAACACTGGCAGCCCGGCCGGTGGCGATGTTCTGCACGGTCGGGTCCTCCGAGAGCAGCAGGGTCTCCCAGTCCTCCTAGGTCTTGAGGTTCTCTAGGTCCCGCGGGGGAGGGTCCACCGGGCAGAGGGAAAGGATGTGGAAGGAAGAAGCGAAGGGTTCTGGGCATAGGGCGCAAGCAGGAGTGCGGAAGGAGGAATGATAGTGGGTTAGGGTAAGGGGCGAGGGGAGAGTGTGTGTCAGTAATCTGCGCCAGAGTGTTGCGTGTCTGTTATCCAGGGAGGGGTGGGGCGGGGGGTAGAGCTGGCGTGAGGCTCTGTATGCCTGGGTGAGCTCACTGAATAAGTGCATGCGCTCCTTCGTGAATCCCCGATCCGAGGCCACCTGAGACCGGTTTAAAGAACCACGGGCTAAAAGGGTTGGCGGCCTCGTTTCCAGGATTCCCGGAGTGCGCAGGCACCCATATCAGCTCCACTTGGCGGGGCGGGGGTGCATCGGGCGAGTCCAGTATGCCAAAAGCAGGGACATGGACTCGGCCTCGAGCAAAATTTAGAATCGCAGTTTTAGAATCACTGAAAATGTACCGGGCTTCTGTGCGGGTGATAGCTGCTTAAACAGTTACTTACAACTTAAACCGCTGCTTAAACAAATAAACTGCTTAAACAGTAAACACACTTCGAAATACGTGTCAGAATTTATTAACCACTCATTTAGGAGTGAAAGTAGGGCAATAAATCTGAATGAAGATGGAGCGAAGGACAGCCACACATAAAATACCAGCACTTAATGGTCTCAAATGAAAAAACGCGGAAGAAGATATTCTTATCTCTACAGTCCAGGAATGAACAAACTTGCTTTCGAAGTAATTATTGAAACTAATCCACAAAGCAGGTTATTTAAGGCACACGAAACAGTGTCCGAAGCGAATTAAAGGAGCTGACCACATTCTAGAATAAATACGGTCGTTCAAAAGAAAAAGTACAAAACAATAAGAAATTCTTTCGGACGAATACGTTAACGTCTACTGCATATAGCCGGCTACTGAAAACTGTAAAACGAAAATTCAAGCATTTAAATGAAGTAATAAGGTACTGGGAAAACTTTTTAACCGATACACCCGTCACACTGGCATAGATAATGGGCTGTTCATGCTTGCATAATACATAGAAGTACGACAGAGAGCGAGACTCTCTATTAGGCCCCCTCCACATTAACGCTGCTCATATATTTGTAAAAAGGCAGTTCCTTCAGAACTTACTGCAAGATAATTGCGGCAGTTCTGGGATAATACAACTTTGAAGACAAGTTTACGTACAATATAAAATCAAAATAACAAAAGAAAGGGCAAGTAGGGAGCGACAGTTATGGCTTACAAGGGATTAAGAAAGCATTTTTTGTTATCCCCACCACTGCCCAAAATGTATACGATAAATATAAAAATAAGGCTGCATGAAAGTCAAGTAGCGTGAATTAATTTGTATATATTGCCCGGAACAGTGATTCAGGAGCGGCTTCCACGTTCACTGCCTTGTGACGACATTGTACAATTAGGCAGCTATGCTCTGCAGACCATTGTATATATTTGAGACCAGGTTCAAGATGCTGCTGGTGACGCAGAGACCCTATAGGCTTTGGTTTGGGTACAGAATAACATTTTCTGATGACATTCAACCATGGCAGTCACATGGCAGTCAGAAGGCGGTCACATTATACCCTTTGTAAGAGAATAAAAATATCCCCGCGTTTCAGTAAACAAAGATAAATGCATAAACTGGAGCTCATGAACGGGTTAACATCCTGAAAGAAGATAGATAACGTGATAATCAAGCATTCAGCTCTATGGATACAGAGTAAGCATGAATTACTGACACTTCTTCGGTAAGAAATATTCGTGCCAGGGCTACTAGGAATGCTGTTAGGTTTCCCAGAGCGGAGGCTCAGTCGAGGCAAGAAATAAGTCTGAGGGCTGTTTGAAGAAAACGATTAGGCGCTCACGGCGAGACCAGAAACGAGGCAGTAGAGAAGGGCAAGGACTGGATATCGTTTGAAGCAAGGGAAGAACAGAGAAATGTATTGAATAAAGAATGGCGGAGGAGCCTACAAGAGAAGAGGTGGAAAGCTAAAGTATTTTCGCGCATATAAAAAAGTTCGTTGACTCACAATGGTCGAAAACAACTGGAAAAAAACAGTGAGAATGCCGGAATCATGATTATCGAAATAAAAAAGTGGCAAGGCTTTAACGTAATTAAACCTAGTATACGTGCGAAAGAATGTGTTTGCCCTGTTTGGCTCATGGTTTTCTTTACTGGGTTGTCGTCACGTCTAGCGACGATACCGGACTCAAGTTAAGCTCGGATCGAGGTTAATCTGATCTTATGTGTCCCCGCCGATGGAAATCGATGAAGAAGGACGATGTGCAATACACAGCGCGAGAGAATGTTGTAGTTTGACCAGGATTGAAGAGAGCGTTCTGTTATCGCGCAGCGGCCAGCGGAGCCTATCTGTTCGCGCTGCCACAGATTCAAAACGAAGTGGCGGTTATTCTATTTCTGCGTGGGCTGTTGCTATGTTAAAGATTGGCCGAGGTCACCCTTAAGGTCGCCCTTCCGTTGGCTACAGCTGGCACGATGCTCCTCCGAACTAACCCGAGTTCTGTCATGTTACCCCAAGGCGTCACGCATGATTCTTTCTTGGACCATTCAAGTAGTGCTTTCGCATTTAGATCTTGAGACAGGGGGTTAAGAGGCATATTAGATCGAAGAAAAAAAAGCTCTCTGGCAGGTGCATTATTATATAGTAGGGAAATCAGGAATGAACCATTCCATGTAAAAGCAAAAATGAATGAGCCCGTGTGGACGTGGTGTTTTAAGCGCCGCTAATACTATGAATCATCACAAAGATCAAAGCCACGGCCATTCCGATGGTAAACTACCGTAGAGCACCATCGACGCTTTCTTTGTCTGCGCAGGCAGGGCGGCCTACTGAATCGTTCTGTCTCGTTGGCAGGTCTACATACGTTAAAGTACCAGATTTTTAATTCAGAGGAGTCAAAGAACACCCCTTTTCCTTACTAAGTTCCACTCTGGGCACCAAGGTGTGCGCTGCCGCCATTATAAGAAGCATAACAATTGTGTTCTCATGTGTATGCAATGGTAGAGAGGTCGGTAAAATATTTCTTGATAATCGCAAAGTGAACAAGGGAGAGAAAACCTCAGGGTGCTGTCAGCGCTTCGACAAGTGTACTCGTCTTCGTCTGGCCAATACAAGTTCACTTGTTGCAACGTTGGCAAGCGCCCCGAGGTTTTCCTTCCCTTGCTCACTTTGTGATTATGTATATGGAAACCACACATCAAAGCAGGTGCCCTTTCAATTTTACCAGGAGGAATTCGGCTTAGATGCCATAAGTAGAACGACCAAGAAGATACTACTACCTATCTAAATTGAAAAGTATGGGGAGAACTTCGGGTACACCCCGTCTTTTTTCTTAATAAAGAGCGACATTTCATTAGCGTTGTGACCGAACGACTGTTCCACAGCTATCATTTTCATGTATTATTAGGCATGCGTTCTCTTTTGTGGCCGACCGTGTGGTTTTGGTGGTAATCTGGGTGTTTACAGCGTTGTACAGCTTTACATGGGCAGTTTAAACTCCAGCACGATTCTGGTTGTATCTTTTTTGTGTTCGTATACCCGCTGACATATCCGCGCAGTGCACGAACATAAATAATTTGAACTCAGTGCAGTTGTGTAATCTTCCGGTTGTCGGTGTCTATCATTCCATGCGGTGTGGTGAACCCTACGTTTAAGAGGAAGTTAAGTGACATCAAATCTGAGCAGCTCACTTACTGTCACAAATCTGTTTTAGGAAACGGCCTTTCCGATAAGAGAAATCTCCCTTCGTGGATTACATAAGGAAAGTAAAGATATAGCCTATTTACTCCATGTTGCTTTCGCTGTAGTTTTCTAACGCGGTCGAAGTTATACACCCTTCTGTGTTAGGCCTCACTAAACAATCGTTTTTGTTTAGACGGATCCCAAGTAAAGTGCGAGGGGGTAGGGTACACACGTGCGGCCACTTTAGCAGCGATATCTTTCAGTTAAACCTTATTTCGGTAACTTCTGCCAATATTTTCGCACCCCTTCTTGTCAAAACCAGTACGCGAACCTGCCACGAGACTCTACGAGGGAAAAGCTTGTGGTAAAGAAGTTTCAACGCACCCGTCAAATGAAGTGAACATCTTGACAGCTTCGACAACAGGACATCACTGCAACAAAAATTTCATTCCACAAAAAAAGACATCTGTGCCGCTAAATCTCTCGACCAAGTTTAGACTCCTGAAAGCTCGTTGTCCTTCAATGTGCTTTAAATTATATCACGTTTGCTAGCAGCGTCCACATCGCTTTCACTGCACTTATTTCGTTAAAGCCTCCCGCTACGCGGCTGCCTCCTCGGCCAGCAAAAAAGACTCCAGAAGTGAATGGTTGGTTTATGGGGTTCAACGTCCCAAAGCGACGACTCCAGAAGTGAACCCGCAAAGTGAAAACAAAAAGCGCTGGACGGGGGCCATGAAACGGGACTCGTCTTTTTACGTTTTCGGCGCGGTGAGAGGGGTGCTGTAAGAGGAGTGTCTCGCGAGTGCAGTCACCTGCGTCGTGATGTTTGACCTTTTCGGAGAAGTGTTTTGTCGCTAACGTTTCTTTTTTTAATTTTTAGCCCCCTTCTGGCAATGTTCGGGCACCAAATTTCAAATTTACTGATTTTCTGTCGTTTCCGTGTCGGCTCTGAACACGCCATGGCTGTTATCACTTTTTTCGTGTCTACCGTGCTTAACTTCGTATTTTGTCACAGACAGGACTGCACTAAAATCCGGTCACCACGAAGCCTATGTCGATGTTCCACTTCATTTATCGACTACGTGTTCATTGGACTTCTGAAATATAATTCTGTCCAAAGCCTCCTGTGTTCTTTCACTTTTTCTGCTCTTTTGTCGTTGTGTTTTGCGGCGCATATTCAGCAGGCAAGAGACGTTAATATGTAGTCCATGAAGGGGTCAAAGGAAAAAATAAAAAAAAACGCAAAAAGTACTTAGCCGGACTACAAGGCGAAACTGTTAAGCTCTTTGAGGCGTGTGTTTAGCATATCGGAATGGAACTCCCGGCTGAAGAAGAAATGTGTGGTAAAACTCAGAAGAGTTTCGATTGCAGAAAGAAATCCTCTCAAAAACTCCGGAATGATAACCGGAAATGTGAACATGTTAGTTCGATAATTTGAAAGCGCACTTCGCGTTTACTTAAGCTCATCAAAACCCTTTATATCAAAAAGTTCCAAAGATAGATATCGGGAAATATTGATCACCTTACTGTGTGTTAATTTATGTACAGATTCTTACTTCAGAAAGATCTGCTTAAAGGGAAACTAAGAACAAATTGAAGTTGGCCCTTAAAGAGAGACATCCGCGTTCTGATAGCTAACAGAGCACTCTCGTAAAAACTGGGATTTTTAACGGGAGAAAGAAAGTAAAATAGAGGTGTTGCTACCACCAGTCGATTTTGCAAGTAAATTTCATGCGTGAACACCGGTTTTTGGGCAAGGATCACTAAAGTCTAGCGACAAGGCCGTTCACATGGAAACGCTTGTAATCCACTCTTCTCGCTAAGGACAACACCGGTGCGAATCGAATACTCGGAAATATCTCAAAACCGAATTTTTCGTCTACAAACGGACAAACATGAGCATTTTCAGAAAAAAAATGCTTTTTTTTTTTGCTGAGACTAAAGATTTGAATTGTATCACCTCAGTTTCCCTCTGAAGCTGAAAGTACTAGGCATTTTTAATGGTTAGCCATGTGGTATAAATCGGGATGCGGAAAGTGTGGTTCCTAAATGTGCTACCAAGTCAAAAAAAATGTATTCACGTTCCTATCGGCGGTTGAATTTCTTTGGAGGAGAAATTCTAGAGGCCCGTGTACTGTGCGATGTCAGTGCACGTTAAAGAACCCCAGGTGGTCGAAATTTCCGGAGCCCTCCACTACGGCGTCTCTCATAGCCTTAGTCGCTTTGGGACGTTAAACCCCATAAACCTACCAAACCAACCAACCGTACACTCTTGAACATGGTTTGGTTTGGTTTATGGGGTTTAACGTCCCAAAGCGACTAAGGCTATGAGGGATGCCGTAGTGAAGGGCTCCGGAAATTTCGACCACATGGGGTTCTTTAACGTGCACTGACATCGCACAGTACACGGGCCTCTAGAATTTCTCCTCCAAAGAAATTCAACCACCGCGACCGGGATCAAACCCGCGTCTTTTGGGTCAGCAGCCGAGCACCATAACCACTGAGCCACCGCGGCGGGTAGTAGAGCATTCACATAGAATTTAAGTCTAGGGAGAAGCACCGCGGCCGAATTTCGATGGAGGCGAACTTCTAGAGGGCCACGTGCAGTGCGATGTCAGGGCACGTCAAAGAACCCCAGGTGGTCGAAACTTCCGGAGCCCATGACTACGGCGTCCCTCATAGCCTGTGCCGCTTTGGGACGTTAAACGCCAATAAACCAACCAAACCAACACTTTTTCCATGACCATTAATTAGTCCGTTATTACAGCTTATTTTGTTACCATGAAGGGAAAGCTAACACAAGGCACAATAAAAGCGCAAGGTTTTTACGCCACCGTCTTGTTTATTTGGACAAACACTACAATGACCATTTTGTATACTGGAGGGGCTGCTGAGCGTAGTAACAGAACACCAAGCGAGTGATGGGGCAATGTTTCCAACTGATGTTTTATTTAAAATATCACCCACTAGTGGCATGCAAAGTGTTGTTCTTTTGAACTAGAAATTTAAAGAAGCTTCCTATGTATTTACAGAGAGCTTTATATTGATATTAAAAAAGCTGTTGTTCTTTTCCTGCTTCAGAATGCTATCAAGAGCTATAAGAATCCATGGTCGTGTTTTCAAGTTCTGTAGCTTTTTAATTATCAAAGGATCGTTGATGCAGCTAAGTACTTACGATCTATGCGTAGGTAATAGAGCTGAACTAATTACGGAGAACTCACGCACCAAGAAGTGGTCACGTAATAATCACATTCGAATTGCTCGTAATCGTACTAAGGGCATCGAATGTTTCTGTCTTTAGTTGTGTCACGGCATGTTAATCTACTAGAGCTATATGCACCGTGAATCTACTGTGGCTATACGCACCGTGACCGTCAAAAACTGTTAGCGGTGTGTTCCTTGAAGAGGAAAAATGCGTGAAAAATAACAAGGAGTCTGTAATTGTACAAATATGCCTTGCTCGAATTCTTTTTCTCCATCTATCTAACAGCTAAAGCTGATGAGCTTCGCTCAATTTCGCATCAGGAAGTAACTTAATCATCGGCAATTTTTCACTACCGCCACATTTTCAGAACATGTCATTATATCGCACAGCACATGGGCGCCTTCGCGTTCCGCCTCCAACACCCGGCCTCGGTGGCCGCGTTTCTATGGAGCCGCAATGCAAACTTGTCCGGGGAGAGAGACAGAAAAAAAAACTTTATTGTACAAGGAATTCGGGGCACGCCCCAAGGTCCCCGCACGACCCCACTGCACTCAAGTGTTTACGTTCCTAAGGTTCATAACACTGGCAGCCCGGCCGGTGGCGATGGTTTGCACGGCCGGGTCCTCCGAGTGCAGCAGGGTCTCTCAGTCCTCCCAGGTCTTGAGGTTATCTAAGTCCCGAGGGGGAAGGTCCGCCTGGCAGAGGGAAAGGATGTGGAGGGAAGAGGTAAACGGTTCTGGGCATAGCGCGCATGCCGGAGTGGGGAAGGAGGGATGATAGTGGGCTAGGGTAAGTGGTCAGGGAAGAGAGTGTGTCTTTAGTCTGCGCCAGAGCGTTGCTTCTTATTATCTAGGGAAGGGTGGGGCGGGGGGTAGAACTGGCGTGAGGCTCTCTAGGCCTGCGTCAGCTCGCTGAATGAGTGCATGCGCTCCTTCGTGAATCCCCGATCCGAGGGCACCTAAGCCCGGTTTAAAGAACTTCGGGCTAAAAGGTTGGCGGCCTCGTTTCCGGGATTCCTGGAGTGCGCGGGCACCAATATCAGCTCCACTTGGCGGGGCGGGGGTGCATCGGGCGAGTCCAGTATGCCAAAAGCAGGGACATGGACTCGGCCTCGAGCAAAATTTAGAATCGCAATTTTAGAATCATTTAAAATGTACCGGGCTTCCGTGCGGATTATAGCAAGTGCAATGGCGGCTTCCTCTGCAGCTTCTGGGGAGGTGTCTGGAGGGAGAGGTAGTGTGAGGAGGGCGGAAAAAGAGGAGTCCACCAGAGCTGCTGTCGCTTCATCACCCGTGCAGGTAGCGTCCACCCATACGGCGTCCGGTTCGGGGCCGTACGCTCGATGGAGTGCCTTCGCACGGGCTCTGCGGAGCTGCTCATGGTGGGACGGGTGCATGTTCCTCGAGAGCGGCCTGATGAGGAGCTCCTGGTGAAGGGGTCGTGGGATGGCGAGGAGGGTTGTGTCGTTGGCAGCTATTCTGATCAGGATATACCGACCTGTGGAGGTTTGTGTGAGCCTGATGTATTGGGCCTGTCGGTGGGCCTCCACCAGTCCCCTATCGTGTTGTGGAGGCCCAGGCCTAGTAATCTGTTTGTGGGTGTGTTGAGGGGAAGATGAAGTGCTACCTTGAATGCCTTGCGAATCCAAGCATCCAAAGCATTTATGTCATGTTTGGATAGTTGTAAGTATGGAGTAGTGTACAGCACACGGCTGAGGACAAAGGCGTGAATGAGGCGACATAGGTCGCGCTCTTTCATGTCTCTGTGATGTCCCGAAACCCTTCGGATGAGGTGCGATATCGCGCCTACAACCTACTTGAGTTTCTTGAGGGTGGTGGCGTTTTTGCCATCGTTATGGATGTGCTGGCCCAATACACGGAGGGTGCCAACCTCAGGTACCGGGTCACCATTCAGTTCAATGACAATGGGAGAGCGGGGACAGCGGTGTTTCTTAGGACGGATGAGGAGCAGTTCGGATTTCTCTGGGGAGCAAGACAGTCCGATGGTCCCTGCATAATTTTGGGTGAGTGTGGCTGCTTCCTGTAACGTGTTCTCTATGCCGCCGTCCCTGCCGTGCTCTAGGACAAAACATGCTCTAGGACACAACATGCTCTAGGAGCTTCCCGAGGCATGAGGTTAGCGAAATCGGGCGAAGGTTTTGAAGTGTAAGTGGCTTGTTGGGTTTAGGTATGAATATTACCTTCGCGTGGCGCCAGGACAGCGGGAGGTTACCCTCCCTCCAGCAATGGTTGAAGTATTTCGTAATGGGGGTGATCGATTGGTCATCCAGATTACGGAGCATGGAGTTTGTGATTTGGTCTGCACCTGGTGCGGAGTTGGCGCGGAGAGTCAGGAGGGCCGCTCTGACTTCCGTCTTCGTGATGTCGGTGTCGAGTGTTGGATTTGCTTGTCCTTTGTAGTGCGGTAGAGGTATAGGGCCACCTGCAGATGTGTACATGGTTTGAAGTGTGTCTAGAAGGGAGTCGGGATCGTCAATGTGTTCATGTGTGAGGCGTGTCACGTGGTGTTTTGTTGCTGATTTGGTGTGTGTCGGGTCAATGAGGTATCGGAGGAGCTGCCATGCGCGTTTGCTGCACAGGTTTCCTGCTATGCCGTCACATATCTGTCCGCAGTTTAACCGGCAGAGCTCCTCAGAGTGTTGTTGGATTTGTGTCTGCAGCGCGGCCAGCCGCTTTTCAGGTGCCCTGTTAAGTTTGTTGCCTTTTCAGCGTTCCAGGAGGCTGTGATCAGCCTCCCAGAGGTGGGCTAGGCGTGTGTCGAGTGTAGGGATTTCGGTTGTAGTTTCAATGTGTCGCGTGTTGTGGTGAACGTCATGCGTGAGTGATTGCACCCATGCGTCGATGTCCACGATGGGAGTGTCTGGGAGGGCGGTGCGTACAGCGCGAAAGGCATCCCAGTTAATGAGTTTGTGTGTTGTATTTGCGTGACGGGGTGGTTTGTATGGGACAGTGATTTGTATAATGTAATGATCACTGCCCAGTGTATGTTGTGTTCTGTTCAAGGTAACACCGCGGATGTAGCGCCTGAGCGTCAAGTCCGGAGAGAGAGAGACAGAAATATTTGTTTACACAGGAATTCGGGGCACGCCCCAGGGTCCCCGCACGACCCCACTGCACTCAGGTGTTCATGTTCCGAAGGTCCATAACACTGGCAGCCCGGCCGGTGGCGATGGTCTGCACGGCCGGGTCCTCATGCGCAGCAGGGTCTCCGAGTCCTCTCAGGTCCTGAGGTTCTCTAGGTCGCGCGGGAGAGGGTCCGCCGGGCAGAGAGAAATGATGTGGAGGGAAGAGGCGAAGGGTTCTGGGCATAGAGTGCATGCCGGAGTGGGGAAGGAGGGATGATAATGGGCTAGGTTAAGGGGTGAAGGGAGTGTGTGTGTTTTTAGTCTGCGCCAGAGTGTTGCGTGTTTGTTATCTAGGGAGAGGTGGGGCGCGGGGTAGAGCTGACGTAAGGCTCTGTGCGCCCTGGTCAGCTCACTGAATGAGTGCCTGCGCTCCTTCGTGAATCCGGGATCAGAGGCCACCTGAGCCCGGTTTAAAGAACCTCGGGCTAAAAGGTTGGCGGCCTCGTTTCCGGGATTCCCGGAGTGCGCGGGCACCCATATCAACTCCACTTGGCGGGGCGGGGTTGCATCGGGCGAGTCCAGTATGCCAAAAGCAGGGTCATGGACTCGGCCTCGAGCAAAATTTAGAATCGCAGTTCTAGAATCGCTTAAAATGTACCTGGCTTCCGTGCGGGTGATAGCAAGTGCAATGTCGGCTTCCTCTGCAGCTTCTGGGGAGGTGTCTGGAGAGAGAGGTAGTATGAGGAGGGCGGAAAAAGTGGAGTCCACCACAGCTGCTGTCGCTTCATCACCCGTGCAGGTAGCGTTCACCCATACGGCGTCCGGCTGGGAGCCATACGCTCGATGGAGTGCCTTCGCACGGGCTCTGCGGCGCTGCTCATGGTGGGACGGGTGCATTTTCCTTGGGAGCGGCCTGATGAGGAGCTCTCGGTGAAGGGATCGTGGGATGGCGAGGAGGGTTGGGTCGTTGGCTGGTATTTTGATTCCTAGGGTGTCCAGGATATACCGACCTGTGGAGGTTTGTGTGAGCCTGATGTATTGGGCCTGTCGGTGGGCCTCCACCAGTTCCCCGATCGTATTGTGGAGGCCCAGGCCTAGTAATCTGTCTGTGGGTGTGTTGAGGGGAAGGTGAAGTGCTACCTTGAATGCCTTGCGAATCAAAGCATCCAAAGCATTTATGTCATGTTTGGATAGTTGTAAGCATGGAGTAGTGTACAGCACACGGCTGAGGACAAAGGCATGAATGAGGCGACATAGGTCACGTTCCTTCATACCTCTATGACGTCCCGAAACCCTGAGAATGAGGTGCGATATCGCGCCTACAACCTGCTTGAGTTTCTTGAGGGTGGTGGTGTTTTTGCCATCGTTCTGCATGTGCAGGCCCAATACACGGAGGGTTCCAACCTCAGGTACCGGGTCACCATTCAGTTCAATGGCAATGGGGGAGCGGCGGCAGCGGTGGTTCTTAGGCCGGATGAGGAAGAGTTCGGACTTCTCTGGGGAGCAAGACAGTGCGATGGTCCGTGCGTAATTTTGGATGAGGGTGGCTGCTTCCTGTAAGGTGTTCTCTATGTCTCCGTCACTGCCGTGAGTGGTCCACAGGGTGATATCGTCGGCATAAAGAGTGTGCTTCAGGTGGGGGATAGTGGCCAATTTTCAGGCGAGGGGGGTGAGGGTAATGTTAAAGAGAAAGGGGGAAAGGACGGACCCTTGAGGGGTGCCGATACTCTGAAGAGTGTAGGGGGGAAGACAGAGGGCCGAAGTGTATCTCAGCTGTGCGGTCAGTGAGGACTGCTTGAATGTAGGCATACGTGCGCGCACCCACATTCAAAGGGGATAGAGCAGTCATGATCGCCTGATGTTCAATGCGATCAAAAGCTTTGGAGCGATCCAAAGCTAAGACTGCCTTGGTGTGACCCGGAAGAAGCGGGTCGAAAATGTCGTGTGCGAGTTGCAGCATGGCGTCCTGTGCAGATAGATGGGGGCGAAATCCTACCATGCTATGCGGGTAAAGATTGTTGTCCGCCATGTGACTTGTGAGTCTCGCTAACACGACATGCTCTAGGAGCTTCCCGAGGCATGAGGTTAGCGAAATCGGGCGAAGGTTTTGAAGTGTAAGTGGCTTGTTGGGTTTAGGTATGAATATTACCTTCGCGTGGCGCCAGGACTGCGGGAGGTTACCCTCCCTCCAGCACTGGTTGAAGTATTTCGTAATGGGGGTGATCGATTGGTCATCCAGATTACGGAGCATGGAGTTTGTGATTTGGTCTGCACCTGGTGCGGAGTTGGCGCGCAGAGTCAGGAGGGCCGCTCTGACTTCCGTCTTCGTGATGTCGGTGTCGAGTGTTGGATTTGCTTGTCCTGTGTAGTGCGGTAGAGGTATAGGGCCGCCTGGAGATGTGTACATGGTTTGAAGTGTGTCTAGAAGGGAGTCGGCATCGTCAATGTGTTCATGTGTGAGGCGTGTCACGTGGTGCTGTGTTGCTGATTTGGTGCGCGAGGGGTCAATGAGGTGTCAGAGGAGTTGCCATGCGCGTTTGCTGGACAGGTTTCCGGCGATGCCGTCACATATCTGTCCCCAGTTGGATCGGCAGAGCTCCTCAGAGTGCTTTTGGATTTGTGTCTGCAGCGCGGCCAGCCGCTTCTTAAGCGTTCTGTTGTGTTTGTTGCTTTTCCATCGTTCTAGGATGCTGTGATAAGCCTCCCAGAGGTGGGCTAGGCGTGTGTCAAGGGTAGGTGTTTCGGTTGTAGTTTCAATGTCTCGGGTGCTGTGGTGAACGTCATGCTTGAGTGACTGCACCCATTCGTCGATGTCTGCGATGGGAGTGTCTGGGAGGGCCGTGCGTGCAGCGCGAAATGCATCCCAGTTAATGAGTTTGTGTATTGTATTTGCGTGACGGGCTGGTTTGTACGGGACTGATTTGTATAATGTAATGATCATTGCCCAGTGTATGTTGTGTTCTGCTCCAGGTAACGCCGCGGATACAGCGGCTCAGCGTCAGGTCAGGACTGGTGTCTATGCTGACACTGTTGCCGATCCGCGTAGGCGTCTGAAACGTGTTGTGCTCAGTGAGTTGGAGGTTCTGCAGGAGCAGCCAGAGCCTGCGACCTCGATGTGTCGTGGTTGTGTATCCCCAGTCAGTATGCTGACTGTTGAAGTCCCCACCGATGAGTAGGGGATGTTCCCCTGCTAGATGGTGTAGCTTTCGCAGAAGTGATTCTAGCGGAACCATCGGCAGAAACGGGGGGGTGGATTATGTTTGCTATAAATATAGAAGGAAGTGAATGTGTGTGATGTATAAGTTCTGTTATCACGCAGGGCGTCTCAGACGTGATGTGATGAGTTTTGTACGTGAGGCTGCGGTGGATGACTGTGGACGCCCTGGGTGTGTTAGTGGTATCCGAGTGTGTTGATGTGTAGCAGGGGAGGGTTGCCCGGTGTGCAGTCTCCTGTAGAAGTAGTATGTGCGGCGTGGGTGTGATGGTGGGAAGGAGAAGTTGCAGAGGCGCGCGCTTTGCCCGGAAGCCGCGGCAGTTCCAAGTTAAAATGGGTAGATAGTTCGTGTCCCCCCCCCCCGCCATATTGGATGGTGGGGGAATTGAGGATGGAAGTAAGACGGGTGTCAATTGGTATGTATGGCTCAGGATAGGTGGTTTGTGCTTGCGGAGGAAGGATGGGGGGAGTGGAGGGGGTTTGAAGTTGGGTGAAGCGATGGTTAAGATTATGTTCCAAGAGCACCATCATCTTGGTAAGCATAGCGTCCATGCGCTGCTCAAGTTTTTCGGTGAGGGTGGCGGCAAGGTGATTGAATCTGACCTCGAGGCGTGTGTCTAGCTCTTTTAGTTTGTGGTCAAATTTGGCTTCGAGTGCTGCTAATTTAGCGTCTATTTCTAAGGGCAGGGGAGGGGGTGTGGCGTCTGTGGTGCGTTATTTCTTTGCGGGAGGGGTGCTCGAAGTGTCAGTGGATGATGGGGTCGAGTTAATGACAGCGGGTGCGGGTTTAGGGAGGATGGAGGGGGCGGGGTGCTTAGGAGGGAGGAAAGGCGGCTTGCCTCTTCACGCAAGTCCTTGAGTTCCTGGTCTCTCGGATCTGCCTGGGAGGACTGGGGTGGTGGGGGATGACGGGTAGCCTTGCCAGAAACGCGGTCTGCCCAGGTAAGACGCGAGGAGTTGTTGATGTCATTCCGTCTGGTTCTAGACGATGACCGGGAAGGCGTCGAGCTGCGTCCGATGCTTGTGCTGCGTGTATCGCAGCGGGAAAGCCGCGATGAATGGGGAGAGAGAGCGTTCCTCGGGGACGCTAGTTTACCGCCCCGTGCCTTGCAGTTGCCAGTTTCGGTCAAATGAGGGCCTCCGCAGAGAATGCAGCTGGGGGTGTTTGGGGGCACATCTTCTTTGGGATGGGACTGCTCGCAGCGGCAGTCCCATCCCATCTGCGTAGGCGTCTGAAACGTGTTGTGCAAAGTTAGTTGGAGGTTCTGCAGGAGCAGCCAGAGCCTGCGACCTCGATGTGTCGTGGTTGTGTATCCCCAGTCAGTATGCAGACACTTGAAGTCCCCACCGATGAGCAGGGGATGTTTCCCCGCTAGATGATGTAGGTCTCGCAGAAGTGATTCTAGCGAGGCCATCAGTTGGGAGGGATGGTGGTATATGGTTGCTATAAATATAGAAGGAAGTGAATGTGTGTGATGTATAAGTTCAGTGATCACGCAGGGCGTCTCAGACGTGATGTGATGAGTTTTGTATGTGAGGCTGCGGTGGACGAATGTGGACGCCCTGGGTGTGTTAGTGGTATCTGAATGTGTAGATATGTAGCTGGGGAGGGTTGCCCGGTGTGCAGTCTCCTGGAGCAGAAGTATGTGGGGCGTAGGTGTGAAGGTAGGAAGAAGTTTTTGCAGAGGGGCGCGCTTGGCCCGGAAGCCGCGACAGTTCAAAGTTAAAATGGGGAGATAATTTGTGCTCCCCCCCGCCATATTGGATAGTAGGGGGATTGAGGATGGTAGTAAGACGGGTGTCAATTGGTATGTGTTGCTCAGGAAAGGTGGCTTGCGCTTGCGGAGTGTGTGCGGGGGCTGTGCGATGTCACTGCACGTTAGCGATGGCCAGGTGATCGAAAGTATTCCGGAGTCCTCGGCTACGGCGCCTCTTTCTCTGTTAAGGCGAAAGCATTTAATGCCTCATACTGTCGCTAGCAGACGCGTCGGCAGCCGTGTCGACAGACGCGTCGGCAGGAGTGTCGACAGACGCGTCGGCAGAAGTGTCGACAGACGCGTCGGCAGGAGTGTCGACATACGCGTCGGCAGCAGTGTCAACAGACGCGTCGGCAGGAGTGTCGACAGACGCGTCGGCAGATTCGTCCGCCTTTCGGCGTCACTGCTTAAAAGGCTCAAGGTTCCAGCATGAATAAAGGCGCATCTAGTGAATGCATGGCCTTCATAAACAAAATAAATGGAGTAAAGTCAAGAAAAAGAAAATAAAAATAAAAATAAGAAAATAAATAAAAATAAAAACAACATAAAAATAAGATGAGGAAATAAAAAAACAATAAAATTAAGAAAATGAGCAAAAAATAAATAAATAACAAATTATGAAAATAAAAACGTCTAGAAAAACGAAAAGTGGCCAGGAAACGCTTTCGCCTTGCAGCACTTCAGAGAGCCAAAGTGCCCCCTGAATTTTTTTTCCGCTCTCAATTTCCTCCCTTTCGTCACGGTGTTATTCGGGTGCCCACAGAGATGCGAGACAATTACTGCGCCACCCCTTTCCCGAAAACTAATTTTTAATTTCATTTTTATGAGTAGTTAGTAAAATACCCATGTGCGTTCCAATGATGCACCCTCAGTGCATTGCACTGACGAGAAGTTTATTTGGACCCACGAGCATAAAATGGACGGCCGTCCCTCTACAAAACGAAAAAACACATTACGGCGACAGATGTCGCCCGATGCGCTCACATACAATCACAGAAACTTGTGTGTCCAAAACAAAGTGTACACAAGTTGCGAAGACTTTAAACGTTTCTTCCAAAGCACGCTACTCACATGCGCCCCTTTCCCACTGAAATAAAAGAGACGACCGGAGTAACGCTAGTTGTCGAAGCTTTATTAAAATAAAAACTAAATGATTAGGCGCAAATATTGATCCTGAAAGAACACTTGAAGCATCCAGTGACTGCCTTCGCAAAGTTTCAAAAACATATGCCCGTAATATGCAGAAAATCTCAGGGCGAAGGCCCTATTGAACTTCTGAGAATTTCTGTATGTTTTCCAGCGAACACCGGCTGCGAAGGAAGCTTTTTGCTTCACGGCGCATCTTCGTGGCATACTGGAATAGTGTCTGTTCGAACTGAGCGTGTACGATGGATGGATGGATCGATGGATGGATGGAAAACTTTATTAAGCAAGTGAGTTTGGACCGTACAAGGTCTCAGGGCCACCGCACAGCCCTCACATTACGCGCATGTGTCCAGGCCACGTAGGGCCATGGCACTGGCACCCCGGTTCACACAGCGAAGTTGCGCGTCCGGGTCCTGCGACGCAAGGAGGGCCTCCCATTCCTCCCATGTACCGATGGCGGGCTGTCCCTGCGGGGGAGGATCGGCAGGGCAGCCGAAGAGGATGTGGTCTAGGGTGGCGTGCGGTTCTCCGCAGAGAGTGCACTCGGGGGAAACATGGCGGAAGTGGGATAGAAGCTGAGGGGTAGGAAGAGTACGGGTCTGGAGTCGCCTCCAGAGGATTTGTTGGGAGTGGGATAGGCGGGGGTGGGGAGGGGGATAGAGTCGACGGGCAAGTCGTGCTTGTTGAGTCAGTTCTGAGAACGTGTGTGCCCGCTCCCTCGAGAAATCCCGGCTGGGGTCGCCATTTGCCCGGCAAATAAGTCCTCGGGCTATGTTATCGGCGGCCTCATTTCCGGGATTGCCAGAGTGAGCCGGCACCCACACGAGCTCAATACGCCTATCGGGATTTAGGGTGCACATTCTCAATATCTGCCACGCGGGGGGATGGACGCGTCCGCGGGCGAAGTTAAGAATGGCTGTTTTGGAATCGCTTAGTATATAAGCCGCATTGGTTTGGGCAATGGCTATTGCTATAGCTGCTTCCTCTGCTTCTTCCGGGGTACAAGGTGGGTCTATGAAATGAGTAAATGGGGGGGCTGCTGGATGATAAGCCACAGCTACTGAACGGTCTGTACCACACGCGGCGTCCACCCAGCGCACATCCTCTAAAGTGCCATATTCTTTATGGAGAGCTTTGGCTCGCGCGACTCGGCGGGATTGATGGTATTCAGGGTGGACATTCTTAGGAAGGGGTTTCAGGATAAGCGCGGAGTGTATGGCTCGAGGGAGAGAGATGAAGTCTGTCGTGTGTGCCGGTATGCGAATTCCCAGAGAATCCAGTATATATCGTCCAGTTTCCGTGCCAGCCAGACGAAGGTACTGTGTGTAGCGATGTGCATCTATAAGTTCTTGTATAGTGTTGTGCATTCCTAATTTTAAGAGTCTGTCCGTGCTAGTGCTCTTTGGTAGGTTTAGCGCTGCTTTGGTAGCCATGCGCATAAGAGCATTGATCTTGTCTTTATCCGAACAGGAGAGGTTCAGGTAAGGAGTGGCGTAAAGAATGCGGCTAAGCACAAAGGCATGCAGCACCTTGAGATTATCTGCTTCGTCTAGACCGGCTCGTGAATGTGAAACCCTTCTAAGAAGATGGATGACGGAGTAAGTGGACTGTTTTAGTGCTTTCAGGGTAAGGTTGTTTTTCCCCGTGTCCTGTAAACGCAGGCCAAGAATGCGGAGGGTAGGTGTTTGCGGTATGGGAGTGTCATGCAGGTAGATAGTGATGGGGGAGGTAGGGACGCGCCGCGGGCGGATTATGAGGAGTGCTGACTTTGTGGGGGAGCATTCAAGCCCAATGTTTGCCGCGTGAGTAGCGATAGTTGTAGCGGCTTCCTGAAGGGTCGATTCTATGTCGCCATCCGAGCCGTATGTGGTCCAAACCGTTATATCATCCGCGTAAAGTGTGTGTCCTAAGTGCGGGATGCGGCTGAGAGCCTTGGCCAGGGGGATGAGGGTGAGGTTGAAGAGGAAGGGAGATAACACCGCCCCTTGCGGGGTGCCAATGTTCCCAAGCGTGAAGAGGGGGGTCTGTATATCATCTATATGCAGTGAGGCTGTGCGACCGTTTAAGAAGGCCCGGATATAGTTGTAGGTCTTAGGCCCCAACTGCAGCTCTTGGATGCCCTGCAGGATGGCGCTGTGTGTAACTTTGTCGAATGCTTTGGTGAGGTCGACTGCCAGGATTGCTCTGGTGTGATGTAACATGTCATTGAGGATAGCGTGTGAAATCTGCAGTAGGGAGTCCTGTGCCGAGAGGTGGGATCGAAATCCTACCATAGTATGGGGATATAGTCCATGGGATTCCATGTGTTGCGTGAGACGGGTGAGGATGACATGCTCAAACAGTTTGCCCAAGCACGAAGTCAGCGAAATGGGACGGAGGTTTTGGGCGTTAATGGGCTTGTTTGGTTTAGGAATGAAAATTATTTTCCCGTGCTTCCATTCAGCAGGTAGCGCCCCCATTTCCCAGCACTCATTGAAGTAGTCGGTGAGAAGGGAAATTGAACGGTCATCTAGATTTCTGAGCATGACATTTGTGATTTGGTCCTCCCCAGGGGTTGAGTTTCGGAGCTTGATAAGGGCTGCTCTGACTTCAACCTCCATAATGGGGGCGTCGAGGGACGGTTGATCGGGGCCTACATAGTCGGGATATGATACAGCTTGGCCCATAGTGGTATAAGTTGATTGGAGTTGGCGTAACAGTGCTTGTTGATTTTGACGATTTTTATGGGTAAGTCTTTTTAGTGCGAGCCGAGTTTGCTTTTTAGCTTGAGTGGGGTCTATCATATGTCGCAAAAGATGCCAGGCCCTGGTGGAGGAGAGATTACCTCGTAATCCGTCACATAATTGGTGCCAGTTAGATTTACTGAGTGCGGCACTGTGTTCTTCTATTTGTTTCTGTAGTTGCGCTAATTTTAGTTTAAGTTTCCGATTTCGCTTCTGGGTTTTCCAGCGTGTGAGGATACTGTTTTGAGCTTGGAGTAGGTGCGCTAAGTGACTGTCTGCAACGGGAGTCTCGGGGGTGGCGTCTAATGTTTGCGTGAATGCCTGGACATCCTGTTTCAGCTCTGTCATCCATGTGTGGAGGTTAAAGGGGGATTCTAATGTTTTGGCCTCTCTGTGCTTCCAAAGATTATCCCAGCTGGTAATCCTGACACGGTAATTTTTAGCTTTTATGGCGAAATCAAGCTGTATATTTATGATAGAATGATCACTGCCCAGGGCCTCATTTGAGTTTGTCCACACTGGTGTGGGAAGGTTGCGACCAAAAGTAAGATCTGGGCTTGTGTCGGCAGTGACACTATTGCCGATTCTTGTAGGTGTGCTCAGATCATTATATATGGACAGGCCGTGCATCTGAAGGGTGTTGCGCAAATCCGCTCCTCTCTTGTTAGTGCGTGTGTACCCCCAGTCTACATGTGAGCAGTTGAAATCCCCTAATATAATGAGGGGATCCTTTTTTGCAGCGTTGGAGGCGGCTTTAATTAGAGAGATTAAATCTGAGACCGGTTGCCTCGGAAGGAGGTAACAGTTGAGGATGAAGAGGGGTTGAGATCTGTGAGTGGAGGGGATTAATTCTAGGAATGTGTGAGCTACCGGCGAGGTTAGTACATGACAAGTGTATGGTACGAGATGTTGGAGATACTGGTAACCCTGGGGTTTGGAGTGGTGTCGGAGGGTACCAGAGCGTATCCTGGCAGCGATAAATTTGTGCCAGCATCCTGAAGTGCTACTATATCAGGGGGTGTGGAGGAAGCAGTGAGGAGCTGCTGCAGGGGGTCTCGTTTGCGACGAAACCCCCTGCAGTTCCATTGTAGGATGCTTAATTGGAGATCATTGCCCGTCAACTGGGCCATGCTGGAGGGTGGGGGGGCGGAGGATGGGAGCAGCTATGGGGTTGCTAGCTGGGATATGTGAAGACATTCCAGCAATTATTTGTGGAATTTGTTGTAGAATAGCAGAGGTTACCTGACTGATAATAGTTTCTGTAAGCTTAGTGATGGCGGCTTCAATGTAATTTTGAGTCTGAGCCAGAATACTGGCTTCGAGCTGTTGGGCAAATTTTTGTAATTTAGAATCCATGTCTGGAATGTCTTCTGGTCTGCGTTTCTTTTGTGGAGGGGGTGTGGAGGGTTGGGGTGTAGGTGAAGAGGTTTGGGGTGTTGATGAACGAGTGGGTGGAGAAACGGTAGGAGGGATGGAATTAATGGCTGCCCTCAGATGCCTTACCTCTTCCCGCAGGAGAGCTATCTCTTCCTCCCGCTGTGAGGTTTGGGGTGTACTGGTGGGTTTGGTCCAGGCTCGCTGGTGATCTTGATGAGGCACTAGCGGTGGAAAGTCCTTTGGCGTGGGCACTGGTTGCTTGGGTTTCGGCGCGGTCTGTCTACGAGGTGGAGGGGTCCTGGCTTTGCACGAGCCGGTACCGGTAAGGTGGGAACCACCACAAAGAATGCAGCTTGGCGTGCATGGGGTCTCTTGAGGGGTGTGCTTCTCGCCACACCGCGGGCAGAGTCCAGCCTTCGGGAGAGGGCACACGTCGTACCTGTGTCCAGGCTTCCTGCAGTTTGTGCAGGCATCGGGGCTTCCCTTGTATTTGGCGCAGCGGTGTACCACACACATATATTTAATTGTGTGAGGCACGGGACCTGAGGCAAAAGTTATTAAGATCGACGTTGTTTTACCCATGCGTCGGGCCGCTATAATGTTAGCGTCCGGGTTTCTGTACTGTAAGTCAGTTAGGATTTGTTCTGGTGTCTCGTTCCAGTAGGCCCGGGAAATGACGCCCTTGACTGCCGCTGGAGGGGCCGCGATGTACGCGGCTACCGGGTATTGTAGTCCATCTAAGGTAATTTGCTGGATTTTGACCAAAGCGAGAGCTGTCGCTTCCGCTACCGTCGCCACTGTAAAGGTGTTGTTAGTTGGATGGATCCTTATGTGCAACTCGCCTATCACTGAGCAGCTGAGCGTCGAGTGAAGTGCCTGCAGGATACTGGGAGCCGGGATCTTCTCCAGGGAGAGGCCGCCTCGCGGGCGAAAGACGACTCTGATGGTACCCGCCGGCAGTGCGGCGAGTTGCTTGCTTCTATGGACGACGGCGCGCGTCATGCATAGGAGCTGTGGCGTCTCCTTGAACGCGCTTCGGGTGTTCCCAGATGCAGCGTCCGGTGGCGCGCCGGCGTTGCTGGCGCTTGGTTTAGGTTGAACGGTGGCCGATACCGGGTGTTTTGGGGGCGAATTCGAATCCGTGGTCCGATTACGGTATGCATGGAGCACAGTTTTCCACTCACCAGGGTGGCAGTCCGATGGGTTTAAGGTCTCTCCATCCACGGGCTCCTCCATGGCTGTTGGGGAGTGAGGAACGCGGCGCGCCGGCGAGGCTCGCCTCGATGAGGCGAGGCTTAGCGCAGCGGCGTGGCTGCCAGAGATATTTTCAACAGGTAGCTCACCGAGGTCCTTGGACACATCCAAAAGATGGTAGCGATTGGGGTCGGTGAACCTTCCAGGATCCGTTGAGGGCCTTGGTGGGTCCTAGAAAGGACTTAGCTGGGCACAGGAACCAGAAATTGGCGGAGCCGATAATAAACGCGTCCGCTCACTCGGGCCCCCTAGCGGCCAATCCGCGTGTACGAGGCTCATGTTACTGTTTTCGCACCACGAAGGTAGCAGGCCCTCGCCCGTTCTTCGAGCTCACAGAACTTTATAGCTCTTAGGCTGCAGTGTTCACTCCCCGCAACAAACTGAGCCACAGAAGTTTAGAAGCTCGATGCAGGATGGGTAAAATTTCGTCCTGATACGCAGTTTATTCTTGCTAGAGCTTCATAGGCTGCATAAGCGACGTCACAGCCGGCGCAGCTCCATGAGCTATGTACGTTGATGGACTCTCTTTTCGAGCCCCGAATTCAATGCGAGCCGAGGAAGTAGCGATAGCGCTTGCTGCCGCCCACGCCGATTCGAGAATCATCATTACGGACTCCCGAAAAGCATGTGAGCATTACTTTGCAGGGGAGATCTCCCCCTTAGCTCCTTGCATTCTAAGACGGACTGCCATTGATCCAACGCCCAAAAGAATCATTTGGGCTCCTGGCCACCAGGGCTTACGAGGTAATGAGGCCGCTGACGCGGCTGCCCGAGCGCTTACTCACCCGGCTCCTCATCCCAGCTCTTCTGGCTCGGAGACTGACCAGCCGCTGCTACGATTCAAGGAAATTATAACGCATTATAGCGACATCCACCGCCTTTTCCCGGCCCCTGCAAAAGGGCTGAGTAAAACGGAGGAGCGAACTTTAAGGCGCCTGCAGACAGGTACTCTACTCTGTCATGCAATCTTAAAGCATTACGATCCGAACACGGATGGGCGATGCCCGCACTGTGGGGAGACCTGTGATATCTTCCACATGGTGTGGGCATGTACTCAAAATCCCCACCTCCCCCCTTCCCCTACCCCTTCCAGAGAGGCATGGGAGACTGCCCTCCTCAACTGCTCCTCGCTTGAGTCCCAAAGGGCTCTGGTGAAACGGGCGAGAGACGGGGCATTGTCATGCGGTTTCCCGGACTAGGGACGCCGACCATGTAGCGGGGCCACTTTGTGGCTCCCAAACTCTATTTCAGTAATTAAAAGTTTTCACCACCACCACCTGCAAGCTCACATTATCCAATCGAGAAAGAACGTGAGGTAAAGCTTCAAACATCTACGACATATTTGGTGGGATTGGTACCCAAGCGTAACCGAAAATTTCACGAACTTCTCAGCTTTCTCCCGAGGGACACTTCATATGAACACATTGGTGAGAAGTGGAAATGCCTGATACATTGAATAAAAATAAATCCAGGGGGGCACTTTGTTGACCTAAAGTGCGGTGAGGCGAAAGCCTTTAGCGTGGTGTTGCTACTTGTGTCACTGATGTGTGGTGAATATGTTAAGCTTCGCCTGTAAAAGTGGAACGCGACAGCGTTTTACAACGCTTCCTGGGAGTCCACATAATGTCATCGCCCTTTCGGTTCTACGCCTCGCTCGTCGGTAAATTTGTTTTTGAGGAAAGGAAATGTATCTGTCTCGCATATCTAGGTGGCCACCTGAACCTCGCCGTAAAGGGAAGGGAGGAAGATGGCAGTGAATGAAGACACCGTATTCACTAGACGCGCCGTTGTTCATTCCAAACCATCGAGCTGGCATGGCAGAGTGGTTAGCGTGCTCGTCATGCTAAGCACTCCGCCATGCCAGCTCGATGGTTTCAAATGAACAAAGCGCGTCTAGTGAATACGGTGTCTTCATTCACTTCCATCTTCCTCCCTTCTCGTTACGGCGAGGTTCAGGTGTCCATCGATATATGCCAGACAGATACATTTCCTTTCCTCAAAAACAAATTTATCGACGAGCAAGGCGTACTGCCGAACGGGCGATGGCGTTCTCCGGACTCCCTGACAGCGTTCCACTCACAGGCGAAGCTCTTAACCACACAGCAGTGACACAAGCAGCAACACCGCGCTTAAGGCTTTCCGCTCACCGCGCTTTAACTCAGCAAAGTGCCCCCTGAATTTCCTTTATCTGGTATGACTAGAAAGGTAAATTAAGATAAATGGTTAATTAAGCAATTAACTCAACTAAGTCCCACTAACTTGGGGCATCACTAGATCATCTCTTTAATTGGTTGCATGGTTACTAGCCAAAGTACTATTATCTGAACGAACAAACTTAGCGTTTAAACAGGACACAGAAAGATGAGGACAGGACGGGGCTACAACTTACAACTGAATGAAATCGATAAACGAAAGAGACATCCCTTCTCGAGCAAATACACGCATGCGCAAACTTGAAAGAACGACAAAACTGTGATAAACTAGAAAAATCCGGTAAAAGAAAAAGAGACGAAAAGGCGTGGAATAGCCACCGGCCATGAAACTGTTTACAAACATTAAGTGCGTCTTAGAAAGTTTCTTTCTTTTTCCATTAGATAAATAGATGGTGTGCTAATGCACGTGTCACTACCGCGTTCTGATATTTCATGAGCTTCCAGGATTTCCCTCGCCAATTGATCTTTACCCCTTCCTAAAATCTTCGTGCGGTTCAAAGAGGGAAAGCAACCTGGGCAGCTCTTGCAATGCTTTGGCAAGTGTTCATCAGTTTGCTGACGAAGCGAAGATGCGTGTTCACTCAGCCTCACGTTTAGGCATCTGCCCGTCTGCCCGATGTACACACTTTCGCAGCGTAGAGGGATCTGATAAACAATATCTGTGGCGCATGAGACGTGCGGCTTCTTGTGTTTTGTGCTACACCCTGAATTCTTGACGCTCTGATGATCTACCAGAGCGCAAAGCTTTGCAAGCTTGAGGGGAGCTGAAAATACCACATCAATACTAAATTTTGCTGCCACTCTCTTCAAGTTGTGCAAAAGCCTTTGTACATAGGGCATAGCTTCAAACTTCCTTTTCTGTTGTCCGGGTACATTTAACTTAGATAACTGTATGTGTTCTCTTGCTTTGTGCAACTTTTTCTTTAGGGTTTCTGCGACAGCCACAAGAACATCGCCAGGAAAGCCTGCTTCTTTAAGTCTTCGAACCTGGTTGTCAAAACTACTACCAACTTTGTGCGGACATGACTTGAGGAGCGCCGACCTGAGACATGTGGCTGCTATGCCTCGCTTAATGAGCTTCGAATGAGAAGAGTCGTAAGGTAGTAGCGCTTTCTTGGACCGTGGCTCGTAAGCCCAGCAAAAATGACCAACAGAATTAAAATACTGGTGAATATCTAAAAACTGAATGGAATCGTGAGCCGGAAGTTCTATGGAAAAATTCAGTGACTGCATGATACCTTTGAATCGGGTTAAAATCGAGTCTGCAACTACACTCAAGTCATCTCTAGACGAAAGGTTGAGAAGAACAAGGAAATCATCTACATATCTAAAGACACGTAAACGCGCTCATCGTTCAACTGAGACTGAAGCAAACGTCCAAACTTGGCAAGAAAAATTTCACATAGCACAGGGGCGACACTTGAGCCAATGCATATCCCAAGTTTCTGGACATAGAAATGTTCTTTGTAGCTTATGATTGTAGAATTGAGTCTTGAATTGAATTGGTGTCTTTTCAGAATTCATGTGGTGTTAGTATTGAATCATTTCTGGAACTCTTGGCCCCGTACCTCAATTCTACAATCATAAGCTACAAAGAACATTTCTGTGTCCAGAAACGTGGGATATGCATTGGCTCAAGTGTCGCCCCTGTGCTATGTGAAATTTTTCTTGCC
Source organism: Amblyomma mixtum (assembly GCF_055824585.1). Classification (NCBI taxonomy): domain Eukaryota; kingdom Metazoa; phylum Arthropoda; class Arachnida; order Ixodida; family Ixodidae; genus Amblyomma; species Amblyomma mixtum. Next base: position 80,174,523 of record NC_143020.1, on the reverse strand, counting down.
AAGTTTGGACGTTTGCTTCAGTCTCAGTTGAACGATGAGCGCGTTTACGTGTCTTTAGATATGTAGATGATTTCCTTGTTCTTCTCAACCTTTCGTCTAGAGATGACTTGAGTGTAGTTGCAGACTCGATTTTAACCCGATTCAAAGGTATCATGCAGTCACTGAATTTTTCCATAGAACTTCCGGCTCACGATTCCATTCAGTTTTTAGATATTCACCTGTATTTTAATTCTGTTGGTCATTTTTGCTGGGCTTACGAGCCACGGTCTAAGAAAGCGCTACTACCTTACGACTCTTTTCATTCGAAGCTCATTAAGCGAGGCATAGCAGCCACATATCTCAGGTCGGCGCTCCTCAATGCATGTCCGCACAAAGTTGGTAGTAGTTTTGACAACCAGGTTCGAAGACTTAAAGAAGCAGGCTTTCCTGGCGATGTTCTTGTGGCTGTCGCAGAAACTCTAAAGATAAAGTTGCACAAAGCAAGAGAACACATACAGTTATCTAAGTTAAATGTACCCGGACAACAGAAAAGGAAGTTTGAAGTTATGCCCTATGTACACAGGCTTTCGCACAACTTGAAGAGAGTGGTAGCAAAATTTAGTATTGATGTGGTATTTTCAGCTCCCCTCAAGCTTGCAAAGCTTTGCGCTCTGGCAGATCATGAGAGCGTCAAGAATTCAGGGTGTAGCACAAAACACAAGAAGCCGCACGTCTCATGCGCCACAGATATTGTTTATCAGATCCCTCTACGCTGCGAAAGTGTGTACATCGGGCAGACGGGCAGATGCCTAAACGTGAGGCTGAGTGAACACGCATCTTCGCTTCGTCAGCAAACTGATGAGCACTTGCCAAAGCAATGCAAGAGCTGCCCAGGTTGCTTTCCCTCTTTGAACCGCACGAAGATTTTAGGAAGGAGTAAAGATCAATTGGCGAGGGAAATCCTGGAAGCTCATGAAATATCAGAACGCGGTAGTGACACGTGCATTAGCACACCATCTATTTATCTAACGGAAAAAGAAACTTTCTAAGACGCACTTAATGTTTGTAAACAGTTTCATGGCCGGTGGCTATTCCACGCCTTTTCGTCTCTTTTTCTTTTACCGGATTTTTCTAGTTTATCACAGTTTTGTCGTTCTTTCAAGTTTGCGCATGCGTGTATTTTCTCGAGAAGGGATGTGTCTTTCGTTTATCGATTTCATTCAGTTGTAAGTTGTAGCCCCGTCCTGTCCTCATCTTTCTGTGTCCTGTTTAAACGCTACGTTTGTTCGTTGAGATTATGTATGACCAACTGGCCCCACAGTGTACTCTGTTAAAGTACTATTAACCCCGTTTGAAATTCGTTCACTGTGACGCCACGACCATTTCGACCAATTGAAACAAGGTAAGCGTAGCTACGTCGGCCACCTCAGGTCTCGCTTTGGCTGTCGGAGTGTTCCTTTGGCAACAAAAGTTGAAGGGAAAGAAACAGGGAAAATTTAATTTAGGTTCATGAAAGTTTACCAGAATTCCATGCCCGCTCGCCACATAGCCACTGTTGCAGATTTGAGTTTACTGTACCACTCCATCCTACCCGCAGCTATGGCTCAGTGGTTAAGAGGCTCGTCTACACGGCCGGAGCACCCGGGTTCGAACCCGACCACGGCGGCCGCATTTAGATGGAGGCGAAACGCAAAACGCCCGTATATTGCGCGATGTCAGTGCACGTTAAAGATCCCCAATTGGTTGAAATTGTTGCGGAGCCCTCCACTATGGCACATCTTTCTCCCTTTCTTCTTTTACTTCCTCCGTTACGGCGCATTTCGGCTGCCCAACGAGACATGCAAGGCAGTTACTGCATCATTTTCTTTCCTCAAACACTAATTTTCAATTTTTTCCGCTCCATACCGGCTAGCCTAAATCTGCATAAGACCAAAGAGCGCGAAACTTAAAAGGTTCTCTCAAATGAGGGCTGGCCCAAATAATCCTTTTTCCCGTTTTCCTCTTATTCACTGACCGACTGACCGACTCGCACTGGACGGAGAGGAGCGGTTTCTGCAGCGCTGGCATACAAGGTTTTATGTTGTGCGGGATGGCAGAGTCGGCCTACCAGCTCTGCTTTATTAGTGCAGTATGTGTCCTTTGGTTGTACCTTGATGTTTGTAGCATGGGTGAGAGGCTTCACACCCCCTCCCCCCCCCCCCCTATTTTTTTTTTCATGACCCCATCTTAGTGTTTTGACAATGTCAATTTGGGTCTCCAAGTGTGAGAATGTACTTGATTGATTTTCCATGCAACTGTTTTGTGTACCCACTCTTGTATCGAGATTCATTTTCAACAAATTCTTTGTGAACTTGTAGCACGTGCCGGTAAGACCGTGCGGATGATATGCACCTGTTTGTTATAGTCATTTCTTTGTGCCCCCTATGTACTATACGTGTATACTGTTGTTGAGGTATTAGCGGGGTCGCAGCGGAGCACCAGCCAGAGAGACGACCAGCGTGGCAGGCTTCTAGTTCCGGACTGCGCGTGCCGGGCGTGCGCTCCGAGCACGCGCTGTCGTTCTTTATTTTCTTCTGTCGCGGGAACGCCGATCGCAGCGCCTGCGCTTTATAGCGTCGCCGGGCGCTACAGGGCCCCCCGCCTAGACGGAACGTCGAAATATACGCGCCGACGGGGCAGAGATGGAGTAGCCACGGCAGGCAAGCAGGCAGCTGGAGTAACAGTGTCCCCACGGGGTCGCTACAAGGTCCGGTAAGTTGATGTCAGGGTCCGGGAAGAGCCGTCGGGTGGAGGGCGCGGATTCAGGTGGACGAGCCTGGCTGCTGCGCAATGGGCGAATTATGCAGGGTGCCGAGCTGACAAAGGACATGGGGGCAGGGAAGACCATGGTCGGGCCGTCACTGTTTGCAGTGCTGCACGCGGACACAAGCGTCATCGGTGCTGGAACATTGCAGCTGATGTCGATGGGGATCCGACGCGCCGTGTACGCGGTCACAAGCAAGGGAGCGGTCGAAACGGCTCCGTGGACAGATGTGGTCTTTAGCGTGGTGTCATGTCGCTGCTGTAGCGCCAGCTTCAAGTACTCCAAATAGGTGGAAATGGCTGGCTTACATGGCTCAGGTGCCCCTGATGTAGGGCGCGAGCAGTGCGGTCCGGCCACTAGGGTTGGCACAGGTGTGCCCGACGAGACAACGGTGACAGCTGTGACGGAGGAAGTTGCTGGGTGCAATTCCAGGTGCTGGGGTAAAGCGGGAGTGGCCGTCCGGAGCGACTGGCCAGTGCTGATGCGCGTGTGGGCATGGTCGGGCTTGAGAGCAAGCGCTGACACTGGGTCAGGAACTGTTTCAGGCAAAGTGGGGCTGGAGGCGAACGCCGTGCTTGTTACTGCTGTCATCGGGTTGGCTTTCTCATCCTGCTCCTGATGACGAGTAGTGCTCTGCGGACCTTCTGAGGGGCTGGGAGTGTGACAAGCAGGCTTGGTCGTTGTCGAGGGCTCTTTAGCATCAGCGGGCGACGGCTTCAACCTCACAGAAGAGGCCTGCAGAACTGTTGGCGGTAGTGACGAGGTAGATGGAGATGCCGGAAGCCTCGGCACGGCTGCTGCCGCAGAGTCGTCTTTGGCTGCAGGAGGCTCTGGCGACAAGGCCACTGAAGCGCAAGGAGGCAGAGCCAGAGACGCGGGTCGGATAGAAGTGGGGGCAGGACGCGAGGCGGAGCTCGTGCGGATCCCACCTGGTGTGGCGTCGAGAGAGACAGTCGGGCTGGAGACGCTGGACGGGAGTGGCGGCGATGCGGCGAGGGGCTGCTGAGGCGGGCCGGGTTCTGATGAAGGCTGCGTGGGCGCGAGCGAGGCCGGTGCAGGGCCAGAGGCTGGCGGCGGCGAAAACGGGTCCGCTGCGTCGTAGAGCGGCGGCGGAACGTAGTAGGCGCCGAAGTACGCCAAGACGGCCGCACGCAGCTCATCGTATGGCCGGCCGCCGAAAGCAGAGTAGGTGAGCCGACGCAGGAGGTCGGCCGGGAGGATGTCACAAAGGACTTCGTGTTTGAACGGCTGGATGGTGATGCCGTTCAGGTACATCGCAGCCTCCAGTTGGGCGAACCACCCGCCGACGCCTGCAGGCCGGAACGCCGGGAGCGGCGGGTCGAAACTTGGGTGCTGCCAGTACGCCATGCTGGAACGCCGCTGAGATAGAAGGCACGGTTCGCCAGGTCACCACTGTTGAGGTATTAGCGGGGTCGCAGCGGAGCACCAGCCAGAGAGACGACCAGCGTGGCAGGCTTCTAGTTCCGGACTGCGCGTGCCGGGCGTGCGCTCCGAGCACGCGCTGTCGTTCTTTATTTTCTTCTGTCGCAGGAACGCCGATCGCAGCGCCTGCGCTTTATAGCGTCGCCGGGCGCTACACTGTTTTCACTGTTTGTCTGTTACAATAAACTTCCCTTCATGCCTCGTGTGCAGTACTGTCCCATGCTCTCTATCTGATGGATGTGTAGGGCTAGGGTGTATGTATGTATATATATATATATATATTTATATACATACGTGTTTGTGCGTATACCTGTTTGTGCGTATGTACGTTAACGAGAAATTGCAGCAATAAATATGAATATACCGCCGAAAAATGCATTGGTAGTCGGTCCATCTGGCGCAATACGAATGTATTCCAGGATTTTTTTTGCTTTTTACCCCAGCAAAAGTTCAAAATGGCGTGTTGATTCACTGCCGTAATTCCAACATGAATTCAATATGAACGCAAAGCAGAAATTTCATTGAGAATGCTCAACTCTAGCACAGTGGCCACTTTTCTAATGAGTTTCAACTCGGCCTCAATAACTCACCAACACTAGCCCATCCTGGTCACAACAAAAATTCAACATGGCGTGTTGAGTCTGCTCATGAGAACTTCAACACTGTCTCAAGGAGCATTTTTGTAAGGGTAAGCCGCGAGTTCCATTTTGATATGCTAATCTATAGCCCCAAAAGGGCTTAACTGTTTGGCCCTGTAGTACGGCTGAGTACTTTTCGCATTTATTTTGGTGCTTCCAGGCCTTCATGGACTACCTGTCAACGTCTCTCGCCCTACGAATGTATGCGGCTAGAGACAACGACAAAAGAAAAGAAAAAGTGAAAGACACAGGAGATGGCTGACTTTGGACCGAATTTTATTTCGGAAGCACAATAAATACGTCGTCGAGGAAGGGGGCTACATAGCGAGATAGGGTGTGTGGTCACCGGAATTTTAGTTAAGTCCTGTGTGTGACAAAATACGAAGTTAAGGACGGTAGACACGAAAGAAGAGATAAAAGCCGTGGGGTGTACAGGGCCGTCGCAAAAACGACAGAAAATCAGTAAATTTGAAATGTGGTGCCCGAACTTTGCCAGAAGGGGGCTAAAAATTAAAAAAAGAAACGCTAGCGACAAAACACTTCTTCAAAAGGTCAAACATCAAGACGCAAGTGACCGCACTCGCGAGACGCTATTCTTACAACACCCCTCTCACCGCGCCGAAAAAGTAAATATACGAGTCCCGTTTCATGGCCCCCGTCCAGCACTTTCTGCTTTCACTTGGCGGATTCACTTCTGGAGTCGTCGCTTTGGAACGTTAAACACCATAAACCAAACATTCACTTCTGGACTCTTTTTTGCTGGCCGAGGAGGCAGCCTCCATCGAGAGATCGAAGCGCGCGGCCCTCGAAAGCGCCTGTGTCGTCCGCTCTACCGCCTCATCCCAAGTCCGAGGCGACACTACTCCACTGCTGTCAAAGAGGACGCCCAGAACACGGACGCCGTCCACGAAGGGAATGGGAACTGGGAGCGGGTCCCGGAAACTCCCAAAGCGAAGCGCATGGCTCTTCTCCGCGTTCAGTTGAACGCCTGACAGAGACGCGTAGGCGGCGAAAGTTGCGAGGAAGCACGCCAGGCTCGACGAGTCCCGCAGAAGCAATGAAATGTCGTCGGCTAAGCCGAGACGACGACCGTCTCTTGCCCTGCCATGGGGAAGCCACGGATGCGATGGTTAGTGGCTACGCTCCGCAGCAAGGGGTCCAGCGACAGGGCGAAAAGCGCCGGTGATAAGGGGCACCCCTGACGTACACCGCGCGTTACCCGGAAAGGTGCGCAAACCGAGCCGTTCACCACGAGCTCCGCGGTGAGGCCCGAGTACATTTCCTCCACCCTGGCAACAAAGTTGCTCGGCAACCCAAAACAGCGCAACACGGAAAACAAGTACTGGTGCTCCACCCGGTCAAAAGCCTTGGCTTGATCTAAGGATATAAACACCCCGTCAGTCCCCATTGCGTGTGCGTAGGCAAAGGCGTCTCGCGTGAGTGTAAGAGACGCGAAGATAAGAACAAATGCGCAATAAAAATCCGAAGACTTTAGATTGCAGAAAGAAATCATCTCGAAAACGCCGGAATGATAACCGGAAATGTTAGCATGCCAGTTTGATAATTTTAAAGTGCACTTCGTGTTCACTTAAGCCCCTTTCAAACCCCTCATATAAAAAGGTTGCAAAGAAGAATATTTGGAAATATTGATGACCTCACTGTGTGTTGTTAATTGGTAACATTAATGTACAAATTTTTACTTCAGAAAGATCTACTTAGAGGGAAATTAAGAACAAATTGAAGTTGGCCCTTAATGAGAGACATCCGCGTTCTGATAACTAAAAGAGCAATTTCATAAAAACCCGGATTTTTAACGCGAGAAAGAAAACAAAATACAGGTTGAACTACCATCGGTAGATATCGCAAGTTAAATTCATGTTTCAACACCGGTTTTTGAGCACGGATCACAAAGGCTTAGCGACATGGCCGTTCACTTGAAAACGCTTGTAACCCGCCCTTTTCGCCAATGACACCACGGTTGCGAATACAGTAGTAGGAAACGTCTTTAAACCCAATTTTTCGGCTATGAATGCGTCTCTTACTCACGAACAGACATCAGAGTTTTCAGAGCGGAAACATTTTTTTTTTATTGCTGGCCAAAGATTAGATTGAGTTTACCTCAGTTTTGCTCTGAAGCTGAAAGTACTGGGCAGTATTTGGTTAACCAGTGTGGTATAAATCTGGTTGCGGGAAGTGTGTTGCCTAAATGTGCTACCAAGTCAACAAAATTCATTCACGTTCCTGTCGTAAACTCTTGAACATTGCAGAGCATTCACGTACAATTTAAGTCTACAGTGAAGCACCGCGGCTGAATTCCGGTGGAGGCGAAATTCTAGAGGCTCATGTGCTGTGCGATGTCATTGCACGTTGTTGAAGGACCCCAGGTGGTCGAAACTTCCGGAGCCCTTCTCTACGGCATCCCCCATAGCCTGAGTCGCTTTGGGACGTTAAACCCCAATAAACCAACCAAACCAAACCAACACTTTCGCCATGACAATTGATTAGTCCGTTATTACAGCTTGTTTTGGTCCCATGAAGGGAAAGTTAATACATGGCACAATAAAAGCGCAAGAAGTTTACGCCACAGTCTTGTTTATAATAGCAAACAATACAATGACCATTTTGTATACTGGAGAGGCTGCTTGGCGCAGTAACAGAACACCAAGCGAGTGATGGGACAATGTTGCCAACTGCTGTTTTATTTAAAATATTGCCTACTAGTGGCATGCAAAGCGTTATTCTTTCGAACTAGAAATTTAAAGAATCTTCCTATGTATTTACAGGGAGATTCACATTGGTAGTAAAAAAACCGCTGTTCTTTTCTTGCTTCAGAATGCTATGAAGAACTATAAGAATCCATGGTCGCGTTAAATTATTTTCAAGTTCTTTCGTTTCTTAATCATCAAAGGACCATTACAGGCGCTAAGTACTTAGGATCTGCGCGTAGGTAGCATAGTTGAACCAATTTTATAGAACTCAAGGACCAAGAAGTGGTCACGTAATCACATTCGAATTGTTCGTAATCGTACTAAGGGCATCGAATGTTTCTCTCTTTAGTTGTGTCACAACGTGTTAATCTACTGGAGATATATGCACCGTGATGGGGCTATATGCACGGTGAATCTACTGGAGGTATACGCACCGTGACCATCAAAAACAGTTAGTAGAGTGTATCTTGACGAACGAAGATGTGTGAAAAATAAAGAGTAGTCTGTAATTGTACAAATGTGTCTTGCTCGAATTCTTTGTTGAATCTATTGAAAAGCTAAAGCTGACGAGCTGCGCTCAAATTTCGCATTAGGAAGTAACTTAATCGTCGGCAATTTTTCGCTAGCGCCACATTTTCAGAACGTGCCCTTACATCGCACAGCACATGGGTGCCTTTGCGTTCCGCCTCCATCCACACCCGGCCTCGGTGGCCCGTTTCCATGGAAGTGGAAGGCAAAGATGCCCGGGTGCTGAGCGATGTGATTGTACGTGAGAGATCCCCAGGTGATCGAAACTATTCCGAAGTCCTTCGCTACGGAGCCTCTTTCTCTCTTTATTTTCCCACTCCCACCTTCCTCCCTTCCCTCACGGTGCTATTCGGGTGCCCACAGAGATGAGACAATTACTGTGTTTGCGAGCCACCCCTTTCCTGAAAACTAATTTTTAATTTCATTTCTACGAGTAGTTAACAAATGCACTCACACTGCACTCACAAAGAAAAATTTATTGTGTACAAACCAAACAAATAATTCAGTACACACATATATACACTGGGAACCTGCTCCGAACAAAAGATCATACATTGAGACAAATAACCCTTTTGGGGTGGAGCATAGTCCAATTCACAAAGTATCAGAAAGGCACAGTGTGGTGCCTACACAAAAACGGGGGGAAAACCTCCTCTCAACGTACACGTACAAGGTGGAGGCCGCCTACAGACAGTTGCATCGCAAGGCAGCAAACACAGCTACAAAACCGTAAATAATTCGAAGAAACCCAAAGCAACATGTGCTAGAAAAGAACGGGGGGGGGGGGGGGGGGGTATCAATTTCCCCGGTCCCAACACCAGACCCTCAACCAGGGTCTACAAAACCATACAATGGGAAAGGAGTATGTTCAGAGACATCCACACTAAAAGAGAGGGGCTGGTATCATCAGCCTTCCGTCGCGGACAACACAGAAACGCGTGAGCTAATGGAGGTTTAAGCGTTTCACCCAAGGTACGCTACACTCAAGTGCCCCTTTTGCATTGTAATAAAAGGGGCGACCGCGGTAACGCCAGTTTTCGAAGCTTTATTAAAATAAAAACGAAGTGATTAATGGAAATATTGACCCTGAAAGAACACTTGAAGCACCCAGCGACTGTCTTCGCAAAGTTTCACAAACAAATGCGCGTAATACGGAGAAAATCTCCGGACGAAGGCCCTATTGAACTTCTGGGAGCTTCTGTATGTTTTCCAGCGAACGCAGGCTGCGAAATCAGCTTTTTGCTCCACGACGCATCTTCGTGGCATACTGGAATAGTGTCTGTTCAAACTGAGCTTGGGTGAGGCTCATGTTACTGTTTTCGCACCACGAAGGTAGCAGCCGCTTGCGCGTTCCTTGAGCTCAAAGAACGTTATAGGTCTTAGGCTGCAGTGTTCACTCCCCGCAACGAACTGAACCACAGAATTTTAGGAGGTCACAGAATTTTAGGAGGTCACAGAATTTTAGGAGGAGTGTTTAGCAGAACGCTAAACACTCCACCATGCTAGCTCGGTGGTTTGGAATAAACAAAGGCGCGTCTAGTGAAAAATTCAAGGGGACACTGTGCTGACCTAAAGTGCGGTGAGGCGGAAGCCTTAAGCACGGTGTTGCGACTAGTGTCACTTATATGTAGTTAAGATGTTAAGCTTCGCTGCCCGGTATATATTAAGTGACTCCAAAACAGCGATTTTAAATTTTGCTCGAGGCCGAGTTCATGTCCCTGCTTTTGGAATACTGGACTCGCCCGATGCACCCCCGCCCCGCCATGTGGAGCTGATATGGGTGCCTGCGCGTTCCGGGAATCCCGGAAACGAGGCTGCCAACCTTTTAGCCCGAGGTTCCTTAAACCGGGCTCAGGTGGCCTCGGATCGGGGATTTACGAAGGAGTGCATGCACACATTCAGTGAGCTGACCCAGGCATACAGAGCCTCACGCCAGCTCTACCCCCCGCCCCACCCCTCCCTAGATAACAAACGCGCAACACTCTGGCGCAGACTACAGACACACACTCTCCCCTCACCCCTTAACCTAGCCCACTATCATCCATCCTTTCCCACTCCCGCATGCGCCCTATGCCCAGAACCCTTCGCTTCTTCCCTCCACATCCTTTCCCTCTGCCCGGCGGACCCTCCCCCACGGGACCTAGAGAACCTCAAGACCTGGGAGGACTGGGAGACCCTGCTGCGCTCGGAGGACCCGGCCGTGCAGACCATCGCCACCGGCCGTGCTGCCAGTGTTATGGACCGTAGGAACATAAACACTTGAGTGCAGTGGGGTCGTGCGGGGACCCTGGGGCGTGCCCCGAATTCCTGTGTAAATAAAGTTTTCTCTCTCCGTCTCTCCCTCTAAGAGTGGAACGCTGCAGCGCCTTGCTATGCCACCAGGATTTCCACAGAACGCCATAGCCTGTTCGGCTCTACGCCTTGCATGTCAGTAAATTGGTTTTTGAGGAAAGCAAATGTATCTCTCTCGCATATCTCGGTGCACACCTGAACCTCGCGTAAGAGAAGGGAGGAAGATGGATGGATGGATGGAAAAACCTTTATTGTTAATAAATTGGTGTTCTTGACCCTTACGGGTCACTGGGCGCCGTGGTCGATCCTTGGTCCAGGATGCCGCACTTGACTGCTGCCATCGTGGCTCGGCGCACAAGGAATCGTTGCGCTTGCTCGTCCTCGCTGGCCAGCAAGTGCTCCCACTGCATCACACTCGGGTTGTTTATTCTTGGCTCTAAGTCTGCCTTAGGGCAGGTCCATGTGACATTTTCTAGTGTAGGTTTACCCTGACACCACGGACATTCGTCTGCATATTGTGTAGGGAAAATCTTGTGTAGTTTGTGCAGGTGTGGGTAGGTACCGGTTTGTAGTCTGCGCCAGTCTACCGCCTCCTCTTTGGTGAGCCTTTTGTGTGGGGCTGGGTAGCGTTTCTGCTGACCCCTGTAATGATCGAGTATATCTGGGTACGTGTAGGTACCTGGGCCAAAGGTGCCTGTGGTGCAAAGTGCTGAGTCTGCTCGGTTGACTTACCCTCGAGCTAACTCGTATGCTGCCACGTTGCCCCTCATCCCCTCATGTCCGGGAACCCACACTATACTATGTTGAGTGGTTTGGTTTGGTTTATGGGGTTTAACGTCCCAAAGCGACTAAAGGCTATGAGAGACGCCGTAGTGGAGGACTCCGGAAATTTTGACCACCTGGGGTTCTTTAACGTGCACTGACATCCTCCTCGTCGTGTGTAGAATATGATTGGCGATGCTGTCGATCCTCCCTCTTGTGTAGTTTCTACATGCTTGTTTGGAGTCCGTCACTGTAGTGGGTTGTGTCCTGTTGCGTTGCCGTGCGATTTTGCCAGAGCAAAGGCGGCTTCTTCAGCTGCTTCTATGTTTGGGTTGTTTATCGTTGCGCTGGTTATTTTTTGCCCTCCTTCGTCTGTTACAACGGCGATCGTTTTGCGTTGGTATCGGTACTTTGCTGCGTCCGTGTAGACTACGTTGGGATTGTCGCTGAGGTCCCTGGTGAGTGCTCGGACTCTGGCTTGTCGTCTTTCATGATGTAAATTCGGATCCACGTGTCGGGGTATAGGTCTTACCCGGATGTTGTTTCTGTCTTCATTATTAATCTGTTCCTTGTTTCTTTGTGTACCTAGAGGTAGCCGTAATTTCTTCAGTAGGTGTCTTCCCGTTCTAGTTTGAGTGAGTCTAATTGCGCACCACGTTGCGCTTCTCGTAGTTCGTCGAAGGTGTTCGATACTCCCAGGGCCATTAGTTTTTCGGTTGATGTGGACATTGGAAGTTTGAGCGCCGTTGTGTACGCTTTGCGTAGTATGGTGTCGATTTGTAGAGTCTCTTGCTTGTTTAGTTCGTGGTAGGGGAGGCTGTACGTTACCCTGCTCGTGACGAGGCTGTCTATGAGTCTTAGGGTGTCCTGTTCTCTCATCCCCTTCTTTTTACTGCTGATTCTTCGCGCGATTCTGGCGGCTTGCTCTGTTGTATTCTTAATAGAGGCAATGGTTTTGCTACATCGTCCTGTGTTTTGCAGCCACATTCCAAATACCCTGACTTCCGTTTTCTCAGGTATTGTCTCGTTTCCGAGTTTCAGGGTGATTTGGGAGTCGTATTTTCGTGTACCTTTTTTGATTCTTACGTGTTCTGATTGAACGATGACACCGTTTTCACTAGGCGTGCCTTTGTGTGCTTTGGTGAGGAGTGTATATGCTGCACGCGAAGAACCACCAAGCTGGCTGCCGTGCCTAGATGCATGTGTGTGCCTCCCTGAATTTTTATGTTTTGATGGGGATGCAGTGTTGAGTTAGGGCTATGGCGGGCTCCTATTAAGCAGCCCGGTAACTTGAGACGCGAACCAGTCTGCTGAAGTTTTCCTACTTTCTACGGAAGTTCTTCCATGCAATAAAGAAAAAAAGAGCTGGCATGGCGGAGCGGTTAGCGCGCTCATCTTGCACTCCGGAGACCCTGGTTCGATTCCCCAACTCGACCAATTTCCTTCTCGGTTTTCTTTATTTCTCTGCTCGTACTTGAAAGGTTAATTAGGCAAATTAGTTAATTAATCAAATTAACGGAACTCCGTCCCACTTGTTTCGAGCATCACTATACCATTCCTCTATTTGGTTGCATGGTCACTAGCCAAAGTACAATTGGCCCCGTTTGAAATTTGCGGACTGTGAAGTCACGACCATTTCGACCGATTGAAAAGCGTGACGTTTCTGTCGACAACTACTGCTTACAATGATGAGACATTAAAGGCTTCCGCCTTAATACGGTGTCTTCGTTCACTCCCATCTTCCTCCCTTCCTGTTACGTCGAGGTTCAAATGTCCACCGAGATAAGCGAGACAGATACATACATACATACATACATACATACATACATACATACATACATACATACATACATACATACATACATACATACATACATACATACATACATACATACATACATACATACATACATACATACATACATACATACATACATACATACATACATACATACATACATACATACATACATACATACATACATACATACATACATACATACATACATACATACATACATACAGGAATTTTATTGCAAGATATATATACACAGTACATAGCGTGTGCCCGCAGAAGCGCAAGCGCTTGTGGGCGGGCCACGGCAGTCACAACAGCATGCGGTGAATACAAAACGCTGAAAGTGCACACTTTACAATCCATAAAGAAGAAAAAGAAGAAGAAAGAAGAAAAAAAAGCAATAACACAAAGTCGAAATATTACATATAGTTCAGTCAACAAATTTAGCGATTGGGAATTATGTAAAGCAAAGAAAATCTGCAGTTAATAAATGGAACACAAATTGAAAAACAAGATAGAAATTACAAAGCAACTCAGTATTTCCTTTCTTTGAAACTTTCAAACCACGCTTGCAGTCCAGATTTCACAGCCGTCAACGAATCACAACCAAACACCTGAGCAGGTAGTTTATTAAAATGGTAGGGTATATAGAACTGTCGTGTCCTATTACCATAATGTGTGTAAACCCTGGGAACTTTATAACGCGCTATATGCCTAAGTGACTCTGGTTTTTTATCTGGCTGTTTAAACTGTGCTGAAAAGTAATTTCTGAGAACTACCACCTGTAAGTACAAGTCATGCAGAGGAATAACTCCTGCTTTAGCCATTCTGGTGTTATGGTCGGACTTCTCGTGAGCAGTGCCATACAATAAATTAGTGGAGATTCTGCACAGGAAACTATCTACCTTCTTAATCTTACAAGGTGCACAAGAACCATACACTGAAACGCCGTATCTAAGGATAGATTCTCCTAAAGATCTATATACAGTCTGACGCAAGTTTATAGGTGTAGTGTATTTTATACGATAAAGCTGGACAGAAAGAGCACGGAGTCGTTTTAATAAATAGTCAATTTGGGAAGACCAACACATGTTGGAATCAAGATATAGGCCAAGATATTTAACACTGCCCGAGTAGGGTAGTGGCGAACATTCGCAATTGGCACAGTTGCTACCATGCAGTAGAACCGACTGGGTAAGATCTACATTCTTGTGCGGATTTCTGAAACATATTAACACAGTTTTGTTTTTGTTGATGTATATTTGATTTCCAGATAGCCAGTCTACTATTTTATTGATATCGTACTGAAGGAATTTCAGTGCGAGTGGGCTAGATTCATAGGATATCACTAAAGCTGTATCATCAGCATACTGAAATAATTTTGCATTTAATGTAAGGTTAACCATATCATTTACATAAATATTAAACAAAAAGGGTCCCAAAACAGAACCTTGTGGAACGCCGTACTGAATATCAGAAAAAGTACTAAATGATTCTTTAATTTTCACTACTTGCTTACGCTGTGACAGGTAACTTGCAAAAAAATTGTTGGTATGGACCACGTCCCACTCTTAGAGGCGAAGCTTAACATCTTAATCACACATCAGTGACACAAGCAGCAACACCGCTCCTAAGGCTTTCGCAGCATCGCACTGTAGGTCAGCAAAGTGCCCCCCTGAATTTTTGAAGCGAAAAGCTTCACGAGGCTAGTCAACACCGAGTCTGGCGTATGCTCCGTGACCAGAATTAGCCGCAGCTGCGCGTGCGCAGAACCGAATTACGTCACAGAAGAGGCGCAGGTGGTCGGAGTGGCCGCCGCCGTAACCGCCGCGCGACTCCGCCGGCTGACCTTTCGGCGCAGGCGCGCTATACTGCGCATGTGCACCGCCTCCTCACCGCCGCTACCACTGCGCGCTCGCCTCCTCGCCACCGTTTGACCTTTCGTTGCAGCCGCGTGTTTACCACAGTTACTACGCATGGGGAAGGAGGGCTATATAAAGCGCTTGCCTACACCGTTATCGTGGTGCTCCCAGTGCATTGTGCGCGAACTGCGACAGCCATGACGTAAAACTAGGCATAACTGCGGCTTTTCGCTTGTATATCTAGGCTTAACCAGAGCCACGCCAGTGCCAATTTTTTGTAGCGAAAAGCCACACTACGCGTTCAGCGTGTGCGGGAGCCGCCAGTTCTGTCCATGCGCGAAAACCAAGTGACGTCACGAGAGGCGCAGGTGCGTCGCCTCCTCGCCACGGCCGCCGCCGCCTCACCTTAGCCGGTCCGCGTGTTTACGACAGATGCTCCGCGCGCTACTGCGCATGCGCGAGGAGGGTGGAATGCTTCTGACGGAGAACTGGCGGGCGTTCGACATGGACGTCAAGGAGAGTGCGGCCGATCCAGAGGTTGTCGCCTGGGAGCTGGCCGCCGATCAACGGAGGAAACGTCGAGCCAAGGCGAAACATGCATCTGAAACGCCGGAACAACGCGAGGAACGCCTCGCGAAAAGACGTCGCCAAGAAGCCGAACGACGCGCTATGGCCACCGCTGTGGCCACTGCTAATCAACAAAGTGAGGAGGAGAAGTAGCAGAAGGAGGAAAACATGGAAGAAGGTTTGGTTTGGTTTATGGGGTTTAACGTCCCAAAGCGACTAAGGCTATGAGAGACGCCGTAGTGGAGGGCTCCGGAAATTTCGACCACCTGGGGTTCTTTAACGTGCACTGACATCGCACAGTACACGGGCCTCTAGAATTTCTCCTCCAAAGAAATTCCAGCCGCCGCGGCCGGGATCGAACCCGCGTCTTTCGGGTCAGCAGCCGAGCACCATAACCGCTGAGCCACCGCGGCGGCTAAAACATGGAAGAAGATTCAAAGACTCACCCTTACGCTGAACGCGTGTTAAGACTGAGTGAAAGCGCGTGTGCCTCCAGAGTGTTTACGTCGGACTTTGTGAACAACTCGTTTGGCCATGTTTGTGATGTGCCTGAGAGGCTATGGCACTTTTAGCTACGTATATCCAGGCCTAACCTTAGTGAAACAGCCAATTTTTTATTCATCTGGTATGACTAGAAAGGTTGATTAAGCTAATTGGTTAAGCAATTAACTGAGCTCTGTCCCAATTACTTGTAGCATCACTATACGATCCCTTTAATTGGTTGCATTGCTAGCCAAAGTACAACTAATCCCGTTTGAAATTGACGCACTGTGACGTCACGATGAGTTCGACCAATTGAAACAAGGTAAGCGTAGCTACGGTGGCCGTCTAGGTGGCTTTGTGAGGTCTCGCTTTGGCTGTCGGAGTGTTTCCTTCGAAACAAAAGTTGAAGAGCAAGAAACTGGGAAGATTTAGGTTGATGAAAGTTGAACAGAATAATTGCATGCCTGCTCGCCACATAGCAGTTGTTGCACATTTGAGTTTACTGTGCCACTTCATCTTACCCGTCGCTTTGGCTCAGTGGTTAAGAGGCTCGTCTACTGGGCCGGAGTACCGTGTTCCAACCCGACCGTGGCGGCCGCATTTAGATGGGGGCGAAACGCAAAAGACTCCCGTGTGTGGTGCGATGTCAGTGCACGTTAAAGATCCCCAGGAGGTTGAAATTGTTCCGGAGCCCTCCACTATGGCACTTCTTTCTTGCTTTCTTCTTTTACTCCCTCTTTTATTCCCACCGTTACGGCGCGTTTCGTCTGCCCAATGAGACATGTGAGACAGTAACTGCGTCATTTCCTTTCGCCAAAAACTAATTTTCAATTTTTTACGCTCCTTCTCGGCTAGCCTAAATCAGCATACGACCAACGAGCGCGAAAATTAAAGGGAGACAGGCACTTTTTTTGAAAATCACGCTCGCAGCGGCGTTCTATAGTTTTTCATACTGTATGCTCGAATATCGAACCCAAATAAGTCAAAACCAAGCGCGAATTGCCTTCTCTAGCAGAAATATGCGGTCTGTGCCGCGGGGCACACCATGCGGCGCGCCGCCGCCCGTGATTCGTCAAAGAGGTCGTGACGACACTTTGAGGACTGGAGAAGCTGCCGATGCGGATTCGGCTCTGCATTGAGTGCAGATCGCAGCTTTCCGTGGTACTGCAAAAGCGAGGAGGAGGAGGAGGAGGATAAACTTTATTTCCGTCGACAAATGTATCTGACGGTGTGGGGTTACAGCCCCATCAAGTGGCCATGAGCCCGTGGCGTTCGGCGACTTCTAGGGCTGTTGTCACAATTGCCCGGATCGAAAAAGTCGGGGGGCACTTTGACTGTCTAAAGTGCGTAGAGGCGAAAACGTTTTCCGCACCACTTTCGCTGCTTCTGTGGCACTGGTGACGTCACATATAATTGAGTACTAATTACCAAGTGATTACAAATCACGAATTAGTGGTTAATTACTGATTACTTCCTGAATACTAATTTTACTGCTAATTAATGACGCTTAAGCTTCGCCTTTAAGGCCCATCTCCATGGACACATCCGAGGCGCACCAGCGCAGCGCTTACGCGCCCAGCGCCACACCGCGACAAGCGTCGGAAAACATATGCAACTCGATGACCTGTCGCTGCTACCGCGTTCAGCTCGGTCGGCGAAGCCACGACCGGCTTGGGCGAAGCAAACGGCGCGAAGGGCCGTACCGGATGCCGAGAGAACTGCGTTCTCTGATTGGTTATACCGACCGCAAACCAGCGGCGACTTCCGGCGCCGGTGCGAGCGAGGCGCGAATATCTGACATGGACAGATATTTGCCAAGTGCCAGCGCCGGCTCGCGTCGGCGCGTCGCGCATGCGCAGACCGGCTCCGGCGTACGCTGGTACGCGCAGGCGCTGCGCTCGTGCGCCTCGGATGCGCTCATGGAGATGGGCCTTTAGGAGTGGTACGCGACAGCTTGTTGTAGCGCTGCCAGGGAGTCCACGGAACGCCACCACCCGTTCGGGCGCGATGCCTTGCCCTTTGAACGCAACGCTTTTTGAGGAAAGGAAATGGCGCAGTAATTCTCAGTCATCTCGGGGGGGACACCTGAATCGCACCGTAGAGGAAGGGAAGAAGTGGGAGTGAAAGAAGACAAAGAGGGCCCGTAATGAAGAAAATGAAAATTGTACTTGAGGAAATGAAATTACGCAGTAACTGTCTCGCATATCTCGATGAACAGACGTCAAAATTGAGGCGGGGGGGGGGGGCACTTTTTTGACCTAAAGTATGGTCACTGATGTGTGGTTATGTTAAGCTTCGCCTCCTAGAGTGGAACGCGACAGCGTCTTGCAACGCTGCCAGGGAGTCCATAGAACGCCATCGCCCATTAGGTTCTACGCCTCGCTCGTCGGTAAATTGGTTTTTGAGGAAAGGAAATGTATCTGTCTCTCATACCTCAATGGACACCTAAACCTCACCAGGAGGAAAGGGAGGAGGATGGGAGTGAGCGAAGACACCGTATTCACTAGACGCGCCTTTGTTCATGCCAAACCATCGAGCTGGCATGGCGGAGCCAATACCTTCATAAAAATTTTGTAGTCCAAATTTTGTAGGTATTGGCGCGAAGACTGCAGACAGTGATATTGTTGGACCCCACCAGACATGTGGAATCAAAGGGCGCTCAATTCTTTCCAACATTCACAAAGCGCGCAGTGTGCTTGAAAGCTGTGACGACATCATTGGGCGAGTAGCGATGCTTCAGATTGATCTCGAAAAGGCATTTGATTGTGTTTCCCATGAAATTTTGTTTACCGTTTTAGATCATGTGAACGTCGGTTCAGTTATCGGTAAGGGTGTAGCCCTGGCGTATCGAAACTGCACGACCAGACTGATTGTTAACAAGAGTCTGGTTTTGGTTTTATGGGGTTTAACGTCCCAAAGCGACTAAGGCTATGAGAGACGCCGTAGTGAAGGGCTCCGGAAATTTCGACCACCTGGGGTTCTTTAACGTGCACTGACATCGCACAGTACACGGGCCTCTAGAATTTCTCCTCCAAAGAAATTCTAGCCGCCGCTGCCGGGATCGAACCCGCGTCTTTTGGGTCAGCAGCCGAGCACCATAGCCACTGAGCCACCACGGCGGCTTGTTAACAAGAGTCTGGGGGCCCCCATTATAGCGTGCAGCGTTCGGTGCGTCGGGGCTGCCCCCTCAGCCCTCTCTTGTTTTGTATTTACATCGAAACGCTGTGCATGAAAATCATAGAAAACAATAGTATTAATGGCTTTAGGTTACAAGCAAATGAAGTTAAGCTGCTGGCCTAGGCAGATGGCGTTTCAGTATTTACGGTTGATCAGGGGAGCATAAGTGAAGCTGTCGGGTGTGTACGCGCGTTCAGAGAAGTCACAGGTAGCGGGGTTAACTGGTCGAAGTGCCTTGGGCTCTGGCATGGATGGTGGCCATCCCACCCGGACCATTTCGCCAACGTACCGTCGGCGACGACCCCGGGCAAGTATTTGGGCGTTCCGCTCGATGCTTATCGCGATAGCGAGGAGTATTGGAAAGAGCAAACTAAAGACGCACGTGACCGAGCTGGGAAATGGAAAGGCACCAGCCTTTCAATTTTCGCCAGAGCTACAGTCTGCAATCTTTTTAAGCATGAAATGCTTTTAGCTCCCGTTTTCGGCAGTGTGGTGACGTCACGCCGAGACCGAGAGCCATCATCCGGGCACTGAAATCCACTCATCCGGGCACTGAATTCCAGTCATCCGGGCACTGAATTCCAGTCATCCGGGCTCTGAAACGAGAACATCTGGGCACCGTACGAGACTTAACGAGATTTAACGAGACTCTCTAAGCCCTCCTACGCGACCGGCATGCAAGCGCCGGTTGGTCTCCAAACGAGACAAAAAATAACTGCTGCCAGTGCCTTCCCAATGTTTATCAAGATATCAGTGGAGCTGTGGGTTGGATAATGCACGGAATTATAATTTCCGATTTCTAATAACTCGTGCAAAAAGCACATAAATGCCACGTTACACTTCGTTGTCATACGTAATCTCTTAGGGTCTTCGCGCATCGAAGCAAAGCCGCGCAGGCGCACAGGGGCCCGGGGGAGAAGCGCTGCGTTCAAAGGGCAAGGCATCGCGCCGAACGGGTGGTGGCGTTCCTCCCTTCCTTTACGGTGCGGTTCGGGTGTCCACCGAGATGGCAGAGAATTACTGCGCCATTTCCTTTCCTCAAAAAACCTTGCGTTCAAATGGCAAGGCATCGCGCTGAACGGGTGGTGGCGTTCCTCCCTTCCTGTACGGTGCGGTTCGGGTGTCCACCGAGATGACATTAGGCCCGTAAACATTTCATGCTTACTCTACTCTCGGTTACGGGAGAGGCAGAGATTTTTTTTATTAGCAAACTCTGGTATGTGATGCAGGTTTTGCATCGCTCGCGTGTGAACGTTCAGAAGCTACACAGGATTTTTGCAGTTTTCTTATGGGCGTCCGAATGGGAACGTTGTAGCAGAACGAACCTGTTCCGGCGGGTAAAAGACGGGGGGCTAGGGCTAGGGCACCTCTTTTTTAGGCAGCTGGTGAACCGTTTTTTGTTTTTTCGCGACGTCACATACCCGTTCTTGCGCACCGTGTGCCAAGTGAAGCTGCGGCGACTGCTGCCGGAGTTTGTGGCATCCACAGAAGAGCTCTCTGGTGGAACTTTTGGTTACTACAAAGAGATTGTAGCAAGCGTTCGGTTTCTTTCGGCACGTTTTTCCACCGATTATTTGTGGAAAACTAAAAGGAAAAAGTTGTACAATGATCTTTGTGATATTGTTTTCCCAGAGCCCATGTACAGGGCCTTGTACAGTGGAGGCCCGGGAGGGGATGTTTTAAAAAGGGTGAAGAAAATGCAGGTGCCACAAGGAGTAAAGACTTTCTTTTTTAAGTTACACACCGGGACGTTACCAGTTAAAAAGTTTCTAGAGGGAAAGGATTCATTTTTACCGTGGGGATCGAACTGCTTAATTTGTAAACAGCCTGAAACAATAGACCATGTTTTTTTGCATTGCTGGGAAGGGGTTTATTTTTGGGACGTGTTACAAAGGACCATAAAGAAAGAGCTACCACTTTACGCGCACGGAATTCGCTATTTAAGCACTGATAATGAGGATGGGGCACCTTTTGATCTCATAATGCTCTTGGGCCTCCACTGTATATGGCGCTCCAGAATGGCTAGCCTGTCAGAATGGCAGGCTACCATTGTGACAAAGACGCACGACCGGCCCGAATTTATTTTCGGGAAAGAATGGACTGGTTTCTTGCCATCCAAAAAGCAGCTGCGGAGCCTCCCGAGGGGCTCTCAAGACTAGAGCCGTTGTGTATGTTGCGAGAATTTTAAGCTGACGAAGCCAGTCTCGTGCTGGCTGACCACGACAGTGTCGTATGTATATAGCGTTATGTGTATTTTTGTTGTGCAATGTCATGATAAAAAGCCAGGCAATAAAGAAAAAAAAAGCTGGCATGGCGGAGTGGATAGCATGCTCGTCTCGCACGCCGAAGACCGGGGTTCGATTCCCGAGCTCGACCAATTTCTTACTCCTTTTTATTTATTTATATGGCCTGACTAGAAAAGCTATATAGGCTAATTGGGTAATTAAGCAATTAACTAAGCTCAGTCCCACTTACTTGGAGCATCACTATACGACGCCTTCAATTGGTTGCATGGTACAATTGGTAAAGTACAATTGGCCCTGTTTGAAATTCGCGCACTGTGACGTCAGGACCGTTTCGACCAATTGAAAAGCGTGACATTTCTGTCGACAACTGCTGCTTACAACGATGAGACATTAAAGGCTTTCGCCTTAATATGGGGACAATTTTTTACTGACCACCAAAGAAAAGGGTACTACAGTTTGTTCACTCCTCGTATCACCTGAAACCAAAAAAGCGCAAACAAAAAATTCTCCGCCTAGCACGTACTACAAGCATACGCCAGCGTGAATGACGCGTATGCAGTCCATGCGTAAAAAGTGCCAGCACAACCTCGGCTAGTATTCTCGGAAAGGAAGGAGTGCGAACAATACTCGTCAGTTACCACCACCGGAAGTATCTTGGCTCGCCCGAAAGAGCGCCATTCAACAGAAAAAAATATCTGCCTCTCCCGTAACCGAGAGTAGAGTAAGCATGAAATGTTTAAGGGCATAACGTGAAGCGTACTCGGACACGACGAGACGCAGGCCTGAGAAGCGTGTTCGAAACTGTCTAAAGTGCGTAGAGGAGAAAGCGTTTTCCGCACCACTTTGCCTATGTGACATTGGTGCCGTCACAACTGGATTACGTCACACATAATTGACGAAGTAATGATAAATTAGTAATTAATGACTAATTACTGATTAGTGACTAAAAACTAATTAACTGCTAATTAATTACGCTTCTTCGCCTTTAAGAGTGGAACGCGACAGCATGTTGTAGCGCTGACAGGCAGTCCACGGAACGCCACCACCCGTTCGGCTCGATGCCTTGCCCTTCGAATGCAAAAGCTATTTGAGGAAAGGAAATGGCGCAGTAATTCTCTGTCATCTCGGTGGACACCCGAACCGCACCGTAAAGGAAGGGAGGAACGCCACCACCCGTTCGGCGCGATGCCTTGCCCTTTGAACGCAAGGCTATTTGAGGCAAGGAAATGGCGCAGTAATTCTCTGTCATCTCGGTGGACACCCGAACCGCACCGTAAAGGAAGGGAGGAACGCCACCACCCGTTCGGCGCGATGCCTTGCCCTTTGAACGCAACGCTTTTTGAGGAAAGGAAATGGCACAGTAATTCTCTGTCATCTCGGTGGACACCCGAACCGCACCGTACAGGAAGGAAGGAACGCCACCACCCGTTCGGCGCGAAGCTACCGGCGCTTGTATGCCGGTCCTGTAGCAGGGCTTAGAGATGGTTTGGTTTGGTTTATGGGGTTTAACGTTCCAAAGCGACTAAGGCTATGAGAAACGCCGTAGTGGTGGGCTCCGGAAATTTCGACCACCTGGGGTTCTTTAACGTGCACTGACATCGCACAGTACACGGGCCTCGAATTTCTCTTAGAGAGTCTCGTTAAATCTCGTACGGTGCCCGGATGCTCTCGTTTCACTGCCCGGATGAGTGGAATTCAGTGCCCGGATGTTGGCTGTCGGTCTCGGCGTGACGTCAACACACTGCCGACAACGGGAGCTAAAAGCATTTCATGCTTAAAAAGAAAAGGCCCAAAGTGTTGTGTACAAAAAAATCATGTTCTCAGTACCAGGCGTTGTGGGTTGTTGCAAGAAAGTATTTCAAGGAAACGGTGAAGCAGCACAAAGTTGATGTCAAAATGAGTGAAGCGCAGTGGCCTAGCACTGCGAGGCATGTGACCACAGGATAGTGACGCAATCATTGTGCGCTAGAAACCAAGCCAAATACGCGCACAACGCTGCTGCTTCACTCAGGGCGCGTCCAGCAGATGCCAGAAAATATTGTTACGTAAATGTAGGCACACAAGGAGTAGTCACAGAGGAATGCTGACAGCAGCTCACAGCAGCTCAATCGAACCACTGCCCGCCAACGGCGCACAGATCACACTTCGTCCTCTTCGCGCTCATTGCACGAGCACAGCACTGTCTTCTTCGTTGTCCACTGACACAACTCCCGGCGGCGAAAGCATCGTCCCGATGCTAAGTGGAAGACGGAGCAGGTGCACGGTATGGCTTGAGGCGAACCACGTGAACAACGTCAGTGGTAGGGGGGGTGGATGACGACGGAGGGTCGAGGGGGGGCAATCTCATAAGTCACGTCGGTCACCTGACGGAGCACGCGATAAGGGCCCTTATACTGATGTAGGAGTTTCTCTGAAAGGCCGACACGGCGAGAGGGATACCAAAAGAGGACGAGTGATCCTGGCGTGTAGTGCACTGGGCGATGTCGGCGGTCGTAAACTGACTTCTGGTAGGCCTGGGAGGCGGTGAGACGGTCGCGGGCGATTTCGCGGGCCGAGGTTGCTTGAGCGATTGCGTCACGTGCGTACTCCGTGGTCGAGGCCGAAGAAGGCGGCAGGAGTGTATCCAATGGCAACGCAGGATGCCGGCCATACAAAAGATAGAAAGGCGAATAGCCCGTGGTGTCATGCCGCGATGAATTGTAAGCAAATGTTACATAGGGCAAGGCAATGTCCCAATCACGATGGTCGGGTGCGACGTACATGGATAGCATGTCAGTGAGGGTCCTATTCAGGCGCTCGGTAAGCCCCTTCGTTTGAGGATGGTACGCTGTAGTGAGTTTATGCTGCGTGGAACAGGACCAGAGTATGTCGTCAACTACCCGGGACAAAAAGTAGCGACCGCGGTCCGTCAGCAATTGGCGTGGGGCACCGTGATGAAGGATGACATTTTGCAACAGGAAATCGGCGACATCGGTGGCGCAACTGGTTGGTAAGGCACGTGTGATAGCGTACCGAGTGGCGTAGTCAGTCGCGACGGCGATCCAACGGTTGCCGGAACTGGACGTAGGAAAAGGGACGTAGGAATCGCTGCCTCGGTTCGCCCTTGCTAGATCTGCAATTTAAGTTCAGTGACCTGGCGGACAACTATTATGTGTGTTTTAAGCCAAACTGCAACTCGCCCGCTGCCACAACTTGATGAAGAAACCGAGTAAGGTTGCGAAACATCATGCTTTTCAGCAAAAACTTGGTTGGCGTTCATTTCTGTCAAATTTGCATCCGAAATCAGAAAGACATTTGTCTAACGCTTTCATTTTAATCGCTTAGCTACGATTAAACGAGATGCCGCTATATGAAGAGCGCCGATGCTTGCTTGCTTGCTTGCTTGCTTGCTTGCTTGCTTGCTTGCTTGCTTGCTTGCTTGCTTGCTTGCTTGCTTGCTTGCTTGCTTGCTTGCTTGCTTGCTTTTGCTTGCTTGCTTTTGCTTGCTTGCTTGCTTGCTTGCTTGCTTGCTTGCTTGCTTGGACACGTCGAACCGAGTATAAAGTCACTAATCTAGCCTTGCTGAGAACGCATCAGGTGGTCTGGCAGCGCCTAGCTGAGCCTCTATAAGGTTTCTGCAGGGGCTAAGTGAACATGTTTCTACATTTAGAAGAGGCGCTTCTTGGCAGTGGTGACACGCATCTCATAAGCGAGAAAATCGAAGGAACTGTGTAATGGTTAAGCCGTGCCTCTTTGACAGAAATAAGAAGAGATCACACTAAGGACAAGCTCTGTATGCAGCCGCTCTGACGAAAGTGTTTCAAGCAGAGTACGCTTGCTTTGGTCCACTTGAATTCTCCCTCGTCACAGCAGCGAGCGCCTGCGCTGCGACCTTATGATCTTGTGGAAAACAGTGGAAGACGACACAGTCGCGGCCGTAGTTGTTCGTGGACACGAACGAAGCGCAGTACCTCGTGTCGAACCTTACGCTCAAGGTCGGCTGACACGCTTTGTATGTCACAACGCACGCAATATGAGGAACAACGCACGCAGCACGAGACACAACGCTGGCTGAAAGCTCGCTCGGGTGCGTCGAAGTATCCCCGGCTCCTCAACATGACGTCACGTTGGCCGACATCATGGAGGAAGGAAAGAACTAAGGAGAGGCCCTGACGTAACTTTTTGTGAAGCCGCCCCGCAACCGGAACTTGGCTCGGCTCTCGATCCTCACTATCTTCTTTCTCCACCGAGCTACGGGGCGGGGATCGCGCGCGGCTCGCAAGCGCTTCGTAAAAGAAAGGTACCAAAAAAACCGCGCCGCTCGCCGCTACACTCCTACACCTCCCTCCCCGCAAACACGCACCTAGACACACACCGGCACACAGGTGCGGTGAACCTTTTCCGACGCCAGGCGAAGAAAGACGACATTGCGCGCCGCTTATAGCTCAGCTCACCATCCTCCTCGGGCTACCGTACACCCGCCGTGTGGCCTCCGAAACGCAGCTCAGCATCGCCGAGAGCGGCTTTATGTTTCTGCGCTGTTTGGTGAGGTGCGATAGTTCGCTGATCAAAACAATCAACGCTTCTTTGCGTGTTGAAGCGCGGTTCCGGAGTGCCACCTTTTCGCGAGATTCATTTCAATGCATCGATCGCTACGCGTAACGACACCAAGTTTGACGAACAAAATATGAAATGAGCGGTTATTTGCTGCATTTAAAAGCAATCATAGATGCGTGCGTAACGTCACGACGCAGGCATGTAGACTTTAACACCCAAGGCCGAACACACCGTGCCGAAAGCCCGTCCACCGCCACCGAGAAACACTTGGGCCCCTAGCAACAACAACGCTAACGACGCCGTACGCCGTTGCTAGTGGCCCGAGTTTTCTTAGCAACAACGACAACGTTGCTAGTGGCCCGACTTTTTAAGCCTAAATTTTGACGTCACTTCCGCCACATTCTTGCCAATGCATTGGGAATACGAAGGGCCTCTCCTTAGTTTCATAGACGCGGTTTCCCTCTCCGCTGTTCTCCTCTATTGCGCTCGCGCGGGACGCGGGAGATTGAAACATCGCGTTTTCAATTGGTGATTACGCCACTCTCTTAGCCAAAATAGAAAAAGTAACTTCACAGGAAGTCCTTTCGAAATTTGCCACTGGTGCGCCTTCTCGCTAGAGGTGATGATTTCTGTCGCGAGTCTTTTGGACGTGGGAGGATACGTGAGCGCTGCCACCTTCAGTCACATTGCCCGTCGTCGGCGATGGGATTTACTACAAGGGCGTGGTTTTATGAGGACAGATCTCTGCTTCTCTAGAAAGACCAAGCAAACCTGCGAGGCAGCGTTTTCTGACACTTCGCATTTACTGCCCGCCTACTATTATTATATACCCTGCTTTTGTGGGAAGCTAAAAAGACTTGGAACTTTACGATGAACAAGAATAAGGAGAAAATTACAAAAAGTGGAAAATATACCTACCGTATGATAAAGCGAAAAAAAACTATCTGCGTGCTAAAGCAACAAAAACAATTTCTAGCTCGCAATCAGTGCACATAACTTTACTGAAAGACATAATCACTTTCCTTTATTCTTACGACCTGTAAAGGATTGCTAGATGCGTATGCGAACTGTAATAAGAAAAAATGAAGTCGCGTCTGTAAGCAAAAAATTGAAGTTCAACAGCACTACCTGAGATCACCGCTAAGACGGCCAGAAAACTAGCCGGAAAACTTAAGGCGGTTTTGTTGCGACTACAAAGGGAACAAATCTGAATAGGTAAAGAGGTGACACAAAAAGTTTAGACAAGTCCGCGGAAGAGGATTTTACGATTTGAATGAACTTCGCAGGTGATGCAGCCATTCTGGCGTTGGGCGAGCAGAAAAAGCGACAGAACTCAGCTGCCTGAATATTGAATGCAGCGAAAGCATCGAGATGGCATGCTGCATTCCACATGGGTGAGGACGAAAGCATTAAGATTGCACTTGCTCTCATGAAGCCAAGTATTTAACTTTCAGCATGAAGGAAACAAACCAGTAATGCACTTGCTTGGCCCAGTGGTAGAGTTGCGCGTTATAACGTTGCAACTCATCAGGAATGTTTATCGTTGCGATGTTGCTCAGACCAACTGTAGGCTTCGAGCGAACAAAAATACTTAAGCCGCTTAGAAGCTCGGTGTGAGTAGTGCGGAAGGATTGGAATTATATTAGTATTCTCCCCTACTTTCATTTAAATTCTATTGTTTTGTAGTTGGCATAGTACTAGTACTATTACTGGTTAGCATTTAGTACTTTCCCGCCTTTGATGATGTCACACCGTTTCGACAAATGGCAAGCCAATTTTTTTACGGCAATTTTTGGGCGACAACGTGTTTCGCTGCAGATGACATTTCTAGTGCTCTCGGATTTTAAATTATTAGCCTGGGTACAATTATTCTCTAGTTGTTAAATTTAATAATGGCCTGAATATTTTCATTCGTAACTCATTGGAACCCACCCCTTATGTAATACCACCAATCCTGTGGTCCTGTAAGGAAATAAAGTGAAGTGAAGTGAAGTGAAGCATATTTAATTTATATTTCCGATAAAGATCCAAAGCAAAACCACAACTACTTACTGCATGCGGGTGCAAGAAAGGAAGATATCACTTTTTTTCAACGCTCTGCTATTGATTTTCCTCCCTCGGATGCTTGGCCCCAGCTTGCCGAACAACGCCGTTTGAGCCCGCTGCTTCAGAAAGCACCCGTCACTGTCCGGTAAGCCTAGCTAATGGGCTTAAGCGGCTTAGAGAGTGGACCGCACTTGAGCGCAATGACCATTTCTGCTGTAAGCTATATCGATTTAGCCCTCAAGCCTAGGTTCAATAAAATATCTACACGCAGATCTCCATTGCGACTACTGGAGAAGGGATTTCTCAAGGCTTTTGGGAAATCCTGTTATAATCGGCCAGATAAGTTTCACGACCTTTGTGTTTGTTTTTAATCCTTCCCTCTCCGCAACCAAAAAATTCTTGACATAACGACTTCTCAGCGGGATTTGAGGGGCAAGAAGATTGTTGGTTTTACTGGGCCAATACTTTCCGTGCACTGTCCACCATACTGTTTCTCGTCTGAAGCTATTGCGGTCCAGTTATCTGGAGCATCGTCATCACCATCTTCACCAGTCAAATTATGTCCACTGCTGGCCAGAGGCATCCACCATTGATATCCATATTGGCTTGCCCTGAGCTGAAGGCGACCACCTTTTTCTCGCGAACTTCTTGTTTGCATCCACCCAGCAGCTGATTTCTACCACCGCGTGCTACCCTTGTCTGCTCTTAGAATCCAACCCGTCAGGAAAGTGGACCATCTGGCAGCTCTTGCGTCGTATATTCGTAGCCAGCGCCAAGAAACTTGCACTGACCGCTCTGTGATAAGCGGGAAATGACTGTACGTTGTGTCGCCTTTTGATAGCCTTACGCCTTATTCACTCCCTGAAATGTTCTTCCCGGATAATAATTTGGCGCTTTTTTTGGCGATAAATGACAGAGCTGGTCATTGTTGCATGGGTATTTAGGCAAGAGGACACTTCATGTTTGCTCTCAGTGATGTGCAAACTCATGCTGATCTATACGGTAGCACTTGCAGTCTCTTTTTTGCATTCCATTTAACTTTTAAACGTTTTCTGTACCGTACTATTTCCTAGAAAAACCTCCAACCCTCTGCTTTGCTAAGTCTTAATAGCTGTTCATATTTTCAAGGCCTGCCGCTTGTTCTCACCCCTGCATGATTCTAGTCCGAACACTCGAGCGGCACTTATCAGTGCATCTGGTGAAAATGTCATCGGGACCGAGAAAATCTCCTCCTCTGTGTTTTTTCAATCTTACTTTGTGGGCGATTCCTCTGCGCGGGGGGCGCACAGGCAGTCACTCCAGGCAGGGCTTCGTAAGAAAAGGTTTTATTCTCACATGGCAGAGGGTCGGGCGTCGTTGGGCAGCGGGGGTCAGGTGTCGGGAGAGCTGGTCCAAAAGAGAGAGCTAGCCTTCGCGGTCGCGCCTTAAGAAGGCTTCCTCCTAGCCTCGCTCCCCCCGCCCCACCACTCGGGAAGAAGGGGTCGAGGCTACCCGCGGTGAGCGGCGCGGGATTTGAGCTGCCCGCGAGCAGACCCTACAACTTTCACGTGAGTCGCGTTACGTGTCAAAAAGGAAAGTTAACTTGCAAAACAAGACATTTACACACACAAAACGACAGCAAGACAAGGACATGAGCCTAAAATAGTCACCGTGTCTTTTTATGAATGTTAATGGAGTGCCTTGTTTCACAAGTTGGCATGCAGAACCAACTAGCTTGGCAACATAACTAATCAAAATATAAAGCTACTCGTCGAATCTCACAGAAGTGAACGCACTGAATGTCCTAATTCTTAAGGTTCTGTTTTATTAAAGCGATTGCATTAAATGCCCCCATCAGAGGAACATGCGGGTCGGTGTTGTCGGCGTTGGAGTCAGCGTTTTGAAGGAAAAATAACTGGCATGGTTCTAGTAGGTGATCCCCAGAGAGCAACCTTGGAGGCAGGTGGGCCGTCTAGGTGAAGTTATCTTTTGGCGCCATCACAACCTGCCCACCGGGTAGTGAGCAAACTGCC
Organism: Amblyomma mixtum; assembly: GCF_055824585.1. Lineage (NCBI taxonomy): Eukaryota > Metazoa > Arthropoda > Arachnida > Ixodida > Ixodidae > Amblyomma > Amblyomma mixtum. Next base: position 80,144,643 of record NC_143020.1, on the reverse strand, counting down.
CGCATTGGCAGGCGGCAGTTAAACTGTTGATTGGTTGCTTAGGAAGACCAACCAGGGCCGCACAAGGGCCTCCATTGGGAGAGCCTGCCATTGCAAGGCAGTGGTGGCGCATTGCTTCACCGCTGCACCGCTGTGCCAGGAGGGGTGTGAGCACTCCCAGGGATCTAGGAATGTAAATTAGAAAATGACCTTCTTCAATATGGGAATTAACTCATTACGCTCATTAGCCGGGCTGGAGCTGTGGCCAAATGGCAGTGATTAGTCACCTAGCCGCCTCTCCATTGCCTGAGGCTGGAGCAAGGGAAAGAGGGGAAACCACGCGGGAAGCAGGTAACAGCCGCGCAAAGGCAACGGCGGGAAGCCAGGATTCCCACAAGATAACAAAACATAAAAGAAAGAGAGAGGATGCCTGGACCAGCAATGCTTTCCCAGGTTTAACTCCAATTCAAGATAAATGAACAGGAACTAAATGTTCCAATGAAGAAAAAAACTTAAGCGAAGAAAAGAAAATTCAGAAAAATAAAAACAATCAAAACCAAACAAGACAAAACCAAAGTCACAGTCACACAGTCAAGCACACATTCACATCAAGAACACAGTGACAGTCCTACAGTCGAAGACGCAGTCACAGTCAAGCACAGTAAACACGCCACAACGAAAGCGCCTATACCCATAAAGGAGCACTGCGCTTTCCGCGACACCTGGGGTGCCGCGTCACTGGGGCACATGGAGTCAATTATGAAGGCTGGTAATAACTGCATGCTGCTAGCAAACTTATTGCAAACAATAAAATAATTTTTCTCCACTTTCGACATTGTATAACTGCATGCTGCTAGCAAATTTCTTGTGAACAAGAATACAGATTTTTTTCTCCACTTTGGACATTGAAATCTCGGTGTTGTTTCAGATCATCATCATCATCAGCCTGACTACACCCACTGCAGGGCAAAGGCCTCTCCCATGTCTCTCCAATTAACCCTGTCCTTTGCTAGTTGCCGCCACTGTATCCCCGCAAACTTCTTAATCTCATCCGCCCACCTAACTTTCTGCCGTCCCCTGCTACGTTTGCTTTCTCTTGAAATCCACTCCGTTACCCTTAAGGACCAGCGGTTATCTTGCCTTCGCATTACATGACCTGCCCAAGCCCACTTCTTCCTCTTGATTTCAACTAGGATGTCATTAACCCGCGTTTGTTCCCTCACCCACTCCGCCCTCTTCCGATCTCTTAACGTTACACCTATCATTTTCCTTTCAATAGCTCGCTGCGTTGTTCTTAACTTAAGCTGAACCCTCTTTGTTAGCCTCCACGTTTCTGCCCCATAGGTGAGTACCGGTAGGATACAGCTGTTATATACTTTTCTCTTCATGGATATTGGTAAGCTACCATTCATGACCTGAGAGAACCTGCCATACGCGCTCCACCCCATTCTTATTCTTCTAGTTATTTCCCTCTCATGATCCGGATCTGCGGTCACTACCTGCCCTAAGTATACATATTCTCTTACTACTTCTAGCACCTCGCTACCAATTGCGAACTGCTGCTCCCTTGCAAGGCTATTGAACATTACTTTGGTTTTCTGCATGTTAATTCTTAGCCCCACCGTTCTACTCTGCCTGTCTAGCAGATTGATCATGCTCTTCAGTTCTTGTCCTGGGTGGCTTAGCAAGGCAATGTCATCAGCGAATCGCAAATTACTCAGGTATTCTCCATTAACTCTTATCCCCAACTCTTCCCATTCCAGTCCTCGGAATACCTCCTGTAAGCAAGCAGTGAAGAGCATTGGCGAGATCGTGTCTCCCTGCCTGACACCTTTCCGTATTGGAATTTTATTGCTGACTTTATGGAGAACTATAGTAGCTGTGCAATCGTTATAGATATCTTCCAATATTTTCACATAGCACTCTTCCACACCCTGATTCCGCAATGCCTGCATGACAGCTGAGGTTTCCACTGAGTCGAATGCTTTCTCGTAATCAATGAAGGCTATATATAGGGGTTGGTTATATTCTGCGCATTTCTCTATCACCTGATTGATAGTGTGAATGTGGTCTATTGTCGAGTATCCTTTACGAAAGCCTGCCTGATCATTTGGTTGTTTCAGATACAAGGCCTAAGTGATGAGCATTAACTTCATACTGTGGTTTAAAAGGAAGCAAAATGACTGCAGAATGGGGCTATGTTCCCTGGGGTAGTAAGATAGGGTGTGTTTCGGCCCCACAAGTTCCGTTCATTTCCATGAACGTTGCGGCGAAGGATAGGGGAGATATTCTGATCTATTTTTATTGTTATTAAATAACGATGTTAAAGGGCAGAACTGCAATTTTAACGCTGCTCTGAAACTAAACGTAGACGAGATGCGGCGAGTGAAGGAGCTATTCGTAACGTTTCTTCTTTTTTTATTTCTCTTTCATATTTGATTAATTCGTGATTTTGATACGAAACTCTTTATCGGAGCGAGGAGCGCTGACGACGAAACTTCTGTTTCGGAAGCGCCAAATCATACAAGCGAGAACTTCATAAACTATTGACAACATTTAGTGTATTAATATTTTAGCGAACAAACTAGTATTGTAACCAAAATTTTTACAACAACACTCCTTTGCAGAAGGTGAATTATAGAAGGCCCGAAGCAAAATAATAACTTTCTTCAGATGAACGCGAACCACTCGATACAAATTTTTGTATAAGCTTGTGTTGATGGAAGTGATTTTCTCCTCCCACGGTTTCTCTACCTTGTAATAGTGTACTGGCCCAATTGTCATTCAGTGTCACTAGCATTCATTTTCGGGCTATTGTTCGTTGGTAACGTAAAGTCCGTTTCATATGCCTTCGTACGTGTCTTAAGAAAAATTATAGCACCAGAGTGACAGTTAATACAAAAGCAGCGTGATTCATAGAGTGCATGCGAGTTGACGATATATGACATATAGTAAGAGTCATTGGACATTACTGGGGGACCCAACACGCAGTTTACTTAGATCGATAGAGCGGACGAAAAGAGAAAGAAAACAGCTGCGAAAGTCAGCAAAATACAAGCGCATAAAAAGTTTGTGGCGCTGAACTTGGTGAAAGCTATGTTAAGAATAAGCAAGTAAAGCTCACTGGAAATGCGTTTTGTCTTGCGGTGTTCGCCCTACATGTTAAGGATTTCCTTCTCGAGAACCTTAACTCATATATAACGATGGCTAAGTGGGGAAAAATGCAGGTCACAGCCTGAGTGGGACGCTGCACAGTTTACTAAGGATGCCGACCATGCCTTAAACCAACCTGAGAAATCGCTTTGTAGAAACCGCCATGCGAATGGCGTGTAAAGCTGTCAGGTCCATATTTCACGAGTTAAAGCGCATCGCTTCGAACAGCTACGGTGAGACAGAGCAGGGTTAGGGCTCTGATGTACGTTAGCGACGGTCAGTGGGAACGTGCGGTGCCTAGACCAAGTGATGGTTTTCTTTTTGCTGGAAAAGCTTACCATGATGGATGCCTCACCGGCCACCCATTCCATGGTTTGGTCGGTGTGTGTATCCTTCAGACAGCGCAAACCCAAAGGCGGCTTAAGTGGGTGTTTTGCTCCGCGTCATATATCATACCGAAAGACCTATTTTGTGGCCTTATTCTGTTCGTGTAAGTTTCTCTGAAGCAGCAGCTAGACAGAAAGGTACTTCCGGCCTGACAAACAACTCTATCAATCCCGGCATACGTGAGTAGCGGGATTGGCGAAAGCTGCATTGTAAGCGGAAGTTGTAGTTAAACCTGGTAAGGTTTGTCCTTGCAACAGTCCTTGCAAGGTCTTTGTCCTTGCAACCGTTATATCTCTTGTTTAGCCTGTAAGGGTGCTTGTTCAAGGTTTCTTTGTAATACCAACTTATTTCAACCGTACCACGTAAAGCATATTTTATGCAGATCATGGGGTAGGTCCGCAGATTATGGATGCAGTCGAATAGGCAGTGCGTAATACGCTGCCGTACCGAAAGTGGTCGGTTTTAAAACTTTCGACATTTCTGAAAAACTTTGGCCTATAATCCTTCATTACGGTCAGCCTCAGACATGCCGGCTGAGAGACCTTGAAAGTGAATCCAGAGCACTTCTCTCAGTTTTGCAGTCGGAAGGAGACTAAAGTTAGTGAAGGGGTGCAGCGGAGGTAGGGGGGTGAGCTACACCTATGACTCAAAGCTCGCATCGCAAAACGTCCAACAGTGTTAAAATGCTTTAGTTCATATTTCATAACTCTCCCGAAATTCCTGCCGAATTCGATTCTATCCCTGCCAGCCCAGAAAGTTTTGCCATGGGCAAAGTTCATTGCATTTCTTATCAAGGAACCAATTCAGTTCCCTTTTTTTCGCTTAGTCACTCTCAAAACCAAAATAAAAAGTTTAAAGACAGGGTGATCACAAAACATGATGCGGAAAGCTGTCAATGCACTTGGATTTAGAAGACGAGAGGGTGTTGGTGGCGCTGCTGCACTGTCCAGGCGGGATGCAGAGCAGGGTCGACGGGGTGTGAGCTTCTAGTGCTTGGAGGCGTTCTGGAGAGTGCAGGTAGGCGGGTAGCACTCCTGAAGGGCGAGTTGAGGTGGGGAGGTGGGTAGAAGTGCTGCAGGTTGGAGGCCTCATTCTGACTAAGATGGCACCGGCCTTTTCTCGAAGTGCCACGTTACTGCTTTCGCAGTAAAAAAGCTTGGAATTATATTTTTCTTGTTATTTCTATCATTGCTTTTTCCAATACATTTCTGTGTCAAGCAACGCTCTGCGCGCTTTATTTTTGATGCCGTCTATTTCTGAATTCGAGGAAGCGTTCCTCCATTGGAGACAACCCGCCTCTGCACGATTATATCTTCATGCGGCCTCCTGCCTGGCACAGGGCATTGCAGAGACGTGCAAAGCCATCGCGGATTTATCCACCCCTACGTCAATTCTTTAAATTTTAGCCCAACAATGTTTTCAATGGTCTATATACAAACGTCCCACATTCGAATCACTGAACTTCGTGAATTTATACCAAAAAATAAAAGTGCATCAGCTTTTCTTTGGGAATGTTTCGTTCGTTTGAAAATGAATTATTTCTTCAGTTCATTCGCTCCAACCAAGCCCGAAAGATGTACAAGAAACGAATGGCGAAAAGCTCGTTCATGTGAGCCATTTACGCTACGTAGTTTGCACGCGCATGTACGCTCTCTAGACTGCGTACACCATATTCATCTCGAGTGGGCATCAAAACGCATAACATAATTAAACGTATTTCGCTGATCGGGCCTAAAACGAGGTAAAAGGTACGGTAGTGCACATACATCAGTAAGTAGTGAAAGCGGCAAAGTAGAATTTACCAAGTTCTAGACCAACAGTTTTGGTTTATGTATTTTCGTCTTAGAGCCTGCTTCCAATAGTGGGATACAGGTCGGATGCAGTAAACACTTTTTTTATCCAATATTTTGGAAACGCCCCCAAGGTGAATGAGGCAGCAGTGTCCTTCGTGTTTACAGCAGAACTTCGCAGCGTACGGTGTGAAATATACCCCATATGTTACTTGACTTCGCTCAGCCCTTGTCTCAGAATAAATCTCGTTTAAATGACTGGCAAGAATCGATACCGCACATCTGCAATTAGGAACGCAACCTGCCTAAAGCTACGCTACTAAATGTGAGCAAAACGCTTTGCTTCTGTACACCGCTGTCCTCATTCAGCGCATGCTTAGACTTAACCCTGATGCTAAGGCCAAATTCTGTATTCACCAAAGCCTGGAAGAGAAGAGCTTCGACAAAATAATCATATCATTTCTAACTGCACGACCCAATAAAAACACTACAAAAACAATACTAAAACCGATCTCAAAAATAGAGAAAAAAAACATAGGTTGCAAATTGGAAACAAAAATAGACAGCAACAAAGCTGCATAATAGTGTTGTAGATTATGATTTACCTTTTACACGAAAAGCATCAAGAAGAAAGTTTCGGCAAAAGTTGCAAACATGTCATACTCGATATGTTAAGTCTTAGAGCATTTAAAGACATATTTTGCCGCAAAACGCTGCCCACTGTGGACAATTCTGACGGAGGACGTTTGCAAATATCTTCTTTAAACACAAAACGCTTTCATAATAAAGAGGCATCTTATTTACATTTGACACTGAAAAGGTTAAGTCTTGCTGCATTTAATGAGATATTTCGGAGCAACAAGGTTCTTAGTGAGGACAGTTCGGGTGGAGAGCGTTTGTCGATATCTTTTTTCCAGATAAAACTCATTAAACATTGAGGCGTGTGATTTATACTAATTATTAAAAGCATGCTCTTTCTGGTCAGACTAGGCTAGATATTACGAAGCCGTCACTGCTTCCGCATGCACATAAACTTTGAATACCTCATACTCACTTTCGGAGAGATATTATGCGAAGCATACTACTTTAGCTACCACTTCAGCCCTTCACCGTGGTTATGCGCCTCCAAATCACGTGATACATGACGTCACACCACATGACACGATGACGTCACGATAGTAGAGAAACGGGGGGCCACCTCGCGCCGTCGCTGTGGTTGTGCGCCTCCAAATCACGTGATACATGACGTCACACCACGTGACACGATGACGTCACAACAGTGGAGAAACGGGGGCCCACCTCGCGCCTTCGCTGTGGTTGTGCGCCTCCAAATCACGTCACACGATGATGCCACACCACGTGACAGGATGACGTCACGGCAGTGGAGAAACGGGGGCGCACCTCGCGCCGTCGCTGTGGTTGTGCGCCTCCAAATCACGTGATACATGACGTCACACCACGTGACACGATGACGTCACGGCAGTGGAGAAACGGGGGCGCACCTCGCGCCGTCGCTGTGGTTGTGCGCCTCCAAATCACGTGATACATGACCTCACACCACCTGACACGATGACGTCACGACAGTGGAGAAACGGGGGCCCATCTCGCGCCGTCGCTGTGGTTGTGCGCCTCCAAATCAAGTGATACATGACGTCACACCACGTGACACGATGACGTCACGACAGTGGAGAAACAGGGGCCCACCTCGCGCGGTCGCTGTGGTTGTGCGCCTCCAAATTACGCGACACGATGATGCTTCGCATTCTCCAGGCTTAACCAAGTTAAGCCTCAGCCATTTTTTTATTCCTCACAACATCAGCAGAAGTTACCCAAACAAGCAAACCGTGATATATGTCAAAGGAAACAATCTTGCAGTCAAGTAGGACTTCAAATCTTGCCCAGAATCATGTATGCTCTACGAAAGCTGTTTTTTCTGTTGATTGCTTGACTTACTCTAAAATTTTTGCCCCCGCTTTTCTGCAGTGCAAATCCTAGCCATCGATTTTGATGGAAGCTGTCAAGCGAATTACAGCTTAGACTAACATAAGCTCGCGCGCTGGAGAGCGGGCTTTACTTCAAATTGCATTCACGAGAACATGTGTTGTTTAGTTCCCAGATTAAGGCACTGTCCTTTAGGTAACAGCAACTGTGAGTGGTGATTCTAAACCTTAACTGAGCTTCACTGTGGGCATCGCAAAGCTTGTGCGCATGCAGTCGTTATAAAAATTTGTCAATTTAGTGCCACCTGAATATTTCCACGCCGGCAGTTTATTGTTTTTTTTTTGGGGGGGGGACGGTATATTTACCCTTTTTGAGCGTAGGATAAGAATAAATTAAATACTATGTGCTCGCTTTTAAGACATAGATCAGATATATTCAAAGGCTACAAAGCTAAAGGAGTCAGCTGAAAAATTTCGCCTAGCGACGAGTACCGTGGCAGCGTTACAGTCTGCTGCGCTTTCGAAAGCTTGCTGGCAAAGCAACTCCTCCAGTGCACGTAACTCGTGGAGAAGCCAAATTTTTTCGAGCTACAGCGCCAAGGCTCATCGCGCTTTCCAAATTCTAGAAACTGATATGGCTATTACTAACGACCGGCTATAAATCTCCACCTGCAACTAGCCGCCTAACTGTACTAGCTAAAATGATAATTATTGAATATTAGTTAACCACCTTACTACTTAAAGGGCAACTGCAGCACTTTTTTGAGAATTTCGGGATATTCAAGGATTCAAATCTATGTAGGCTGTAGGTAAAGCATGCCAAGTGTTTTTGCACTAGCATTTAAAATAGTGACGTAATCAACGATTGAAATTTGCGCTTCTCTTCAATGCACTGGAGGAGTGCGGAAAACTCAGCGTGACGTCACGGAAGGTATGATTTCAATTTACCGCTGTCCCCAGCCACACCCTGCCCTGATGCGTTAGACGCTGCCAAACAACTCTCAGAAGGGTTCACCTTCGGTGGCGTTGGTTTTGTTGCTTCAAAGTAGGCGTTTGGGCGTTGGAAATGTACCGATACCTTCGATGACGTCATCATGCAACCCCCACTTGGCGTTGTGCGCTGCGTAGAAGCTTGAAGGGCGTCCGGTTTTTAATCGGCGATTACTTCACTATTTCAAGTGCTAGCCCAAAAAGAGTTCGCATGCTTTACCTGCACGTTTCACACATTCGACCCTCTTAAGCTCGTTGATTTCTAAAACCTATGCAGTTTCCCTTTAAGACGATTCGCCGGTTTCCTGGTGTCCGCCAGCACGAGTAGTACTATGCCGCAAAAACCATATTTTTTGCTGCAAAAAGTATTTTTCAGAATTTTTAAAGTCTTCCCTCTAACAGGCGGTATGTTGTGCTTTAGTGCAGTTGACAGGAAACATTTTCTTTCTTGCTCGTGCACACATTTCTTGCACATGGGTGTCGTTGTTGGTCCATTAGGCAAAAAATATCAAGTGTACTGCTACGATTCCTGTTGCATACTGCATATTGGGTATCCACTGTCTCTAATGCTAAAAATTGGTTGCAGAGAAGAAAATTTCGCAACTGACGGAACCGCGTGAAGGAATCTTAAGCTTGAGACACTTGCTTAGCAGCTATAAATCTGTAAAAATATCACTCCAGCATTTTAACACTTATTTCGCTCAGGCAGAAGCGTTTTGCGGGTTGTGCGTTTTCTGGAGCCCTACTCTGTTCCTAGCGTGGAGTCTCAGAAACGACAGAAATAAACTCTAAAGGAGCTTGACTAGAAGAACGGATTTCTTCTGTGCATCTTGTATGAAATCACCTATCAAAAGAAAACACACAGAAACCAAAACGCAGACTGCGACGCCCTCGGCGTAACCCCGGCACGATAATTTATTTCACGCCTGATGAATTCGATAGTACGCATCCTCAACAAAACGGGGCAGTAGTTAAAATTTGCGAACCCGTTTGTTTAGAACAAGTGATGTCACGGAACGCACAGCAGTGTAGTAAAACTGAGCTTGTTTTGAGCATGAACTTCCGGTTTTTCCTAATCTTTCCTCTATGCCACTTCGCTCGCTGCTAGCGTGACAGATGGTTAGAAATATGAGTTTAAGCAGCTCTTCTCAGCTGCTCGCAAACATTACTCCGCTCAAAGTAAGCTTGTTTGCCAACCAAGAGGGCAAACTAAAAGTAAATTTGCTTTTCTTGAAGCTTTCGGGTTGGTGCTGTGCGCTAAAATGCAAATATTTGATTTTCACTTTAGTCTCGCTCTATGTCTCTTGTATTTTCTGTTGTAAAGTTAGAAGCCGCGAAATTCCAGCAGAAGCGGACTCAAAAACGAAAGCCTGAAAACAACACTGAGGGCAAGTTTACCTAAAATTTCCTCTTAGTGAATTTGATTGCTTTCGGCGCCCCAGTTCCGGTTCCCCAGGCACCGCAAAGCTTCCTGATAAGTATCTTTTTTCCCATCCACCCAATGTAAACACATCACGCGGAGGTTGAAGTTAAGACGAAAATGAGCTCCGCGATTTCTTGCAGCACCTAGATGACGAAACTGTGTAGCCTCGAGCTTTGCATAAAAATGCATAAACTTCATTGCATTTGTTCTGTGATTATGTCGGTTCGCCTCCATTCGTGTATTTATTCTTCTGTTCATTTCGAGTCCATAAAAGCTAAGGTTTCAGAGAATCCAGTCACTTTCCGCTTGAAAGAGCGATGCTGAGTCGATAGCCCTGCATCCCGATGGATATCAGGCTAGGTATGTGTGATAAGCCGTTCACCGGTAAGAGTTACAACAAACATATGAATGTCCATGTCACTCACAGGGTGCCGTGAACACGCATAAAACCCTGTCATTTTATAGATAAATGGTTAAAGTCGAACAAGCACAAAGCTCATTTTTTAGCATAGCCAAATGCGAGTATTCCCTCTCTTGAACGTGTGACATATTGTGACGAATAAGACGACGCTGGCAGTGGCGTGGGACGCAGCGCTCGGTCAGGGCCAGCGGCCCTTAAATCATCTCTTGTTTATCGTTCATCCAGCCTCATTCTTCGGCTGGTCGCCATGTGAGATTTGGTTGAGGTGCTGGGTGACCATCCGCATCCTGGTCCTGGTGTTTCGGAGTCCTGCGTCAGCCGTGGTAGTCGGGCGTGAGTTCTTGGCCTTCGTCGCCCGGCCGTGCCCCAGCCTCTCAGACCCGAGCCCACCGCGCCGTTGCTCCGCCCGCCCCGCCTCCCTTCCAGACCACCCGACACGACGAACTGGAACCGACGCCGTGACCGACCCGACCTACCGACCCCACCGACCAGAGACGCCGCTTACGTGTGCTGACACCGTTACCCTGCCCCTGCTGTTCAGCGCGTCCTGGGGCCTCCGCCTCCGGCTTCTGGCGACCTACGGCCCGGAAGCTTCGGGGACCGGCACTCATTCGCATATCTCTCACCGTGGCGGCAGCCAGCACTTCACCTGCTTGCTCGCCATCTTCCCACATATCTTGTGCCCTTTAAGACCATCACAGTTTCACGTGTGTCTTCGTCAGTGTCTTCTTCGTTTTATGATCGGGACGATAGCTCGGTGGCCCCGGGCAGTGTGACGCAGAACGTGAAGCTGGCAGTGGTGCGAGATAGAGCGCACGCGTTAGGCCAGTGGCCATTTAATCATCTCTTGGTTATCGTTCATCCTGCCTTATTCTTCTGCTGTTCGCCACGTAACAATATTTCGTAGCTTGTCACTAGTGAAACCTCTCGTTCACTATTTTAAGTTCTAGAATAATATTGTGAGTTTTTTATTCCGTCCATTACATTTGCATCCATATATTCAGGAAACATACTCAGTGGTTCCTGCAATAAAGGAGTTTTTTAGGACGCGTCTAAGTTGTTTATTTTAACACTACGCGACTTCCAATTGCGTCACCGAATTTAATTCTACCACCCATTTCTCCGTAATCCTGCTGCGTGGGCTTTTGGTGGGTGTAGGCTGTTGGAGCTGTACCACGAGAAGGTGCACCGGTCGAGAAATCTTCCGGACATGGAATGTGCCGCTATGTAGCCCAATCCGCTGCTATAGGTGATGGAGGCTTCGCAGACTGAAGAATTTGTTTTTGCAAAGAAAAGCTTATCTTGCTAACACTGTAAAGCCAGCGTACTTTCCATCTGCGTTTTTTTTTCTTTCTTTGTTTATGCTACGGACTATCAATAAGCATGCTTACGGTAAGGCTTCGTTTACCGAATACTTACTGGTGTATGTCACACTCCGTTGCCATACGTGCTGTTTCTGTTCTAACGTGCAGCTGTACAACTGCTCTCCCATTAGTGTCTTTAACGGAGCTAAAAACTTTAACAGGAAGAGTGGCACAACCTGTTTCTTAGATTTTTCAGCTTATTTTGAGGCCACTGCATTAACGCAACTTTTTTAAAGCAACCGCAAAAGAAGATTATCACACAAAACGTCGCTCAGTTTCCGCTGCACCCGTCGCCGTAAACGTGATATCTGGACCGAAAGGATGCCACTTTGAGTATCCTTGGTTTCTGTTCTGTCTGAGAAAAACAGCTGAACACCACGTCCGTACTGTTGGAATAAAGTGTAATAGAAAATCAGGTGACTGGACTGAATTTTATTCGTGCAAAGCTCAACGTAAGAAAGATTGAGCGCACGTCGAAGGACCCGGTCTGGAAGCGGCACTCAAAGCAAAAACATACAAAGGACGTCAAATTTATTGATACGAATAAAATCATTGCAGGGCGGAGTTCACGGGAAAAGCAATGAAAGAAGTGTCATCAAGTTTCAAGAGTGGAAACCTTAGCCAACTGGGCCACAGAGCGTTGGCGAATGCACTTGCATTTCATGCTCGACATCTGCCTTACCCGGACAATGCCAAGACTGGGTAAGCCAGCGTTATTTTTTGCAACAGTAGTGTCGCAAAAAGCACAACAAAAAGAATGGCTTGCTTGCTTAACAGTTGCGGATGCATTTCGTCACTGCCTACCCCATGGGCCATTTCTGCAATACTTTCGCTACTCGCACCTTGTTTCGCTCATTTATTATTTACTTTTGCTTAGATTTTAAACGACATCTGAAGATTGCGTCTATCCGTGAGCGCATGCTTGGATTTTGTTGTGTGGAGTATAGTCGCCCATAAGCCCAGCCTGTATATGCTTCCTGGCTGAACCGTTTGAACCAAAAGTAAAAAAGTAAGGGGATTTCTTTCTCAACCGTGTTGTGGAGCGCTTACGGTACCGACAAAGACGAAATGGTTGGGATAGGTGCGGACAAGGGCTCTCCGCACATTTTACAAATTGGTAACTTAATGGGTGACTTACGTCTCTCACTAAAAGGTTGAGAAAAAACGCCATTGCATGTATACTTCCGTAAAAGACAGGATGTTTCTTCATTCATAACCGTTGCGCCCAGTTTCTTAAAATATATCCCGTGAAGTCGCTTCTTCGTGCCAGTAACACTTCCCTTACTTGATTTTTATTCAGCCTAAATTTTAGGAAATTTAACTCGACTGAGAACGCGTTTCTCTCGAACTCGGCAAAAAGTCCCTGTTTTTCCCGGAGCGTTCTTCATAGCTTCTTTGCCCAAACACCAAAAGTTTAACCTTGCCATGCGAAAAACTAACCAGCTTGTCCCAAATAACTTGAGTCGAAAGAATGTACGGCAATGTGTAAATGTTTACTGGCAAAATTGCTGCAGTCAGTATGATAATGTGGAACGCAGAATATGTCAAGGTAATTCTGGCAAGGCACGCGGCTCATTCTTTTGTCTTTGACATAAGGACTCCAGGCGAGGTCTTAGGAACCTTGCGAATTTGTTCGAAAACAGACAAAGCTCCTTACGTCATAGACACGTTAGGTAGAGCCCTGTTTTCCGCTGCAGTTGAAAGCAGAAGAACATTTATGCAAAATGCAATAAGGAGAGCGTTTGTTCACATTTTTTTTGTCACTAACTTGTCGTCTCGGTCATTTCCCTGTGGGCGTGCAAGTTTTAACTGGCAATATAACGAATGAAATGAAAGACTCACAAGTAGGATCGCTACAAAATACGAGGCCTTCTCATTATTGTTGGGACTTCGTGCTGACCAAGGTGTAGTTACCGCGGCAAAGAGTGCTGATTCTTGCGCTCAAAAGCCCGAGTCTAATTCTGTACACCCAGCTATTTCTTTGAGTATCGATTCTTCTACTCAGATGGCAAAGATTGATTGAGTGAGCCCAGTTATTTTTTGCCTTATTATTTGCAGCTGATATTAAGGGTGGTGATGCCCGTCAGGAGAGTTTATAGTAAACTGAAAAAAAGATGGACTGAATAACCAAATAAAACATCACTGTCACAAGTAACTCAATAAAGAAACAAATGGGGCCGTTTTTTTCTCCATTCAAATATACAACGTAACTAAATATTGTACGCTAGCAAGTATCACATACTTCTCTCCTGAAATTACTACTGCGAAGGCTGATAACGCAATTTACTCAGGAGACACGGGCTAGATCCCGGTCATGGTGGTCGAATTTCGATGGAGGCCAAATTCTAGAGGCCCGTGTACTGTGCAATGTCAGTGCTCATTAACGAACCCCAGGTGGTCCAAATTTCCGGAGCCCTTCATTAAGGCGTTTCCCGTAGCCTGAGTCGCTTTGGGACGTTGAACCCCGATGAAACTAATCTAATATAATTAGTATGCCCTACCTCCAGGGGGAGGTCGTTTACTGAATAACGGGCTGTGTATCCTATATGCTTCGCACTTTGCATCCCCTAGTGAATATATACATGGTCTGTTCTGAAAGTAGTAGGACTGGTTTTTTCCTGGGTGAACCGGCGGACGAGAGGTTGCCTGCTCATGCTGGATCGTTGAAGGGGGATATTGGAAATGCAGGGGAAAATCGGCAGTCGGCTCTCGGCCGTTGAAGAGAGGAGATGGCTTGTATCGTGAACCCCTGTCGAAACGTCTCGTCACGCAGAATCGTTGATCGTTTACTGGATCAGCGATACGCGATCAAATTTTGAGTAAATCTTGGTAAAACGGGCAAAGAGACTCACAACGTGATTAAGGAAGTCTACGGTGACGCTTCCATGGGTAGATCAGGTGTTTTTGAGTGGCACAAGCTTTTCCGAGAAGGTAAGGAAAGAGTGGAGGAAGACGACCGCTTCAGACGCCCTTCGACAGCAAGACCAACGAAAATGTGTAGCGAGGGAAACATTTACTTAACAGTGATCGTAGAATGAGTATCAGAATGATTGCTGATGACTTCAGCATTCCTCAAACCCAAGTTTTTGGGATCGTGACAGAAAACTTTTCCATAAGGAAAGCGTGCGTGAAGTTGGTGCCGGGAGTGTTGTCAGAGGAGGAAAAGGCCAACCGATAGGACCATCTTCATCATCATCTGAATGAGGACCCAAATTTTTTGTCCAGCAGAAGGCGGCAACGCTGCCTCAGCCCCCCTACAGCCTCGACTTGGCCCTGCCAGACTTTTTTCTATTCCCGAGAATAAAATCGACGCTGGAGGGGAAGCATCACGGATCGGTAGAGGTGGTTCAACAGGCCGTGACGAGGGAGCTAAACAGCATTCCGGTCCAGGCGTTCCTCGAGGCGTACGAAAACTGTAAAACTCATTGGCAGCAGCGTGTAGGTGCGGAAGGGTGCTACCTTGAAAAATTGTAATCGTTTGTACTATTCCCTTGAATAACTTTTGTTTAAAAAAATCAGTCCTACTACTTTCAGAACAGACCATGTATATAGGAGTTCAACGCGCAGTTGTTTCCCCAATGGATTCACGGAGTTCGCAACTGTGCCGTCCGATAGGGCATGCTTGCATTGGAAGGCCGATTCAGAAGCCTTTGTATATCCAAGGGCCGATACCTGATGCATGCTGAGCGTAGTTGCCAGCGTTTGAACTGCGAAAAGATAGACGGTAAGACACAATTGTACTATTATAATGTAAGTTACTTTGGCTAGTTGAAATTGCACAGCAAGCATCCTCTTCAAGAATGCATCTAGTGAAAACACAATGGCGTCAACCCGCATACTAGCCACAAAGAACCAGCATAACCCAATTTCCAGATCACTGAGAAAAACATGCACGGTCGTCGAAAGAATTCCGTGCCGTCGCATCCGATCCGGGTGCAGTGTTATGTAAACTGAGAAGAAGCTTTGTTGGCTCGCGAATAACCGTCTCACATCAATTTGGCAAGGTTGAGAGTGTTCACCTACTTTGCATAATTATCGCAGAGAGGAGAGTGCATGCTCGAAGGGACAATGGAAGGTACGTGCGCAGTGATCGGACATAGTGGGGTTAGGGAGACAGCTACACATGGTATTGGGCAAATAATGAGAAAACCTTCCTAAAGTGGGTGCTCTGAATGCAACATTACTTTGGAGTTCCAATATTTAGTTCGTTTAGGGGAGGGATTTGTAGCCGGCCATTAGTATACAGTCGTATCTGTTTTTATAATTTCGAAAAGGAGACTACTCTCGCCGCTATGCCTCAACAAATTTGGGCCTTTTCACACAGCATTCGAAAGCAGTGCGTCTGCGGAGAGCACGCAGCGATGTTCATCAAATCGCGTCACACCGTGTAGCTGGCACCACTACATATTCTCAGCACCGCCAACACTGGAGCAATGAAGTGACATGAAGTGGGGCGTATCCGTGAATTTCACCGCATTGTATCCTTAATCATCTCGGCGATTCCTGTCGTGGTGCAGAACGGCAGTCACTGTCGCAGCTTTCTTCAGAGTACCAATGGTCGATCGTAGCACTGATGAAAATATTCTTGAGTTGTTAGCATCTAAGTATTTAGAATTTCAAACTTAGTATGCATGGTTTCTCGATAAGTGTGAAAGACTGAACTAAACGAAGTGTCTCGATGATCATATCCGCCGCCTCGTGTGAAATTAAACCTTACATTCGTTCTGTTTCTTTCCTTTGTAAACATTCTCTGAGCGCTTATTAATTTCTCTGTGCCTTTTAATTCCTGGCCATAGAGTGCACTCAAAGTAAGCAAGACGTCAATGATCACTTCTTAATTATTCCGCCTTAGTTGACACACACGATTCCTGATTTTCCGCTGTCTAAAGGTAGGAAACCGTCTTTGTAAATCTCTTATGCTCTACAGTGTGCCTTTGTTCCGAAACTAACCACTGTTCGACAAGGAGTCACAGGTGTAATGAAATATCAATCATTGTGTTTATCCTGTGTTTCCGCCCTGAGCTACATGTGCTCAATACCCCTGCGGCGCTATTCCAAGTGCAATTCCGGCCGATATCAATTGCACGTGCCTTTATTTTGCCCTTATCTCCATTGTCGAGCCAAATTATGAACTCCACACCTACGCAACTGCAGCGCCACTGTATGGAGCAGATTACAGTTTCAACTTGCAGCTCTGTATTTTAACGACATATTTACCACGAACAGGTGCTGTATGCAATTAAGATGCACTGATTTATTATACAGATGTAATACTTATGACTATTGTACTAGACGCCTAAATTTTCAAAGCACTCGGAAACACAAACACAAGATAAATGGACGGCATTAATGTTTTTCCCGTCTAGTTGTCTTTTCCTTGTCTTTCCAAGCGCTTTCCAAAGTTAGGTGTCTAGACCAACTAGCCCAGAAGGCAACTTTGTTAGCCATATTGCACAAGACAATAGATGATATGCAAGAACGAGAAAGCGTCCGTTAAAAAACAATGTAGTCGCATTCAAGTTGCACCAGAAGCGTCGGAGATATCTTAAAACTAATTCAGCACTTTTTTCGTGACGCGCAGTGGATTTTCAGCTTAAGCGTGTTACTCATGATTCGTTCGTTTTAACAAACTATATTATCCGGAAACGCACAGAGCGCCGCTTTCGGTACTCAACCGCAAAAATTATTCTCTTGATTTCATGCCGTGAATAAACACCCAGAACGACAAAAATTACAAAATTACAGCTACAAAAATGCGTTCGCGTTCTTTTTTCATACTTTTGATACGTTGCGTGGTAATCGAGCTGTGTATCTGCTGCGCTACGGCGGCTACCTAACGTTGCGCTAAGCTGAACTGTGCGCCTATTATTAGCGGCTTCTAAAGACCTCTTAACGCTCTTAGCTGGAAGTGTTAGCTCTCAGCTTCTGAAGGTCAAAGATATGAAGGACTCCGCTTTCAGTCAAGTCTTCTGAAAGAGGCATCCCCTGGGATTTCTGAGTAAGACAACTACTTGGAGGGGCTTCCCCCTTTGTGCTCCTGAAGCCGAGCCGAAGTGGGTCCAAGCGATTTTCCTGCTTCTGGAAATGCGAAGACACAGAGAGAGTGCAGACAGCAGGCGCCACTGTGCTCTCGCACCGCCGAAAGTTCAACCGTTTATCGATTCGGATCCGTCGACTCAGGACACTGCAGTGAGGAAAGCTATAGTAAGCTTCTCGCGGCCGATTGCATCAAGGCACGCATTACATGTAGCGTAATTACCAGCCTGCTGGCATCGTCTGGTTAAGCTGCACACGTGGTGACGAAAGTAGGCGAGAAGTGGCCCACTCGATTTCTTCTATACGCGCCTGAAAGACGAGCAGGAGTGTTGCGTTACGGTAGCAGCCACTGACGCTTATCCAGGAACTAAGCAACGCGAAGCCCGGTCTTTGCACAGAAGCCCCGAAGCTTGCAGCGTTTGCCAAGTCGCACATCAGACGCTGAGATTGCGCACGTATCGGTTGACGGGGCACGCTGTGGCGATGTATCTCTTAACCTTCGCAAAGCTTTCGTTTTTGACGAATAAAACGGGCTGCGCTAAGACTGCCTCGATGGAAGCACCGGTCGCAAGCTCCGACTGGTGCTTTTATTTGTTTTGTGTGATCTATAAATTCCCTCTTTGAGAATAAACGTCGGTTGTTAGTTCAGCACCTGTGTAGTCGTGTCGCTTCCTTGTATTTTGCACTGTTTCCTTCTCTGAACCTGGGTAGCACAATTGTCGTTCCACTCAAGAAACGAAACATCTAGACCACACCTAATTGTTTGAAACCAAATTGAAGAGGCGAGTCAACAATGTCGACCGATAGGTAATCAGAATGAAAAAATACTCCCATTTGCATAAAATAAATTCTTACAATACTTAAACAACTCTCTGAACTTAAACAACTTGCCTTCAACACACTAATTCGTCCGAAACTTGAGTATGCTTCCGTCGTATGGGATCCGCACTTAAAAAAGGATATAAAGAAACTTGAAATGATCCAAAGAAAAGCCGTCCGTTTCATTTTTAACGCTTACCATAGCTCTATCTCGCCATCCGTTCTGATGTCTACGAAGAACATATGCACTCTAGAAAGAAGGAGAGCACTCGCAAGGCTTAAATTTCTGTACTCATTTTACTCTAGTCAATTTAATATTAATCCTGCTCCCTATATATCCCCCCGTTCTACACGGCAGACACGCAATAGCCACAACCATAACCTTACCCCGTACTTTGCACGCACAAATACGTTCAAAAACTCATTTTTTCCCCGAACAATCACAACATGGAACTCACTGCCAGCAAATGTCTTTTCGGCTCAGGATGCCGCTGCTTTTGAAAAGAGTGTCTTATTGTATGTGTAAACTTAACAATATCATTGCCCTCTGTTTGGTTTTCTTCTTTTATTGTTGCCGGAACGCTGGATTTGCGTAGTGTTTGATATTATTTTTGCTTTTTGAATGTTGCCCCCCTGCTTGGTCTCTATGACTGCAGTATGTGTAAATAAATAAATAAATAAATACTGACATCACTTTAGTTCTGAAGAACGCTTTATTTTTGTTTGTTAGCCCCGTAACCATTTTAGTTGGAACAACTTTCAGAATCTTTGGAAAGTAAGATCGCAAATGCCCAAACCAAGAAACGTATTTTCATCAATCAATGGTGAGTGCATCGATGCTCCTGCCCCTATCTAACAGTGTTCAATTTTGACCTTCTGGCCAAATCTTCCTCGCTGCCTTTGACAGTTGGTGCTCGGCTGAGCAAGACAGTGATTACCAATATTTCTCCTAACTTTTATGAAGAATTCCACTATCAGATCTGGATTGGGGAATGAATACCAGAGGCGCCATTAAACCTTGCCACAGAACGAATCATTGTTGATCGACCAGCAAAAAGTAAGTATGCTCAAGGAAGGAGCCGGAGGGAAGCTGCCAGACGCTACTGGTTTCAGAGAGAGGACCTAGCACTCTACCGCACAATTTCACTTTCAGCGGCCTTTCACCATGACCAACGAAGATGACACACTTGAGTCGTGTCGAGTCGTGTCCTAAGTAAGCCTCGTAGGTGCGTGGCATTTTGCTGCACAGCGGCCAAACACAGCCAAGGCTAAACAACGGGATTGAATGCATGCCGCGTGCAAATATGCTTACGTCGTGGCCCAAATATTTGGACGATAATGGATAATGGATATGAAGCACAGAGCTTTATTATACAGCTGGCCTCGAATTTCCATTAGTCTGAGTGCTGTAAGGCGCTTAGGTAATAAATTAAATTAAATTTAGGTAATGAATAATAAAAGAAGAAGCGGTACTTTCAGCACATCCTTCATGTGCAGCGATCTGCGGTGGCTGCAAAGCTTCAACCCTGTGCAATAAGCGATTACTAGGGATCAGTCAGAATTCTTGACTACGTTTCCCCCTTCCCCCATTGAGCGAGGTAACTATGAGGTGGGTGGGTATAAAGGTGAAGTGCTGTTGCGAAGAACTGAATATTGCTTAGGTTTTCTGAGCTTAAATTTAACACGTATTTTCCCACAAGCAGGCGCCTGCGTAAGCAGGGTCATCTTTAGGATACAGCTGCAATGTGGACGCACAATACGCCAGAAAATGGATTATATTTAATGTCAAAGAAACCCAGTAAAGGACTACGAGATTCTTCTTCAGAGAGCAGAGATGCTATTTTTGGTCAGAGGGGTTTTGAGTGTTACATCTTTTTTTGCTGAAAATTTTAGCATATCGCTCAAGATGAGCAGTTTGAATTAAACGAGCTAGCGTGAATTATGTATAAATCTACTGGAGCTACTGGACAGCCGAAAATTTTATTTTACTCTTCTTTAGAAATTATCTCACAGTTTCGTTCCCACTATAATTTCGGTAACACTAAATTAGTTGCTTTTGTATAAGGTACCGTGTGTCGGGATGAAACCGGAGGAGCAAGAGATACGGGAGCCGGCGGCACGCGCAGTGAAGAGGAGCACACGTGACTCGCTCAGCGCGGCAGGGAACCGGAACTGCCCTGGCGGCGCAGCAGTTCTTCAGTTAGGCAATAAATAAAAGCTGTTGCCACGAGTCACTCAGGCAACTACTACAGCGCGACCACATTCTGAATGTTTAGAGACCCGTGTTTGGCAGAAAGCATACATTACAGCAAAAGCTGGGCATAAAAAAAAAAGGTGTCTCTCCGTCACCTTGCTTTCTTTTTTTTATACAAAACACTTTTTGGACCCATAGCCAACTGCTAGTTCGGGTCCAAGTAGACAAAATACGCAAAAGCAAATTAAAAAAACGGTGGACTTATACAGAATAGCGTAAGCGTAAAAACAAGATTAAAAGCAAAGCAATCTAAAAAGAAAAAAAGCTTTGACAACATGACATCCAAAGAGAACTTTCGGACATCGAGTGTGAGTACAAACTACCGTGTTACATACAAAGTTCATAATAACGGAAATTATGACGAAAAAAGAATTTCAGGTTAACTGTGCCAAGTATTTCAGTAAGTAGCCCGGAGACGGTGGGAACACCACCTCCGGAAAGCGAAGAAAAAGTGACTCGCCGGTTTGCTCTGTTGTTGCGAGTCCGGTCCTTGACCGCCTCTCTCCCTCCAGCCGCTTAATCCTATAACTGCCAGCGGCGACTGGCAGGGGAGCTGAATTGTTAAGTCCGAGAGAGGGGTCGATGCTTTTGCGTGAACTTGGTAGCCTGGTACTCGTCGCCTCCGGAACTATAATCTTCCACACAACTTCGTTGCACTTCGCAATCCAAGCCTTCAAGATACAAACGTCCATATTCCCTTTATTATTTAGCCTGACGAATACTACGTGTGGCTTTCACAGCGCGCAGGTTCCCCTAATGCCGGGATACAAGCGACGTTTTTTTTAGACTAAGTTCACGTGGTAGAAAATGTCGCAAGGCGAGACGCCGCGCGAGAGATAGCTGGAGCGAAGAAGCAGCGGCGCGCCACCGCGTTTCCATCGAAGTGAAAACGAATGTGATCAACAAGTGGCAGATACCACTAGGCGAGGAGGCCTTTGAGACCAGCGACGCTGACCCTTCAATTCAAATCCCAAAAGCGTTCATTTCCACACTACTGTAGTAATTTTAGCATGCATAGGCATCTATACAGATCTCCATTCTCGAACTAATAAAGTGGCGTAACTTGGGATGCCAGCTCAGCAGCGGATACCGCCGGCGTGGTTTCTTCGATATCTTTCGCTCCAGGGAGAAAACACAGGCATTTAAAACCAAGATTAGGCTATGATCTCTCAAAGAAGCATAATTTCATTTTGATGAAGCGATTATTCTCACGATAGGAACATTTCCGTACCTAGTTTACTACGTACCTTGTCGGTCATGGTGGTTATGTTGGGGCAGTAGGCGCAAGCAGTCAAACAGGAAAAGCAGGCCATCTTAAGGCCTATTGGCCTTGTCTCGTTTAAGCTCTCGTTCTCGTCTACCGCCGCGCGTCAAATATCTGGCGGGTCCAGATCGGAGGCGGCGGGCGTTTTTCTCGACGCCGGGAGTAGAGTGCGTGCCATCAGGCGAAAATCGCCAACATGTCACCGTAAAAACGCTCCATGTATCCCGGCCTTCAAAGCTGCTTAAGCTGCAAGCGAATGAGCAAAGTGAGCCATACAGCGTCGCGTCGCTGTGAGAATTTACCAACTTGTTGGAACAATGCCACTCGGGCCGCTCGAGCCTCCCCGACAGCTCGAAGAATGTTTTTCAACCATGTCGGCAGATATTGCGAGAGTTTGCGCTTGCATGTGAAACAGGATTTAGCGGCTTGCTGCCGCGCAAGCTTCGCGACAGGCCTTTTGTTGTCGATCCAGCGGCTATGCGCCGAGCAGGACGAGCGGAACAGCAACGTAAAAGACGGCAACAACAGCATGAATCGACACTGATATCGAAGCGACAAGCAGAAGCGGCGATGCATAAACGCTATAGACATGCCGGGAAACAAATTGAAACGGCTGAAAAGCAAGCGCAAGCGCTGCATGCTGATGTTTTCGCCCACAACTGGAAACGAATGCCGAAGACACCAGCGCAGCGCGCTGCCGAAGTACGGGATCGACAAGCTTTGTAAAATGCAGAAGCGGGTTGTTTGGTTAAGGCAACTCAACGGAAGCGGAAAGCGCAGGAACAACAACAGCCGCACGTCGCCGTGACAAACATTTCCTCGTCGATTCTTTTGGGGGATTCAGCATAAGCAGGACATCACCCCAGTGACTGCGAATATCTTTGTCGTGAGACTATCATCCCTGAGACGAGTTATATAAATGGTTTTGCTCTGCGCACTATTTGTATGATCTCCTTGAGAAAACGAAAGGTTCCTTTGTACCCCGTTTCTATGTATATTCTCGACAACCTATGAATTCTCCTCTTGAATCTGGTTGCGCATCTGTTCATTCCGCGCCAATACCGTTCGTCCAGGTTCGAGAACTCTTGCAGAACTCCGGTCAGTACGGGATATTAAGGTAGAGACAGGGTACTTTAAGGATGTTTTTCACATCCCTGTCTATCCTTAATAATTGTTAATTTTGGTAATTTCGCGCTCTTTTTTTAATTTCATAACGGCTTGAAGTCCGGCAAATATTTGCTGGTCCGGGCTCACTATTGATTTCTTTCATCTTTTTTTATATCTTTCATGCGAGAGCCAACAAAAGAGTAAAAGGGAGGCCTCAGGTAAGAGAACTTAAATTACAATCAATCCAAATTATTGTAACAAACCGAGATCTGAAACTTAAATGCTCCTCAAAGCAAACAATAACGCTGTGTGTTGCATTTAAATCACGCACCGTTATGAGTAATAGCATGTGACTAACCTCATCAGAAGGTTTGGTTGATGCAAAAAATAACCAGTCAATCACTCTATAACGACGAGATCTTCACATTCTTCATGAACAAGGTTCTTTTTTTTTTGTTTTCTTTAAAACAAACCCGGTCGGAGTTCAGGGTGAGAGAGTAAGAAATTCGATTTTAGCTGGTTCCTATTGGCCCTCGAAAAATGTGTTCGTGATATTTACAGCCAGTGCTTATTAAGAAACTATGCCTGTAATTTGAAATTAACTCTCTAGGCCCGGTCTAATCAAGGGCAACCACATACAAGTTTTATTCACCATGAAGAGAATTGATTACAAAAGGTTCTGCCAATAACAGCTGGAAGTAGATATGACGACTGTGAAACTGTTTTTAGCGGATCATAGAACCGACCAAACCTTTGGAAAAATTTATGCTCTAGAACGGCAATTTCTCTAAGCGTTGTAATGAATGTCCGTCCGGTAAGATAAAGTTAAAACAATAGATTGATAGCTGCGGCTGGAGACCACGCAATAAAAGCTGATGAGCGAAACTTACTAATATTTTAGACAAGATAATGGGCAGCACTGGTGAGGGAACTACAAACACAGTCTTGTTTATTGTTTATAGGGAGTTTAACGTCCCAAAGCGACTCAGACTATGAAGGACGCCGTAGTGAAGTGCCCAGGAAATTTCGACATCTAGGGCTCTTTAAGGTGCACTGACATCGCACAGTACACGAATTTCAAGATTTTCACCTTCATTGAAATTCGACCGCGGCGACTGGGATCTAACCCGCGTCCTTCAGGACAGCAGCAGAGAGCCCTAACCACTGAGCCACCGCGGCGGCCCACAAACACAATGTTAAACCTGCCTTCTTAATTACGATTATTCCGAGTGCAGGCCTCCCCTGTGAAGCACGTGTCACACTTAGTGCAATCATGTTTATTAAAGACTCTTAACTCGAGAAAAATACGCTTAACTGTGAAGCGCAGAAATGGTGCAGAGAGCTTGATAGTAGGAGAATGAAGGCACAGTCCTGTTTTCCTGATTAAATCTAATTTCCTCGGTGTCAAGAAGTCGATTGCATCATTCATATCTTTCCCTCATAGTAGGGCACATACTGTATACCTAGACGTGGCCATACCAGCAACTGTGAAAGAGAGCACAGATAAAGCAAAGCCAGAACATTAATTACTCCTTCACGTAAAGTCAAACTCCTTATAAGTGCATTTCATAAACAACGAAAATTAGTATCCTAACATGAAGCAAAGATATAAAGCATTAGAAATAAACAACACAGTTGGAGTAGTTAGTGCAAGCTTAGTGCAATAACATCGAGAAATTGTTTAATAAACGAGATCGCTTTATTTATACGGTGAAAGCAGCCGGACCAAAGAGTCCAAGAAAAGGATAGCGCCAGTAACTTCAATCAACTTTTCCTTAATTTGTCGCCTTAGATAGGCTGCACGGCCACATGGCGCCATTGTACGCACTCTTTGACCTCCCCTCCTGAGCACCTATGCTCAAACTTCGCATTACCGAGTATAGTAATCATGGGAAAATATTTTTCCTCTCCTTTGTTTTTGTACCTGTCGCGGCAAAGTCCATCTCTTGCAATTATACCATCTTTATTACGAGCACAGAGTAAAAGCACACACATTGCTCCATGCTCGATCAAGTGCAAATAATGACACGAATATATGTACATGCACCAAAACTGCTGGTGGATAGTCGTCCTTGAGAAAATTTTAACAATAAGCCGCTCTGAGTGTTGCGGCAAAATTGTTTGTTTAACTAGGGCTGAAATGATCGTCGCAAGAGGAGCTCTCACATCCTTCTGGCACAGACTAGACGGCACGAATTTTACATTTTTCATTCCTAATTTTTGGGAGCAGTTGGTGGAGGTACCAACGCTGCTCATGCACAGCACTCAAGAGAAGGACAAATATTGTAAAAATAAAAACAAAGAAGCAATCTGGCAGTGTAGCCAAAGCCTAAATAAAATAGACACATTCCGCTACAATGCCTCCTACTCTCAACTCGTTTCTTATTTATCCCAGGATTTGTCAGGCAAAACTCATTAGCTTTGGCAATATCATTGGATGCGGCCATCTATCCTTGATGCAGTCTTGTGCCTAGACGGATAGAAAGAGTCCAAGTTGTCTGAATGAGCGAAATAAAGAAACACACAAATTGAACGTAGAACGCAACATGACGGCTGTCAAAACGCATGCTAATCTAAACTAGCAAGCTGTCCCTCAGAAAGCCAGTAAAGGTTACGATGGTGCAACTTGTGTTCATCACGGGAGCATTCTTTTTATCAACAGACTAGTTTTATGTGGGATGAAGAGTTACGTCACAGGCACTGTTTCTTTTGGGACTCACAAAACTCATTGCACAAGCCTCTGTTGTCTTATGAAAGTTTTTATTAGAACCTTGTTTCCGAGAGGTGCGCGTAAGATGTCATGGTAAAAGAGCGTAAAACAAATCCGCTTACCAGAAGGAAGATAAGAAACACATTGGTTGTTTTGCAGTACTAGCGAGATATTTCAGGTTCCTTGCTGCGACATATAGGTTGGAAAAAGCAGCATACGACTCCTGGTCAATGGCGCCGCTTTGCGGTTCGCCATCCTCCTAGTTCTGATGATAATTTAGCTATTTATCAAAACCTGAGCCAGGCTTTATGAGACAGTTGTTTTTGAAGGGCCTTTTTTGAAAAAGAGATTATGCAGGTTAGCTAAAAAGTGGTTGAGACTCTGATGGAGTGTTAAGGAGCTCTCTTTATACTCCTAAACCATCTTATGAAGCCATGGAGCTCAAAGGCGAAAGTGGAATGTGGTTAGCAAGCGAGGTTCAAGATAAGCTTCTTTTTAAGCCAGCTTGTTTAGAAAGGAAATTATTGCATTATAGTGACCATTTATTGCATTCGCTAGCGCTTCACTGTATTGGTTTGTACTTGATGTGGCATATGTGGTGCATGCGTCTACTTTTTAAACTTTCATTCTTTTTTTTTCGGCGCGCAATGTCCTTGCAGCTTTCCAGCCTTCATTGCCTTCGCACAGCATCTTATTTTACTCTCTTCTTAATCTACATGATGCTTTTTTTTTCTGAATCATGCCGACGTTTAACCTCATGTAGTGGTCGTTTCCGCCATGTTACGTCTCTACTATCTTCACGACATCAAACCTTAGCCATCATAGTATTCTGTGGTCAATACGTGCAGTTCACAGCGCACATTTACACTGCCACACCTTTCCTGTCTTTCATTATCTCATTACCAGCTCATGCGAGAAAAAGAATCGTTTGTGACACCTCGCACTATATAAAGAAATTGCCACTTTTTCCCGGCTGTACGGTTAACTCGTGTCCCTGACGTTGACAGGCATCAGGCCTAACTCAGTGAACTCTCCGGTCACCTCAGCACAAAAATCGCTCTACGAAGCTCAGGCTGAGTACGCAGTGCTCAGCAAACTACTTTTGGTGAGGCATTGTTAGTCATTCATTCTCTGTTGTACTTAAGCTGGAGCCGATTCATGGGAGCCATGACGTCCAGAAGTATCGGGATTCGGCAAGATTGGGTTAGGTCCCGGTGTTTGCTGGCAAGATCTGACGAATTTCGTAAGCGAAGATCTTCAGTGTAATAAAGTTCACGAACGACGCACTGCCAGCATCGATCCTGTACTGGATTAGACGAAAAAGACACGCTCCAAAACGTTTTCTGCTTGCTCTAATATTCATGTCTAATGGTGACGATAATAAGGAACCTTCCAACAAAGGATTCAGTTATGAGGGATGCAAACACGGGGTGGAGTTTGTGTAAAAGCCACCTGAATAGGTCTTCTCTTGTAAACGAAATTTCCATAGTTAAAAAAGCATTTTACAGTACCTGCACTCCAGTCAGCTTAGTAACGAGAAGCAGCCTTTGTGTTTGGCAGGGACCTTGCGGAGGAGGGTCGTGTTTCTGCTCCAACGAGCACTACGGTTTACAAACTCTGTCGAGAGCATTCCACTGAATAGCGACTCTCTTCTCACGTTTCTTTTCCGCGCTTAGCCGCGTACAGTTCTTTTTGGTAGAAAACCTTTGTTCGCTCAATATGTCTGCATGCTTGCACAACCATTTTATGCGGTCTGATAAAGCCGCCAGCAAGACACCATTATGTTCATGTCCCTCACACGCAAAACAAATGAATAAAGATTTGATCATCTGAGCTCATACAAGTCGTTCAAATAGTGTGCATTTTCCGAGACGCATGCAACGAGGCAGGACTGCGATGTTAAGAGAAGAGCAGGAACGTAGTAGAGAAAATTTTAATGGTGAAAAAAACTTAAAAATCACAGGTGACACAGGTTAGTCTCGCAGAGATAGAGAACGCACAACAAATTAAAAGAGTGCAGGTGCCCTTCTTCAATTTTTTCGAAGAGTCTGTTCTGGTAAAATGCAGATTATTCTCGCACTTCGCGAATTTGGAATAAAACTGCCTCTACCGACTTTGGGGCATATTTACAATGAGCCGCAAATCTTCCCTGGAGTCACTTCTAGCGTCCCTCGACAATGGTAAACAAAACCGATCCATAATGAGGTCTTAAACACGAACAAGAAACGAAATAGCATGCTTTCCAGGTAATAACACAAAAGATGCAGATCTCCTTGGTTTTTAAATGAAGCCTATTGGTTGATATATTATCGCGCATGTTTCAGCCGCTAAACCGCCACAACGTGGAATAAAGTTTGAAGCATCCGCTTTGTATCCGGCAGGTGCTGGAAGCTGCGGGAGGCGCTGGTTGGTAAGTTGGGTTTGGTTTATGGGGTTTAACGTCCCAAAGCGACTCAGGCTATGAGAGACGCCGTAGTGAAGGGCTCCAGAAATTTCGACCACCTGGGGTTCTTTAACGTCACTACGTCACTGACATCGCACAGTACACGGGTCTCTAGAATTTCGCCTCCATCGAAATTCGACCCCCGCGGCCGGGATCGAATCCGCGTCCTTCGGGTCAGCAGCCGAGAACCTGAGCCACTGCGGCGGCCCACTGGTTGGTAAGTGGACGGTTCATTTTTACTGGTGTTACCCGGCGGTGATCTTGCG
Source organism: Amblyomma mixtum (assembly GCF_055824585.1). Taxonomy (NCBI): domain Eukaryota; kingdom Metazoa; phylum Arthropoda; class Arachnida; order Ixodida; family Ixodidae; genus Amblyomma; species Amblyomma mixtum. The sequence goes on along the minus strand of NC_143020.1, from coordinate 80,116,297 downwards.
GACGACAACGCCAATGGCGCAAAAATGCCGAATGAGCTGCGGCCACCTAACGTTGTAAAAAAAATGGACCTAGGTGACGTTCCTTTTCGGGAACAGTGTTTTGTATAGAGATACTACCTACTTTATGAGCTTTCCTAGAGCAACAGGGAAGCAGAAAATACGTCACCGAATATAAGAGAAAAAACAATGTTGGCTTTCCCAGCCACACATTCCCCGGCTTGAGATGTTGTGTTCAGTGGGTACGCGAAAATAGGAGAATATTTGTGAGAACGGTGAAGAGACAATTAAAAGATGCCATTACGCTCGCTCTTATGATGGAATGGGTTAGTGTTGTTTAAAAAAAAAATGTGGATTGTTTTCCAACGCCTCAGAACACGGTTTATATCGAAGTTTAACGGATATTTTTTTTTTACTTTTTATTTTACGGTAGTGTAACAGCAGGAAAATTATGCTTTCAACTTGCTGGATGTGTTTCGTTTGAGATTGCATTCTGCGGTGCTTTAAAGCTGGAACTGCCACTTAAAGCTCTTACTCATACTCAATTATCATTCACTTTTATATTTCCTTTAGCCAAAAATTACCAGGTGGAAAGTTGTTTACCAGGCGCTTAGGGGTCTGTCAGCTTATGAGATGTTTGGAAGCCAGATTCACCGTTTAAATAGCTCTGAAATGAACCACGAGGCAGATCCGTAAGTTGGCGCACTGCAACGTTTCGCATGCGCACAGCGCACCATCACAGGTCGGTAACTATCAGGTGTCGACCCGCAGCGGTAGATAATTATATGAAGCGACGTCTTGATGCAAGTCTTTTCAGCGTGTATTGAGCTTCATGCATGCTATATTAAAACAAAACTTCGCTTCGAAAGGCAACCAAGAGGACGAAAGTTTTCGAAAAATTCAAAGGTGTCGATGGAAAAGTACTATATTCCGAACGCGTCCTAACACATCCATAAAGCCGACGGGACCGACACATTTGTCTGGAAGTTTCGTGAAGGCCACCCTTTCGTCCAGAGTTCGCGGCAGTCAGTTTAGCATGTAAAGTGACTGGCATCGTCAAACCATATGGAGATGATGCAATGTAGGTCAAAGGGGTTCGGAATGCATCGGTTCTATAGAGGACCGAAGCATCGACCAGCAGAAGGGACAAGGCTGCTGGTACTATAGCTGATGTTTATGCCGTATACATTCTTGGCATCACAGGATGATCCAATCATTTTTCTGCAGTGAGATACCTTTACCCATAAATCAATGTTTTTCGATGGGCCTGTATACACACAAGATCAGGAGATTTGAAGGAAACCCTTGTGTGGCCTCCTCTCGTGCTTGGCGTAGTAGTAATAAAAGCTTCTTGCGTGTTTGTTAAGGCAAATAAGAAGATATGCTTCTTTTTCGATTTAATATATTTTGCAAACTATTTTGCAGCATCGACGCGTCCTCTCCTCAGCCTGGCTGTTCTCTCAAGGAGGGTATACGTTGTTTTGCATGTGAGTACAACACAACAATGGTAACCTAGATAAGCACAACAATCGTGAACAGCCTGCGTTCCTTTGCCATGTTTCGTGTTCAGAAACATGCTACAAGGAAGATCGACAGATACCTTTGAAACTAGTGTTGTTTCCCAGCCCTTGTCCTGTGTTGTTACTCCTAGTGTGCAAGGCTTTTTTATTTGGCTGGCGAAAATCCTCTTCAACGTGTTGTCGAGCGGCGTCTCAATCGTTTCTTCAAGGCCCAAGAATCTAAAAGCCAAAATGTTTTCCGAGAATAAACGTGATGTGAAGGAACCGAGAACACTGTTTGCGCGCACTCTACAGCGCTGCTTTTAGATCTTCGATTCTGGCAGCAAGCTAATTTCAAGACTTCAAAGGTAGCGACGCTTGAACAATCTCCTCTGAGCGCAAAAATCTATTTACAGCTGTTTGTTTACTCAGCGTAGCGTACACTTCCAAGCATAGCCTCGAACCTTTCAAGACCACCCGGCCGGCGTACACCACCCACTTGTGAGAAAAGGAAGAGTTTGAATTTAAAAGGAGATTCGAGAGTAAACTTGAATTTGAGATTGCCTTCACTCCAAACACTAATACGCCTATGTGGGACTACAAAGAAGTAAGCTGCCTTCAAGAGCAGAGTCTTTTATAAAAGGGCGTGAGCTAGAGGACAAGTTTACTCCCTTTATACTCCTTTATGCTTGGAATGTTGAGTTAACCAGCATTAACTGAATAAACCATCTTCTACATCGTCGCCATGGCGTTATTTTAACAACCGTATCCAAATCAGGGAACGTGGTCCTCAGCGCCTACTCTACCATGATGCTGTATGTCAGCGCGTGCGTGGATGTTCGTGCTAGCCTGTGTAGGGAAGGAAGGGAAGGGAAAACTTTATTTACACTAATGGTTTTTCCTGCGGTTTGGGGGCATCTTCAGAGACGTCTTGGTTCTACCCCCAGGAGCCTTCTCTGTCGAAGTCGTCATTCATGGCATTCATAGCTATTCATGGTCATTCATAGCTATTCATGGCAGCCGTAGTTGTCATCCAAGGTACTTGCGACATCGGATCTATACTTCTGGAAGTCTCTATGAGTGCGGCTCATTGTACAAGTCGGCACAAAGGTGGCTTCAAGGCAGCCTCGCCCATCTTCAATTGTTCTTCAGCATTTTTATCCCACCTAATATGTTAAGGCGGAACCCCCTACCGAATTAGTTGCCGTAAGCAAAAGTACACGGCCCTAACACACAGGTGCGTGTCAGGAGCAGCTGCAATACGACGTTCTTAAGTTTGGTATTCATAAGCTTCATGCGTGGCTGACAAAGAGAACACCAGTTTTTGATGTGGCGCCTCAACCCAAATGGGGCTGTGGTTGACGCGTCAAACCCAAAACGTAAAGTCTACTAGAAACCTCCAGTTAATATTACCGGAAGAAAAAGTGCGTAAGACCAAATCGACAGAACAATTAGCGTGCTGTGACGACGCATATACTTTTTTTTTTTGCGCGCGAGATCATCTGTGGTCAAAAAGCCGCATAGCACAAGCTGTCTTCGTGTACTAAAGTTGAGGTGAAAGAGCGTTTTCCCAAGCATTTAACATATGATGACCCGCGGGTGCAAGACCAGGCGAAAGACTGTGCACATTGTAGCGGCCATGGCCACCCGGCGGCATTAAGGATCGAACTTCGCACATCCCGTATGAGAAGCGGATGCTGAAATCACTAAGCCAAAGTTGCGGTTGATGTGCTGAAAAAGATCAGAAACATAAAACGTTAGTAGAATTTTAGAGCCATTCGTATGCCTGCTTTAACTGGTGCGACCAAAATTAACATCAGTGAGTGAAGGCCCTGCCACCACTTTCAGCTCAGTCGTACACAAAATATGGTCCATGCGTAGGAGTCGAGCGCGTGGGCTCGAATAATTGCCGATGCGCGCGTGCGTATCATTTGTGTCATCGTTTGCAATAATACTCTGTATATGCGACTGGGTTACTCTCTCGTGGTTCGCGCTAGGCTGTTCTGGTGACAGTGCTAATCTACGCCTTGGGTCTATATTGCACGCATCGAGGCTGATGTCATCAGAAGGAAAAGCAATGCCACCAGTCTATTCTTGTGTCCTCCTTGTGCACTTACTGAGAATACAATCTTTCAGGACTGGTGCAAACGCAAATGGTAACTCTTACGCATGACCAGCATGCAAATGTTTAAGGTGTGGACGGTTACGCTGCACTGGTTAGGCAGCCATACAAAGTAGAAAGCCAAAAGATAACATGACGACAAATATCGCCCAAGAATATTTCCAACAACCTGTAGCTGCCGTTTCGTGGTCACAAAGAGCGTCCCCTGTTGAAAAGAACCTGAGAAAAATCTTGCTTTTCTATTTTCAATGTGTTTGACTGAGCTGTGAATGAACAGAACAAAAATTATTTCAAAGCTGCTACCACTTGATTTGGCTTTCAACTTTGGCTGCGTACACCAGAACGCCTATTCCAGCCAGCGCGTGGTCATTTATTCTAATCAGAAGTTCAGGAAAGGGTGTGGATGGCGTTTATAGGAGTGGAGAGATAAGCACAACATAATTATCGCCTATCTTCTCTAGGCGTTCCACACTTAATAAGCGTGCTGAATGAGTAAGATATTCACCCTGTATAAACTCAAGCACGCCTATGAGATTCCCCTGGCGCACGTTATAACACCACTGTGTCCTCTTCACATTGAAATCAATTACCTAAAGCGCGCGCCGGCAAAGCAGCCTGTGTGTTCATCTGAACACAAAGGTTTTTCTTGCAATCTGGTGGTATTCGCCTCAGTGGAAGTTTTTTTTTTTTATTATTGAGAAAGATATACGAAGGCGGAGGAGTATAATAAAAAAAAAGGTACCTGTTTTCTACCTTGCACGGGGGGAAAGAGAACAGAGTATACAAAGGTGGAGGAAAGAAAACTGGGTATAAAATAAAGTGAGGACTATGCGTACTGCGAAGTCGTAGCCAATCTCAATGGCACGGCACTATGCAGGAACAGAGCCGTTCGTAATAGGCTTTCACAGCACACCCGAGGTTGCACGACGAACCATGCAAAATGATGGAGACTTTAAAGGATCTATCACGGCTGTAGTTTTAGAGCACCCTACGTGTTCTTTAATAGAGCCTCCAATTTTAGTGTTCTGCCCACACCGCGCACTAAACGTCCGGGCCGTGGAAAAATCGAATACTTCAATTGCAAACAAGGAAGGATGGGGCTTCGGGAATGGGTGCGCTGTTTGCTCGGCATTGAGCCAGCAGGTCGCTTGCTCGATACAGCTGGCTGCACTGTGACAATAGCGTGTTGTTCAAACATCTGTCTACCAGTCCCAAAGCTCCGGCAGAAGACCGAATTTTAGCGAACTTTTTTAGTGATCAATAAATGTTGCCCTCATCTCAGTGCGGAAATTGACTCTCGAACCTGTTTCGCTCGGAATGCCTTGATCACGTTTGTCACGGAAACCTTACTCCGCCACTCAGAACTTTCCTGCCGTGTTAATCTCCCCAAATGAAACTGAACTCTCATTGAAAAACAGGTTTTCAAGATCTGGCTTACTTTATAATCTTATGAACGTGCCTTGATTTGTGGGCAATTTTTCGTGCAATCTAGATTCGAAGGTTTTTGAACACCACACTGGTATTTGGTTTGCGTGAACAACTTGCAGCTTGTGTGTGGTCGTACAGTTTTCCTGTCAAACGTCATCTGCGGAACTGAGTACGGGATGGCTATGAAATGTTTAATGCTGTGGCGATTCCTTGAGAAAAAATGCCCTGGATGAGACATATTGACTGCAGTACAAGAATACATTTCGAGAGAAATGCTTAAGAAAGTTTTACTCTGTTTTTTGTAGAGCAGGAACCCGGAGATGAATACTGTCCCAATTCTTGGGATTTTACAAACGGAAATATCTCAAGACTAACGCTAACTTCCTCGCTCCTCATTCTGTAACTTTGCTGAATAACAGAGGCTCTAAGATTAGTTTGGTTTGGTTTATTGGGGTTTAACGTCCCAAAGCAACTTAGGCTATGAGGGACGCCGTAGCGAAGGTCTCCGGAAATTTCGACCACCTGGGGTTCTTTAACGTGCACTGACATCGCACAGTACACGGGCCTCTAGAATTTCGCCTCCATCGAAATTCGGCCGCCGCGGCCGGGATCGAACCCGCGTCTTTCGGGCCAGCAGTCGAGCGCCGTAACCACTCAGCCACCGCGGCGGGGCAGAGGCTCTAAGAGAACGGTGAATATAAGTTAAACAAAAAGCAAGTTCTGTCAGCGGCATCGCTTCGATTTTATATTTTTCTGGGATCCCTTTCAGCACACGCCGTCCCCAATGTCTCAATAAGAGAATCAAGGGTACTTAGCAGAGCCCAATGCAGAGGCTATTTATAACTGTATAACAGGAAGGGAACTAGAAACATTGAACATATCTGTGAACAGCCTATGCTGTTTCACGCTCTATAGGCATTTCAGGCTGCAATTTCTTCATTCGCGGAGAATGTCTGCTCGCTTCTGTAGGATGTCATCGCGAATAGTTATTTCAGTTAGGATTGTTGTATTGTGTTGTATTCGCTATATCGTTAAGTGGCTAGTATCGCTAAGTAGTAGAGAGAGAGAGGGAAAGGCAGGGATGTTAACCAGAAAGGATTCCGGTTGGCTACCCTGCACAGGGGAAGGGAATGAGAGGAATTAAAGAGGAAAGAGAGAAGTAACGGGAAATAATCACAGTCTGTCAATTAAGGCAGTCGCTCTCAAAAAGCGAAAGAGTGCCTTGTAAGCCTTGATGGCAGTTGACTGTTGTGGCCACGAACCGAGGATCTTGGCCTCTGTGAAAGGGCGAGGGTCCAGGCGGTCCAAAGCACATCGCAGCTTATGTCTTTCGGCGCAAAGTAGTAAGTGACCTTTTAAACTTAGTACCGGACTCGTGACATTGGAAAGACAGATTCTGCTAGAATGACTCATCCGAACCTCTCTTATTCTCTTTTATTTCTAGTTCTGTCACAGTCTGAACCTCTCTTATTCTCTTTTATTTCTAGTTCTGTCACAGCCTCGAAAGAAATTCGAAAACCTAGTTATCTCTCTTATCTCCTGTGCTGCCGGAGTACGACTCCCATTGAGTGTTTTAATGACACAGCGTCTCTTGAAGAAGTAACATGGTTGCTGTAAGAGTGGCGGGAGGACCTAAGCAGCGCAGGTAATTTGCCCAGTATTGGCAATGACTGGTATTACTCTCATCCTCTATACGACCAGTCTTTGCAAATACATTTTCAATATTCGGCCCATGAGAAAAAATCTCGCGTAAGAAACAATGGTTTGATCATTATCACAGCCTTTAGAAACAGTCGCGCAGTTGACTGGTTGGTTGAAAGTGGAAGCAATAGCGTCCTTCTCAGCTGCACGACATAATGGAGCTAGAGCGCTTTGAGCGGTTGAGGTTACCAGTGCGGCTATCTAAGTAGCGCAGGTCGCCTTCCTGTGGCTCCGAAGTTTTGCACGTCAGCACAAGACAGAAACTCCGACGCCACATCTACACAGTGTCGTACACTTAACAGGCGTGTCATTGAAAGCGTGACAGGGAGCTTAAGTACTTCCGCTGTGCCGCGAGTAGTAATTGGTAGGTAATGGCTTGACACTTGAAATTATTCGGCGCCAATATGCAGGCTTTCAAGAAAGCAGCAGTGCGTGAGATTGGTTCAGAAATCTGCAGGTCATTTAACGTATCACCGCAATAGTCGTTTATCACAGAGGTGCCTATGAAATGACCGTGACGAACTAGTGCACCGGTTGAGCTGTAAGACGAAGAAATAGTTCGTTATAATACGGTTTCTTGTAAACAAAAAATAGTGCATATAATAAACCTTCTCTAAAAACTGGATAATAAATTTCAAGAAACATCAACTCCATCCGTAGGCGAATAAGGGCAATAACTAGAAGCAGGTCGCACATTATAGAGGAATGTAGCCAACTACAGTCGCACAGTGCGAAATCTCGCGCAAAGAAAAAGTCGATATTTCTTCTTAGCAATCTAGTGCCATTAAGCATCTCCCAATTCACTAAAATTGCGCTGAAAATGCAGATCAGCAGCTAAAGCACATGTTACGACCAAGTTTCGCTGCATCGGACAGTTGGGTGCTCATCCTAAAATAAAGACAACAGTTCCAGAAAGCAAAGCGACGACGTCGAAAGAACATGCGAACATAACGATGAGGCTGATAAAGAGCCCCATGGAGCAAGTGAGCGCTAATGTTTCAGCTCCGCCGGAAAACGTTCTGTGCTTCTATTCTTCGTGTTATTTGTAAAGAGATGTGCTGTCCGGAAAGAAATCCTAGTATCAAGACAAAGTAAAGTAGCAGAATGAAGAACAATGAACGTCCAACTAGGCGCGAAACAGTGATCTGTCGTTCATTATAGGGCCAGCTGTGGAAAACCGTTACTAATTGCACAAAGGAGCTTCAGGGGTTCATTGGAGAGTGAGGCTTTCTGCCTGGCTGAGGAATGTTGTCCATAGTCGCACAAAAGTGGAAGGCTTGCAATTACGGCCCCGCTCTCAGGGTGCCTTTAACTGCCGTCGTCTTTCTTGTGGGCGCCATAAGAGCGAGCAAGTAGCCGGTATTATACCCTCAGGAATTTCCGATCGAAAGCGGCCCATAATTTGTCGGAACAAATTGGATACATCAGGAGCAAGGCATATTAACTAGTGGGCTTTGAAACCGGCCACCGGACTGCAGGGTAGCTATCGCCTCTGACGTGATAATAGTAATGTTCCAGATTTTCTCCAACGTGCAGTGATAAAGGAACCATGCAGTGGTGAATATTGCGCCAATCGAATGATGCGAAGATGAGCGTTTTCTTTGCTGAATTTTATGGGATATGTTCTAATAAAAAGCAACACATCAAATACATGGGATGAGGATGATGATTATGAGCAAGTGGATTGCGCTTAGGAGTGAAATATTTTCCACACACTAATACTCTTATGGTGGCTATGAATGCGCTGTTACGGAGGGATCGGGAGTAATTGCGAATCTCTGAAGCTATTTCATTTTGTAAATCATTTCGGGTTTTCGTATTTTCTGTGCTAAAGTCAAGACAACTACGATCAGGAATGAGTGTGGCTGGTGGGGCTTGTTGGTAACTCCACTACACTAAGGAATACAACACAGCCTAACTTAGTGATAAAGAACTAGTCGAAGTCTGAGGTGGTGTCTCGTCTTTTCTTTGTCGTTGTCTTAAGTAGCGCTGTGCTCAATCATAAGTGGCCCGAAATATTTAATCACTGCACTCTCCTCTGGTTATAGAAATGCGCTCAGCTAAATACGAAAGCGTCAATATGTAGTGGAGAACCCCACAACCACCCGTGAATGGACGAGAGCTTTGTGAGTATACTGAAGTGAAAGGTAATATTGAAACCTATGTGTTTGATGCTGTGCCTGATGCCGGCTTGCTAAACAAATACAGTAATTCGCGCCGTGACCAAACAAGCATCGTTCAAAAGCACTGCCGACGACTACGACTTCGCTCTCCTATTTTTTTTTTTTATGTAGTTCACAAAGGATGCTCCTAAAACAAAACTGCCTCTTGACTACATCCCGCGCAGTGCAACCAGAGATTGTTTTCATTCGAAGAACAACAAACCTCTATTTATCTTACCTAAAACATTGGGCCGCCGCGGTGGCTCAGTGGTTACGGCGCTCGGCTGCTGACCCAAAACACGCGGGTTCGATCCGGGCCCGGCGGTCCACTTTCTATGGGGGTGAAATTCTCGAGGCTTGTGTAGTGTGCGATGGCAGTGTAAGCTAAAAACCTACAGGTGGTTTGAATTTCCGGAGTCATTTATTACGGCTTCCCTCATAACCTGAGTCGCTTTGAGAGGTTAAAACCCGCTAAAATAAAAAAAAAACGTAACACATTACATGGAACGTGCAATGGAACTATAAATTCTCTAAGAACAAAATAACCACTAAAGGTATCAAAAATAGCTTGCCCACTAATTGCAGGGTCCTTTGTTTAACACGTTGTGAAAACTTTTAAACGCACGAAGGTCTGCTTCAATTCTGGACCTCATCATCTTTCTAAAAATGAAATCCTTTCTATCAATTATCTTAAGATGCGCTCGTGTAATCCATGGCTTACGACCACATTTCACATTTTTGCCTTTTTTTTATGTACTCGTGGCACTTCCCATTTTCTACGTTTTCCTCCTCAATCTACACCCTCTCAATGTAGACGTCCTTGTTTAAAGAATGACTGAAATTATTTTCCATTTCTTCGAATACCTGCAGAACCGCCAGTGAACTGTGTTATATTCTTCAAATCTTACTTTTGAATTCTTTCTTCTTCAATTTTACCGGCTACGTTAACAGTTTTATTTTGTCTGGTGTCAATACCGAATGAAAATACCAGCTGTATTATATCCCGTTTTCTCCATCTCAAGATGCCCACCCACAGAAGTGGCGCTGTTGTACTCAGTTTTGTTTTGTATGTGGAGCATGTTTTGTATATAGAGCACATCTCATAGCTTCTTGTCAACGGCTGAAAACATTGTCATGTGCCAGTGGACCTGTGCAGTCAATATGCACAGGGCACTATGCTGCTTTTTTACAGAAAAAAGAAAATATCTTTTAGCCTACACTGCATGCAGGTAATCCGGGGAGAGAAAAGCTACCGACTTGGTTCCAGCGTACGCCAGAGTAGGAGAACGCCTTCTATCTGTTCTCGTAAGGCACGTCTCACTGCTCCGTTCTTATACGAGGTCTGTTAGAAAAGTATCCGACCTTTGGCTGTAGAAAAAAAACTTGCATAACTGGAGCGTTCCAAACCTAGTCACCTTCAAAGTAGTCTACTTGGGACTCCATAGACTTCTTCCAGCGGTGCTGCCATTTTGGGAAGTATTCCGAAAAGGCCCCTTTCGGAATGGAGTTTAGCTCAGCTGTCGCTGCAGCCCTAATGTTCTTCCTTGTCTGAAATCGCGCTCCTTTCAATGGCCTTTTGATTTTGGCAACCAGCCAGAAATCGCAGGGGTCATGTCAGGAGAGTAAGGAGTCTGTTGAACTACAGGAGTCTGGTTTTTCGCCAAAAAAGACTGAATCAAGTGCGAGGCATGTGCAAGAGCATTGTCGTGATGGATGCGCCACTTTCCTGTTGACCTCAACTCCGGGTTCTTGCGCCGCACAGCATCACGTAGGCAACAAAGGACATCCCTGTAGCACTCTTTGGTCATTGTTTGACCCTGTGGAGTGCGCACTCGTGGTCTGCCACACAGAGGGTGTCAAAGAAAGCCGTCAGCATCACTTTCACATTGCTGCGCACTTGGCGGGCCTTCTGAAGTCTTGGTGACGTGGAATGCTTCCACTGTGACGACTGGGATCTGGTTTACGGGTCGTACCTGTACACCCAAGACTCGTCACCAGTGATTATGATGTTTATGAAGTCGGGGTCACTGTTCGCGGAATCCAGCATGTCCTGTGAGACTTCAACACGAAGCTGTTTTTGCTCCACCGTGAGCAGCTTCGGCACGAATTTCGCCGCAACTCTCTCCATGGCCAAATCTTCGGTGATAATGGAATGTGCGGAAAAATTGCTCATGTCCACCTCTTCCTCAATTTCTCGGATAGTCACGCGATAGTCCCGCATCACCACAGCGTTCAGTTCGGCAATGACCTGGTCATTTCGGCATGTTGATGGCCGATTGGAGCGTGGCTCGCTCCCACCGATGTGCGGCCATCTTTAAATCAATTGTACCACTGCTTAATCTGTGTGCTGCTCATAGCATCGTCAACGAAAGCCGTCTGATTATTCCGAATGGTTTCCACTTGGCTGTCGCCCAGTTTATGGCAAAATTTGATGCAGTAGCGCTGCTCCTGTCACTCCGCCATTTTCCTTGCAATAAAAAACCGACGAGAGCAATGCGCACCGAATCACTCAAATGCTGCGTCCCAGCGACTGACGCTATCGGCAGGCGGGAAAAAATTCGTGCATGCGCACGAAGGTTCAAGGTCACGTGATGCAAGCGCGCTTGTTTCATATCCATCAGATGTTCGCAAAAAAAAATAAAGTCGGATACTTTTCTAACAGACCTCGTATAGCAGCGATTCGGTGCGCACTACTGTCGTTAGATTCAAGAGGCTAAAGAAAGATGCCCCAAGGGCAAATAACATGAAGCGGAGCTACAGACAGCAGCCGCTGGTGATAAGGTTTCATCTGAACCAAGTGCTTAAACTCGGTACAGTTCGTTCGCGATTAGCGGGCTCGGACTGCGGGTGCAATCTGGCATGTCGTCACTGATGCCGCGGTCAACCGTTTAAGGACTGAATAGTCGTCCGAGAAATTTTTCAGAAAGGCCGTGGAAACAGATTTCCAATCCTACACTGAGTCTCCTGGTGTGTAACTAATATATCTGCGTCCAAGATTGTGCATCTGTGTCCTTGTGCTGAGGGCGGGATGTTCAATGTCCTACCAATCGCGGCGCTTCTTCAGCATGCTGTTGAATTGTCGAGGTCAAGGCCAGTTTCGCTGTTGAAATAGGAGTCTACTAGCAGCTCAGAGTAAAGCCGTGTTGTAACTTGACGAAATGTATTAGCTGCGTCTTCTTCTGGAAGTTCATTTTGTAAACAAGCGCTGCATTTTGAAGCTTTTGGTCCATGTTTTATAGTCAATGTGAACACACATATATATCATGGTAGCTATTATTCGTTTCACCTGTCTGCTAAGACAGTTGTCAGTGAGGGATACACCATTGTGCGTCTGTAGAGGTGGTTTGCATCAGGTGCGTCACCGACTGGATTAGGCGTGCCGTGAGAGCAGTCCTATGATCATTACTTAACATAGGACCATTCGGGCGCCAGGACGCATTTCAATGTTATAGATGAGAAACTGGGCTTCTTCAGTACTTTCTCCTCCAGGAAACGATGAGGCATGAACGTGCTGTCTTTGACAGTATGTCACGACAACTATCAAATGCTTTCTAGACTCTGACGTAGGGCAAGAACCAAGTAAATCCATTCCCACTTGTTTAAAATGAGGTTTCAGACAGCCGACAGACTAACTAAATACTGCAGAGTTCAAAGGTTGAGGCTTGCTGCGCTACAGTGGCTGAAAGGTTTAACAGTATCCTTGGTCAATAGTTCTTGAGCTTATTCCTAAGCCTGCCGAGCGCGCGGCTGACTGCCAAAATCCTTAAGGACGGTTCAAGCAAGCACTCAAGATATATCTGCTGGTCGTAACTGTGATGTAACAACAAGCAGGAATATCGTTGCTGAATTCAAAGCGTCGCTTGTGGAGGACAATACTTTGCGGAGTTAAGTCTGCCGCCCACGAAGATATGCAGGCGCAGCACGCACCTGTAGGCCATCTAAGCACTCGATCAAAGTCGTTTACTCGGGGTACACCCACTTCATCAGTGCCATTTAGAACCCCCTAGCTCGCAAAGTAAACAAAACTTATGCGGTGTCATGCGGATCCCGTTGAACAGGCGCGAGAGATAAACAGACGCCATTTTAGAGCTTCTCTTCTCTGCAAAGGCGACCGTTACGCCGAATAGTTTGAACGTAAGATTCTGTCTGTCCAATGTCCCCGGGCTGGGCGCTATTATTTTTCATTCCTTTTAATGCCCACCCTAATTTCTGTCCATTATCCCGACGAGGTCCTCGAAACCCACAAGCCAGCGTAACGTATGGTGGCGTATTGCGATACAATGGGGCAGCCCGTTGAGCTACGGTCGGAACTCGCTGATGGCCCTGGTTACCGCAAAATATTCCTGCTCACTGCGCAAAATGCTCGCCTCAGATCTCAAAACTTCCCTGCTCACGTAAGCGATAACTGGATCTTCCCCGTCTTGCCGCTGTAGCAGTTCAACGCCAGGAGAATGTTGTGGGCAGCTCTGCAGACGTAGCTATGAGTGTGTTCATCAGAGCGGTTTTGCAAACGGCTGCGGAGCTCGTTCATAGCGCCCTCGGTTCACAAGAAGGCAAGAGGAATTTTTCAAAACTATAATGTGTATTAAAAGCGGAGGCGTGAAAACTAAGCTATGCCGTTGGCATACATACAGGCATGTGGTAATATCATTTTGACCATGGTTATGGGCAAGCTATGTGTTTCCACTGCTAACTATCAAACACTAAGATCAGACTGCCTTTACTGTTGATGTACCTTTAGTACAGCAACAGCACTGGTAGTGACAGTTTTTGGTGGAAAACTTTGCGCGCAGAAAAATCTGCAGGCTGATCATCGTATATACTATGACTGCATCGGTATTATTAAAAAACTTATTTAAAGCAGCCACGCTACATATCGGAGAGAGTAGACAAGACAATAAAGATGTAGTTATCAGTGGCGTATTAACATAACAAAGTATTCATTTTTCCGAAACCCAAATCTTGACTGGAATTACCTTCCGAATGATATGGTTCCCACTGGCGGCAGGTGGTTGTTTTTTCTTCTGTTTTTATTGTTCTCCCATTGCTGAAAAACTGAAAAAAGAAATCCCCCTATTCTTTTTGTTTTCGATGGCTGTTGGTTTCCGCCATGTATGCCACAACAAGCCCCTCTTTCCCATTCTCTTCTGTTCTGAATTGTTCATCGAGGGCCTCGAGTCTGGCTGTCTAGATGTCGTGGGTAGTATAAGAGGGATCCCGCATAGCTTTCGCCCGTACCGTTCGACCACGTCCCTACGTGGCACTCGCGGTAATAGACACTTTTAGTTGGCCGTACGTAACGGGCTTACGTACGCAACGCTCACTACGTTGCGTACGGTACGAATGGCGCGTCCATCACACTTTTAGTTAGCCGTACGTTAGCGTCCTTCCGAGTGGACGTACCAAGCGCATCCTAAAATTCTCCGCTGTGCTTCTCCGCGCCATCTGGCGCAAGAAATGACAACTGATGCTTGAAAAGTTTTTGACATCAGCCAAGCCAAGCCTCTCGCCAATCCTCCTCCGGCCGTTCTCGCTGTTTTGTTTGCTTCAGGTTGTGATTCTCGTGTGCTCCGCGACTACCACAGCAGCTATCGAAATGCCGAGAAGCATTCAATTACTGGTAACGAAGCTGGCTGCATCGCGAGTCTTTTTTTTTGTTCCAAGAAAAACTATGCAAGCAGAAGAAAATGAAATAATTGACTAAAAGCCAGAGAAGTGCTCCGCCAGGTGTCGTTGCTACGAGGTAAACACAGTTAGGCCTACAGCTTGAAAATCGCCAAATTATTTGAAAAACAGGGGCTAGTTATCGCTTATACTTGTGCGTGTGGGCGAGAGTGTGCAAAATAAAAGCGAACCGCTACCATTTGAGCGAGCTATCCCGCCGGTGAATGCAGCGGCGACATGTTTTTATTTCGAAGCGGGCGAGCTGGGCGCCGCCATCTTGTCAACGCAACCCGTAACGTGCCCGTAGCGCACGCACGCAACGACACGATGCGTGCGTACGTACGCAAGCGGCCCAGCGGTACGGAACGTTCTGCGCATGCGCACTCGCGACCCGCAACGTTCCTGCGTACGTAACGCCGTTCCGTACGGCCAACTAAAAGTGTCTAATACAACACGTACTACGTCCGCCGGTAAGGACGAGGGTGGCGCTGGTGAGCACTCTCAAGGATCACTTAGACTACACAAAAATACCCCCGAAAGCAGCAAATTGGACAGTCGTCGGCATAGTTCAGTCGGTAGAGCACTGGACGCAAAATTCTTAGGTCATGGGTTCGGATCCTACTGGAGGCATGTGGTTGTTTTTCTTCTGCTTTTATTAATTCTCCTATTTATGAAAAACTACAAATAAAAAACATCCCCAATGTTTCTTGGTTTGAGTGGCTGTCAGCTTCCGTCATGCGTCTTTAATGAATGTTATATTTGACCCAGGTCTTCGAAGACACAGGGTTTTTGTCCCGAGTGTTGTGAAGGTCAGTTATAGGTGTGGGATGCGCATATTGACAGTTATGCAGTCACACCCACAGACATCACTAAAGGCTAGTGATTAATTCAGGAGGCATCTAGGCCAGCCTCGTTCTAGTTCCTCCCTTTACTAATTAATGCGTTGTGTTTTCGCTTGTATTGAGCGTTAACTGCAGACTGGTTGCAGTTATTCGTAGCCAGAAACAAAAGCATATCGATGCCCTCTGAGTAAGCAATCGGGCTTTAGAGTAGCTAGCCCTTCTACTATTCCATGAATTTTAAGGCGGAAGCCTTTAATGCCTCATCGTTGTAAGCAGGAGCTGTCGACAGAGAATGTCACGCTTTTCAGTTGGTCGAAACGGTCGTCACGTCACAGTGCGCGAATTTCAATCGGGGCCAATTGTACTTTGGCTACTAACCATGCAACCAATTAAAGGGGTCGTATAGTGATGCTCCAAGTAAGTTTGAGTTTAGTTAATTGCTTACTTAACTAATTAGTCTGATTAACCTTTCTAATCCGACCAGATAATTAAATAAAACCAAGTAAGAAATTTGCCGAGCTTGGGAATCGAACCCCGGTCTTCGGAGTGCGAGTCGAGCACGCTTCCACTCCGCCATGCCAGCACGATGGTTTGGAATGAACAAAGGTGCTTCTAGTGAATACGGTGTCTTCGTTCACTCCCATCTTCCTCCCTTCCCGTTACGGTGAGGTTTAGGTGTCCACTGAGATATGAGAGACAGATACATTTCCTTTCTTCAGAAACCAATTTACCGACGAGCAAGGCGTAATTATCCGCGTTTCAGATTCGTCCAAATTGTCGTGACGTCACCGCGCGCGAATTTTGACGGGTGTCCACCGAAATATGTGAGACAGTTACTGCGCAACTTCCTTTCCTCAAATACAATTTTCGACTAGTGTCTACTCAGATATGTGAGACAGTTAATGCGTAATTTCCTTTCCTCAAATACAATTTTCATTTTCTTCATTACGGCCCCTCTTTCTTCTTTCACTCACACTTCCTCCCTTCCTGTACGGTGCGGCTCAGGTGTCCACCGAGATGACAGAGAATTACAGCCCCATTTCCTTTCCTCAAAAAGCGTTGCGTTCAAAGGGCAACGCATCGCGCCGAACGGGTGGTGGCGTTCCTTGGACTCCGTGGCAGCGCTGCAACACGCTGTCGCGTTCCACTTCTAAAGGCGAAGCTTAAGCGTCATTAATTGGCAGTTAATTAATGCACCAACAAAATGTGCAGTGAACAATCGCGTAGCAGAATGCAGCACTCAGGCTTTCGCCTTTCAGCACTTTAGCCGCTAAAGTTCCTCGTAATTATTTGTCAGGTTTATTGACACTCAGAGGTTAAAGAGAGACTATTAGTAGAACAAGTGAGACAAGAAGTGCATCATGGGCGTTTTTCGGCCACCAATCTACTTCCGGGACGAAGCCTTCACTTTGTCCAATCAATGTAAACGCGGCCTCTTACGCCATATGGCGTATGTAATTTGCTACAGCCCTTCACAACGACCCTTGCCTATTAGCTTAGTCGGAACGCTTGGCTTCCCCGCATCCGTAGAACACGAGTACCGGCTATGACGCCATCCTGTTCTGTTCTATTCTTCGGCCGGGTACAATGACGTCAAAGCAGTGCACCAGTCAATTAGGCCTCATTCAGGCACTGCGCATTTGGAGCTTCGTGGAAGAACCGCCGCCTCGGCTTTGCTCCGAAACTCCGAAGAAACTCCAAAGCCTACTTCCATCTCATCAGCTGCGCTTGTCGGGCTTCGATGCAGCTCGCATAGTGCATCTATGCGAAGCTTCCTCATAGGGCTTCGCCTCTCCTTTCCTCTATTGACGTGGTTCTTTGCGTGCGTTTGTGTAGTTAGCTCAATATAGTTATAACAAGCCGCACGATTGGTTAGCGTCTGACCCACGAAGCATTCCTGTAGTGCAAGATTTAAAGATTGCTGTTACTGAATTTAAAAAACAGAGAAATTTGAAGACCGCTAGATTGCTTTTACTGGGGCCGATAAGGTTGGACCCAACCAAGGGCGTCCGCAGAATTTTTTGCAGGGGGGGGCCCCGTTGGTGCCCCGGGGGGGGGGGGGGGGGGGGGGGGTATGTTCGTAGCAGAAAGGCGCTATTTGCGGAGTAAATTTATTTATTTATATATAAATAAAAATTAAACAAAATGCACACATGAAAGAAAAATTACAAACAGCAAATTAAAGCGCGGCTAGGAGAGGTACATTGGAGTTTATCAACGAAGAAACAACTAAAATTAATAAAACTGCAAAAAGATGCTATATCACTTCGTGGAGAAGAGTGCTCAGTCTTGCTGCATACGGGTTCTCGACTCACCCGGATTGATGACCAGCACACAGCACAATATGTTCACAAACACGCAACTACAGTCACTCAGTCAGTCTTCCTTGAACAGCAACTGTAGGCGCCTCGGATTTTTCTGGGCGAATTGCGTAATTACACGTGTGATAAATTCACTTCTGTGCTTCATTACACGCTCTCGGTGCACACTCATCATACACATTGATTGGAAAAACTGTTGAACGCGTACGTTGAAAACAAAAGATGACTATATATACAACGAAAACTTATTTACAAGATAAATGCACGCTCGCAACTTCATACACCTCGCTCCATCTTGCTTGCGCATCCGCACAGTCGAGCAACCGCACACACACTGCTCTCCGCTCGTCGTTTTCTCGTCCGCTGTCTTGGTTGTTCTCAGCTTCGCTGACAACCGGCCACTAAAAACACCCAAGCACAAACACAGAGGCGCGCACACGTGCAAGGGCTTACTTGCCGCAGTATCCCCGAATGCGTACTTTGGGGGTGAAAGGAACGCCGCGCAACTTCCGAGGGGAAGGGACACTCGCCACTCCAGTCGGAAAATTTGTTTTTGTGTTTTTATGGGGTTCAGAGCCCCAAAACGACTCAGGCTATGAGGGATGGAGTAGTACAGAGTTCCGGGTAATGTCGACCACCTGGGTCTCTTTACCATGCACTGACACGCACAGTACATATGGGCGCTGTTGTGATTTGAGGCCCAGCCAGAGGTGACAGGCGAGCCAGGCAGGCGCCATCGGGCTGCGTTGACCAAAGGCGCTGGTTTTCGCAGAAGACGCAAAGAACGCTGGTGTGGGGGCGCCTCGGGAGACTGCGTCGCCGTGAACAAAAGCAGCTAATCCCCTTTGCCGAAGATTCTGAAAGCGGCGCTTCTACCGAACTGCGCTACCCGTGGATCGGAGGAGACAGCGAGCGGCGGCGGCGCCAACTCATCGCCCGCTTGCCCCTGAGCAGCCCGACAAAGCGGGGGTGGACACGGCTGATTTTACCTTCCCTCCTTAAGAATTCATCGGTGACCGGCGTAACGATAGGCGAAAACAAGATGCCCCGTGCACTGTCTGCCTCCGTGTCGCTATCTCTCTAGAGATCAAAGAAACAGACACCCATCTCAAGGCGGCTCGAAACACATGCTCGCCGGTGCCGCTGTATGTCTGGAACAGGTCGCCCTTCAGTAGAGCTAACGATGGCGTGGTTTGAAAACGGCGGAACGACGCACGCCCGGACGCGGCATTTCGCAGATCTGACCATGCGGGGCTGCTTTTACCCTTTTGACTGAGCGCACCACCGCCCCTGGCGTGCGTCCATCACTCACGGTTCGAGTGAGTGATTTTCCAGGGGGGTGCAGCCGCCCCCCCTTGCCCCCCCCTCCAGACGCCCATGGACCCAACTGAGAGTTATTTGACGCCCTTTTCATCGAACGATAAAAAGCGCTCTTTGTTAATGGCATGGTAGCTTATTTGAAGTAGTTTCGAGAAAAGTGCGTATTATTGCAGTCACCTGGGCCATAAGGCTACACACTGCCGAGAAGACAATGGGAAACTCATTGTAGCATTCAATAGGCATACGGAAAGCAGAGTGACAGCTTCGAACTTCAGATCTACTGTAACTCTTTAGGGAAGATTGTGAAGAACTTCCGCGGTTCCTTCATGTTTGGTAAGCTCTGAAGCCCAAATTCTGCTGTGCTTTGGCCTTTCGCTAGTAAACGACTCATGTCTTGCGAGTACGGAACGCCAATAGGAGACGCCTTACGCATAATGCGAGGATTTATTCCTGAGGAGAAACTAAGGAAGAGATGGGAGAGGGGAAGAGATGGATCACTGAACACCTTTTTGAGAAAATGCAGTAACGGACTAGTGGGCCTGGAGATCTTGCGGAAGTTGAACCACCGCTCTTATGATGCCATGAATTAGACCTATCAATCAATTTAGAAACGGAAGTCATTGTGCCCATCCAGCCCCCAACAAGTGTACTATGTCAGCTATCAGCAGTGCTCACGGAGTCCCAAAGCTATCATTAGCGTGTCCTTGCCTCCACTGACGCCGGCGTCTGTTAACATTCGATGGGTAAATATGTAGCCGTAAAATCAAAAACCAAGTACCTCCTAATAATATGATGCTTATAACCATCGCCTCCCTACACGCGTCATTTTCTTGAATACGTGCATTGGCATTCATGTACCTCGGGCTTAGTGCAGACACTTTGTGCTTTAACGCATGCTGAGTGCGTCCTTGTGTGAGCGGTCGCCTACGCTTGTTTGCGTGCAGCAATCCGTAAAATTGGAAATTACCCATTGGAAGTTTTTGTCTATTGGGCAGGAAAAAACATGGGCTGTCAGCCTTTTCCAAAGTTCTGAAAATTTACCTGGGGCAAAAGATAGGTGGGGTGTATTACAGACTTAGCCAAAGCATTTTTAAGATTTGTGTTAGAAATGTTTTTTCAGTATCTGAACTTCCAAGTTTAATCAGAGAACGGACAAATAATAAATTACATCTGTATTCCTAATGAGTTTGGTCTCTTCTGCGATTGTGGATAAACAAATACGTTTTTGCAGCTTTACCTTACTGGCCAATCTGAATGCTTTGATACTGCATGCTACCGTTTACCTTTTGAACAGATTTAATGTGATGCTCATCTGCGTAGTATCCTTAACCAATCCTTATTAATTGCCTATCTAAATCAGCTTATATATATATATATATGCAATGATACCATTTATGTACCCCATAGTGATGACCCTAGAGTGTTGTTTAGCTCCGGTAATGAGACCGACTTGTTTAGGATTGCTATTCGCATGTTATCAAAGCAACGGAAGTTACAAGTAAAAAGCCAAAAATAAATGCAAACAAAAGAATGAAATTATATTCGCTCCTGAAAAGAATGTTCGGCTTTTAGTCAAGTGTAAAAATTAGGCCCTCGCTCTTTTCTAATTACGAATATTCTATTCTATTGCCAGAACACACGAGACAGATACGTAGAATAAATAGCTAAAATTCTCTCCCCGCTGTTGTTTGGCTGTTTAGAACCCGGTACCTATTCCCTATAACCGCTAGCCTGCACTTTTAGAATGTGCTTTTCCGCTCAACTCCCAATTTTTGTACCTGGTAGAGCTTTTTCTGCAGCCCAAGTACTGATTTCAACTCTGAGCGATTAGCTCTGGCGCCCCATGGGATTTTTAACAATATAAAGCAGGTTTTGAGGCGACAATTTCTGTATGACTTTGGTTGCAATAAATAGAAAATCTAGTAAGGCAACTAGTTTCGTGTCAATCAACCTGAAAAGCAACAAGATGTCCCTTTCGTACTGATGCTTTTAGTGGCTGATCCGGGGCTCCGCCAAATCACACACCTAGAGTAATGTTGCTTCCGCAACAAAAATTGGCTGTGGTTTATCTCTTGTTAAACCTGGTAGAGTAGCGCTACGTTTAGGTTTCGCTTGAAAGTAAGACACGCGGTAACTGCTTTATTGTTGAGATATATATATATATATATATATATATATATATATATATATATATATATATATATATATATATATATATATATATCCTGCTGTGGGTTTGCCCGGCGCTGAAGCCTACAAGAATTCGGCACCTGGCGGCAGCGGGTCTTTCGCCCGATAACAGTGCTTCATACACCGCTTGGACACAAGGACCTCATCATCGTTCACTGCTCGGTTTCATTAGATCAGCGAACCTTTACTCATTTATTTAGGCATCCTCATTTATCATTACATGCCGTTTTATGCCCTGAGGCAATAAACATCGCATTAAATATATATATATATATATATATATATATATATATATATATATATATATTCACCAGAAAATGAAAAACATAACAAGATTTAATTCACGATGTTTCGGCTGGAGGACCAGCTCACTCGAAAAAGGCTGGTCCTCCAGCCGAAACGCCGTGAAATAAATATTGTTATGTGTTTCAATTTCTGGTTACTTTATCTTATATTAATCAATCAGCTGCCAAGAAATATATATATATACACCCGCCGTCGCATCTATGATGATATTCCGCGCATGCGCACAACTGATGAGGCGGGCGGCTAGAATTTCGTTGGAGGCTAAATTCTAGAGTCGCGTGTACTGTGCGATTTGAGTGCACGTTAAAGAACCCCACGTCGTCGAATTTTCCGGGGCCCTTCTCAACGGTGTTCCTCATACCTGTGTCGCTTTGGGACATTAGACCCTCATAAACCATAAACCATTTCTTTGATCCCACTGTTTATCTCTTCCTCTTATGGCGCGTTTCGGGTGTCCATAAAGTATGTGAGACAGTTCCCGCGTATTCCCTTTCATGAAAAACCAATCTTCAATTTTGCGCAGGAACGCCATCGGCCATTCGGCGCCACGCCTTGCCCGTGGTGCCACGGCTCAGCGCGTAGCCACGCTGCCCTCGTGACGCGGCTAGCGTAGTGTAGCTTTCGCTACAAAAATAACAATGGCTACGTGCCTCACAGAAAAGCCTGAACGGTCATGCGTCGTTCACGCAATTCAGAAAAAAAAAACATTTCTTTCCATTTTGGGTAGCTGTTGAGCACAGATTTTGTTTCCCGAATACTAACTTTCTGACAGAGATCGGTGGAGTAGATCAAAAATCAAGCGACCAAACAGAGCGCAATTCATTTGCAACAGAGTGCTTCCTTACTTGTTAAGCACACGCTTACAATGAGCCACTAAGTACAATCCTTTTCTGTTAACTTGTGATATTTCGGTATTCGTCCACATCGCTGTAGATGTAGGAGGAAAAGCTGTACAAAGCTCACGCTAAACAAGATATGCTGCCGTACTTGCTCATGATGTTCAAAAATTGCAAGGCTAGTGTCTGGCCGAACAGTGGTGACCTCAACCAGCTGGTACATGTTTGATCAAAAAATCAAACAAAGAGAAGAGCCACAGGAGAGCCACACACCTGGAGAATGAAGTGCAACCGCACTTTAATGAAGTGTTACACCCCCCATCATAATTAGGAAGTAATGCGAAGAGCAAGCGTCACCAACGCAGTAAAAGGTGTGTGTGTATGTAGATGACGGAAAGGGGGGGGGGGGGCATAGAAAGAAGCAGGAAGACCAACAGCAGTCATGTAAAAAAATTAAATTCTTTTTTCATCATACAAAGTGATGAGGCTCTGAAGTAATCACTACCATGCAGTCTATTGTATCAGAATTCTTAAAGTACACCTTTTTCCTTGCCCCTACTTCTACAGAGCATACAGGCGTACCTGATCAATGCGTGAATGGGGATCAATTGTGCTCTGTTAGTAAAATCCACGGAATCGTACATTTCTTGCGGCCTACTGTTGATATCCCACCCTTTTTGGATCATGTAAACCGCTTCGCATGTCAGAGCGATTTTGTAGGCGACGCGTGCGGCATATTATGCGAAAAGCTTGTCATGCTGCGTCGTCCACGCTTCATTCCATGGAATGCCTTCAATATATGCGAGCACAAGCTGAAAATCCTGCACTAACGTCCAAAAACGATGCCCTCCCGGTGCCGGAAGATCACTTTCAGGGCGAAAGCACTACTTAATGAAGTGCCATCGGCTCATCGAGTTTGTGTGAAGCCTGACCTTGAAGGCGTCCTTGCAAAAACCTAGCATTTTCACAGCCAGTGCGTAAATAAAATACATATTAACGCGACTCGGTTTCGAATCCGCGGCCCGAACCGATCCGCTTCGCTGGCTACTGCACGAGGGCACTATGCGTTCGCCGCAGCCGATCGCGCCTCGGGTTAAACTGCCACACACTCTCACGCTGTGCATTGGCCGTCGTCGTCTTCATCAACTTCCACCTTCGCCGTGAGCATATCAGATAACTTTAACGTCAATCAGATCTTAACCGGTGTCTAGCGTCGTCACCAGACGTCCCAATGAGCCATCAAAACAAAACCATGAGCCACCCAAACTTAACACAGGCTCTCGCACGTCTGTTCGGCTTACCTACATTAAATCCCTACCCCTATTAAATTTTTTGCGCTATCGTGTGTACATAAGACATGCCTTCAACTTTCTTCCTTTAAACTCTGCAGCGTAAACATGCTCCTCTTCTTCGTTGCCTGTGTTCTTAAGCCACGGTTCACCAATTTCAATCGAAAGGGCTCTAGGGAAACCTGCGGCTTCCAAACAATGGAATAGCACGTCAAAGCTGCTTTGGATTTTGTAATGGCCGTTTTTCTTTTGTAATTGTAATGGAGTTCATAGCAACCACAATTTACAGAACTTTTGAGTTCTGAGACCGTTAAGGCACACTGCTTTCTTAGTTCTAGATAAAAAGCTCTAACTCTGATGCCCTCTTATTTCCCTGTCGTCTGCCCTCGTGATCATATCCTATCCTCTTACCTTTCCTCAGGGCACGTTGGCATTTCATATAATGACCCCTCAGGCTGACCACTCTGCCTTTCCACGAAATGAATATGTCTCCCTCTAACACAACCACACAACTCAAAAAGAAACGGTCTTGTCCTTTTTTTCTTCGTAACCTCACATAGGAAAACAGTGGACAGCAAAATGACTCAAGACAACCATTGTCGGTAAAAGCACAACGAGCTTTGACTCCACCAAAGCAATGCAGTTACGACCTGAATACACCAGCCTCCAGGAAAATGTGATCGTGCGCTTGAAGGTTTCCTTATAATACCATACGATCGTGAGTCTACTGCATCTCCGCTACTGATCCCTGCGAAGTTTTCTAAAAGCACATCTTTTCAGCGCCAACATAAAGGGGTAATGAAAGCTGCCCAGATCTGAGCACTAGGCTGGCTGATGCTTCGTATGGCTATGGGAACTTCAGAATCTTTTCACTGCACTTCGCGCTTTCTTTCTTTTAGTAGATTTTTTTTAATGCGATAGCTTCAGAAGCACCCGGGAGCAAAACTATGTCGTCGGTCATGACTGTCACCCATTGGCTGCAGAACGTTGATGTCACCAGACCACAGCAATACCTTGGCTGGACGGAAGTGGTTTCACCAAATTGCAGCTTATACACTAGCTGCAGAGAGGGTACATGAGCACACGGGAGCTTTTCATTGGCTGCAGGGAAGTAAGCTACTTTACCTTATAGGAGTGGCGTAACTTGCGGAAAAGGCAGCACAAGCTACTAACCTATCCAATTGCGCACAAATATTGGAATTGTATCCCTGTGAATTTTTTTTTGTTAACTGCAACACATTTTTATTTACCGTGTGTTCTGCGCCGCTTTGCTTAGTCTGATTCGCTCAGGCTCATGCCTTGCTCTGTTTAATATTTAATTGTATTGTGGTTTCGTTGTCCTTACTTAAACATTCAGGCCCATTGTTTTCTCTTCACGACCTGCGGGCTGGATTTCGCTGTTTTTCGCGCACGACAGCCATCGCGTAAATCCCATTTCCCTTTCTTTTCTCAATCTGTACTTTTAATGCTCTGTTTATTCCCTGGCTAGTCACGGGTCATGCACATTCCATCCGTATTTGCTGTTCCTGTTCCTTCAGAATATTGGTTTGTCTGGATGTGCTGAGAAGAAATCATAAAATAAAGTGGTTCTCGGTGCTGTAGCTGGCTGTTTATTACATGCGCTGTTAACCCTGCCACTTCCAATTGGTGGCTTTCCCCAAAGGGGATTCCCGGCCGGTTTCCTGAACTAGATATCCACCCTTTGCTATATTTGGACACTCAGGGCAGAAAAGTTGAGGGTCTGAACAGTAGGTGTCGCTTGTGCTTTGTTGAAGCCGTGTCACAGTGCGGAAGTAGGAGAGCGTAAATCAAGAAAATGTTCGCAAGTGAGCCATCAGAAAAACTGCTGAACCAACCTGCTCCCCAGCATCTTGCCACACTGCACGAACGGCAGAGAAACAAGATACCTTGCGGCGCTGTTGACTCGGTATGACAGCTTCCGGCAAGAATAACAAGGGACAAATGACATGCGTGAACGCGGTTTCGCCTGCTCGCTGGTCGGATGAATTTCCTGCCGACAACACACCATCCAAAGCTCCCACATTTCGGTGATTGACCGCTTTCGTGTCTTTCCTGCTAGGAAACGTCGTTTGTAGAATCTTTCCTTTCGTCGGAGTGCGGTCTTCCGTGGTGCAGAACTTCCAAGCGGGCAGGCTACTACCTTCGCTTCTACCCGCCCACGTCTGCGCTGGAGCCGCAGTTTGTAAGCACTTCCCTGGTCTCCGTTGGAATCTTGTGCGTAAATTACATAGCGAACACTCCAGACCAGTGCCGGACTCCAATTGCCCCCTTTTTTCTCTGGGGCTGCCCGTCTGCACCTAGCGAAGATCCAGTCTTCTGCGCTTGCAGCGGAGCTGCCCGGCCTGCCTCGAGGGCTGGGCGCGATAGCAAACAAGGGCTCTGCGTGGGTTCCGGCAGACGAGTCTGCGGGGTGCTTCTGCAAACATGCCACAGTCGGGTTCAGTAAAGAAAGCGAGCTATCACGATGTTCGACGAGAGGTAAATCTTGTGGGACGTAACGGAGGAGCTGGGCATATTCGGCGTGAGCTCGAGGATAGCTCTTTTGAAAAGTTCGCTACGAAGTTGGGATCGGATTTCACAGAGGAGTCTGAAGGATTTTTCCTCTTTTCTTGAAAATTTAGATAAACAAAAGGCTAGTGTGGCGTTGTTTCAAATTGTTTGATGGGGCAAGTCCCGCGTAGGCATTTCAATTTCTATCGCACAAGATCGTTTCATATGGGAGAAGGTGATATGCAGGCGCGTTTTCGGTCATGTGTATGCGTCGTCGTAGCCGGAATCCAAAGCGGAAGAGATCAACATTCATAATTTTTGCAACCGCGCTACACAATGAGGACAACCAGAAAAGAGTGACATAAAGACGGCGCTGAACTTACAACTCTGTTTGATTAGAAAAATACACTCTGCACAATTAGTGTATAGAACACGATTCCTTTAAGATTTCCTTTTAGGTGATTCAATGCCAAACGAAACAGAGTTTGTGCTCGACCCTATGCGATCTTTTTCACGAAATTTGTGGCGCTTTACTAAACTGTGTAATTGTCCTTAATAACTTAGGCAAAAAAATTTCTGGGTCATATGATAGAACTTTGAATTTCTCTGACGAGTGCAAAAGTTGGTCGTACTGAAAAATTACAAAAGTCAAATACTTGGCCCTTGCACTCTAAATGTTGTTATAGATATGTGATATGTGTAGTGCTTTTTTTTTTATGGCACGGAAAGAAATTTTTGAGCACGATGTTTTGTGCATTAAATTAATTCATTATTTTACTCCGAGAAGCATAGTTCTTGCAATTTTTTTTACCTGTTTCGCGACATTCGCCACCAATATCACGTTGTTTGGCTGTTCTCTGTAGCATGCATACTCCAAGTAACTTTAAACTGTATTGCCACACATTTAAAAAAAAAGATGTAAAATTTAGAATATAGTGTTTTCTGCCATATTTTCGGCCATAAATTTCGATACGGGCATTTCTAGTAAAAATATATGCGGCCTGATTCAAAGCTGGTTTTATTGTAATTTTTCTCTTCCAATTTTATCGGAGCCCTTTTTTTAAGGCGAGAAAAGTATTTTTTTAAGTTCAGTGCCGCATCTCGATCCATGCTTACCCTCATCTGCAAACGCACAGCGGAACACCGCCCAAGGCACCGCTGAGAAATTTATGTTGGGTTTACACGAACAATGAAGCAGCATTCTTACGCTCTTCTGGCGATAACAGCCTCTGTCGCGCGGAACGTATCGCTGATTGCTTGTTCATCGTGACGCGGATGAAAAACGCTCATATCGCGGGCTATATAAACGTTACGGCAGAGCGCTGCGCCGCTCTTTCCTGCCCGGCTGCCGAGATGGAATGAAGGCATTCCAGACAACCTTCGGTGTCGCCGCTTGCTCGTTGTTCGTCGAATCGCCCAGAAACGTAACAGCATCAAGATATCGAGAGGACATTGAGAAGAGGCAATATGATTAATTCAGAAAATAGGCGTCTCGCCACCATTGCTCTTTGTTTTCTCCCGCCCCACCCACCTTTCACCCGGAGCTAACGCAATTCGTTTTTATTGCGAAAGCAATACTACTTTCACTTTCAGCTCCTCGCGTGGCGAGGCCGTGATAGCTACCATTGTCCTTTAGCTTGGCCTCTGCTATGACGTCATACCATCTGCCGCAAAAACCAGGGCCCCAACTTGTGCCGTCGCGAGGCGAGGCCGCGCCTGGTGGCTGCTGCCTAACTCCTGCGCCCGCCGCTCGCGGCGCACCTAGCGGGGTGACGTCACAGCTGCAAGAGCAGGGCTTCAACTTGTGCCGTCGCGAGGCGAGGCCGCGCCTGGTGGCTGCTGCCTAACTCCTGCGCCCGCCGCTCGCGGCGCACCTAGCGGGGTGACGTCACAGCTGCAAGAGCAGGGCTTCAACTTGTGCCGTCGCGAGGCGAGGCCGCACTCCCGCCGCGCGCGGTGCGCCTTTCAGCGCTCATCACGCACCGGGATAACGGTAATCTACACACGACCACTTAAGCATTGCATTGGATTGGATTAGATTGGATCTGATTGGATTGGACCGGATTGTATTGGATTGGGTTGGATTACATTGGATTGGACTGGACTGGACTGGACTGGACTGGACTGGATTGGATTGGATTGGATTGGATTGGATTGGATAACCGATCCATCACCACAAGTCTAACCACAAACACCACCATCAGTTACACTACCAGCTGAACCATGGCGTAGCTACGGATATTGCTATCGCAATTCCCGGGCTTACCCAAGCTAAGCCACAGCCATTTTTATTCCATTTTTTTACAGTTCGCTCAACAAAGACGACGCAATACAGCCCTCATTGCAAAGACAAAGTAAATGCATTTTGCATTATCAGTGGAGCAAGCAGCGCAATCAGATGGCTCGTTCCAGTGCTGCTCCAGTAAATAAGAAGCGGGGAATGCCTCGAATAACAGGAGTCAATATAAAATTTTGCAGAATAATTACTGCGAGATTTCTTGCTTTGCAGGAATTTTAAAGGGAAAGAATGTCTCCGCGTTTCCAGCCCTCGATGTCTCGTGCAATCTTTTCCGTGCTCCGTGCCGCATTATGATTCTAGTGAAACCAAGAGAGGAAGAGCAAATTTCTCAGTGCCTTTGCGGTTCTCAAAGCGGATCGCACGACATTTTTTTTAATGATGCGAAGAGAGCTGCTGTGGTTACACTTGCTTTTTTACTGAAAACTTCATTGTATTGAGTAAGTTGTGGTTCAAGCAACAACAAAACGTCCTCAACTACTTTTCTTTGGTTACAAGAACCGCTCTGAGGAATTCGGTCGCAATACAAACTTTTTTCAGATCATAAAACTTCTTTCTCGGCTAGTTCGTACACCATTATTATAGCAAAAGATAACAGAACTAACGCATGCAACCAACGGATCGGGAGACGAAAGACTACACACAAGCGCTGACTGTAAAATGAGTTTTATTCTTCGAAGGGAACACCTTGTAAAGGCCAGGAAGAGATGAGAAAAGGATTGGAGCGACAGAGTCAGGGGATAATAAGAACAGCATGGAATAGAGAGAGAGAGATAGAGAGAAAAGGACGGAAAGGCAGGGAGGTTAACCAGGCGATGCCCAGTTGGCTACCCTACACTTGGGGAGGGGAACAAAGGGGAAAAAAGGAAAAAGAGCGGCAAGGAAATGAGTCTTCTAAGTGACCAGCGACCACTATGTCACAGGGACAGAGGGCGCGCACTGAAAACTTAAAGATTATAGGCGGGAATGCAACCCCGAGTCCCTTAGGAAATTCAGGAGCGCTTTCACCGCTTTCCGTTGTCTGGAAGGTTGTGTCCAAGGCCCCAGAACGTTAGACTCTGTTAAAGGACGCGAGTCCAAGCGGAGCAGAGAAGCAACTAGGCAACCGCGCTCTCGCTCAAAACGAGTGCAGTCACAGAGGAGGTGGCTGATCGTCTCGTCACAACCACACTGGCCACACGCAGGAGAGTCAGCCATTGAGATGAGATGGGAATAGGCGTTTGTGAACGCCACTCCCAGCCACAGGCGGCACAACAGCGTAGTATCACTGCGGGGGAGGCCGAATGGTATATGATGTTGGAGCAAGAGGTTGAAGTGGTGCGAGCGGGGTGTCCAACCTCCTGGGGTAGACCACGATGTTACAGTCAGGTTTCGGGCGAGCAGTTGAAGGTGCCTTGCTGCGTCAGCTCTTGTCAGTGGTATGCGGACAGTGTTGGTTGTCTCGTGAGCCGATCGAGCAGCATCGTCAGCTAAGGCGTTACCAACAATGCCGCTATGGCCTGGTACCCACTGGAAGATGATTTC
This sequence comes from Amblyomma mixtum, assembly GCF_055824585.1. NCBI lineage: Eukaryota > Metazoa > Arthropoda > Arachnida > Ixodida > Ixodidae > Amblyomma > Amblyomma mixtum. Next base: position 80,086,289 of record NC_143020.1, on the reverse strand, counting down.
ATGGTTTTGTTCGATTGCCTGGTGATGCAGATATGGTATCTTCGCTATAAGTTGCCCATGGTCGCTATGTCTCAAGGCAGATTGAAGACATTGTAGGGCAGCTTTTGAATCACATAAAACAGCCCATTTTTGAGGTGATTGTTGTGAGATATACTGTACCGCCGCAAGAAGTGCGGCCAACTTTGCTCCAGTAGAGGTAGTCCGATGCGAAATTTGTTGGTGAATTTGAGTCTGTCGCGCAGGAACGACCGCAGCGCAAGCAGAACTAGTAGAGGTTACTGATCCATCCGTATAGACGTGAGTACGGTCCCAATATTCGAAGTGGAGCATGGACAGTGTCAGTTGCTTAATGGCTGGCGTCGATAAATTTGACTTCTTCGCTATCCCCGGAATAGCAAGGCGCACACATGGGAGCCGCGTACACCACAGAGGAGAGGGAGGTAGTGCTGCCGGGGTGAACTGTTGTGGGATCGACGAGCAAGGAATAAACAATTCAATTATTGTCCGCCTTTAAAAAGTCGACCTCTGCGGGAAAGAGGAATAAATACGGAATGCTAACGCTCCTATTTTTTTATATGGTTCTATGGGTATTTCGTTCTGTGGTTGCATGCATTAGCTATGTTATTTTTTCCCTGTTTATAATTTTATTATTCTTTGCCTGTTTATTATTTTATTATTCTTTGCTGCCGTCTCAAAGAATAATAAAATTACGCACTGCCCTCCTTAATGCTATAGCGGATTAAAATACCACGCTACAAGCTCACATTTTTTGAGGGCGCCCGCGCATCCTGGACACTTCTGTCATCGATATTATATGATGAACTGTATTCGTTGAAGGACCAATCTGATCTCTACCTGACCTAACTTCTACACGCTCAATTCGTTTTCATATTTCTAATGTGGAATCATTATTTGCGTCATGCGAAGGAAAACCCGTCACCGGAAGCTATCCGCAAAATGAGCCCGCAGGACCTCTCACGGGACCTCATTTTATAAAATTAATTCGCTGGCTTTGAACTCAGGCACACTGCGTGCCAGGCGGGCACGCAACGCATATGCCACGAAAGATATGTGGTTGGAAAGATGTTGCGAAAAGCAACATCTGAGTACGTGTATGCCACAAAACACCAGGCTGTGCAATACGAACCCAAGGTACCCCTGCCCGTCCCCACCTTCCGAAACATCAAAAGTCTAGGGGCCAATTTTGGTTCAAGCATGTTAGAGGGGCGCGAAGTGAATGCGTGGTGTTTATCGTGGTAAAGTGTGTTGGGTATGTGTACTGATGTCAGTTAACGATGACTTGCAATGCAAAATAAAGTTGCTCACATCAACCAAGAGACACGTGGTAAGTGTCACGTGACAACGAGACTTGCAAAAACGTTGCTGGCGTTCAAACGGGCAGGCTTTCGTATTTATCTAATGCAACACACTGCCGAGCTTTCCAAGTTTTAGCTGTGAGCCTCGCAGGGTCACTAACTGTCACTACCTCACTCTCGCCTCAAATGTTCGACCTGGAGTAGACGCTGCATGCACCGTGATTTGCCTGAGCAAAGCATCAAAATTCCAAGAATAGATTTACACATTTAACAAAGCGTACCATGTACAATGCGTAAAAGTACCCTAAAAGCATCATTTTATCGTAATCAATAGGCGTAAAGTGTGCGGTATTCTGTGAACAACTTTTTACACCACAAGCTAGTCTGACATTAAAACGTCACCAGCTCCGAACTGCCTCCTTTATTTGTCAGATTTGGCTTCCAGCTCGCATGTTTTTTCTTCCTTGCACATAAGCCGCCATAATGGCCGAAATTTGACCGGGAGAAGTTTCTTCCACTGCAGCAGTCACCACTGAAAGCCAAGAACGTGAGGTCATGTTTCCTCCACGAAGGGTTCACACAAGAGCGACCGCTCAAACAATGTCCAGACAACGAGAAAACAACCAGCACCGGCAACGCAAGTGTCCTGCATACCAAGCATCGTTGCAGCTGACGTTACGTAAGGACCCACGAGGGAAAAGGGTGGCGTTTATTTATGACGTAAGCGATGAGGACGGTCCTCTTTATTCCAGGGCGGTTCTTGACTTCATACCCGCGCTCTTTGAATTCACAAAATAATTTTTTGCGTTTCCCTTTCCCACTCGCTATACCTGGAATCCCTGGGGAATTTCGATTGTAGCGCCCGGCGACGCTATAAAACGCCGGCGCTGAGATCGGCGTTCCAGCTCACGCTAGAAGAAAATAAAGGTGGACAGCGCGTGCTCGGGGCGCACGCCCGGCACGGGCAGTTCGGAACTAGAAGCCTGCCACGCTGGTCGTCTCTCTCTGGTGCTCCGCGGCGACCCCGCAAAATCCTCAACAGTGGTGACCCGGCGAACCGTGCCTTCTATCGCAGCGGCGTCCTAGCATGGCGTACTGGCAGCACCCAAGTTTCGACCCGCCGCTCCCAGCGTTCCGGCCTGCAGGTGTCGTCGGGTGGTTCGCCCAACTGGAGGCTGCGATGTACCTGAACGGCATCACCATCCAGCCGTTCAAACACGCAGTCCTTTGCGACATCCTCCCGCCCGACCTCCTGCGTCGGCTCACCTACTCTGTCTTCGGCTGCCGGCCATACGATGAGCTGCGTGCGGCCGTCTTGGCGGACTTCGGCGCCTACTACGTTCCGCCGCCGCTCTACGACGCAGCGGACCCGTTTTCGCCGCCGCCAGCCTCTGGCCCTGCAACGGCCTCGCCCGCGCCCACGCAGCCTTCATCGGAATCCGGCCCGCCTCAGCAGCCCCTCGCCGCATCGCCGCCACTCCCGTCCAGCGTCTCCAGCCCGGCTGTCTCTCTCGACGCCACACCAGGTGGGATCCGCACGAGCTCCGCCTCGCGTCCTGCTCCCACTAATATCCGACCCGCGTCTCTGGCTCTGCCTCCTTGCGCTGCAGTGGCGTTGTCGCCAGAGCCTCCTGCAGCCAAGGACGACTCTGCGGCAGCAGCCGTGCCGAGGCTTCCGGCATCTCCATCTACCTCGTCACTACCGCCAACAGCTCTGCAGGCCTCTGCTGTGAGGTTGAAGCCGCCACCGCAGCATATGCCACATACCAGCCCCACTACCCCGGCGGCCACACCGCCTGCCCAAGAGGCCCCACCCCAAGCCCTCAGTACTGTCAACCGCTTCTCGGAGTCTGACCCTGGCAGCTCGGCACTGTCGCAGCAAGCGCCTGCTTTGGTGCCTGACTTGAGCCACCTTCGGCAACGAATGGTTGAGCTACCCACACCGAGTAGTGCGGCAGTTGTCCATCCAAAAGCTGTGTCTTTTGCTGCCAGCCAGCCATTTGATGTAGCAGTCTCAGCTGCACGGCCTGTCACTGCAACAACCTTTTTGCAGCCACCTACAGCCGACCATGCTTCCACGCGAATCATCCCTGGCCAACCGCTCCGGACTGTCGATTCCGCTTCACCCAAGCCCCTGACATTGAGCCCTGCAACTTCCTCCGCCATCGTCACGGCTCTCACCGTTGTGTCGACGGTCACACCTGTGCCAAATACTGTTACAGCTGCTGCTGTCGCAGCACAGCTGCTGTCAGTCCACGGAGCCGTTTCGCCCATTCCAGCGCTTGTGACGACGTACTCGGCACGCCACATTCCCACCGACACCAGCTCCAACGTCCCAACACCGACGACACTTGTGTCCGCGGGCAGTACCACAGTCGGTGACGGCCCGACCTTGGCCTTCCCTGCCCCCATGTCCTTTATCAACTCGGCACACAGCACCATTCGTCCGTTGCGAAGCAGCCAGGCTCGTCCACCTGAGCCCGCGCACTCCACCCGACGGCTCTTCCCGGCACCTGGCATGAACTTACCGGACTCTTCATCTCTGGCTACTCCATCTCTGCCCCGTCGGCGCGCAAATTTCGCCGTTCCGTCTAGGCGGGGGGCCCTGTAGCGCCCGGCTACGCTATAAAACGCCGGCGCTGAGATCGGCGTTCCAGCGCGCGCTAGAAGAAAATAAAGATGGACAGCGCGTGCTCAGGGCGCACGCCCGGCACGGGCAGTTCGGAACTAGAAGCCTGCCACGCTGGTCGTCTCTCTCTGGTGCTCCGCGGCGACCCCGCAAAATCCTCAACACGATAAAAGGAGCTCCAGCGTGCGCTCTCGGTAGTATTCGCAAAAGCGGTACCTTTGTTTGCTGCAACCAACTTTTTCAGATGAAAGCCATTGTTAGAGACCCTTAATGAGATGCTGGCTCAGTGAGTGTATTCTCTGCAGTGGTTTTTTTACTCGGCTTCTTTCTTTCGGCTCTTGTTTCTTGCCCTCCATAGGGAGGACATCGCAGCGGACAAAATCCCATCATTAGGAGCAGAGCGCACAGCTTAAGGCCTTAATGCAATCTTATCATTACTTAACGGGGTAAGAACCACGGAACCTGATTATAAGACCTCTAAATGGTCTGCATATAGAGGGCCTGTCAAGAGCCGTGCGTAATTTTCTTCTGACGTACTCAGATCAGGGGAGACTAGGGTTTCTGTTCTAGTTGCAGTGGTATAACTGTAGGTACAGCCTTTGTCAAAAGTTTGGAGCCCAGGCGGTTTGCTTCTGAAGCAGACTGTCCGGTTCGTAACGCATCTCCAGCGCTCCAAATTTGCTGAAGGTAAGAAGATTTCGAGTCCTGCCTCCTCCAATGGGTAGGACTACCACGAATGTTACAGGAGTCCCACTGAGAGGCTTAGAAGCAAACCCCCTGGGCTCTAAACTTTTGACAAAGACTGTACTTCTTGGTTACACTGACACGCTTTTGTACAGAAGCTAAGCCACCTACGTTATCCGACGCGAGCAGCTGGGGGCCTGCATGAGAGATGCACCGACAGCAATTTGTGGATCCTCTTTAAGCAGTCTTGGCGTGCCGCGTAACGCCTTTGAATGTTTTGGGTGGTTGAAAGCTACGTCCTTAGTGACGACTGCTTTGCATAGTCCATAGGGAGCTCATGAAGTCATATGGGCTATATAGATAGCGCAAATAGAAACTTACGCACTGTATATGACGTCATTTACACTATGATAGAAATATTATAAATAGATAATTAAGGCTTATCTACAGCATATGGAAAACGTATAGAGAACATGTATATCGTAATATATTTTTTCCGTAATGCATGGACTCCGTATTCTCATCATTTCATAAGAGTGGCTCATATCGAACCTCTAAGTAGGGCTGCGTAGCAAATGCTTATGTCTTCACCACAGTTTTTGTGTGGATTGAGAAAAGACAAAACAAAACAGTTCTTCTGTTTCTACATATTTCGAGACAACATAATTGCCACAGAGGATTCTATCTAGAACTTTCCGTAGTTTATGACACATAGGAGCTGCTTGCAACATCGAGACGTTTACATATGTGTCTTGACTGAAAACATTCAGACCTGGAAACGATGAGCCATTGGTTTCAGCTTGTGAACTCGCGAATAAGGCCATTCGCAGCCTAATAGACGAAGCGGCACAAAGTGAGCAACGAATTCCGATCTGTGTTTTAGCACTGTTAGCTAACCTGTTCCCTTGTAAGCTAATGCAGATTTTCCGCATTTCTTTTTGTGTAATCACAATTCAACATTTAATGCAAACTGCGAACGAAGTTTAGATCTTGTCCATTCATTCAAGCCAGTATGTATTGGAATAAAAGCTGTATTAAATTGATTGAAAAATTCCCTAATAACAGAAAGTTCGGTAGAACATCAATTAAACTGTTAGAGAAGCCACGGAAAAACGTTTTATTCTTGAGCGAAATAGAATAAAGGTTTCAAACTGCTGGTATCATGCGTTAGTGCCATCTTTTTCAAGTGTGTGTCGGCACAAACGGCACTAGCAGCACTTGGTATATCTTGAGATCAGTCGGAGTGTGTAAATGGGTGTTTGAAAGGGTTAAGGGAAGTGCCTTCGGGGAAGTACCCCAGTGCTTCCAGTGGTGGCGGTGCTGAAGTTAAGTGCGCGTGGAGGTACAGCCAAGGATAGCACATGAAATCTAATTATACTGGGATCAGTCTGAAATTTATAGCACGCTCGATAGCGAACATGCTTAAAATTTGGATTTCCTGCAAACACTGAGGAATAAATTACCAGCTGGGGAGACACCAAACAAAATCCCCATTAAAACCTTTTAGCATTTCTCGAACTTATCCAAAATAAGTCCATTCGCTTCATCCTTCCTCATTATTGCACTGAAAAGCGCCCTGAGCTGAAAAGGTAAGTGGAGATTTCTAATGGAGGTAAAATAGACTTTCACAGAACTATATCCAAGTCGATAACGGAAGATGTTGCATTGGAGTGGTAAGAGTAGCAATTTTGCTGGAAAGAGTTCCCTATGGCTGTCACGAAAATGGGTGAGTGGAGGGAGCTGCTTGAGGCGCCTATCCAGCAGTGAGATAAAGTTTGCACTTATCATGAAAAGTTCATTATCTGAAGGCACTACGTAGTGAAAAATATACAAAAAAACATTCAGTAGCATCCGCTCAGCCGGAAATCATTTCCATTTCAGAACACCCACCGTAAGTGACAGGTGGAGCTGATTACTGAGGCTGCTCATCGAGGAAACACCGAGAACCGCGAAGCGAGCAGCATCCTTCCAGCTCGACGACGAAACGTGCTTGCACGCTGACTGGACTTAGAGCATAAAGTATAATAACTGTGTTTACCCTATAGACGGCAAGCTATGCTGTCGTCAGCAAGTAGGAGACGCTGTAGTGTGTTCATGCGGTATGAACTCTTGAGTAAAAAAAGAAATAAAGAGCAAGTCTGCATGAAGCTTGAAGCCAAGCTACGTCCTGCCAGCAAAGTGCGTCATCAGGCCATCTCATCATAATTATCGTCAGAATCAGGGTAGCTGTCCATGCAGGGCGAGCGTTTCTCCATTGATTCCATATTTGTTCGGCCTGGCGCCACTCTTGACCTAGCAATCTTATCACCCCAAAGTACTCTTTGTCACACATGTTAGTGTCCCTACCCTCGTAATCTCATCCGTTACAGCTGCTGACCATCGGTTTCTCCTTCTCTGAAATGCTTGTAGCTTCCTGTGCCGTTTCCTGTTATTTATACTAAGCAGGGACGTATTCTGAGCTCTAGCGTATTCGTTAACACGCCTTGCTGTCTTAGTGCCGTGCTCCGCCACTCGCACCGGTTAGTAGACAAGCGTTCGATCGCTGCCTAAGTCCCTTCTCTAACCTTACGTGCCGAGAGAGGTAGCGCCTTTCGTAGAAATAAGGCAGTCTATATGCGGAAAGGAACTGCTTTGGCGACTAACGCTTAGCACGGAAAATGGTCTTCGTCCCAGGGGTCCGCGCATTGGTTACGTAACTTAACCGACAGGCTAGAAGACACCCGCAGGTTGCATAATGCTCGTCGGTGACTTTATATGGACCCCTCCAACGTAGGTATCGCCATTCTGCTAGCTATCATGATGAGTACATCTGGTTCTGACATTTCTGTTGTGCGTATGGCAGGTGCACAGAGCAATCGAGTGAATTATAAAACTATATATAGGGAGCGCTTACTAGTCTCAGGTGCATGCGGCAGTCGAGAGAGCAATATGGAGTCTTGAGGGCAGGAAACAATAGTACGATAAACATGTATGTCATTAATGACAAGGTTTATAAAATTGTTTATAAATTGTTTATAAAAAGGAAAGTAAAAAGGACTTGGCACTGCCGCGCTTCATCGTCATTGCTGGTGGACAGAGTGCGAGTCTCGGGCAGAAGCTGCTGCCTCCGGCGGTCTGTCCTGTTCGGCTGCGACCTGATTAATGCCTGGGTTAGTTGCCTTGGCTCATCAGTAAATCCCCTCTCCATGGGTTAGTTTAATTCATGTTCTCGTGTAACTACACTAAAGAAAGTAGCCTTATCTCTTTTTCGCTTCATTTCCAGCGATTGGCTGGCGTGTTTCTTCTGTTTAATCTTTTAACCCTTTTAGCGCTTGAACCCGGAACTTCAGACTTAGAAAGCGTGATCTGTGAATATCATGACGTAATAAGCGGGTGCGAAAAAACGAGTGCTGGCCGATAAACACATCAGTTAAATCCAGCCCTCTGGCATTCGTGGCAGATAAACAGATCTGCGTTATTTATTATCTTCCTCGGCTTCTGCGTGTGCTCTAGCTGGAATCATAGACAGATCACGATAATGTAAATGGCGAAGACAACAGAATTTCTAGAAAGAAGACAACAACGTTTTTACATTCATAAAGGTGCCTGCGGAATAAAAATACGTTTATGGTTGAGATTCGTATGTTTCAGTTTTTTAAAATGATGGTATTATTGAAGTGGAAAGTGAAGAGACTAAAGTAATTATTAGTGCGTACCAGTCCAGGGTTCACCCTTCAAAATTATATTTCATTTAGTCGGAGGCATCGGAGCAAACAGGCGTGCTTATATTTTCAACAACGTTTTCATTCATTTTCGTTTTACAGCGCCTATATATGACAAGAAACTGCTTCGAAATACTGCTAATGTTATACGATGGTGCACTATGAAGGCAGTACGGTTCTGGATGGCAGTTTTTCTTCATGTTTAATTGAATCCGTCTTACGCTTTACTCGTTATCCGTGCGAGCCTGCAGCAGTGAATGCGGCTTTTCGTACCCCCTGCAAACTGCTGTTTTTTTAGCACTAAGTGGTTTGCTTATAATATCATATTGTGAACATCATTTCATCGGCCAACAAAAAACTAGGTTTCCTCAAACGCCACATACGCCATGCACCAAAAGACTTAAAATTACTAGCATATCAGTCACTGATAAGACCTAAACTTGAATACGCATCAGCCATCTGGGATCCCCATCAAAATTATCTGAAGGCTAACCTTGAACAAGTTCAAAATCGCGCTGTTAGATTCATTCATTCCGCATACTCATACGACATCAGTGTATCGTCTTTAAAAGCTGAAATTAAATTGTCACTTCTTTCCCATCGCCGGCGCATTGCTAGTCTCTGCCTTTTTCATAAATTCTTCTACAGTTCATTGCACGAAGCACCCTACATCGTACGCCGCATGCACATATCGCAGCGCACTGGTCATCCACTTCAAGTTGTTCGTCCACGCTCCCGTACCACTGCATTCTCGGCCTCGTTTTTTGCCCGAGCAGCATCCGACTGGAACGGCCTTTCCCACCAAGTCGCATCCATTACCTGTCCATCAAGATTCCACCAAGAGTTAACGCAGCTGATGTTCGATTAAACCAAACCTCATGTTATATCTGTAGCCCCACCCCTTATGTAATACCCCTGAATAGGGTCTTTAAGGAAATAAACTGAACTGAGCTGAACTGAAAAGGAATACAATTCACTAAATATTGCCACCTACCTAATAAGCGACAAGCAATGGACCCTACACTAAAGTTTAAAAGTCAACTTCCCGAAACAGTGGGCATGGTTTAAAACCGACAGCTGCTCTTCTTCTATCAACTCCATTTTTCCCCAGTAGCGACTAGTTTAATAAAGTCTGCAAAAAAATTCATTCGTTACGCCTAAAAATTGAGAAACCTCCCAACTCAGGTAATAATCTGAGAGCCCGGCGACATTTTCCCCCCTGTTCTTTCGGTTAGTTAGTTTTTAAGTTCCCTGTGGGTATGTATTGGACCAGGGTATAAAACTTTAACCCTGCCACAATCGGAAAGCGCTACATCATTTTGTGTTCAATCTCCTGAAGTTCTCAGCGCCGTAATGACGAACGGTCGGGAGCGCTTTTTTCATAGCAAGAAAAAACAGGCACACAGAAAAGTAAATAGCCCAGTTTACCCAAAGAAAAACTTTCTCTGCAGGTAGCGCTTGTTTTTAGGGTACCGCCATCTGGAGTTGCTCACATTGATTACATCAGTGTGTCTCTAGCTTGTAACTAAATATTTATTCCCCACCCGTGTTACAAACCATTGCTGGTTTGGTTTATTGGGTTTAACGTCCCAAAGCAACTCAGGCTATGAGGGACACCGTAGTGAAGGGCTCCAGAAATTTCGACCACCTGGGGTTCTTTAACGTGTACTGACATCGCACAGCACACGGGCCTCTAGAATTTCGCCTTCATCGAAATTCAGCCGCCGCAGCTGGGATCGAACCCGCGTCTTTCGGGTCAGCAGCCGAGTGCCGTAACCACTGAGCCACCGCGGCGGGGCTACAGCCCATTGCGATCGAATGCTGAGCAGCCGGTCGCGGTTTTAATTTCCCACCACTGCATCTGCTCTTTGCATCAGCTATCTTTGTGGAAAAAGGCAAGAACATTTCTCATAAATGCAGTTTATATTTCTCCAGTCTTGTCCCTCGTAGATAATTCCTTGCAATGTTTGCATCAACGTATTTCATGGAGTTTATGCTGTTCCAAGTATTCTAAACATATTTTCGGACCGTCAATATCGCGTGTCTCTTTTGTAATCTTATCTGTAGGTAAGCTATCCATGCTGGGCCTACGTTCGGACGGTTTCTCTATCTTTTCTCTCTATGAGTAGTTCGCACTAATAGCACTGCAGATAGCACCATCGTGTGTCTTAAGGAACTTGTGCAAGAAAAATAAATTTGCTTTAATTTTTTTCTTTTGCAACAAAGAAGTCTGACAAAGAACACACTTAAAACAAAAGGAAGGTAATTTATCTACATGAGAGGAAAAAATTGACAGGCATTCAAATGACCTGATGCGATAAACTCCTGAAGCAAGCAAAATGAACTTTTAGAGCAATTGTTTCCTGTTTGGTGCTTCTCTTTTGTCGTATCCCACTGCCTTAAACTTAACCCAATTCGTTCGGCTTTCGCTGGCTGTTTATTGCCCGCTAATGTTTTCTTTTATACTTATACTTTGGCTGCCTTCTACCCGTTTCGCCTACTTCCCGCGCCACATTGGATCACCTGATGACGTGCACTATCTTTCGGTCCCCTTTGCCCTCTCTACGCACTCCCCGCTCACTTGGGGGCGTCACTGCGGCCACCTCTCCGCCTCCAACGATGCAGATTTTACGTTTCGCCCATCATCAGGGAGTGGTTTCCGCGCTCGGCTTGCCGCATACGCCGGAATCCTTATTCGGCGGCCCGTCGAGATGCAGGACGCCATTTTTTCCTCCCACCGGTAGGGCTTACGCATTAAAAGCTCCACTAAGCAGCAACATCGTCATTGGTATCTGGTTGCGTTCAATTTAAAGCAGATAGCCTTACGATCGGAGCCAGGAGAATGGGAGCAAGGGGAACTAAATATAACGTGCAGCCTTGGAACAACATTTTACAGCAGAACATAAGCACATCATGTTTGTAAAGCTTCCAATATGTTTTAGTCTCAATAAAACAAGCGAAATAGATTGACTCAAGGTTTCAAACACTGGTGTTTTAAAAGGTAATGATGCTCTCTGATACTACCAGCTCCGAAATAAAAAAAAAAGGAGTACGCCAAGATTTTTGCCGCAACTGGAAAGTGAACGATTTCGGCGCTCATTCGAACAGTACATAGCACACGGTCGTAAGAACGATTCGTCGGGAAAACGCAGTCCTTGAAGGGCTCTCCGGTTAGGTGTGAGAAGAACACCTATGGTTACACAAAATGCGAAGAAGTCTGTTCGTAGGTAGTAACGGTGTGCAGATCACATTCTGGAATTCTTGAAGCGATGCCTAAAACTACGAACAATTCTGTGCCAGTGCTTCTCTTTGATGACTTGTATAGTGTGTGAGAAATTTACTGGCCTCAAATAAGTAGTGTGCCTTCGGCGTTAATGCCTACAATAAATAAACTGTATTCTTATGATTTGTTTTTCAACATTTTTTTGGAAACAAAGTTTTTTTATTACTTCTTCCGTTGACGAGTACAAATTTATATGCAGAAGAAGGTCCCATACTCGACAATTGAAAGCAGATCTCTTGTAGAGAATAAGCCTGTGATGAATAAAAGAATGCGAATAATTTTAGGAACTAAAGATGACACTTAAATCGAACATAATACGCACAGTCGTACACACCTAACGTGAACTTTGAACAACAGATTAAACTAATGGTTAAATAATGGCTCTTAGGGGTTGTTTTAGCATCATTTCAAAATTAAGTGTATTGCGTGAATTTTAATGTTCAGAGGTAAGGTGTTCCGTAATGATATTGATGAAAACTGAACAGTCTGCTTACCATGTTAAGCACGAGCTTTGGGTATGAGTAAATTGATTTTCGAAGCAAACCGGGTAATATTTGAATTCTTGAGGTTAGATGACAAGAGCTGAACTGGTGATAATTGGTTCTTCATAAGCTTGAAGAAAAGAATACCCAAATGAAATTGACCAAGGTTGGAAACAGTTAAGGCATTATTCACGTGGAGGAGAGATCTAGCATTAACTATACACAGACGGGACGCAATAATTCTTATGTATTTGTTCTGATTCACCTGTGTCAAAGTAAAGTGAAAGCACTACGCATTTCCCCAACATGTATGACTGGCATGTGGTAACGCAATGGTGAGAAAAATTTTGATAGGGCCAAGCAAAAGTTCAGCCGAGTGACTGCCTCTCAGTACACATGATGTTGTTGTTGTTGTTAACCGCGTACACTAGCATCTATCTAGACTGGGCAGCGCACTTGTGCCGTCTTCCTCTTTATTGTCTGTGTTTTCGTACATTCTCGTGAATTCAAGCGTGCGCATGGCTTGCGCTGCTTAAAGGTGCACTGAAGAGGAATCTGAGCTTGTCTTTTTGCCGCGGGAACTCGATCTACACGTTTCTAGCATTCTTAGAAACTGCGACTTATTGCCCTGTGTGGCCAATTTCCCTAATTAAATCGAATTAACGTCGGGCTCCCGCCCTTTTTTTTGAATTCTGCCTCGTACGGTGGGCGGAGTCGACCAACGCTTGGAGTGCCTTTCACCCAGTCCCGTGGCGGCTTGCCGCTCTGCCATCGGCGGAGTAATACGTAGTAGTCCGTAGAAGCAAATAGTCCGCGCGTATTTTTATTTCTGCGGGCTTATTTTGCGGCTATATTATCTGCGAATGAAACTATTTATTTATGGAAACCTAAAAACAAAATAAAGCGAAAGCAAAGCCTCCACGGAGCTGGCTGAAAGGAACTTCACGCGTTGGTCGACTCCGCCCATCGTACGAGGCAGAATTAAAAAAAAAGGGCGGGAGCCGGACGTTAATTCGATTTAATTAGGGAAATCGGGCATACAGGGCAATAAGTTGCAGTTTCTAAGAATGCTAGGAACGTGTAGATCGAGTTCCCGCGGCAAAAAGACAAGTTCAGAATCCTCTTCAGTGCACCTTTAACTCTGCACACGCGCCGCACTTGAATGCTCATGCGCTTGCTTGCTTTCAGATCCAATTAAGTACCCCAGAAAAAAAACACACGTTATGCTGAAAGTGAAGTGTTTTGGCGCTGACAGGGCTGCAGAGCTGTCTGTCACCATGGAAACAGTAAAAACTTTATCTAATATTTAAATATGATTTCGGCATTTAAAATGTTTCAAGCAGTTCTTCCGAATAAACTCCTGTGCCGAAGCTACTGCTTGGCAGATTGGTACGGACAGACTTGTGCATCACACGGAGATTAACTTCCTAACTTCTTTAGCCACGCAAGAAAAACAAGTAAAGAATTAGCTTTTTTGAAGAATGCCAGCTCCAGGGTTTCAAAAAAAGAAGGTGCCACAGAAGCTGTTATTAATTAAAGCAGGCTTAAAGTATCCTTAGCAGAGTCCTTGTGTCAAACTCAAATTTTTGTTTATCCTGTTCATCAGCTGAAACGAAGCGCAGTGATGTAGCTTTGCAGTCCTTGTTTTTTTTTATTATGTTGAAGTAGTGAAGGGCGCTATTCACCATGATGCAGTCATTACGCAAAAGTGTTCTGGACTTAAAAAAAACAGCAATTTAAATCTGTCTTGTGAGCTTTCTCGTGAAGTTCTTACTAATGATCATTTTATTTTGAATAGAAATTCCTCTCGTGGTGCAAATGTTCCACGTGTACTCTCAGGACAGACTCCTACTTCCCAGAGCTTTTTGGCTTTGCATTGTTTGTTCTTACAGTGCACATAGTGGACTAGAGAAAATGGCGACAGACACAGGCAGACTTAAGACTAAACTCTTTTTCTGAAAGCGACTACGCTTACAAGATGAAGGAATTCAATGAGATCTAAGTGGAATTGAATGGTTAGAAGACACGCGCCGACAAAAATCACTGCGATTGCAAAACAAGGAAATAACTTTGATTACTGGAGGACTGTCTTGCTTTACGTTGGAGAAATGCAATTTTGAATGTGTGCCTCTTTTTCGGCTGGCTGGTCTAATAGGCAGAGTGCTTTGTCGGGTGAAACGGAAAATCCTGGAAGCTGAAATCACCACAAAATACGGGGAACTAGAACGAAGGCGTCTTCGTAGAATTGGGTCTAGTCGAGTGGCTAATTATAGCAAGCAACTATTAAAGTGTATTTGGACGACACGTAAAACAAATACACGAACAAAGTTCTTACAAGCAATCTAAAGCCTATTTACCATTCCAAGTACGCATGTACACGTATGGCCAACTAGAAATTTAGAACCTTACAAATTACAGGCAACAAGGAGTGACGCAGCAGCGAGTCACTCACGTTGGTGGTGTAACAGTTCTTACGGTTGAAGTCCGATGGACGGAATGCTCACACAATCTTCGCCCGTCTCTTTAATCAGATGCGGTCCTGAAATTATTCCTGTCCTTTGTGGCTGGTAAGTCTTAAGAGTTTTAAAGCCCTGTCAGGCGGCCTTGAGCCCTTGACGCCGGGCAACCTCGGTGGATTGCGTCACTTCCGGTGCTCGTTATCCGGGTCGGAGCAGAGCAACACGGCATTTCACTGTTCGATATTAGACAGCTGCAGGTCTTCAGGAGGGAGGTACTTAAAACGTGCGCGCAGAATGTGGGCGAGTCGGGAATGTATACCAAGTTGAAAACCAAGCCACGTACGGCGAAGTTCGAATAAGTGCCTGTCTGTACTTGTCTCCATGCGTCTTCCAGAGACTTGATGAGGGAGATGTGGGTCGTGGGAAGAGCAGTCTCTCATTGCGGTAGAGCATAAATGACCTGGTACTTGAGCACACAAATTCCTCGCTGTCTATGGCCCGGTTTATGAAACGTCTGGGATAATTCGCGTAGCCTTGCTCACAGAATAAGAGGAGTGCTCTGGGACTAATATCATTTCACTCTGTCGGTCGTCTAGGTTTCTAGGTTGGTGTGGCGGAGGACAGCGAGAGTGTTGGGGGGAACCCTAACTTTTGCGAATTTGCGCACGGCGGTTTGGAGTCGTTGAGGACGGTGTCAGCCGAGGGGGAGGCGATCGCTAAGTCGATAGCCACCTCTTCGGTTTCTTGAATGCTCGAGTGGGAATAGAGCCGGCTGCTAGGCGTGTATTCTTGTCTACGACAGCAAGGGCGAAGGCGGCTTGAGTAGAATATTCCGCGGTGTCGACTTGGATTGCATTTAGGGAAGGGGAGTATGTCTTCTACGGGGCATAGATCCTGGTCGTCCGCTGCGATTTGTCGGGATTGCATGTTATGGGAGAGGGTTGAATTCAGGAGGACTCTCCGGGGTAGTCTATGGCAATAAAATGGCGGTAGAACCGACAAACCTGTAGCTGAGTATCTAACAGCGGGCATGCATGATTACGGATGATTACGAAATCGACAGCCCAACTGTGCTATCTTCCCTTTTGTTACATTTGTGGTTTTTTGACACTGTAGTGGATTGAAGCAGGTAGCTCTTTTACTCTACTCGCCTTGGTCACTTACTCCGCTCCCACTGGCACTCAGTCCCCAGTGTCTGCGGAGCAACTGACCAAGGCGGCGGTGAGACCTCGGATACAGGGCGGGCGTTAATAATCTCAGACTAAGAAAGTTGCAGGGGCAGGGATGCCGGATAGGGCACATGACTGGGTTCATTCGAGAGATATTCCAAAGGCCTTTGTCCTGCAGTAGCAATATTCAGGCTGGTTCTGACATTGACGATGCATACGCACACTCGCTGCGCCAGAATGCGTGCGTGCTCCGCTGCTTTCCAGTCGAAGTACTTCACAAATTTTAAGCAGCGTTTATTTTTCAATTCAGCTACATAGTTCCTTCTCGGCGAGCAACGGGAAAGCGCTTTTAGGAAATGTCTGAATATCATTGGAGCGTCGAAATTCTCTTTAGTGCCTTGCTGGACAACCCCTGCGCTGAAACTACTCGTCTTCAGAAAAGTTTCGGCAGGCTTGGGTAAAACGGACAGCTGGATTTTCAGTCTCCTTCAGCCGTACAGAAGAGTTAATAAGGAAATAAAATTCTGCGTGATACTACACCTATGGCTTTCAAATTAGGCGAATGCTAAAAGACGCCATACATTTATTAAAGCAGGAGAAAGACACCCTTCGCTATGTCCTCGTTTCAAACTCAAATATCGTTCAAACCAATTCAGCAACTCAAGCGAGGCGCACTGTTTTCGCCTTAGAGTGCTTTGTTTTTGTTCTTTGCGCCAGTAAAGCAGACAATTTACCAAACTGCAGACTTATTTAGAAACATTTTACGAGTTTTAAAAAGAACGAATTCTGCCGTTTCTGCTAGCTTTCAAAGGTATATATAGGGCAGAGTTGCATTTCGTTGCATAAGTTAGTTTTGCAATGTTCGTGCTAAGAGCGCACATAAACACGGATGGAGGGAAGATGGAAAGAATCACAGAGCTGACTATCGAATAAACTTATTCCTAAACGATTACTTCTAAAGTAAGCAATTACCTCTTATGTTATCTGCATTTATAGCGCACGTGCCGGCAAATAAGAGAGTAAAAGCAAATCAGCCAAATGATTACGGAGTGCCGGAGAACTATCTTACCTGATATTCTAGTAAGTGGAAGTCCAAATGCGTACCCTTTCTTCATGAGATCACTGTAAAAGGCAGGAGTCTAACGAGGTGACTGGAGAAAGATGATAAATTTTAACAGCAAGCATAGATGCTTCAAGCAGCAATGAACCTTACTGAACGTCTTATGATATGCGACATTATTTTCCCCCTCTAACTACTCAAGTTTAGGTTTTGTTTATGGGGTTTAACGTCCCAAAGCGACTAAGGCTATGAGAAACGCCGTAGTGGAGGGCTCCGGAAATTTCGACCACCTGGGGTTCTTTAACCTGCACTGACATCGCACAGTACACCGGCCTCTAGAATTTCTCCTCCAAAGAAATTCTAGCCGCCGCGGCCGGGATCGAACCCGCGTCTTTTGGGTCAGCAGCCGAGCACCATAGCCGCTGAGCCACCGCCGTGGCTTACTCAAGTTTACTACTCAAGCGAGATTAGAAGGCGAGTAGACGAAGACAGACGAGACTGCTACGCAAACAATGGTAAATCTGCCGCCTAGAAGGAAGTTGTTTCCTAGGAGACCGAAATTAACTTGAGCGTATCGGCACAGGATATTGAGAAGGCGGAAGCAGCGTGGCTGCGTACTGCGCAACTAGGAAGCACTTCGCTGATTGGTGCAGAGCCCAGAACACGACACAAAGGAAGCGGCGACTCTGTTCGCCGGGCGGTCTTCCTAAGGAGATGAGATGAGGTTAGTGTTGGAACGAGGTTAGTGCACTTTTTCCGGCAGTGGATCCGAAGCTGCGAAGCGAAAACATGCCCTCTCTTTTTAGTCAGCTGAATGTAGTTCCGGCTTCCAGTTGTTATACTGATGCTAAAACCTGCTGCTTTGTCTGTATTTATTTAAGACGTATTTCTAGCTCAACTGCCAACTTTAAACATAAAGTCAAAGAAAGAACAATTTTCTTGATAACACAAAAATTCCTATAGGCACGTCTTGTTGCTAGGCGCTTATACAGATGGCGTCGTTCACACTAGCGACATAGAGTCACTCTACAGCGACAAAATGAAGCTGCCATGGACAGAGAAACGCACCACGTGGTGAGGTGCCCCGTCGTGTGGCCTATTTGTAGGAATAGCTTAGTTAAGGACGCTCGCTTCTTGTAGCCTTCTCTTTATTGCCAAGAAAATAATTGTTAATATATAGACGGCTATGTCCTCTTTCGCATCCCCTTGAAATCGAGGCTATTGGTGGCTCCGTCTTGTCTTCTAAATTAAAGCTGCTGTTTACATTTTTCTGCTTCTTCATACCGCCACGTATCATTGTAGTGTTTGTTCGTTCACGCTCAAGGCTGCAGGAAAGGGCTGTTATCATTTTTGTTCGTGACGCGAGAAGCGACCGGACTTATCTCGATTGTTCACAGCCATGAACAGCTGCATCTACGTGTTTCTAGATTACTCTAGATGATCTCGACCTGTTATCTCGAAGTTTCCTTGCCGGCTTTAAATTGAACGATGCCGCGAGCAGCGGGCATTCGTACTTCGACGATTGACGAGCACGCTTGTTGCTTACGCCGCCACCGAGTGATCCAGTTCTTTTGCGGGCGCAAGTCAGCCCAAATAAAGAGCTTCGTTTTCAAGTCTTTCTTGTGTCTTCCTGACCACTGGACTGCCGTCACTACAACGTGACATCTGGTGGAGGTGCTGGGTAAGTCGGGTTCGTCGCACATTCGATGCTGATGAGAAGCAATCGGTGTACCTTTGAAGAAGACTGCGTATTTGGTCCTGTCTGCTCCGGGGTAATGCCGGGTTGATGTCGAACGTGGGTTGATGGCCTTGGTCAGATAGTTCTGCGGGTTGGTCGGGTAGGGCAAATACGTCTCTGATGTCTGCCAGATCGTCGAGGAAAGCGATCGTCGTACCTTTGTTTAGATGCCGGTATTCTTCGGTGAAGTTGGTTAGCAACACCTGGGCTTGGCCATTTCGGATTTCGGCGACTCCCCTCGCGACGCCCAATCCTCGATCCAGGAGTAACTGGGTGTTCCCCTCGATAACGCCTTCGGCATTTTCGATGTCTCCAGTACCAATGCCGACGAGACCACTTGATCGGGGTGGCACGCTCAATGCTTCATCGAGGACGTTTAAGGCAACGTGATGAGTCGCGCTCGTCGCAACAGGTATGGCTTTTTCCGTGGAAAGCTTGATCGACTTAGATCGAAGGTCGATGATCGCCCGATGTTCGTTCAGGAAGTCCATTCCCAAAATCACGTCTCTCGAGCATTGCTGTAGGATCAGAAAAGTTGTCGCATAGGTTCTCCCATTTACAGTAACTCTCGCGGTGCAGCGTCCTGACGGCGTAATCAGGTTGCCACCTGCGGTGCGGATCAGCGGGCCATCCCAGGTTGTTGTTACCTTCCTGAGTCGGACAGCAAGTGGGCCACTCATGACAGAGTAGTCAGCTCCCGTGTCCACCAAGGCAGTAACCGCGTGACCGTCGACCGTAACTTCAAGGTCACTTGTACGCGTTCTCATATTGTACGTTGTCTTCGGTGTCCGATCACGGCTTCGTCGAGTAGTGAGGCTGCGGTGGGCGTACTGCGACGTTACTTCACTGGGCAGCGGTAAAAGCTTCAATTCTGGCCGCGTCGTCGTCGTCGTCGTCGGTGTCGTCGTCGTGGCATGGTCTTGAGTACTCGTCGATGGAGGATCTTTGTCATTGCGCTTAGAAGCAACCTCACCTCCAGAGGCTGCTTTATTTAGTTTAACCTTCGGGGGCTGGGGGAGCGTCCACGCACGGCGTAACCTCGGCTAGGAGATACAAAGCGCTGGGACGATGGCGACGGGGAACGTGATAGGCGGCTCGGCGATGAGTATTCTTCCCGACGTAAAAACTCCTCGATTTCGGCTGGTCGCTGGCCGGGTCGGGGTCGTGGAGCGTCGTAAGAGAACCCTCGGATGCCCAGTCTTCTGTATGGGCAGTGCCGGAGGACGTGACCGGCTTCTCCACAGTGGAAGCATAGTGGGCGGCGCTGGTCGGGAGTTCTCCACTCGTCGCATTTCCTCGGTTGCGCGCGTCGCTCGTAGGACGGGCGGGTTGGGGCGAGTGGGCGGCGGTCCAACGCAGCTGGCTGAGGGCGATAGGGGCTTGGGTCCCGTCGTCGAGGTGCAGGACGGCGCACAGCTGCGGCGTAAGTCATGGCTGGGGGCTGCAGAGGCTGCGTGGGTGTCGGCGTCACACCCAAGGCCTGTTGAACTTCGTCCCGGATTACGTCAGTAAGTGGTGAAACCTGCGGCTGCGTTCCATTTGGCAGCAAACGTCGGAGCTCTTCTCGTACTACTTGGCGTATAACCTCCCGCAGGTTATCGTTGTTAGCGGCGTCCAGGCAGTTTGCTGAAAAAACGCGCTGCTGGCGCTCATATTGGCGGGCTCGGGCGTCAAGTGTTTTTTCCATCGTGGAGGCCTCTTCTATGAATTCCGCCACGGTTTTCGGTGGGTTCCGTACGAGGCCGGCAAAGAGTTGTTCTTTAACTCCTCGCATAAGCAGCTTGACCTTTTCTTCTTCCTTCATGTTCGAGTCGGCACGCCGGAAGAGACGCTTCATCTCCTCAATGTACACTGCAACGGTCTCGTTTGGGTGTTGTATGCGAGACTGTAGCAGCTGCTGGGCTCTCTCCTTTCTCACGACGTTTGTGAAAGTCTTGAGAATCTGCTCTTTGAAGGTTGCCCAATTCGCGAGGCTGGCTTCCTCATTCTCAAACCAGACTCTTGCTGGTCCCTCCAGGG